>NW_027223767.1:14503199-15158199 GCF_028538775.1 Myotis yumanensis
ATAAACAAAATAGAGTCTTAAAAAAAATCAATGAAACCAAGAGCTGGTTCTTTGAAAAGATAAGATTGACAAATCTTTAACCAGACTCATCAAGAAAAAAAGAGAAAGGACCCAAATAAATAAAATCAGAAATGCAAAAGGAAAAGTAACAACTGACTCCACAGAAATATAAGGAACTGTAAGAAAATATCACAAACAACCATATGTCAACAAATTCAACAATCTGAATGAAATGGATAAATTCCTAGAAACATACAATCTTCCAAAACTGAATCAGGAAGAATCAGAAAATCTGAACAGACAGATTACAACTAATGAAATGGAAGCAGTAATAATAATAATGATAAACTTCCTACAAACAATAGTCCTGGACTGGATGGCTTCATAGGTGAATTGTACCAAACATTCAAAGAACTAACAGCTATCCTTCTCAAACTATTCCAAAAAGTTCAAGAGGAGGGAAGACACGCAAGTTTGCTAATACTCTACAAGGCCAGCATTATCTTAATTGGAAAACCAGATAGATACTACAAAGAAAGAAAATTATAGGTCAATATCCCTGATGAATATATATGCTAAAATTCTCAAAAAATACTAGCAAACCAGGTCCAGCAATACATTAAAAGAACGATTGGCCCTAACCGGTTTGGCTCAGTGGATAGAGCGTCGGCCTGCGGACTCAAAGGTCCCAGGTTCGATTCCGGTCAAGGGCATGTACCTTGGTTGCAGGCACATCCCCAGTAGGGAGTGTGCAGGAGGCGGCTGATCGATGTTTCTAACTCTCTATCCCTCTCCCTTCCTCTCTGTAAAAAATCAATAAAATATATTTTTTAAAAAAGAAAGAAAGATCATACACTATAATTAAGTGGGATTTACTCTGGAGATGCAAGGTTGCTACAATATCTGCAAATCAATAAACTTGCTATACCACATAAAATGAAGGATAAAAAACATATACTGGTAACACTGTTGGAACAAACAATTTTCTAAAACACTGCTTCCCTTGGCACCAATGATAAAAAGTCTACCATGAATTTTCTATCATCTATTAAAGGAAACAATAGCCTCTTTTTTACTTACAACACCGTGTTAGCATCCTAGGCCTGTCATAACAAAGTCCCACAAATTGGGAGGCTTAAAACAACAGAAATGTATTCTCACAGTTCTGGAGGCTAGAAGTCTGAAATGAAGAAGCTGGCAGGGTGGCTTCCTTCTGCAGGCCCGGAGGGACAACTATCCCATGCCTCACACACCTAGTTAGCTTCTGGTGACAGCTGGCAATCCTTGTGTTCCTGGCTTTGTAGATGCATCACCAATCTTCATGGGGCTCTCCTTGTGTCTGTCCCTTCACATGGCCATCTTCCTGAAAGGACACCAGTTACATTGAATTAGGGGCCCATTCTATTCCCCTAATTCATATCACCTTACCATTTACATTGCAACAACCTTATTTCCAAATAAGATCACTTTCTAAGGTACTGGGGATTAGGGCCTCAAATATATTTTTTTGGGGAGGGACACAATTCAACCCATAACAATAGCTCTACTCTATAATTCACCTAAAAACAAACCTATGCTCTAGAATCCTAATTTTCCCGTATACGATGCTTCTCCCCATTCCATCTGTCTGCCCATGACTCTCCTACTTGTGATACCCTTTCTACTCACCTCTATCTACATCTGGAATTAGGAACTCAAATGGCTGCAAGAGGCCAGGCAGTTAATCAGGAATGAAGCAAACTAGAAGATAAATGACAACTGACACTTTGCTTCAGGGAGACAATGGATTTAGTGGGGACGGGGATTTGGACATTTATAGAGTCTAAAGGAGTGAATTGCTACTCAACTCCTGCTAATAGCACCATGTAGGCATGTGGGCCCTGTTTGGCCACATCTGATTTTTCAAGAAATACTGAAAAATCTAGATTTTTGTGTGAGTGGATGTGAAAGAAATGGCCTGATTTAAAGTTTTGGCCACTAATTAAATAAAAACAAACAGCATGAGCTATGAAAATGTATCTACAGGCCAGGGGGGGGGCATCATTTTTCAACCTCTGACTTACATAATTACTTTCCACTGTTACAGGCTCAGCTCAGTTAGTACCTTCTAACCATTTCCATCCTTTTTAATTCATATTCTTGTGTATGCATTAGGCTTTGCTAAACAACTATCGAGTCCCTGCCTGGAGAGGGGCTTGGAAGACAACAGCGCCCCCCTCCTCCGGCCCCCCACACCTGAAACAAGGAATTAAGTGCTTATGAATTAGACACGAAGTAAGCACTAGTTAAATAAGCTAAAAAAGATGAAAAACCTAAAGATGGAGGTAGGGAGGTGGCAATCCTGGAAGGCTTCCCTAAGAAAATGACTGTTGGAGCTACTCCTAAAAGGATATGCACGCAAACCTTTGCAAGGAAGAGACCAGCCTAAAGCCCTCCCTCCTCTGAACTCCAACAGTGCGAATATTTTAGATAAAATATTAGCACATGTCTGAACCATACAGTTTATTACCGTCGTTCAGTTTAGTCTCCCCAGCGGGAGCGCAGGAACCAGATCTCGTACATTAAGTTACCCCTACAAACGTGACTGCCACAGCGCTGGGCACGGAATGGGGTCAATTTACGCCTGAGGGTGATTCTAGGTCTGGGGGAGATGCAGTCTGCGAAACCCACAGGAAGAAGCTGGAACATACTAGGGGGGGTGGTGGGGGGGGGAAGGGCCGTGGACGGGGCACACCGAGACCCCGAAGAGGGGGAAGGCCCAGCCCCACGCATCAGGCACCCACATCCGGAGGCCCCAGCCTCTCCCCACTTGGAGAAAAGAGGGGGTCCGCCTCCTGCCTCGGGAGATCTGCTCTCCATCCCGCTTCCCGGGGACACCCGGGTGCCGGGATCCCCAGCCCTGTGAACACAGCGAGGCCACCCCAGCCTCCCGCTCCACTGGGGCCCCCTACACGCCGCCATCGCGCGGCTCCTGCTCCTGACACCGCGACCGGGCGGCGGCCACTTGCGGCGTCTCCCCAAGGAGGCGGCCGCCCTACCCCCTTTCGACCCCCGCGGTGCCCACCACCCCGCGCTCCCCTAGGCCGCCTCCCATGGGCTCTGGTGTCTGCTCTGCGCAGACGGGCCGGCTGGTCCCACGCTGGGTCTCGCGTGAGTCTTGTCCTCGAGGGTCCTGCCCCGCGCAGCCGGTGCACCTGCCGGCGCGGCGCTAGTGCGCGAGGCGGCACCGGGATGTGGAGTCCCCCCGGGTCCTAGACTGGCCCGCGGCCGGGCTTCGGCACCGTGGGTCTGGGTGGACCACACCATCAAATCTTTACATTTTTGTTCTGCCTTTTAAATCCGCCCCCCGCCCCCCGCATGCCATCGCGGTCTCAAATAGAGATAAACAACGATAGGATAAGTTCTGAAGTTAGAAAGTCGGACAATAGCTGACCCACTTAGGAGCTGTGTGACTTTGGGCAAGTTACTTAACCTCTCTGCGTCCCGTTTAATGGGTCATCCTCCTTTTCGGCACGGGTTTTAAATGCTGTTTTTATCATTAACTAAATTTACATGTGTTTGGTTATGTATTTTGAGTATGTTTCTGTTCACTTATCTATTTTGTGTTATTTATTGAATTTATTGGGATGACAATGGTTAATAAAATTATACAGGTTTCAGGTGTACAAGTCTATAATACATCATCTGTATATTGTATTGTGCGTTCACCACCCAAAGTCAAGTCTCCTTCCATCACCATTTATTGCCCCTTTACACTCTTCTACTCCCCCCCACCCCCTCTTATTCTTGGATTTGGAAGAGCCCAAGCTGAGACATCTCTTGTTGGAACACACAGCAATTTCATTTCCTGAGGAATTCTCCCATCCTTACTCTTACTGAGTTTGCGCCCTTGTTTGTTGACTGTTGATTGGCCAGGGTGGGAATGGCCCCAAATTGAGCTAATCAGTTACACTTCCCTCGCTCAGTTAATTGGCCCAATGTGTTCACTTATCTATTTGTCTCTTCTTTGATAGTAAACTGTTATAATTATCATGAGCTTTTATTTATTTATTTATTTTAAAAAATATATTTTATTGATTTTTTACAGAGAGGAAGGGAGAGAGATAGAGAGTTAGAAACATCGATCAGCTGCCTCCTGCACACCTCCCACTGGGGATGTGCCCGCAACCCAGGTACATGCCCTTGACTGGAATCAAACCTGGGACCTTTCAGTCCGCAGGCCAACGCTCTATCCACCGAGCCAAACCGGTTTTGGCTATCGTCCGAAAACAGTATGTTTTAAAATCTGGTAGGGCTGGACCTCTCTCCATTTGCTCCCCCCTCCTCCCCCCCCCGCCGAAAAAAAAATGTAACTATGAACATTTTCTCTATTTCTTACTTTACTTTAAAATAATAAAACAAAGGTTTCTGGTTTTGATTTTTGTTTTGTTTTAAGAACCAAGATACACTTAAACTAGAAGAATAATGAAAACGGAGTTCCAGGGAACAATAGTAGCTACATTTTTGTTGAGAAAGATATAATCATGTTGAGAGTGATTTATTTTGGCCCTGATACGTCAAGATTGTGATCCCCGGTCAGGGCACATACAAGAAGCAACCACGAATGAATGCATAAATAAGTGGAACAACAAATTGATGTTTCTCTCTCTCAAATCAATAAATAAACATGTTTTAAAAAGAGTGATTTATTTTGGCTTTTTAGTTTTTTGTGTTTTGTGTGTGTGTGTGTGTGTGTGTGTGTGTGTTGAGTGTTTAAGAACAAAGAACTCTGTGATCTCTTCTGGGCTTAATACGCTGCCCTGTCAGAAGCATGAAATTGTTATGTAATTCATTTGTTCTACAAATGGAGTGCCAGGCACTGGTGATGCAATGAATGTTGAGCAAAACCTCAGGCCCTCTCATGGAACCTGAGGGGGAGGTATTTAAACAATTCCATGAAGAAATCAGAAACGATAACTGTGGTGACTGGAGAGCACACTAAGAGCTTACAAGATTTTGATCTAAGTCGAAGGACAATGAAGTAGTAGAAACCCAACTCTAACTTGAGCATAACTTGTCTCATATAACAGAGAAGTCAAGGGGTAGACTGGCTTCAGGAAAGGCCAGAATTCAGGGATTTAAACACTGTCCTCAGGACTCCTTTCTTTCTCTCTATCTCTTAGTCTTGCTTTTCTCTGCGTTGACTTCATAGATTTCTTTTCCCCACACAGAGATATGTTCCAGTGCCCAGGATTACCGAGGGAGTGCATCTATAGCATCTGCTTGGATTACAACCCTGGACCAATCCCTTTTTCCGGGGGATGAGCTACTTTGATTGGCTAGCTGGATTTACATGTTGGAATGTGGGAAGGGAGCCTTTACTACAAGGCCCATAAGGTGATGGCAAGAAAAGATATTTTTGTTTGTCATTATTTTTACCAGAAAAATGAGACAACTCCTTGGACAGGCAAAGTAGCAGACGTCTACTACGAGAGGCTATAGGGGAAGAGAGTTACCGGCAGCAGGAACTACATGTGCCAGGTCCTGTGGCAGCTGGCAAGTCGTCTGAGAAACTGAAGACCAGTGTAGGTGGTCAACAAGAAGGGTGCAGGGTGGCATGAGATGAGCTTGGAAAGATCGGGCCACAGAACATTTGGAAAACCATCGGTAGGCTTTTTGGCCGTATCCCAAGGGCAACAGAGACCTGTTAGGGGTTAAATGGGCCTGGGTACCTGAGAGTGAGGAGGGGCAACCCTCATTCCACTGCAACTGCACAAGAGACTCCAAGCCAGAGCTGCCTAGCCCAGGCCCCTGGGAATTCCTGGCCATAGAAACTGTGAGAGAGAATGAAATGATTGTTGTTTTAACCCAGTAAATGGGTTGTGTAGCAATGGATAAACAAGAACGTGAAGCATCTGTCATTATCATGTATCAATTCCCTCTGCCATGTTCTTATTCGTCAGTGGCTTTGCTTGTGATTCAAGCAATTTCCCCCATCACTTTTATGTACTTGTATGGAAACCCTTCTTTTGTTGCAAGATTTGCAGTTTTACTTTGAAATAGATTTTCATTGCACAGTATTTTTATTTTATTAGACAACGTTTACATCACCAGAGGGACAAGATGCTAACTAGAGAGGTGGGGACGGACATGAATATTAAGTGGGGAGGGATTTTTGCAAGGGACTAATTGGAAGTTAATGGGTGAATATTTTCATGTTTTGATGAATTTTCCCTATCCAGACTCATAAATGTGGAGACGTAGATAATGGGTATTTGAAAATTGAGGGCCCCAAGAGTCATGTTTAGGGCAGGCCTGCTTGATTGTGATAAAGGGTGAGGAAACTTGATTCCCTTCATTGTCAGAGTAATGGTTTTAGGTTGCCTTTGAAAGCTTCTTAATAATCCATGGCCTCTTTCGTAATAGTTATTAATGTTCCTGAATCACAGAGCTAAAAGGCACTCTAAGATCATAACCTTTTATCTTTTTAAAACACAATCAGCCTTCTTTCTTCTTTTCCATCTTCTCCCCTTCTCTCCCCTCCTTCCTTCTACAATATTTATTGGACTCTTCATATGTATTAGGCATGGAGGATATATCATTGAACAACAACAACAACAACAAAAAAGGCATTAAAAAAGGCTATGAATGTGTTTTTCTTATTAACAACAGTTACTGAGCAGTTACTATACTTTGCTGGTTTTTTTCTGCCTGTACTTTTTAAATTCTCTCACCATGTAAATGAGAGACCATGCAAAGTCAAGAAAAGATGAGAGACCCTGCTGGCGTGAGTCAGTGGTTGAGCGTCAACCTATGAAGCAGGAGGTCATGGTTTGATTCCTGGTCAGGGCACATGCCTGGATTGTGGGCTTGATCCTTAGTGTGGGGCGTGCAGAAGGCAGTGATTAATGATTCTCTTTCACCATTGATGTTTCTACCTCTCTCTCCCTCTCCCTTCCTCTCTGAAATCAATAAAAAATATTTTTAAAAAAGAGGAGAGAAAGATATTTACATGAACAAAATAATCTAGTAGTTTGTTTTAACCATTGGTTTTGCAGTATGATCTGAGTAATGTTAAATTTTACCTAAATTGCCCTAACCGGTTTGGCTCAGTGGATAGAGTGTCAGCCTGCAGACTCAAGGGTCCCAGGTTTGATTCCGGTCAAAGGCATGTACCTTGGTTGCAGGCACATCCCCACTGGGGAGTGTGCAGGAGGCAGCTGATCGATGTTTCTCTCTCATCAATGTTTCTAACTCTCTATCCCTCTCCCTTCCTCTCTGTAAAGAAAATCAATAAAAATATAATTTTAAAAAATTTTTACCTAAATTATCTTAAGAAAATCCTTCAGTGTACATGAAAATTACAGGGGTACCAAAAAGATCTACATCGGTTGTATTATTTTTAGAAAGACCTTTAAATAATTGATTTATTTATTTTTGGTCTGAATTACAGAATACCCCCAAACAAAATATGGGCAAAATTTGTTAATAAGGATCACTCTGCCCATAATGTGTGGTCATCTTAAGGCACCATTAGATGGCAGTGTTTTGCAGCTTGTGGTAATTGACAGATTAAAAAATCTGAACTACACCTTTACTTTTAGACAATAGAAAAATAAGCTTATTAGTTATACAAGAATCTCATGGAAATTTCTACCGTGTGAGCTAAATGTTTACATCTGTGAAAAGATGTTCACAAGATAGAGTTAATTTTTAAAGGAAGTTGCAGAATAATATTCATATTTTTTCCCTGCTGCCTCTCTCGCTTCCCTCTTTCCACAAATACTTATGGAGTACCCACCACATACTAACATGTGCTAAGAACTGGAAATATATAGTGAGCAAAGCAACAATAGTGCAGCCTGCGTGGATCTTTAAAAAATAGTTTTATTGATTTTAGAGAAGAAGGGAGAGAGAGAGAAACATCAATGATGAGAGAGAATCATTGATGACTGCCTCCGGCACACCCTACATTGGGGATCGAGCCCGCAACCTGGACATGTGCCCTGACTGGGAATTGAACCCGGGACCTCCTGGTTCATAGGTCGACACTCAACCGCCACACCAGTCGGGCATGCATGGATCTTGTAGTCCCCTGTGGATGGACTGTAAGATGGGCGTTGGTTCCACTTTCTCATCATAACCAACAATACTACAAAGAGCATCGCTCTGCATGTGCTTGAGTTTCTCTTGGGCTGTGGTTCTCAAAGTGTGGTCTGGCCATGAGATCAAAGCTATTTTCATAATAATCCTGATGTTATTTGCCCTTCTTCACGCTTCCTCTCTCCTGAATGTACAGTGGGGCTTTCCAGAGGCCACATGGAGTTTACCTCACAACAGATTTACTGCAGAAGCAGATGTGAGAACCTGGGTGCCTTTGATTAGGTTCGTTATTAAAGAGATTTGCAAAAATCTAACATCATGCCATGCATGCTCCTTACTAATGGTTTTGTTTGGGAAAACATATTATTTTAATGAATATGTTATTTATATTAACATGATTTATTATTTTTAATTAACTAATACATATTTAAATTTTTTCTCCACTTTAATTTCCAATAAGCTAAATACCAAGAGATATCTTCTGCATGAGCAAAATCCCTTTGGTGTCCTGAGACCTTTTTAAGACGGCAATGGAGACCTCGAACCAACAAGTGCAAAAGGGCACGTCTCCTGTGGCGGGGCTGCCGGGTTATACAGAGTGTCCATATTGTCAGTTTTACTAGATGCTGCAAAATTGCACTGCAAAGTGGCTAAAACAGAACTTTAAAAAAAAATCTGTATATAGTTGTTTTTCTCAGGCAAATCTCACTTTATAAAGAACTGCGGAATTATTATTAGACTAGTTCAGTGATACAACAGATTTGATCTATGAAATATTGATTCAATATCTTTTCTGAACAATGATAAGACATGCAGGGTGATATTTATTTTTCATGAATTCAGAGGGAGTTTTTTTTTGGCCACTAAAAATAGTGTCGTAGAGTACAACATTGAATGTATCGGAAAATTTATTTTTGTTTGGTGCCTCATGGGAGGTAGAGTATACAAGTTATGCAAATAAGCTTTTTTACCCGCGGGGGAATTTCATTGTTCTTAAATATTACCTTCTGCAATTTTTGTTAAAACCTAAGCCATGTTCCACTGACACCCAATTTGTAAAAAGGTCCTAAGACAGCCCTAGCGGGTTAGGCTCAGCGGGTAGAGCGTCTGCCTGCGGACTGGAGAGTCCCAGGTGATTCTGGTCGGGGGCACATGCCTGGGTTGCGGGCTCGGTCCAATGTGCAGGAGGCAGCCAATCAATGATTCCCTCTCATCATTGATGTTTCTATCTCTCCCTTCCTCTCTGAAATCAATAAAAAAATTTTTTTAGAAAGATGCTAAGACATTTAATGTAAAAAAAAAAATTCAGAGGCTGTTAGTTTAGACATCACTTTATAATTGACCAAGGTTATTTGGGGTTGTTTTTATTGCTTGTAGACGATTCAAGGGTAGCTGATCTAACTGAACTAAATGCTGGCAATAAGATGTGGGTAAATATAAAAAGCTGAGTTTTACAGTTGAAGAGTCAAGATGCAACAGTACTAATTGGCTGTTTCTTCCAAAGCTTTTGCATCTGTTAGTAAAATGAAAGGTGACCACAGTCACATAAATAACAATTATCTGTTATTTATGGGGGAGGGCTTCCGGCAACCAAGTGTAAATCTAGGCGAGTTTTCATGCCTTCTGGCCACAGCGGAGCATGCTGCCTGCGTTGAGGGAAATGGATGGGGTAAGTTGGAAAGGGAAGCACCCCACAAATGAGGGGCCCTATCTGAGCAGTAATAATACTATTGATTCCGCACGCATCACAAGAACAAAGGGAACTTATTTTGTATCTGTTGTTGGGAGATGGTCCAGCCCCTGGTGGGGCTGAGGGAACGGAATCTTCAGTAGAGAAGTTATGTGTGTCAGTAACCAGGCTCCCAGCCGGTCATGGCCTCTAGAGTTGATAATCGGGCTTCAATATGTTTAAGCGTGGAATTCCATATGGAGGGTCCTTTCAATGGGAAGATAAACCAGAATTGCTGGTCTTAGCCTTTTAGAGCACTGGCTTTCTTTGCACCACTTCAAGCAATAAAGAACTTAGAAACATCCACTTCAGCTATTTATTTGATAGAAAAAAATGAGACCTAGGGAGGATCACTTATTCATGCGTTTATTTGAAAACAACAACAAAACCCTGCCATATATATATGTTTGTTTGTTTGTTTGTTTTTTGTCTATCCTCACCCGAAGATACTTTTCCATTGATTTTTAGAGAGTGGAAGGGAGGAGGAGAGACAGAGAGAAAGAAACATTGATGTGTCACATCGATTGGTTGCCTCCCACACAGGCCCCCTGACCAGGGCCAGGGATCAACCAGGGCCGGGAATTGGGGACCCAAGCTTGCAACCAAGGTACGTGCTTTTTTTTTTTTTTTTTTTTTTTTAATATATTTTATTGATTTTTCACAGAGAGGAAGGGAGAGAGACAGAGAGTTAGAAACATCGATGAGAGAGAAACACCGATCAGCTGCCTCCTGCACATCTCCAACTGGGGATGTGTCCGCAACCCAGGCACATGCCCCCGACCAGAATCGAACCCGGGACCCATCAGTCCACAGGCCGACGCTCTATCCACTGAGCCAAACTGGTTTCGGCAAGGTACGTGCTCTTGACCAGAATCGAACCCGGGACCCTTCAGTCCTCAGGCCAGCACTCCATCCACTGAGCCAAACCAGCTAGGGCTGAAAAAATATATATATTTTAAACTCTCACTCTGTGTAGACATTGACCTGATCGTGAAGAAGTACAGTGAACAGGTCATTTATCATCCAAACCAGGACACTTTTGAGAGTAAAAGGGGGTGCTCTTAATAATTACACCGAGATATCAAACAAAAGCCAAAACTGTCCTGGGCAAACCTGAATGTTGAGTCACCCTAAGACATAATTCTAATCCTCAGGAGCCCAGTATCCAATGGGAAGGGGAGATGTGTAACCACAAGGTGGGTAACTATGCATTGTGATAAGTGCAAGAGAAATGCCGAGGAAGGGTGCACCTGCCCCAAGGGAAAGAGCTCCCAGAGAAAGCGGTGCTCCAGTGGGTGCTCAGGGGCGGGTCACAGTTTAGTGGGTAGAGAAGGAGGGGAGGGGGTTCCCAGCACAAGGAAGAGGACAGACGAAGCCTTAACCATTTTGATGTTTCGGGGAGCTGGTCAGTTGGTGGTGGGAGGACAGGAGGTGCTGAAATGAGCCCGGTGGGGACCAGGTAACCAGGGCCTTGCAGGGTGTGCTAGGGAGTGTGGGTTTTATTCTTGTCGGAACAAGGAATTCTAAGCAGGGCCGGGACCGAATCAGATTTGTATTTTGGAAAGTTCACTCTGACAGCAAGTGGGAGATGGACTGGAGGAGAACAGTGAAGAGGCTTTTGCATTGAGCCACATGAAAGACTACAAGACCAACGTTAGGCAGTAATGGTAGGGATGGGTCTGGAGGGGCAGTGTGAAAGCTTTTAAAGAATGTCGGTTTGTGTAACTAAAAAGCCCAGAAGTAATGCCCGCATAAGCATGGCAGCAGACAGGAGCTCAGACAATGCCATGAGGATCTGAACGCTTTTCTTTCTTTCTTTCTTTCTTTCTTTCTTTCTTTCTTTCTTTCTTTCTTTCTTTCTTTCTTTCTTTCTTTCTTTCTTTCTTTCTTCCTTCCTTCCTCCCTTCCTCCCTTCCTCCCTTCCTCCCTTCCTCCCTTCCTCCCTTCCTCCCTTCCTCCCTTCCTCCCTTCCTCTCTCCCTCCTTCCCTCCTTCCCTCCCTTCCTTCCTTCCTTCCTTCCTTCTTTCCTTCCTTCCTTCCTTCCTTCCTTCCTTCCTTCCTTCTTTTTAAAATATATTTTTATTGATTTCAGAGAGGAAGGGAGTGGGAGAGAGAGAAACATCAATGATGGCAGAGAATCATTGATCAGCTGCCTCCTGCGTGGCCCCTACTGGGGATCGAGCCCACAACCCGGGCATGTGCCCTTGACCGGAATCTAACTGGGAACCCTTCAGTCCACAGGCCAACACTCTATCCACTGAGCCAAACAAGCTAGGGCTGAACTCTCTTCTTATCTCAGCTCAGTGCCTTCTGTGACAGGTTCTCCGTTGAGAGTGTCTAGTTTGTTAGCTTCAAGTCCCGTGAAAAAGAACACCTGCCTTGGTACTCAAGGAATCAACCGATCAGTCACTATGGCCAAGGGAATGGGAATCTTCCATTGGTCAGCCTGGGTCATGTGCTCTACCCCTGAGTTGGGTGAGGATCTACACAAATTGCACCAATGGAGACAAGAGAAAGAAGCGGACCCAACAGAAAAATCTCAGGCTTTTGCTGAAAAGAGTGGAATCCATAGTGGCTGACCAGGAGTTGTTTTAAGATGATGCTTTTTAATATTTGTAGTGATTTCAACATCATCATAGTCATCTTCAGGCTCCATAGAGCTCAGGATGGAACATCTTTTTAAATTTCTTTTTCCTTTTTATTGAATTTATTGGGGTGACACTGGTTAACAAAATCATACAGGTTTCAGGTGCACAATTTCATGACACATCATCACTACTGTATTGTGTGTTCAACACCCCAAGTCAAGTCTCCTTCTATCACCATTTTACCTTCTTATTTCTAACTTTATCTATGAACTGGAGACCCAATGCACAAAATTTGTGCAAGAGTAGGCCTTCCTTCCCCCAACTGCTGGCACTGGCCTCGCTCTGGCCACCAGCAGGCACCCGGGACCTGAGCTTCCCTCGCAGCCCCGGCTTCGTCTGGAAGGTCGTCTGGTCTAATTAGCATATTATACTTAGATTACTGTATATATGTAGCTGGTGGCTGACTTGTGGTTTCCTGTGGGGTTTAAAGTACACAGACGGTAGGTCCTGTGTAATCCTGATATATTTAATTCTATCATCCAAACTAGTAACAACTTTGTTGGCAAAAAAATGTGGCTTTATTGCAGGTATAAAATCTCAACCAAATTACACATGTTGCTTGTTTTTGTCCAACTGATAGAGTTTCTATTAATGTTCAACATTATGAAGTGCCTACCATGTGCCAGGGTTTGTGCTGGAGACGTGGAATATAACAGTGAGCCAGACAAGTTCCACCCCATAGGAGACCCAGATTTAAAAAGGAGAATGGAAATGTAACCAGGCATTTATAATGCAGAGGTATTTTCATAGGGCCAAGTACGGGGAGTGGTGAGATCCCAGAGGAGTTTATTCATTCATTCAGTTGATATTTATTCAGTGTCTTTATTGAGCATCTACAAAGTGCCTGGACATTAAATAGGAACAGAAAGAACAATGTGGGGAAGAGAGATTCAGCCTCTGTCCTCATATTGCTCTCAGTCCAGTGGAGGAGAGAGACAGGCAGACAGGTCAGTACCGCATGCTGATGCTATAAGAGGAGAGCATCTAAGAGGGCACCAGACCCAAACTTGGGGTGTTGAGGAAAGGATCTAAGCAGCGATGGGAAGAATCAAAAGGTGGGGGAGATCCAGACAGAGGAGAGGGTGCTGTGCATAGCCATAAGGGCAAGAGAGACCACAGACGAGGTCGATTCAAATGGCCAGAACAAAAATTTACACAGAGTGGAGGTTGCAAGGGGGTGGGGAAGGAGAGGGTTGGCAAGAGATAACCAATGACCTGAAGTTGACAAATCTTGTAATCAACATTAAGGATTTGGGGCTTTTTATGAGGATAATGGGTAAATAAGAGATTTAAGCAAATGAATTAAGTGGTCAGATGTTCATTTTAGAAAATTACAAGCTCCCATGTAGAAAGGGGGTTGGGGGTGAGACGCCAGAAGCAGGAGACCAGCTGGGAGGCTATTGGAATTCCCTTGGCAAGTGCTAGTCACACCTGACCTAGGCACGGTGACGAAGACATGTGGGCTGACTGGAGAGCTCTTTGAGAGGTGCAATCAGCAGGAGGTGGGGACATGGGAAAGGGCTCCAGATAGTGTGCTAGCTTCTGACTTCAGCAATGAAGAAGCGGGCAGAACACAGGGGCCTTGGAATCGGGGTAGGTAATTCGTTCTTTCTTATATATGTTGAACTTGAGGGGACAGGGGAGGGTCATGTGGAGGTATCCTGGAAGCCACTCAGTCTGGAATTGAGGAGAGAGAGCTCAGCTAAAGTCTGTGATTTGGAACTCGTCAGAATAGAGGGGGTACTGAGCTCATGGGCATCTGTGAGGTCATTCATGAGTGTTTGGAGCGAGATGAGGGCAAGGGTTGAGATGGATGTGGATGGCTTACAGAACATGCATGAGAGGAAAGCATACATGTAAAACACATGTAAAACTTTCATCTGATAACTTACATTCTCTAATTTGAGAAGAGTTCTCTCTTCAGTGCGTTGAATACCACAGTTCTAGAAAGCCATAGTGAAAGAACCACTGGTCCGAAATAAGGAGGTACTGACAGGCAGCCGGAGTCTCCATGGAGTCTACAAAGAGGTTAACCTGGGAGGAAGATGTGTTCCGGCTGGTCCAGCACTGGTTGAGGGAGAAAGCTTGTTACGGCAGGAACATACTTGATGTCTCCTGAGGAGGAGCTCATCCAACAGTCACTCCCAAGGCTTTTCACAGGTCATCTGCTCTCCTGCAAGTCTGCTCATTCGCTGTATTTCCCAGGGATTGCTTAGAAATCGGCATCTTGTGAGTCTGGTTAGAAAGTGTCAAGTCCTAGAGCTCTAGTGGATCAACTCGAAAGAACTGATGGGGTCCAGGGGCCTACAAAGCTGACTTAAGGCTCAGGGACCACACTAGGGCACTCATTTAGCAGGACACTCCCCTGGCACCTCCTTAGCCGCAGCACGTCACACTGCAGGTGCTGCCTCCCAGACGCTCAGGGACAGTGATCTGGAGGGAAGGGGCTTGGCGCTGTTTGCACCGAACTTCATATGGGGAGGAAGCCATAATGACAGTTATGGAGGAGGGCCTTAAGCCCGAAATCTCATCTTGAATCTGCCATTTTATCACCCCCATTCTTTCCTGTTTCCCATGATTTTTCCTGGGAAGCCTACCATTCCTGTAGCCCACTATACATGTGGCAAAATGACACCTTAATTTAGGCCAGTGGTGTAACGCCTGTCCTTTGCTGATTGTTCTGGTGTAACTGGGAAGCACAGGAAAAAACCTGGGTGAGAACTTGAATCTCTGTGGTCAGCCTGGTAACGTCATAGAGAGACACTGGGGTTTGAGGTGTGTGTAGGTGGGGAGGGTTCACAAGAACAGAAAGCACTGGCCACCCTTGAAGAACTCACAAGGCTGACGCGGCGACTTGCACACAAGAGCGCTCAACCCCAACTACCACCACAGACGCTCTCACGGGAGGTGGATGGGGCCGGTAGAGAGGAGACCTTGTGCTCCTAGCGGTGGTGCTGGGGATGGGAACTTGGGAGGCTCTGCACAGTCAACACCAAGCTTGAAGATCACGTAGACCCAAACAAAGAAGGGAAGGAAAAAGGGAAGGGGGCCGAGAACAGAGCGGTTTTCCCCCCGTGAGAGCCATGAAGCCCAGCAGTCCTTCCTGCGGACACTCACTCAACAGAAGCTCAGGGCCTGACTCAGTCTTCAGGGCTGAGCAGCCACATTCTTTCTCTGGCTGCAGTCATATGATCGCGAACACTTCTTCATCGCTAGGGTTCAGAGAGTGTTTATCTTACAGAGCTGTACAACGTTACCACTGCTTCCGGGACCGACCACATAGACGTTCAGCCATTCCTGATGGTCTTAAAATAAGCTGCGTGAACTCTCTTCAGCTTGCCAAAAAGAAGAAACGGTTGTTTCGAAATGATGGCTCTCCATAGCGGCAGGCATTTCAACGTCATCATAGTCACCTTCAGGCTCAATATAGCTCGGGATGGAAACTGTCTTCACATGTCTATCTTTATTTACCAATGAGTATGTCGGTGGCGGCTCGCTCCGGGTTTCCTGTGGGGCTAGAATACACACAGAGGTCCTTAGATGCAAAGCTCTTGTGCATGTATGTATTTTTGACCAAGTGGCTCAGCATGGTTTTCATGGTGAGTCTTTCCATTTCTTGGTGGACCAGATCCCCATTTTACAAAGGAAGCTGAAGCACAGACACGGCAGGGTCTCAGGATCACCCAAGTGAATAAATGACAAATATTGGTCAGGCATCTTGACTGCCATGTCCCTCTGCCTAAGATTGCACTGGAGTGGGAACCACGAAACAGACACTTTGACCAGAAACCAACCAAGTGAGTAGGGTTGTGTCTACAGATCCTGATTCTCGTACGGAAGTGATACAAACCATATTTCCTTCTTGGCACATCCCTCACAATGACTTACACTGTTTTCTTGAACAACGGCTAATTGCTCATGTATGAATCTCTCTGCTAAAGAAAAGGGAACAATGGTGTTTCAAAAGGTTAACTCAGTGCAGCCTGGGTACATAGCAAAAGGACCAAAGTGGCTACAGGAAGGATGACAGAGCAGGACAGCTCTACTTTTCATGGGAATGGGAAGTGCTGGACCACAATCTCATCTTTTCCTCAGAGAACCGGAAAAACTGCCACCATTTCTTTTTTCTGCAGAACTCTGCAATTAGACAGGTCTGAGTTCATGTAGACAGATCCAAGTTCATGTTCAAGCTCCAGCAGTGTGACCCTGATAAGTCACAACTTCTCTGTGTCTAAGCGTCCTCACCTGTCAGAGGATAACAATAACGTACCTGCCTCCTAAAGTTGTTGAGAAGATTAAGTGAGATGATACTATAACGGGCCCAGCACGGGGCCCGACACTCAGTGCATGCCGAATCAATGTTAGCTAATATTATTATTTATCCATTCAGGTGAAACGTTTTTATTCATTATCTACTAAGCTCCAGACACTGTTCTTAGGGGTGAACCAGACAAGAAAGGTTCCTGTTTCCTGGAGTTTATATGCTAGTGGAGGAGGTTGATAAATGAACAAGGGAACAGTAACTACATAAGACAAGTTTGGTTTCATAAGGAACCTTAGCAGGATTGCTCGGGGTGGGGTCATTAGGAATTGCTTCTTTAAGGTGGTGCCATGTAAGATGACGCTTGAAGGATGAGGCAAGGCCAGCTGCGTGAAGGACTGAAGGAATAACATTCCAGTCGAGGAAACCAGGCAGCTTTTCTGAGAGAAGGGTGAGAGGCCCAGCGTCAGCCCCACGTTTCTGTTTACTCATGTTCTGAGCTGGGATTTGAATGTGAATTTATAAGTTGAATATTGGGAGCACTGGTACTTAGTCTAACCCTTTTACACTTATTCATCTCTTTTGAGAGCTTGTTTGGAGGTTCTAGCAGGGGAGCGCAGCTACTCGTATACCCTTGACCGAAGACCGGTCCTCTCCTCGGGGGGGAAGGTCGTCCTCTTCGACCGAGCGCGCAGCTTCGGGAGGGACGCACATGGATCGGTGAGGGAGGAGGGGGACACCCGCCTAGCCAGCCAGATCAGCCGAATCAACCCTGGCGATCAATGGGGTGACAGATGTCGCAGCCAGATCGCCCTCACATCCTATTCATCTCTTTTGAACAGGTCGCTGCCATCTGCAAATCTGGACTGAAAGCTCATGTCCCACAACATTTGTGTGTTGAAGCCCTAACCCCAGTGTGGCTGTACTGAGAGAAGGGGCTTGTAGGGAAGTAATTAATGTTAAATGAGGTCATAAGGCTACAGCCCTGGTCCACCAGGACTAGTGCCCTTGTCAAAAGAGACACCAGAGAGCTCTCCCCATCTTGTGAGGACACAGCAAGAAGGCAGCCATCTGTAAGCTGGAAGACAGTCCTTACCAGAAACCAAATCACCTGGCCCCTTGATCTCAGGTTTCTAGCCTCTGGGACGGGGAGAAAATAAGTTCCTGTGGTCTAAGCCACCCCGTCTGTAGTACAGTGTTATGGGCCGCCTGAGCCAACTAAGACACCTGGATAACTTTGTTATCCTACCCTGAATGGGACTGTTATCAGCAAAATATACTTACAGGCATCTTGTTGAGAAAGCAAACCCCTGGGTGGCAGAGGGGGCAACTGACCTGGCGATTGATCGATAACATTCCTGGGGAGAAAGGAAGAGGGGTCGGTGTTTGGTTTTGACCATGCCCGCTGTCCGTGGACTTAAAGGAGAACGTCAAGGAAAGTGAACAGGGTTGAACATTCAAATCTCAGTCCCTGAAACCTAAAAGTATTACCTGCCCTTTCTAGGTCTTACACCCCATTTGTAACCGACACCGTAAAGAAACCACTTCCCGGAGCCCAGAGAGCAGCTGGGTTTGAAGAAAGGGCGTTGAAGTACTGTAACTTAGAGCATGGAGACCCCGTCCTGGGCTCCCCAGGGCTGGTGAAGCGCGGAGGTAAGCACCAGCTCTATTTTGATTCGCAACATGGATGCACTCCTAAAGCTAACTGTACACACATCATGTGACAGCAATGCCACCGCTGGATGTATACCCTACTGAAGTGCTTGCATAGCCTCGTCCAAGTGTTCATAACGGCACTAATCATCACGTCCCAAACTGGACACTCCCCAAGTGCCCATCAGCGGCAGAATGGACACATTCACAGGGGCACCTTCTCAAGGTGGCATACTCCATAGCAGTGAGAGCGAACAATCTGTAACCACACACAGTGAATCTCACAAAATGCTAAGCAAAAGAAGCCAAACACCAAATAATGCACACTGTGTAACTCCATTTAGAGGCAGCCTGAAAACAAGAAAGACGAACCTATGCTATTTCAGGTAGTGGTTATCCTGGTGGTAGAATGGCTGAGAGGGAATATAAGATGTTGAGGTGCTGGCAAACTTTTTAAAAATCTGGGTGCCAGCTGCCTGGGTCTGTTTAGTTTTTGGAACTGTATTGAGTTGTACTCTTACTGTGTGCAATTTTCTGTGTTCATATTGCGCTAAGAAGTTTCAATAAAAAGGTAAGACTCCAACCTAGACCCCGTTCCTCGCTCTGTACTCTGATTTTCAAGGGGGTCTAGATTCTGCTGAGGAAGTGTTGGTCTCCTCTGTGTTTAGGCTGCTGGGGGAGTGGAGAAAGGGACACGTGGCAAGAGCTCCATCAGTGGCCTTTTCTCCACGCCTCCGTGGCTCTTCCTAGGAGAGGAGCGGAGTGTACCTGACTCCTAAATTTGGGAGAAGTCCAGCTGCTCCCACGTTCTCCTCCGGAGCCGGCCTGAATGCAGAAAGCAAGTATTCTGCTCTGGTCTTTGCCCTTCGGAGAAAGAGCGGCCCTGCGGGGGAGACCCGAGATGCTGCTGAGCTGCCTGTGCGCCAAGCAGGAAGGGTCTACTGGTTTTGAATTAGAAATGGCACTTGCCCACGGAGAAGCGCCACAGTCTGCAATGGCAGTTTTGTCCTCAGTAAAGGCGACATTACTGCACGACACATTGGTCTTACTCCTCAGTGGATCAGAACTGGTGGGGGAAGAGGCCCATTTTTTGCTGGATCCCTTGAAGCCCCAACAAAATTCATTTTAGTAGAGCCTAGATTTTGTTTCGGAAGGTGTGTACATTCCAAAGAAAGGATTGGCCCTTGACCAGCTCCTGGGAGATAACCTCTAAGCTCCGGAAATGTTCTGCTTGATAAGGGTGACTTTGTGTACGTGAGGCCTTGGGCCAGCCAGATAGTTTATGCTAACAAGGTGACTGAGGTGATCGCCTGCCAGCTAGTGTTTGCCGAGGGCCCCGGGTCATGCTGTATCAGTTTGGCTTCCGGAGGGGCTGGAGGCTGAGTAGATAAAGTAGTTATGCGGGCGTTCTGTGCCTATGTGACTGACGCCCAATACAACCCTAGAAATCCAGGCTCAGGTGAGCTCGCACAGGCTGACACCGCGCATTGCTGGGAGGATGACGCGCTGTCCATGTGATTTCACTGGGAGGGGCGACTGGGAGCGTGTGCCTGGTCTCTCCTGGACTCCACTCTGTGTGCCTTTTTCCTTTTGCTGACTTTTTTTTGGGGGGGGGGGCTTTTTTACCCCCCACCTGAGGATATGTTTTTATTGATTTTTTTTTTTTTTTTTTAGAGAGAGAGGAAAGGAGAGAGGGAGAGAGAGAGAAAAAGAGAAAGCAAGAAATACCAATGTAAATGAAACATCAATCAGTTGCCTTCTGTATGCACCGGACTGGGGATTGAACCCACAACCTAGGTATGTGCCCTGACCGGGAATCAAACCCAAAAACTTTTGGTGTACGGGCCAGTGCTCCAACCAACTGAGCCACCCACCAGGGCTGGGGCCTCCTTTGCTGACTTGGTTTTGTATCCTCTCGCTATCATAGCCCATAATCGTAAATATAACAACTTTTCTGGGTCCTGCAAGTCCTCCTAGAGAATCCTCCAGCCTAAGGGTGGTCTTGGGGACCCCCACCATAGGTAGCAATTATAAGCCCCAAAGATATTACAAAATATAAAAGTGAAGTTGGTTTTTGTTCAGCGCAATAGCTTTTAGAGGATTATATTTAAGTTCTGTTCATACAAGCCCTTGTTGTGCAATTTAATGGAAGATTTTATTACAAGAAAAGAAAAGAAGGGCAGAACTCACCCTGAATGGGGGACCCAGAACCCAAAACCTGACCTATGACCTCTATCAAAGTAGATTACAGCCCTAGCTGATTTGGCTCAGTGGATAGAGCGTCAGCCTGCAGATTGAAGGGTCCCGGGTTCGATTCCAGTCAAGGGCACGTGCCTGGGCTGCAGGCTTGATCCCCAGTAAAGGGACGTGTGGGAGGCAGCCCATCAATGTTTCTCTCTTTCATCATTCATTGATGTTTCCATCTCTCTCTCTCTCTCCCTTCCTCTCTAAAAAATATATATATAAAAGAAAAAAGTAGATGACATGAGGGAGGAGTTGGGGAGCAGAGAGAAACAGATGGTGCCCTGCACCCCCAAAGCCCTGAGACATCTCCCCTTAAAGTGGGGAGAATTGGCAGACATGACATTTCCTGGCTGCAAAGGAAAAGCAGGCGTGAACGCTCACACAGCAGCATAGGCCCAGGAGTGGAAATGAGCAGGCAGTTCTCAGACTTAAAAAGCAGAAGGATTGCCCCCACTTACTCATACATCATTTCTTCATCCTTACGCCTTTGATTCAAGGGTCTAGCAATGTCCAATTTCCCTCCTAAGGAAAAAAAACAACATCATTCAGGAGGAAGAATTAGCAAAAGCTGTGATTTTAGAGTTTAAAAATCCTCAGAACCCAGGCCGGTTTGGGACATTTGGAAGAACCACCAAGAAGAAACAGATTCAGGGACACAGAGCCAAACATTGGTAGAGCTGGACATTAACCCAGGCTGGCCGAGCTAATCCAGTGAAGGCAAGAGCACGTGGGCTGTGTTTATTTCTTGTTGCCTAGTACTCCGCCTGGCACACAGTTGGCATTCAGAAATACAGGTCAAATGAGTAAGCAAACGTGCAGCTGGGTGGAAATGACGTAAATAGTGGGAAAAGCAGTTTGCCATTTGTGACGCGCTGGGCATGTAAGTTATTAATTATAGACTGCTTGTTAATAAAAGTGGGTCAAGATAAAAGAAGAAGTAAAGTTTTTGTTCAGGCTTATACTTTTGTCTGTATCTGAGAATGAGACATTTTAAGAAGGCAAATGAGTAGAGGACTATAGGGGCCAGAATACACATTTTGTATTAAAGACTAATTACATAAATAAAATAAAATAACTGATTGCCATGAAGGGGTAGAGAGAAAAGAATATTAAGCAGGGAGCTCAGTGGACCTGAGTTCTGCCCCCCAGTCTGCCACCAACCCCTCTGGAACCTCAACCAAAGCTTCACCTCCCACTGAATCTTAATATTCTCATCTCTAAAAAGAGATTAAGAGGCCCAGCCAGTGTGTCTCTGTGGTTGAGCATCAACCTATGAACCAGGAGGTCACGGTTCGATTCCCAGTCATGGTGGGTTGTGGGCTTGATCCCCAGTGCAGAAGGCAGCTGGAAGAGTCCTTGGACATTCGTTAACCTCCCTCCCTCCACTACGCAGATGGGGAAACTGAGGCCCAAGGATACAAGTTAGTGGCAGGGCTCGAGCTGAAACCCAGAATGCACCAGGCTTAATCCAAAGTTCAGCCCATACAAGCCTGGAACTAATCTTGCTCTAAAGGAGCCCGAATGCACGTATAAGCACCCCTCCACCTGCCCAGGTGAGATGGCCATTACCTTGTCTGAGCAGCCGCCTACAGATACAGAATAGGATGAGGCCCAGGACCACAGAGACGATGATGATGGCCACAGCTAAGATGATCCAGAAATTGTCCCTCCACCAATCCATTGCCGTGAAGTCCTGGGGAGAATGGAGGTGGAGGAATGAGGCATGAGTGAAAGGCATCCTGGTAGTTACCTACCACGTTTGTGAGGACACATCTGCTTAGGGAGGAGGCGGCACCAGTTCACGGTCAAGCCCTGCTGATTAGCAGCTGGGAGACCTCAGGCCAGTCATTTAACCTTCTGTGAGCCTCAGTGTTCTTGTCTGCAATATGGGAGGGATACGCCCTATGACTTCTCAGGGGATTTGTGAGGGTTAGAATATGATTTGGACGGACTTAGCACTCTAGAAATGGAAGATGCAATCACTGCTTTTTTTTTTTTTTAATATCATCAAACATTCAGTAGGAGGGGAAAGGCCATTTAAAGCAATAACTGACAGCAGTTTTAAAAAACTTTTATTTTATTGTTGACAGTATTACAGATGTCTCCCATGCAGGTTTCTTTTTTCTATTTTTTTTAAAGTTGTGTCTTTTTAAAAAATATATATTTTATTGATTTTTTACAGAGAGGAAGGGAGAGGGATAGAGAGTTAGAAACATTGATGACAGAGAAACATCGATCAGCTGCCTCCTGCACACTCCCACTGGGGATGTGCCCACAACCAAGGTACATGCCCTTGACCAGAATCGAACCCGGGACCCTTGAATCTGCAGGCCAATGCTCTATCCACTGATCCAAACCGGTTAGGGCAAAGTTGTGTCTTTTTTTAAAAAAAATCTTTATTGTTGAAAGTATTACGTATGTCCCCTTTTTTTCCCCATTAACTCCCTCCAGTCCACCCTGCCCCTCCCCCCAGGCCTTCAGCACCTAATTGTCCGTGCCCATGATTATGCATATATACATACAAGGTCTTCAGTTGGTTACCTCTCCCCTCTTACCCTCCAACCCCATGCAGTTGTTTTTATATCAAACAGGCAACATGGGCTTAATTCACAACATGGAGATAGAATTTTGAGAGTCCTTTTTTTAGATGGGGAGTACCATTAGGGAGGTTCCACAGTGAAAAGTGACCAGTGCCTCTGTAGGACAGTTCTAATATTCACTCTTAAATTGTTGTACTCTTCTGTTCCCAAACAGAAGATCTGTAATAAAACCTTCCATTAAATTGCACAACAAGGGCTTGTATGAACAGAACCTGGAGAAAAATGACATGAGGGCAGCGGGTTTCCAGGCCAGGGGTGACACAGGGGCAAGCAGAGAGAGCAGTGGCTGCCGGGCCCCAAGTGACAGTGGGAGCAGGCTGCAGGATGGACTTGGGAGTGGCCTCCAGGAATTCAGGGAGATCCTGGGGAGCAGCTGGGCTCCCCTCACCCATGATATGGGCACTCTGACAGTTCATTTGGATATTAAACTGGAAATGATCCTCGATGCCTGGGAGAGATCCTGGAATATCCTGGTTATGTGAGAATCAGCTTCCTTGACACCATCTAGCCAATGGAAGCTCACCATGGGTGCTGATGTAGCACCATTTCTGATTCATACTCTCTCTCTCTCTCTCTCTCTCTCTCTATATATATATATATATATGTATATATATATATATATTGATTTGAGAAGGAGAGATAGAAACATCAATGATGAGGGAGAATCATTGATCAGCTGCTTCCTGCACGTCCCCTTCTGGGGTTTGAGCCAACAACCCGGGCATGTGCCTTCGACCGGAATCGAACCCAGAACCCTTCAGTCCACAGGCCGACGCTCTATCCACTGAGCCAAACCAGCTAGGGCCTGATGCGTGCTTTGGAGTAATATTAACAATGTCAACAGACACCCAGGCGGGTGGCCGAGGAACGGGGCAGAATTAGGCTGCTGCTGAAACCATTCTCACTACGAAGACCTTCTGACTTGGCTTGCTATTTAAAAATGGGCATTACTGGCACAGTGTGGTCATCTATGAAGTTGCTACATTACAATTTGGATTTTCAGTTCCAAATTTTGTTTCGTTTCCTTAGTGAAGTTTTGGCTTAATCAAATATAGTGCCCTTTGTCTATTAATAAACTTACGTGCGGCAAAACCAACCATGTGTAACCAGCACTGTGCTATACTCATCATTCTGCAGCTTCCTTTTTTGCTCAACATTGTTTTTGTCATTTATCCATGTTGGTAAATGTGCTGGGGATTTACTCTTAAGACAGCAAAGTGCCAATGACCAGAGAGCAGGGGTAGCTCGTCCGCCAGGCAGGCGCCAGGCAGAGGTCTGTGGTAGATCACCCTTCAGGATGCACAAAGGAAAGTAATAGAGGAAGAAGAACAAAGGGAAAAAGAAACCATGGAGAAGAGAAACTTGACTTGGAACGGGGGCTGTGAACGTGGGTTTTGCAGGGCTCAATGAGGTCACAGGGCACTGGATGTAAGAAGCTGCCATGTGCCCAGCCAGCGTAGCCCCGTTGGTTGAGCGTTGTCCCATGAACCAAGAGGTTGCCAGGGTTCAATTCCCAGTCAAGGCACATGCCCAGGTTGCTGCAGGAGGCAGCTGATCAATGTTTCTCTCTCACTGATGTTTTTCTCTCTCTCTCTCTCTTTCCCTACCTCACTCTTTTTTTTTAAAAAAAAAATATATTTTATTGATTTTTTTACAGAGGGGAAGGGAGAGGGATAGAGAGTTGGAAACATCGATGAGAGAGAAACATCGATCAGCTGCCTCCTGCATACCCTCTACTGGGGATGTGCCCGCAACCAAGGTACATGCCCTTGACCGGAATCGAACCTGGGACCCTTCAGTCCACAGGCCGACGCTCTATCCACTGAGCCAAACCAGTTAGGGCCCTTCCTCACTCTTAAAATCAATAAAAAATATTTTTTAAAAGAAGAAGATGCTGCCACGTATCAGAGTGTGGCCTCTTTGTTCAACAAATCTAAATTGGAATCTCACTTTAAAAATAATAAAAAGAAGTACTTTCAATTCCTACTTGAAAAAAAAATTTTTTTTTTGGAATCTCACCTTCTTAGCTCTGGGGAACCTGATAGACAGATAGGTAGATGGATAGAAAGATAAATAGAATTTCTTCTCTCCCTTTTCTCCTTCTCTTTTCACATATTCAAATGTGCGTCTCTTTGTCTAATAATTTTCCTCTCCTATTTTTGTTCTCTTTGTCTTTTTGTCTTACTTTTGAAGGATTTCTCCACAAAGCCACATAAACATCTCTTTAGAGCGCTAGAAGTAAATGCCAGGACACAAGAGTTCAAAGCCGTTGCATCTGAGGAGCATGACTGGGTGGAAGGAGGAAAGTGGGAAGACAGGGGGCTGTAACTATAAACCCTCTGGGTTACTTGATTTTTAAAAGCATTTAGTTTAATAAAACTGAAAAAAGTCGATCAACCGCACGGTGTAACTTCCATGAAAAGCTACAGCTCAGATTTCAAGTGCAAAGAAATCACATCAGGAAGTGAAACTGTGGGCCATGTTGCAGTTTTGTTCTTACAGATCATGTGGATTTGATTTTCCATCGGATGCTTCGAGTGTGTTCAGTGCACCGAGCAGTCCACAACTGCTTTCTCATCGCTCCCCTCATCGTAGCCTCCCCTCCACGCTCCTTTCCACCACACCAGAGCTGAAACGAGGTGAAGTGACCTGCCCAAGGTCACCCGGGCAGGAAGGAGGGCAGATGCTTTCTATGCTACAGAGCCTTCCTCTGTTGACATTAGGATGCTTCCAAGTGATCAACGAAAAGCCAACGGGATCCAGGATATTTTACTTTCAAAGGAGCATCACTGTGGTACTGATATGTGGTGTGAGGAGCCAAGGGATCCCCCAGAATGAATGGGGACCACAGTGGAGAATAAGCGTCCCAAGTTCCCCGAATTCTAAGGCCAGAGAAACAGTCCTCTTCCCCATGGACCGCTGGGAGATGCCTTTCAGCAGAACTTGTCCTTTTTGAGAGAGTGCCGCTGAGGGAGGGGGGATGTAGCACATCCCATTCCCGGTAGGATGTCCTCTGGGCCACCAGGATAGTTTAATGGCCAGGGTGCCACCAGAGAGGTGAGAGGAGCGCTGGCAGTGATGGCACGAGTCCAACCAGGGGGCAGCGTGTAATAGCTGCATGATCAAGGTCAGGCCCTGGGAGGGTGTGTAAGCTGAATCCCACCCGTGACAGCAGGCCTGGAGTAGATGAGATGGTGGAGCGACTGAAGCATGGGGCAAAGAGGTGTTGGCATGAGAGGATGCTGGCAGTCAGCTCAACGATGCAGCTGGGTCTCTCAAGGGTCCGCAAGGAACCTCTCAAGGGCCAGGATTCCTCTCAAGGGCCAAGGGCCAGGGTCTTTGCTCAACACCACAAACTAGCTCAGCAGGAATGGCCCACTGATGGGAGACTTCCTGTGGAGAAGTGTTTGCCCCAGTCTTTCCTCCTCTATCCAACGCCAGAGGGGAAAGTGCAGGGGAGGGTGCAGAGGAGCCGGGGCAGCTTCACCCCCCTCTTTACTCTCTTCACTGGGGCAAAGGGGAGAGCTTTGAGTCAAGGATTGAAGTTTTAGAAAAGGCACAACCAAATGTTTAAAATAAAATGAGTCTGCTTAGTAATCAAAAGTAACTTAAATTTTTAAAATTGAACTGAATTGGAACAAGGTGGGAGCCCGGGCAGCAGCATTTAGGATCAAGTCATTTCTTAGGGCTGTTCTAACAAATTACCATAAACATAGTGCCTTAAAACACACAAATGTAGCCCAGCCAGTGTGGCTCAGGGGTTGAGCATTGACCTATGAACCAGGAGGTCACAGTTTGATTCCCTGTCAGGGCACACGTCCGGGTTGCAGGCTCAGTCCCCAGTAAGGGGCGTGCAGGAGGCAGCTGATCAACGAGTCTCTCTCATCATTGATGTTTCTATCTCTCCCTCTCCCTTCCTCTCTGAAATCAATAAAAATATATTTTAAAAAACAACAAAAAACCAAACGCACAAATGTAGCCTTGACCTATATGGCTCAGTTTGGGTATCATCCCATGCAGTAGAGCAGCCAATCAATTCTCTCTCTCTCCCTCTCTCTCTCTCTCTCTCCCCCCTTCCCCCTTCCTCTCTAAAAATTTAATAAAAGCATGCTCTTGGGTGAGGATTAAAAAAACAAACAAACAGCCTTTTAAACAAACAAAAAACACACAAATGTTCTGGAGGTCTAAAGTCCAACATGATGTTACTGGGCTAAAATTAAAGTGTGGGCGGGGCTGTGTGCCCTGCTGGAGTATCTACTAGAGAAGCTGTTTCCTTGTTCTTTTCAGCTTCCAGAGGCCATTCATGTTCCGTGGCTCCCAGCTCCCTCCTCCACCTTGAAAGCTAGCAGTGTTGCATTTCTCTGACATGGAGAGGTTCTCAAGGCAGGACTCAGAGAAACGCAGGGCCCTGTGAGCCAGCATGGGCGCCCACTGCCCAGTACAGGCCAGAAGAGGGTAAGATTCAATGTGAGACCAGAGCTGGTCCAACTCCAAACCCTAGGTCATCAGGTCCCAGAGCACGGGGTGGGGGTGGGGGTGGGAGTGGGGGAGAGAGGCCGAGTCCACATGTACAGGTGAAGGGGTACCAGCTGTAGGGAGGAAGTCAGGGAGCTGCAGGGCCTCTTGGTGGGCCCCATGAATGGAAGGAAGACTGAAAGGAAATATGGGAGCACGTTGTATTATTAGTTATCAGGTTCCTTGCGTGTGTTAGGCCCTGAGTCAAGAACCTGAAGAACAGCGTAAGTTCTCAACCCTGCCTGAACCCTGGAATCACCTGGGGAGCTCGAAAAACTGCTCCTGTCTGCAGTACATCAGATACTCTAGGCTGGGGCCTAGCCATTGAGATGTGTGTGTGTGTGTGTGTGTGTGTGTGTGCGTTAATCCTCACCTGAGGATATTTTTCCATTGATTTCGAGAGAGAGAGAGAGAGAGAGAGAGAGAGAGAGAGAGAATTGATGTGAGAGAGACACATCTATTAGTTGCCTCCCCCACACACACCGACCAGGGCCGGAGATCAAGCCTGCAACCGAGGTACAAGTGTCCTTGACCAGAATCGAACCCAGGACCCTTCAGTCCTCAGGTCAATGCTCTATCCACTGAGCCAAACCAGCTAGAGCAAGATTTTGTTTGTTTGCATAACATTCTCAATTGATTCTAATAAGAGGCCAAGGTTGGTCACTTAACTTTATTATAACCTTGTTATATAATGGGGAGGGGGCTATGATTGCTCTCATTTTCAGATGAAGAGATAGAACTCAGACAGATTAAGCAATTTGCTGAAGGCAACACAGCTAGTGACGGACTATCCTAAGAAGGCCGCTCAGCTCTGAGGCCAAAGTTCAAGCTCTTTTTATGCTGCCAACCTGATACTAAGCTGATAAAAGTTCCTCTTCATTACAGAACTGAAAGCCGAGCCCCCATTCAAGAACTTCCAAAACTGGCAAGACCTCAGCTTTTAGCTGCGGCTTGTGTCACATATGAGAACTTCAGTATGAAAATGCACTTCCCAAAGTATCATGCACCGTGTGCTAACTTACCACAAGTTCTAAACTCTCCACACGGTTCATTTCATCCTCACAAAGGCTCTATAAGGCAGATCATAATTATGATCCCATTTTACAGATAAGAAAATAGAGGCTTACAAGAGCTCAATAACTCACCCAAGGTTGCAGAGATAGCAAGTAGAAAAATCAAAAGCCAATCCCAGGTCTTTCTGACTCTAGGGCCCTAGCAGGTGGTCATCAAGCAAGGGCCTCGGGAGAAGTATAAAATGCAGACATCAGAGTCTTTAAAAAATATATATTTTGTTGTTGTTGATTTCAGAGAGGAAGGGAGAGTGAGAGATAGAAGCATCAAGGATGAGAGAGAATCATTGATTGTCTGCCTCCTGCATGCCCCACACTGGGGACTGAGCCTGCATCCCAAGCATGTACCCTGACTGGGAATTGAACTGTGATCTCCTAGTTCATAGATCAATGCTCAACCACTGAGCCACGCCGGCCGGGTCTGACACCAGGTTCTTATGTCTCTACTCTTCTCCCCATTCTGAGCTGTAGGTCTGGTGTCAGCATTTGTCACAGGCACTCCTGGTGGTTCTCGGGCTTCGGAGGGTCACTGCACCCGGCCAGCCTGCGGAGCCCCCAGCTGGGGCAGGTCAGAAGCAGCAGCAGCAGCTGGGTGAAGTGAAAGGCACAAACAGACTCCTTGAACCCAAATATGTTTCCTGTCTGCTTGTCACATGGAGCCTGGAATTTCATCATTATCAAGTCCCTTCTCTCCAGAGACAAGTGCCACGCTCCCTTCTCTTCCTCTTCCCCTCATTTGCCTGGGTGTGCCGGACACGGACATGGAGGAAGAGAAACTGGTTTTTACCAGGGTGTGAACGACTTTGTTGGATCCCTGGGTTCCTTCCCTAGGGCACCAGCAGGAGCAGGGGCACCCTAGAATTCTCGTCCAAGTCCTTAGACTACAGTCATAAGGAGTACGATGTGGGAATGAAGAGTCGTAGCACGCATCCTCCTCCCTGCTTCTCAGCCTCTCCCTATTCCCAGATGCTCCCTGTCCTCTCCCCCTGTCTCCTCAACCCCCCCCCCCCCGCCCCCCCCTGCCCCAGGACAGCTGGATCTCACTCGCTCTGAGATCTCCATGACGGGTAACAGCTTCGAGGCAGCTCCAAGGAGGCAAGGGAAGCCTGAATTTCAAGAAGAGCAGACACTGAGGTTGAGAAGAGGTTGTCTAAGAAACGAGAGACTTTGGTGTGTCATAAACGGTGAAGGCGCCAGGAGAGAGAACAAGAACGAAATGCAGGCATCAAAGAGAGAAGAGGCGAGATCTGAGAGGCAGAGGAGGCACCTTTGCAGCCCAGGTGGAAGAAGGAGATTTTACAAGGGAGCAAGGGTGGGGACGGAACCAGCCCGGGCGCGGGGGCAGGGGCTGACAGATGGCACCCACACCTCCCATTCTCTCTGCGTAGGAGGCAGAGTCCATGGGCAGGGTGCTGGGTGGGGAGGGGTGGGAGGCAGACATCCCCTCCCTCCCTCAGGATGTTATGACCAATACACAAAAAACATCCTTCCTTCCCGCATACTCATCCCGTCACGGCTGTCTCTCGCTGTATTTGTTCCTGTCTGTCTCCCACACTGGCCTGCCTCCTGTTCCCAGAGCCTCGGACATTCCCTGACACACAGTGGGCGCTCCGTGTGTATCTGTGACTCTAGGAATGAGCGATGCCCGGGCTCTTTCCCCTGTTGCTGGTGAACCGCGCCTGTAACCATGCAGTTTGGACTCCAGGTCTGAAATTCTAATTGCAAAGCCCCCCCACCCCACCCCGGACACACGGCCTCAGGCAGGCCCCGTGCTCTCTGTCTGCCATCCGCTGCTGGCATCGAACAGCTGGCGGGGGAGCACAGGAGGGTCGAGGCCCAGCTTCTCTTTCGCTTCTCCTCATTCCTCAGGAACTGTGAGCCTGCTGCAGTGCTGAGTGATGTCAGGGTGGGAGAGCAGCTCAAAGCAAAAGCCATCCCAGCCCCAAGTCTCACTTCCCCAAAAGGTGCTTCCGGGGAGTCAGTGACAGAATCCGTACTCACTATCCATCCCCGGAATCCCAGAGACTGTGGCTTTCTTTAGCACTTGCTTTTTAAAAAAAATCTATTTGTATTGATTTCAGAGAGGAAGGGAGAGTGGGTGGGGGAAAAGAGAGAGAAAGGGAGAGAGGAAGAGAGAGAGAGAGAGAGAGAGAGAGAGAGAGAAACATCAATAATGAGAGAGAATCACTGATCAGCTGCCTCCTACATACTCCCCACTGGGGATTGAGCCTGCAACCCGGGGATATGCCCTTAACCGGAATTGAACCAGGGACCCTTCAGTCTTCAGGCCAATGCTCTATCCACTGAGCCAAACCAGCTAGGGCATGCCTTCTCTCTCTCTCTCCCTCCCTCTCTCTCTCTCTCTCTCTTAACCAAGATCCTCAGAGCAAGAAATATAACTTACCATGTGACAGCTACTCGCATATTCACATAAATGAAACAAATTTTACAAAATGTCTTCACGACATGTGATGTACACGAATATTTTCTCACCTACTCCAGCCGAAATAATGAAAAAAAAAGTACTGAGGGCACACCCCCCAATTTGTTTCATAACCCACTAATGGTCATGTCCTGTACGTTGAGAACTTGAGTTTTTCTCAGGAAGAGTAAATGGTCTGAAACAGTCATGAGTCCCCAAAAGTGTGGGTAGAATGAGTGTGGAGGGAAAGTAGAGTTTTAGAAAGTTGGAGTTGGAGGAGGTCTCAGACATGTGTCTGTAGAAGGAGGCCGACTTGCCAACAGCTCAGCAGGAAGCGGGGAGATCTGAATCCCCATCCAGCACCTTGCTGCCCTTGGCCACCACCTCCCTAGCTGAGGCCTGCCTTGTCCAAGGCAGACCCCCGCCCGGAGCTCTTCTGTTGAGCACTTGTTGAGTGAGGTAGCAAGTTGGAGCTGAGATGTAGGTGTGAAATGCACACTAGATTTCAAAGACGTAGGGTGACAAGAAGAATGTACAAAATATCCTTAATGAATGTTTACCTATTGAAATGACATTTTAAATATATTGGGTTTGTAAAATGTATTAGTAAAATTTCAGCTTTCCCCCTGTTCTTATACCCACCCACCCCCCATAGAATTTTTCCCCACTGCCCTGCTCACTTTTATTCTTATTTAAACAACGTTTTTTGCTGAAACCAGTTTGGCTCAGTGGATAGAGCGTCGGCCTGAGGACTGAAAGGTCCCAGGTTCGATTCCGGTCAAGGGCATGTACCTGGGTTGCGGGCACATCCCCAGTAGGGGATGTGCAGGAGGCAGCTGATCGATGTTTCTCTCTCATCGATGTTTCTAACTCTCTATCTCTCTCCCTTCCTCTCTGTAAAAAATCAATAAAATATATTAAAAAAAAACTTTTTTTGATATATATTTTTATTGATTTCAGAGAGGAAGGGAGAGGGAAAGACAGAGTTAGAAACATCAATGATGAGAGAGAATCATTGGTCGGCTGCCTTCTGCATGCCCCCCCACTGGGGATTGAGCCTGCAACCTGCGTGTGTGCCCTTGATGGGAATCGAACCTGGGACCCTTCAGTCCACAGGCTGAAGCTCTATCCACCGAGCCAAACCGGCTAGGGCTTATTCTTAATATAGGGTGTCCCAAAATTCACACAAGATTTGCAATTGAATTGAATTGCAAATCTTGCGTGAATTTTGGGACACCCTATATCAACCATGTTATGGTTACTCAAAGAATGTGAAACTGTAAAAACGGGATGGAATTCAACAGAAGAATGGATAGACAGGCTGGTATACTCATACAATGAAATGCCATCTAGACGTTTATAAAAATTCCCGGTCCACACAACAACGTAGATGAATCCTGGAAACAGTAAGTGAAAGAAGCCGGGTGTGAAAGAGCACAACCTGTTTGCTTCTCTTCGGGGAAGCCCAAGAACAGACTAAACTACTTGACTGGACAGACATCAGAAGGGTGGTTGCCGTGGGGGAGGAAAGGGTCTGATTGGAAAGGGCTGCGAGGGAACGTTCTGGGGTGATGAAAAGATTCTACCTCTTGTTTTGGGCAGCGGTGACAGAGTGTATTACAACTGTCAGATGTATGAAGCTGTACACTTAAGGCCTGTGCCTTTGATGCAATCCTCACTTAAAAAAATAAAAGTAAAAAATAGAGCTGCCTTTAAAGCACTCAGCTGGCTGTGCCAGGAGTGAAGCTTGCTGGTAGGAACTGGGGAAAAGTGAATTCCTCTGGGTATTGGGGGAGGAGGAATTTGGAGTTCTGGGGAGAAGGAGGGGAGGGAAGGGAGCCAGCTGCATGGTACGAAGGTGGGAGCAGTAACTGGTGGCAGGATGGAGTGGCCATGATATTTTAAGAACAGGGCTGTTGTGCGCATTGCTACTTTAGAAATCTCTCTGGTGACCCCCTACCCAATCTACTGAAGTCTATTGCATCTGCCGATGCTGTGGTGAGCGGTTTTGTTTTGGGGGAAGGAAATCAAGAAAGGGCCTGAGTTCTGCCCACAGGGCTCCCAGCCAGTGCTAACCATGGGGAAGGAGTAGCCTCCTGGGGACCCCACAGAAGTCTCAGGAGGGCTTTGAACTTCACCAGGGCAGGGAATGAGGGTTTAAGCTGCTCCCCACCTTGGTCTCAAGGGTCTCAGAGACTGGAGATAATATTTTAGCTCATGCTTGCAAGTCAGCATGACCATGTCTTGCCTGAATTCACGTCTCTCACTCCCGTGCTCAGTGAGGGCAAGTTCCCACCTGACCTCTGGCTGATGTCAGCACCAGACATGCCATGTGCATAGCTGCTGGCAACTGCAAAGCCAAGGGTGCCTGGGAAAGGTCAGGGAAGTGTAACTATAAGGAGTCCAGCCTCTCTTCCCTATCTCTCTGTCTTCCCAGTCCTGTGAAAGGCTGGCTATAGATCCAGGAGTACTAAGAAGGAGAAGGTGAACCAGAACATGTCATTTTGGGCCAGGCAGAGCCCAGCTGATGGCACGCGCCTCCTTCAGTCACTCGCTGATCACACCATCACTCCCAGATTAGTCGTGTTGGATTTATTTCATTATAGGACCCTACTCTGTTCGTACATGCTCAACTCTTAGATTTATGTTCCCCTGGCATATGCGTCTGCCCATGGTAATATTTTAGCTCACGCTTGCAAGAAACTACATCTATTTGTGAGCAAAAATGAAAAAGTGATAAAATCCTATTCTGGCAAAGTTGTGACAAAACAGATCCTCCCACGTGGCCACTGGCCGTATACATCGACTTAAACATTTTTTGAAAGCAAATGGTAATACACTTTAATAACGGTCCTATCCTATGATTCCACAATATCATTTCTGGAAATCTCACCTAAGAAGGAATCCAGAGCGAGTGGAACCTCAGTGCACAAATACGTGCACCACCCAGCAGGCAAACTCTGGGGGGTGGGAGACGAAACGGCAGAAGGGCCACTCGATGGGATGGGCTGCAGCCATGGAGCAACAGGAAGAAAAGGTCAGGAGAGGACGAGGAAAGGCTCAGAATGCGCGTGTCCACACATCACAGGCCGTCGCCTGACTGCGTGGCAACACGAAAAAACGATTTTGATTTTGTAGCGGGTGAAAGTGGGATCCTTTTTTCTGCATCGCCTGGCCTTGCTGTGAAGCATTCAATAAACACATTTTCACAAATGTAGGTATCGTGTCCTAGAGCTGTTCCCTGCTTGCAAACAGGTGGCTGTTTCAGTGTCTCTGAGATGTCGCTGGGATGTGTTGGCCCTCAGCAGAGCCTTCCCGAGTGAGGTTATTCAAGCTTCCTGGCACGTTTGTCCTGGGACTTCTCCACCCCCGAGGTCCCTCCAAGGTCCTGTCTCCTGCCGTCGCTTGCTTTTCTCATCTGCTTGGCTCTAAGACTATGGAGGAGAACTCAGCACCTGAGGCTCAGGGGCCCCCTGGCAGTAATGCTGGCGTTACCGTGGGTGGAGGGGACAGGGATGCCGGGGCCCTGGTCACAGGCTGAAGTGTGTATTTCTATTTCTAGAATGCATGTGCATCAAAATGAAACAACGAGAACTTTTCAAAATCTACACCCAGGGAAATAAGATTAGAAGACAAAACCAACTCCTCTCACAGTTTATGAGGTGGTGGAATTTGGGGGTCATTGTTTCCCAATTTCTCTGCAGTTTTCTAGTTGCTTTTGGAGGGGGGGGAGATCCTAAAGAAGATAAAAAGAAGCTCCAGGCTCAGCAACGTCCACTTTCCACGCTCCCTCAGAGGCGGGTGTGCCCAAAGGGGCCAGGAAAGGGGGTGGCTTTCGGGAGAAGTGATGCGCGAGAAGGTGGAAGTGGAAGCCACAGAGACGAACCCCGGGCTCCTCCACAGTAATTTCCCAGAGGGAAGGAGCGGATGACAAAATGAGGATCTGACCTCAACCCAACACACCTCGGTCCTGAGGCCTCGGAAGGCAGGATGCCTTCCCATTCAATCCCCGGGTGCCAGAGACCCAGTGACAAGCAGACCTCCGCCGGTGGTGCTCTAGGGCTCCCACCCAACAGCTCCAAGATGTAGCCCAAAGTTCGCACCGTCAACGCCTCCATATCATCCCACCCCCACACCAGTTCCAGCCCAGACCCACTAGGGTCCTCAGTTACCAAAACTCGCCATCGGGATCCAGTGAGAACAGCCCCTTTTCAGCGCAGACGTCTCACTCCCAGGCATTGTCACTGCGGCCTGAGGCATAGGCTCCCTCATCACCCAACACACACATGAGGAACGGAGGCCAGGGATTCTGAGGTCGCCTGCCAGCGAGCCCAGTGGATTCCTCAAGACCAGTGTTTCTCCAACCCCACCCAGTGGTCCTCCCAAGGCACCAGCAACAACCCCCAGCGACAACCCCCAGCGCAAGCCCAGACAGTCACTCACACCCGCCGGCCCCGAGGCTTACCTGGGCTGCCAGCTTGTCCAGATGTGAGCGGCTGGGGGACAGCCGTGTCCCGAGTGCTGTGGCTCTGACGAGAGGCGCTCCTCGCCCACGGCCTTCCACCCACCCGGAGCAGCGGGTGCAGCCTGAGCACACTTCCCCTTTCTGCTCAGCCCACGGACAGGCCCAGGCTCCGGCCCCAGGCCACGAGGCCTCCTTCCAGGGAATCGGGCTCCCCAGGCTTTCCAGGCTCAGTTTGCCAACAGCTTCCTACATGAAACCTTCCCCTGTCTGAGCCTCAGTTACCTCATTTGTAAAATGAAGGAGTTCAGGAACTCAGACAACTTAACAAAAGGAAGATAAACAATCCAATCAAAAAATGGGCAAAGGACCTAAATAGACACTTTCGAAAGAGGACACAAAGAAGGCCAAGAGACATATGAAAACATGCTCTAAGTCACTAATCATCTGAGAAATGCAAATCAAAATGACAATGCGGTACCATCTCACACCTGTCAGAATGGCTACCATCAACAAATTAACAAACGACAAGTGCTGGCGAGGATGCGGAGAAAAAGGAACCCTCGTGCACTGCTGGTGGGAATGCAGACTGGTGCAGCCACTGTGGAAGACAGTATGGAGTTTTCTCAAAAAAGTAAAAATGGAACTCCCATTTGACCCTGTGATCCCACTTCTAGGAATATATCCCAAGAAACTAGAAACACCAATTAGAAAGGATATATGCACCCCTATGTTCATAGCAGCACAATTCACCATAGCTAAGATTTGGAAACAGCTTAAGTGCCCATCAGCAGATGAGTGGATTAGAAAACTGTGGTACATCTACACAATGGAATACTAGCTGCTGTAAAAAAGAAGGAACTTTTACCATTTGCAACAGCATGGATGGAACTGGAGAGCATCATGCTAAGTGAAATAAGCCAGTCAGAGAAAGATAAATAGCACATGATTTCACTCATTTGTGGAATATAATGAACAATATAACAATATAAACTGATGAACAAAAATAGAGCCAGTGGGGGGGAAAATATTTTAGAATCTAATAGAAGTAATCCTGTTATTTGCAGATTTTTGATATTTCCTATGACTTTTATGATATCATACTATGTTAGTACAGTTTTGATAAATTATTATACCTAAAATCCTTTTTTTCTTGAAATATTAATGTTTATTGCATGTAACATTTTTATACTTAAAATCGTTTTTCTGGGGAAAAAAATAAATAAGTCTTCACTTCTAAAAAAAAAAAGAAAAAGAAGTAAAATAAAACAAAAAGTGGCTATCAAGAGTGCTGATGTTGATGAAACAACAATCACAGGCAATTGAATTTCATTTCCTTTTTGTTAAATTTTCACTTACATTTTTGTTTTTAAAGTGTTTATTTATAGATCAAACAGTGCATTAGACATGTACTATACATAAGAAAGGTTAAAACAGGGAGTCATCTGGGGGTCTGGAAAAAAAATAAAATGAAAGCGTTCAATTGGTAAACATTAAGTAGATCATGACTGCGTCATGAAATCTCTCATTTGTTATTCTCTGCTCCCTCTAGCTGGGACAGCATGGCACCCAGCACAGACCAGGACCCAACAGAACACGCCTGATAGATAGGTGCCAAAGGAAAAAAGACATCCCCAGAGAGAAGTGAGTTACACATACTAGTACAAAGGAGGCAGCCTCGTTCTAGCAAAATTGAGATCCTATTTGCTAAACCCTGTGCTGGGCCGTGTGGGGCCAGAAAGAGGAATCAGACCTGGCACCTGCCTCTCAAGGTGAGGGCGGCAGGTGAAGACGTAACAGAATGTGGGTGAGGTTCACTGACCGTCAGTCAGGTGGTCATTTTTGGTGCTTTCCCAGTTCGGTTAAAGAAGAGATTTGTGCCAGGCCTTCTGCTCACAGGTCTGAGCTGAGCAAGTTATGTTCCTGGTGGAGCACATGTTCTCCAGGACGGAGGGGACGTAAGTAATTGCTATTGGAAGCCATGAATGCTAGTGCGTGGGAGCACAGAAGTAGGAGGACTCAGAGGGTCCCAGGGGTAGCATTGGAACTGGGCCTTTAAGGATGTGTAGGAGCTCACCCAGTGGAGGAGAGGATGTGGATGAACCAAGCCAGAGTGCTTTGAGAGCCGCTGGTGGCTGTGTCCCAGCTGACCCGGGAGTGTTATGTGTTTGGCAGAGGGAGGCCCGAGAGCAAAGTTTCGGACCCCACACCAGGGCATGCGGACCTGCCCACTTCCTGTTGCCTACACTCTTTTTCTGGCTCCACCATTGTCTTTCCACCACAAGAGGAAGGCAGGAAGTTAGGGTGGCCTTTCTGCACAACTGAAAAGCAACCTGCAGATTTGGGCAGCTAGAGGGCCTGGAGCGGGGGTCAAGGAGAACAGATGGTGCCCTCTGGTGGTGATTTTTGGTGCTTTCCCATTTCGGTTAAAGAAGAGTAGATTACTAGTTAGGATAACTGAACCGTGATCACAACAGCCTCCAGTACACTTGGGAGTTTAGGACATGATAATGGTGGCATTTCAAATCAGCATGAAAAATATGGGTTATTTATGTCATGGTACTGTCTAGTCATCTTGAAAATGACCTAGCTAGATTTCAATCTCACTTCTCACAGGAAAACACATTCCAGGTATAGCAAAAATTTAACTTTAAAACATGAAATTATAGAAGTACCGGGAGAAAATATGGATAATACTCGGGGTTAGACAGGGGTGGGCAAACTTTTTGACTCGAGGGCCACAATGGGTTCTTAAACTGGACCGGAGGGCCGGAACAAAAGCATGGATGGAGTGTTTGTGTGAACTAATATAAATTCAAAGTAAACATCATTACATAAAAGGGTACGGTCTTTTTTTTTTTTTTTTTAGTTTTATTCATTTCAAACGGGCCGGATCCGGCTCGCGGGCTGTAGTTTGCCCACGGCTGGGTTAGGACTTCAACATGTCTTTAAGCGGGGGGGGGGGGGGGGGGGGGGGGGGGGGGGGCGCGCGCGTTGGGAGTAGGGGGCACTATTTAGCCCATAATAATACCCAAATGTAAATGAATGTACCTTTGACTCAGCAGTTCCATATTTAGAAATTTACCTTAAGGAGCTACCTAAACAAATGGCAAAGAAGTCCATGGTAGTATTGTTTATAATAGTTAAAAATTAAAAGCAACTTGGTAGTCAGTCATGTACTAACTATGTGATTCTATACAATACTATGAAACCACTAGAAATGGAGAGGTAATTCCACATCGATTGCCATAGAAAATTAATCCCAACATATTACTGAGTGAATGAAGCAGATCGTAAAGCAGCAAGTATAACCATTCTGAAAAGTTGTAAACTTAAATCTATGTCAAGGAAGATGTACATCAATATGTTAACAGTGGTTATCTCTGAGTTGGTGGGATTTTAGAGATTTAAATGGTCTTCTTTTTATTGTCTGAGTATGTTCGGGGTGTGTTTGTAAATCACAAAGACAAGAAGTCTTTAAAGAGCTCTGAGAGGGGAGTGGAGGCCAAAACACTCAGGTGGAACTGGGAGTCATCACAAAGCCCACCGTGGTTGCTCTGTTCGTCCCCAACAACAGCCTTGTAGGCATTGCAGCTCCTCTCCCTCCCATCCCAGCCCCGAGGACACTGAGGTGGGATCTTCCCGGCCCAGATGTAAGGTCTGCCTGTACATATTTGGCTGTGGGTGGGCAGAAGGCAGCCATCTTTTGTGTCTGAAAGGGGTCCACTTCTCCCCATTCCTGGAGATGAAGGTCCTCAGAGCATTAGTAATCCTTTCCTTACCTGCATGCTTTCACAGAAAGATCCCTAATCCCCAGAACCCATGAATATATTATCTTATTTGGGCAAAGGGACTCTGTAGATGACGTTTAGGACTCTGAGATGGGGAGGTTATCCTCAATGACACAGGTCGGCCCAAGGTAATCACAAGGGTGCTCCCAAGAGGAGGCAGGAGGGTCAGCGTCAGTAGCAGGTGATGTGGAGAAGCAAGAAGATGGAGTGATAGAGGAAGGGGCCATGAGCCAAGGGATGCTGGCAGCCTTAGGACCTGAACAAGGCAAGGAAATAGATTCTCCCCTGGAGCCTCCACTAGGAACCAGCCCTGCTGATCCATTTTAGACTTCCGACGTCCAGAACTGTAAGAGATTAAATTTGTGTTGTTGTAAACCACCGAGCTTGTGGTAATTTGCTACAGCAGCAACAGGAAACTAATGCTCCCTCCAGCACCTCCAGGATCCTCCCAATACCTTCTTGTTTAGGGTTAAGCCCGCCCCAGGAACACCTCTGTCACTTGCTACCAAAACAATCCTTTCAAAACAAGAGCAAGTACCACCTCTGACAGGCCTGTCTTCCCACACTGTTAACTCCTTCTTTCATCTCCTCCATTCGGCTCCCTAGAGCCTTCTAGATGGTGGCTCACAGTCGTTTGTTTGAGAACTGAGAGGGTGGGGCAGGAGGAGGAAGGTTTATTTTTGAAAGACACTAAAAAAAGCTCAGTTTTGAAGAAGCTGTAAATTTCAGCTTTCCCCACAAGACCCACCCAGAAAAGTATTCAAATTAGCAACTCTCTTTTTCTTTATTGTGGTGAAATGCATATGCCGTAAAGTTTTACTATTTTTTAAGGGCACAGCTCAAGTGGCATTAAGGATGTTCACAATATTGTACAGCCATCACCGCTGTCTGTCTCTAGAACTTTTTCATCTTCCCAAACTGGAACTCTGTACCCATTTAACACTGAAATTCCCACCCTCACCCCCGCTTGCCCACAGCCACTGGTACCAAGTTTCTCTTTTTCTTTTATTGTTTTCCAATTTTTTCTTGAAAATGACTTAAAGCCTTCACAAAATCTTCCAAAGCCAACCATTTAACCTCCTGGCAAGTGCATGGACCAGCTGGGCTCCTGAGCTATATTGAACTGTTCTAGAACAAAACAATACACAGATCTTCAAAGCAAGACTCCTCCTACTCATGGGGACCAAGGCACAGAGGTGAGGTCTTCACCAGGGGCCAGAAGGCAACTAAAGGGGAACCAGGTCACCCCAGTTGTTCCCCTTAAAAATAGATTCTGGACCTAACCGGTTTGGCTCAGTGGATAGAGCGTCGGTCTGCAGACTGAAGGGTCCCAGGTTCGATTCCGGCCAAGGGCATGTACCTTGGTTGCGGGCACATCCTCAGTTAGGGGGTGTGCAGGAGGCAGCTGATCGATGTTTCTCTCTCATCGATGTTTCTAACTGTCTATCCCTCTCCCTTCCTCTCTGTAAAAAAATCAATAAAATATATTAAAAAAAATAGATTCCGTCGCATTTCAGTGCTGGAGAGCTGGACTTTTCTGGGGGCAGGGGACCACCCAGTTTAGTGTTCAAGCATAGTTTTCAGTGAAAGGTAACGTCATGAACCTCATGCAGATATAAAAATGAGCACCCGTTAACGATTTTCTCCTACTCATTAACGAATGAAGGAGCCAGCCAAATGTTATAACAGGTTTAAAAGACGACTCCAAAGGACAGGCATATTTACAGATCAGGAATATTGAAATGGGTGTACAAATGGAAGCAGAACTGGTTTTTCCACAAAGTGGGTGGGAAGTCAACTCAACCTCTACAGGATAGGACAGGATTTCCATATCTTTAGACAAGAATTCTTCCTGCGCTGCCATCAGTAACCTGCACTTCACAGGGAACGGGAACTAGGAAACCCAGGGGAATGTTTAGACAGTGCATAGTTTTCCACTGAAAATTTTCTCTGCGTGGGAGATGACGGGGCTGAGGCTAAGGAATTAGAAAGAAGAAGAGCAGGTCAATGGAGCTTCTGAGAGAGGCGGGGCGTCAGGAGGACAGTTGCTTGTAGACCAAGAACTCGATACCAGAGCTTCAACTACTGAATTGTCACTATAACTGTGCAGAGCCTTTATTTATTTATTTTTAATATGACCTTTTCTCCTTTCTTTCCTTTTGATTCAAACTGGCCTCAGCCGGCACCCTGATTCACCCACCTCCCTCTCCCTTGCCCGTCCACTCCCTGAATTATTATATTAAGCGCTCAGGACAATGAGGTTCTGGTCAGCATCAAAGAATCTCAGGACCAAAGCCTCGGGTCTGGTAACCAAAGAGACAGTTCCAGTGAAACTAGAGATGACATCTAGGACTCAGCTGTGTTTCAGCTCCAGACCCTGAAACGTGGAACAAACCCAATGACCACACTCTTGCGAAACCAGACAGGGCAATGCCACGGCGGACAGCAGCGTCCGATGCAATGATCCACTTTCCCTTACTCTAGCACCGACCAATCAATAGAGACCATGACCCTAACCACAATCCTAACTTCCGTAGTCTCCTGTATCACCCATCCTCCCTAGAAGCCATTGGGAAACCCGGTTGTAGAACATTTGTCCACCTGTGCCTCCAGGCTTGGCGCCATTCCCTTAAACAAATCTTTACTTTCTTTGCTGCCAACTCCTGCTCGTGGGTGGATTTTTTGTTTTTAATAAAAGTTTATTTGAGCAGCCCTGGCCGGTTTGGTTCAGTGGATAGAGCGTCGGCCTGCAGACCGAAGGGTCCCAGGTTCGATTCTGGGCAAGGGCATGTACTTGGTCACAGGCTCCTTCCTGGCCCGGGCCCTGGTCGGGGTGCATGCAGGAGGCAACCAATCAATGTGTCTCTCTCACATCGATGTTTCTCTCTGTCTTTCCCTCTCCCACTCTCTCCAAAAACCAATGGGTTAAATAATAATAATAATAATAATAATAATAATAATAATTTTATTTGAGCAGAAACTGATGACATTTGGTGGGGAGCAAAATCTCAAATACGTCCTCCTCCTGTTCGTTTCTTAGTGGACTTTGATGTGCACAGGTAAACAAACGCCTTTAGTTCAGTGACACTGCCCATTGCCTCGGCCCCTGCTGACTTGGGGGGCGGGGGGGGGGCGGGGTACTCTGATGTGACCTGAGGGCTTGCTTCCGGGACAGACAGGAAAGAAAAGCCAAAGCCAAACTGGGCCCCTGAGCCTTTGGGCAGGAGGCCCACAGAGTTTGAGATGAAGGTAAAGCTGCAAGGGAATGGCATTTGGGCCACTCAGGCTGCTTGACCAAGGCCGGAAAACTCAGCCCAGGCGCTGCCTGGGATGTTCTGCAGGTCACGGGGGCACTAAGGGCTGGGCCTGAACAGAGGGATGTGCCGTATTTTTCTGTGTATACGATGCTATTTTTTTCTAAAATTGTTAGACTGAAAATCGAGGGGGGTCTTGTACACGGAAGTCAGGCCAGGAGGGAGCAGTGCAGGTGTGTAGCTGCCTATACCCTGTCAAACAGGCTTCCTCCAATCACGAGCCATATTGTTATTGACGTCAGCTGATGCTGTAATTGGAGATGGAGGTGGAGAGTGCGCAGATGCAACAGGGACTGGAGCGTTCCGAGCCCATAAAGATGTCAAAAAAAAAAAAAAAAAAAAGATAAATACTGGTAAGCGATTGTCTTACTCCACAAAATTCAAACTGAATGTAATCAGCTGTGCAAAAGAGCATGGAAATAATGCTGCAGAGAGACAATTTGGACCTCCTCCCACTGAGTGTGTCATCAGACAGTGGAGAAAGCATGAAGAGCAACTCCTTAAGATGCCAAAAAAGAAGAAGGCCTTAACAGCGGTTCTCAACCTGTGGGTTGCGAACCCTTTTGGGGGTCGAACGACCCTTTCACAGGGGTCGTCTAAGACCATCAGAAAACACATATATAATTACATATTGTTTTTGTGATTAATCACTATGCTTTAATTATGTTCAATTTGTAACAATGAAATTGGGGGTCACCACAACATGAGGAACTGTATTAAAGGGTCGGGGCATGAGGAAGGTTGAGAACCACTGCTTTAAGTGGAAAACCAGCAAAATGGGCAAACTTGGAGCAGAGGCTTAAGACTTGGGTTATGGAGCAGCACCAGCGTGGCTTATGTGTGTCAACCACGCTTATTCCATGTCAGGCAAGAATGTTTGCACGCGAAATTGAACATTGTTGATTTTACAGAAAAGGCAAAATGGTGCTTCAATTTCATGAAGAGAGAAGGGTTGGCCCTGAGAACACAAACAACGTTAGCTCAGAAAGTGTCACTGGTTTATGAGGATGATCTCTCATATGTAGACAGTGACTCAGAAGACAGTAATGATATAATAGGAATTGAAGAAATTGATATGTCTGGAACTCATAGTGATAAAGAAGAGAGCAGTGATGCAACAGAGGCTGAATCAAGTGATATGCTGCATAATCTCATAGCACTGGTATGTAAACGTTACCTGCGGTAATTACTAAATAAAAATGTGCTCTGTTTTATGTCTAAAATATTGATTTCTTAATTTTGGGTTGGATAGGTGGGGGGAGGGGTCTTATACATGGAAAAAATACGGTACATTCCAGAACTGAAACCAGAAAAGACAAAGTTACCTCAAAGGATTTTATAAAGGAGGAGTTTTGGGGACTGTGTAAGGGAAAGCCTGCTTGAGGCCATCTGACATTCTGAAGCCCCTGAGAATACAGCCTGGGGAGCTCTGCCTGTGATCTCTGCCCTGGCACCTCCAAAACTGAGTGGGGTGAGGAAGCACTTCAATACCCGCTGAAGATTCTAAAACAATTAATGCCTGGCCTGGCCGATGTGGCTCAGTGATTGGGCATCAACCTATGAACCAGGGAGTCACTTCAAATTTTGGGCTCCATCCCTAGTGAGGGACGTGCAGGAGGCAACCGAGCAATGATTCTCTCTCATCATTGATGTTTCTCTCTCTCTCCCTCTCCCTTACTCTCTTAAATCAATTATATATATATATTTTAAAGTTAAAGCCTGTTGGTGTGGCTAAACCCTGTCTCTACCTCCATCCAGCCTTTTTTGGAAATTCTCATTGGAAATGATATATTTGTGGAAGGTCTGGAAACATTTTCACTTCCACCACCAGAGGGTGCGCCTCACCCTACACTAGCTAACTGTTAAATCAGACAAGAGGCTCTCCCATCTACTAAGGACCCTGGCAGAACCAAACCTACTCTGCTCCCTTTAGGAGATACACAAACACAATAGGAATTTCAAGTCTCTTGGCTGAGGGAGGAGCAGAAGAAAGCAGACGGTGCTTGGAGAGCTGAGAACCCAGACAAGGAAAGGAGGTCCTGACCAGAAATCTCTTTTTTCAACCCTCCTCACCACACAATATTCTTACTCTTTTCATTGTTTCACTTTACTTTGTGCAAAGATTGAAATTCTAACCATTAGAAATTTAGTGGTTCAACAACAGGAAAGACACCAAACAACCTGATTTAAAAAATAGAGGAAAAAACATTGACTAGACATGTTCTCAAAGAAGATATACAAATGGCCAACAAGCACTTGGAAAGATGCACATCATTAATGATTTAGGAAAATGCAAATCAAAATCACTATGAGATACCACCTTACACCAATTAGGATGGTTGCTGTTTTTAACATACACACAATATTAAATAACAAATGTTGGTGAGGATATAGAGCAGTGGTTCTCAACCTTCCTAATGCCGCGACCCTTTAATACAGTTCCTCATGCTGTGGTGACCCCTAATTTCTTTGTTACAAATTGAACATAATTAAAACATAGTGATTAATCACAAAAACAATATGTAATTATATATGTGTTTTCCGATGGTCTTAGGTGACCCCTGTGAAAGGGTCGTTCGACCCCCAAAGGGGTCGCGACCCACAGGTTGAGAACCGCTGATGTAGAGACATTAGAATCCATGTTCACTGATGTGGGCATGTGGAAAGGTACAGCTGCCATGGAAAATAGAATGGCAGTTCCTCAAAACTTAAAAACAGAGCTATCATATTGTCTACCAATTACACTTCTAAATATATACTCCAAAGGATTAAAAGCAGGATCTCAAGGAGATATTCGTACACCCATATTCATGGTAGTATTATTCACAAGAGTCCAAAAGTGAAAATAACCCTACTGCCCATTGACAGATGAGTGCATAAACAAAATATATGTACCATGGAACATTATTCAGCCTTAAAAAAGAAAGAAAATTTGACACATGATAGAACATGAATGAACCCCAAAGACACTATGCTAAATAAAATCAACAAGCCGCAAAAGGAAATACATTGTATGATTCCACTTATATGAAGAACGTAGAGCAGTCAAATTCATAAAGACAGAAAGTAGTAGAATGTCGATTGCCAGGAGCTAGGGGGAGGAGAGAAAATTCATTGGTAAAATCGTAATCATACTTCATACATCGTTAATTCTAAACAGATTTTAACATTTAAATAAAAATTCTTTTTTTTTTTTAAATTTAAAACAATTCTTTGCCCTGGCCAGTGTGGCTTAATTGGTTGGGCATCATCCCATGCACCGAAAAGTTGCCATTTCAATTTCCCATCAGGGCACATGCTGAGGTTGGGAGCTCAATGCCCAGTAGGGGGCATGCTGGAGACAGCTGATTGATGTTTCACTCTCACATCAATGTTTCTCTCTCCCTCTCCATCTCTCTCTAACATCAATAAAAATATTTTTAAAAAATTTTAAATTATGGTTAAAATAAATATTCTTGAAGTGAGAAAGTCTTTCTAAACATAACACACAGATTACATATATTTTTTCCTTTAAAGAAAAAATGGAGCAGGGTAAGGGAGATTGGAGTAATAGAGAATAAGAGTGACTTGCATTCCAGGCAGAGGGAACACCAAGTTCATATTTGAAAGACAAATTGTGAAAAATAACTGCACTATGTGCCAAGAAAAGAGTTTGTTCTTCCTTAATGTGTAAACAACTTTTATAAATCAATATGCACCAACCAATAGGGGAAAAGTGGGCAAAGGACATATGAATTTCTTCTGTTGAAATTTCAATTGGCCAATAAACCTGGAAAGGTACTTAAAACATACTGAATGAAATTTACAGCAGATTAGATACTATAGAAGACGGGATTAATGAACTTAATACAGTATGAGAAACTATCCACAATAAAACATGGAGGAAAAAATAAGCCTGAAAATAAATGAACACCGAGTGTGGGATAACTTCCAGAAGCCTAATATACATGGAGTCCTAACGGAGGAGGTGCAGAGAAAATATTCAAAGAAATACATTTTCCCCCCAATTGAAAAACTACAAATCCTGAAATCCAAGAAGCTCTATGAAGAATCAAAAACCAAGAAACACTGAGAAAACTACACCAGGGTACATCACAAACTATGTAAAAGTAGCAATAAAGAGATAATCTAAAAGCCACCAGATAAAAAAAAGGTTCATTATGTATAGAGAAACAAATACTTCAGCAAGCTTCCTGTTGGAGCTGTTAATCTAAAAGCGAGAGGCCAAAGTGAAAGGCAACAAGTGTTTAATATTAGAAATCCAAAAGAATAGCTATTCAGGAAGCACTGATTCAGGCGGGAACCCAAACAGTGCTCAGATTAGGAGGTGAAGCCGAGGGCATTTATGCAAAAGGGAAGGGGGACATTGTATGACAAGAAGGAAGGAATTTCTATAGGTGTGAAAAAGCTAACATATGATGACAGTTCTGAAGAATGCCTTCAATTTCCAGTCCCCAGTCATAACAAAGTTGTTTGTAATACAATGCGGCATTAGGCCCAGCCCCAAAGTAATTTTGCCCAGTTTTAACATTCCAAAGGTTTGAGGAGTGAGGTACGCAAAGCAGTATCTCTGGGATGGCTGCTCTGACTCCATTTTAAAGTGGCTCCATTTATATTACTTTTCACAGCATCAATGTGATCCAGGAGATAGTGGGGGAATATTTTTAAAGTATTAAAAGAAAAAAAATAAATCTAAAATGTTATATCCAATAAAAAAATATTTTAAAAAGGAAAACTGGCCCCAGCCAGTTTGGCTCAGTGGATAGAGCATCGGTCTGCAGACCAAGGGGTCCCGGGTTCGATTCCGGTCAAGGGCACGTACCTTGGTTGCAGGTTTCTACCTGGCCTGGGTCCTTGTGGGAGAATGTGCAGGAGGCAACCAATCGATGGGTTTCTCTCACATTGCTGTTTCTCTCTCTTTCCCTCTCTCTTCCACTCTCTCTCTAAAAAAAGTCAATGGAAAAATATCCTTTGGTGGGGATAAATAAATAAATAAATGGAAAAATGAAGACATTTTCAGTTCGACAATATCTGACTAGCTGATCTGAACTGTTAAAGTCCTAAAGTCAGAAGGAAAATACCAGGTAAAATCTTTTTTTTTTTTTTTTTTTAATATATTTTATTGATTTTTTACAGAGAGAAAGGGAGAGGGATAGAGAGTTAGAAACATCGATGAGAGAGAAACATAGATCAGCTGCCTCCTGCACACTCCCCACTGGGGATGTGCCTGCCACCAAGGTATATGCCCTTGACCGGAACCGAACCTGGGACCTTTGAGTCCGCAGGCCGACACTCTATCCACTGAGCCAAACCGGTTAGGGCTTAACCTCTTAAAGTTCAACTTTTTCCACCTGCAAAATGGGGATAATAATTGTAGCTAGTATTTACCAGATGCTTACTCAGTATTCTAAGAACTTAATAGAATTATCTCCTTTAATTACCCTTGTGACTGTTGGAGCTAAGTATTGTTAATAAACTCATTTTACACATGAGAGAACTGAAGAGAAATGACCACCTAGGGCAGATTAGGCTAATAAGTGACAATGATGGGGTTCTAATCCAGGTCATTTTAAAGTCCATGACCCATGATGTTGATCACCAGATTATACTGTCACCAAAGAGAATGGTAATATGGTATCCACCTCACAGTATTGTATAATAAATAAAATTTATGTGGAAATGCTAAGAACCTAGAATGGCTAAAGTAACACTGAAAAAGAACAAAGTTGGAGGACTTAATACCACCTGATTCAAGGCTTATTATAAAGCTGGAGTAATAAAAGCAATGTGTTACTAGTGCAGATATATAAAATATACAAATAGATCAGTGGAACAGAATAGAAAGTCAAGAAGCAAGCCTGCATACACATGCTCAGTTGACCCTTTACAAAGTTGTAAAGGCATTCACGGGAGAAAGGATAGTTTTTCAATTCTTTAAATAGGCCAGTGGAGCCGAATAGAACATTCAGGAATAGATGTACATATATATGATCGATTGATTTTCAACAAAAGTGCAAAGGCAATTCAGTGGAGAAAGAAAGAATAGTCTTCAACAAATAGTGCTGAAGGCATATGACATCCTTCTGTAAACGAAACAACCTAAAGTGAAAACAAACCAAACCAAACCAAAATACTCAAAATGGATCATAAAACTAAATGTATAGCTTAAAACTATAAAATGCCCAGAAGAAAACATAGGAGAAAATCTTCATGATGTTAGGTTTAGCAAAGATTTCTTAGATGCTACTTCAAAAGCACTACCCATTAAAAAAATCAATAAATTGGACTTCATCAAAATTAGAAATGTCTCTTCCAAGGACTGCTAAGAGAATGAAAAGACAAGCCACAGATTGGGAGACACTATTTGAAAATCACAGATCTTATAAAGAGTAGCATACAGATTGTAAAGGACACGAAAAATGTAATGATAAAGGAAACACACAATCCAATAAAAAAAAAAAGAAAATATGTGAACACTTCACCAAAGAAGATATACAAATGGCAGATGAGCACATGAGAACATCTGTAACATCATTAGTGATTACAGAAATGCAAATTCTTTTTTTTATATATATATATATTTTTTATTGATTTTTTACAGAGAGGAAGGAAGAGAGAGAGTTAGAAACATCAATGAGAGAGAAACATCGATCAGCTGCCTCCTGCACACCCCCCACTGGGGATGTGCCCGCAACCCAGGTACATGCCCTTGACCGGAATCGAACCCGGGACCCCTGAGTCCGCAGGCCGACGCTCTATCCACTGAGCCAAACCGGTCCCGGCCAGAAATGCAAATTCAAACCTCAGTGAGTTATCTACACTCCTGTTAAAATGGCTAAAATTAAAATGACTGACCATTGAAGAGCTGGTGAGGATGTGGAGGAACTGGGACTCTTCTGGTGTTAGTGTAGGTAGCTAGATTTAATAAAGGAAGAGAACAAAGGGAACAGACATTATTGTTTCACCGGAAAGGTACAGCTTCACATACTCCCTAGGGAAACACCCGTCTGTTCCCCAAAGATCACTGGGGGAAGGGATAGAACAATAAAAGGCTCATGTTGGTAGGCACATGTGCAATAGGAGCCAAAATGGCAAACATGGTGCCTGTCAGTCTAGCCTGGGAAAGGGATCAATTGGTCAGGGGGCGGACCCATCAAAAGCCCGGGAAAGCTTGGGAAGTTGATTGGTTATTTTGAAAAAGCTCCTGGTCCTTCTCAAGCCTGAGAGGTAACATAATCCCAGGGGTCAGAGCTCTCTTTTGCTCAGTGACCTGTGCTCATTCCATTCATTTGCTGAGTCTGTCTCTCTCCATAATAACCATGTGGCCCTACGAGCCACTTGGCCAACATCTGTGCAGACTCCAAACGCAGGCTCTAAGCTGGAGCCTGGATACAACAGCACAGCAGCACAGCAACAGATCTTAGCCAGGAACACAAGCTAAGCCAGCTGGATGGTTGGAAAGACTGGACTGGACTAGCCTTGGCATGGTGCAGAATCTGTGGACATTGGCCTTATTTCTGACCCTGAAATTCCTGGGACAGACAGAGATGGGACTTTGGGAACCCAGGAGAGGCACTCCTTTGATTTTGCATCTCGCACTACAAATCTTATTGGCCACCTTCTATTTTCACCCAAATAAATCATACCACCTTCTGGGACCCCGAAAATGCTTTTTCTTGAGACATTGCAAGGACCCTACTTCCAACAGTATCCCTGGTGGGAGTGGAAAATGGAGCAATTGTGGTAGGCCGTTAGAGCAAAGATGATGGGCCAGGTACAGAAGGTCATGGGGTGGAAAGCCCCAGGTGCTAGCAATGGACAATTGTAGGGTGGGACTTCACCCCCAGGGTGACCTTTCCTCCCTTTAGCATATCTGCTAGTCATGAGGTTTGGACCCCCTGACCTTTCCACCCTAGAGATAACATCTAGGTCTCAGTTGTATTTTAGCTCCAGGCCCAGGAAAGCAACAAAGCCAGCCACGGCTGACCTCAGGACCAGCTGTGTTGAATGATGACCCCCCTGCCCTGGTGCCGGCCAATCCATGGAGACCACAACCCTGAAAAGACCCACCTGGAAAGCTACTGTATATTCTATTGAGATCTTCCCCTGGGACCTTCCCTAAAATCAAATCTCCACCCTTAAAACTCTTTAGAAGGAGGGCCCAGAGCGTGCTCCCCCACCTTTCCCTTCCCCTTTCCCTTCCCCTCCCCAACTCCAACTCCCCAGGCACATTACCATTACCATTATTCCTCACTTCCAAGCTCCAAGGGCCCTTTCTTTACCTCTATAACTTGTTTTTTAAGCCCATTCCCTCTAGGAATTACTTCTTCAACCTCTGTGATTTACCAAGTAAATGTTCTCTTACAATTTGGGTCTTGGCTCTGAATTCTTTCCTAGCCAGAACCTAAGTACTGAGGTTGCTGAACCCAGGTCCAGTCTGATCTCATGGGTCTAACACCCAGTGCTGTTCCTGCCGCCTACAACACAACCACTTTGGAAAAGAGCTGGTAGTTTCTAAAAAATATTAAACATGCACTTTATGGCCACCCATTAACCCCTAGTGCAACAAAGACTTGTATACAAATGCTCAGAGCTGTTCTATTTGAAATTCAAAAACTGGGAACAATATAAATGTTCATCAACAGGTAATCTATAAACAAATTGTATAACACTCATACAACGGAAAGTATTAAACTCAGCAATAAAAACAAATGTACTACTCATACACGCAACAGCAGGGATGGATCTCAGAATAATGGTGCTGAGTGACAGAAGTCAGACAAAAAGGAGTCCATACTATGCAATTCCACTTATACTTAAAACCTCTCCAAGTGAAAACTAACCTAAAGTGACATAATGCATATCAGAGTTCACTGGGGTTAGGGGAGGGGTTCAGGGAGAAGTGGAAAAGAAGGATGACAAAGGGCACACATGAAGAGACTTTGGGGGTGATGGATATGTACGTTATTTTGATTGTGATATTGGTTTCTGGAAATATATATATATATATATATATATATATATATATATATCCTATATAATAAAAGGGTAATATGCAAATAGACCGAACAGCAGAACCGAACAACCAATCAAAGTGTAATATGCTAATGATATTAATGATATGCTAAGGCTGCTCAACTGCTTGCTATGATGTGCACTGACCACCAGGGGGCTGATGCTCTGACTGGTAGGTTAGCTTGCTGCTGGGGGTCCAGTCGATCAGGACTGAGTGAGATGGGCCGGACTCGCCCTGGAGCCCTCTTTTGGTCCCTCCCCGGCCTGATCGTGTACCAGTGGGGTCCTTCAGCCTGGCCTGAGCCCTCTCACAATCTGGGACCTCTCAGGGGATGTCAGAGAACTGGTTTCAGCCTGATCCTGCAGGCCACTCCCCTTGGGAGGGTGCCAGATGCAGCGCTCATGGCTAGTGAGTGCTGCTGTGGCAGCTTGAGCCTCTCCTGATCAGGATTGATTGGGCACGAGCCCACGACAGGCACAGTGGGACCGGGATGAGTGGGAGTAGCAGGTAGGAGCTGCAGGTGGTGTTGGACTGCGGGTTTCAGCTGATCCCTGCAGGCCACCCAGAGGGACCCCACCCATCCACGAATTCATACACCGGGCCTCTAGTATACATATATTAGTATATATATATGATGGAAGGAGCCACATGCTAACCTGACAAGCAGTTTAGGGAAGGCCTGCATGGCTATCTTGCAAACTCAGAGACCTAAAGTAACCACAAAGGATCGTCTGAAATTAAACTTTAACTAAAAGCAGTTATGGTGGGTAGTCACCTCCTAGGCCGGGACCTTCCCTGACAAGGTCAACCTTTACCTTAACTGAACCTATCTATGATAACATATCCTTGAAATGTCTGGGTAACTCGTAACTTCCATTTTTCAGGACCCCTTAGGACACAACCTAATGTGCCTGGGCACCAGGACAGATACCACAAAACTCCTTCATTGTTATTGTTATCATGTTAATTGTTGACTGTTAACTATCCTGCACCCACCTAAGTATGTGTCTATCATTTTACTTTTTATCCAATCACAGGAGTCCCCCCCACTTTGCTTTCTCCCGCCTCTCTAGTCTATCACCAATGGATTTCATGTCACCCACCTATGTTCCCTCCTTTGATTGCAATGTATAAAAATAGATGAAAAGCCTCCATTCTCTGGAGCATTATCCCAATCCTTTGAGATACTGCTTCCCAGCAATTGTTGACAGCTTGTCTCAAATAAACTTACAAAAATTCTTTACAGGTTTGAATGTTTTTACATTAACAATATATATATATATATATATATCACTTAAACATGTGTAATTTAAATGTTTTTTAAAATATTTTTTTTTATTGATTTCAGAAAGGAAGGGAGAAGGAGAGAGATAGAAACATCAATGATGAGAGAGAAATCACTGATCGGCTGCCTCCTGCATACCCCCTAGTAGGGATCAAGCCTCAAACCCGGGCGTGTGCCCTGACCATGACCTCCTGGTTCATAGGTAAACACTCAACCACTGAGCCATGCCTAGCCAGACTAAACACGTGCAATTTATTTTATGTCAACAATAATACCTCAAAGCTGTTGGAAAAAAAGTCTGGGGAGAGAGGCTGGGTGTCAGAACATGGAAGAGGACTTTGAAAGTCCAGGCTGAGGTGTGTGGGTGATCCTGAGGCCATGGGCAGCTTTGGGTGTTTCAGATGGGGTTTGGTTATGAAACCTATCCTGTGAGCAGGGTCTGGAATAGCCTGGAGGGGCCAAAGCCAAAGCCAGGCCAGGAGATCCTGACCATGGCCCAGAGGGCTGGGGATGGATTCTAGAGATAAGAAGCAGGCAAAGCAACTGAATCACTGATGATTTAGTGCCCCTGCCCTGCCTCCAGGACAGTAATTTGGTCAATCAGATCTGGGGCAAAGAAGGCCTTTGGGGCTTGGAAAAAAAAATCCTGCATGTCCACTTTCCGGTTTCTCCCTTGTGAATGGTGCTGACCGCAGCTGGGTGCTAACTGCCTGTCAAAGAGTCACTCACTCAGCTGAAGCTCACGGGGCAGGAAGGGGCTGGAGATCCTGCCCCCACCCCCACCCTGGCTTCTGGGGCAGGAAGGGGCCTGACCAGCTGAGCCACTCTTCCTGCTGATATCCCAGGCTGTCCTTCCCCTGCCCAAGCCAGGCACGGATTTCTCTCTAAAGGCAAGGCTCTCCTTGGTCTGACCTCCATCTCTCAGGTTGAATGTAAGCCACACATTTTTATTTCTGCTTCGAGACCTGCTTAAATGAGCCTTGAAGTCAATGCCTGCCTTTCTTGCCCACTTCTTCCCTGTCTCTGGTCCCACTGCAGTTTACTCCCGAAATGCCCAAACACCACAGCTGCCACTGTGCCCTGATTAGTGGATGACCCCATCAGGTGACAGAATCTAAATATAACTTGGCTGTCTGCCTGGCTGGCTGACTTTGTGTGTGCTCAGGGCAAAAGATCAGGACTTGTTTCTTCCGCAAGCTTGCAGGTCCGGAGCCTAGCTTCAGGGTGGCACTCGGGGCACACGCTTACAATATGATGACAGAGGGAAAGGAAGGAGACAGCACGGTCCAAAGAAAGATGGGCCATCTTCAAAGAGCCTTGGTGTGGGCGGGATATTCAGGTACCAGTTCACTACTAGGATGTCAATCAAAAGCTCTTTGCCGATTCCCCGTTGGGGAAGATGAACCTTACAGAAACCCATCCCTTAGAGATGTTTAGTGACTCTGCAAGGCTCTTAACCATGCCTCAGACTTTGGGTTTGGCCTTCATCTTTCTCTGGACCTTCAATAATGGATGGCTGGGTGGATACATGACATAAAAACATTCTTGGGGCTCAGTCACTTGGCCAAGGTAATTGGCCTAGTGAGGGCAGATCTGAGGCTCCCACTATTGCTGGTGAAAATGGGGTTCTTCCACAGAGTTACAAGAAAAGCAGTTCCAGGACCTACACATGGAAGGATGAGGTATACTGGTAAGATTTATTGAAGTAGCTGGGCTGGTGTTGCTCAGTGGTTGACCATCAACTCATGAACCAGGAGGTCACTGTTTGATTCACGGTCAGGGCATATGCCTGGGTTGCGGGCATGATCCAAATGGGGGGTGTTGGGTGTGTGTGTGTGTGTGTGTGTGTGTGCAGGAGGCAGCTGATCAATAATTCTTTCTCATCATTGATGTTTCTTTCTCTCTCTCCCTCTCCTCTCCTCTCTCTGAAATCAATAAAAACATATTTAAAGAAAATTTATTGAAGTAAAAACCAAGGACTATCTTCAGGTGGCTGGTATCTCATCCGCGACAGGTGGCTTAGCTCCGTCTTGCTGTGGAATAAGTCCAGCCTTGCTTTCACCAAGCACAGAAGAGCCAGGGTTCAGAGATACTGTGCCACTAGCCGGCATCGGCAGGGCATCTGAAGCGGCCCTAGTTCCATTTAGTCCAGGCCAAAGCTTAGTCCAGCTCAGTCTGCCCCCATCCGGCTGGTTTAGTTGCTGCCCCCAGGCCTGTGCTGGGAGCTGCACTTGGAGCCAGGCGGGCAGGGCTGCTGCAAAGAGAACAGAACAGGAGAAGGAATGGGCAAAGGATGCTACCCAACCCGGCCTTTGTTAAGCTTTGATTATATATTTTTTTAAAATATATTTTTGCCGAAACCGGTTTTGCTCAGTGGTTAGAGCGACGGCCTGTGGACTGAAAGGTCCCAGGTTCGATTCTGGTCAAGGGCATGTACCTGGGTTGCGGGCACATCCCCATTAGGAGATGTGCAGGAGGCAGCTGATCAATGTTTCTTTCCCATCGATGTTTCTAACTCTCTATCTCTCTCCCTTTCTCTCTGTAAAAAATCAATAAGATATATAAAAAAATATATATTTTTATTGATTTCGGAGAGGAAGGGAGAGGGTTAGAGAGATAGAAAAATCAATGATGAAATAGAATCATTGATTGGCTGCCTCCTGCATGCACCCAACTGGGAATTGAGCCTGCAACCCGGGCATGTGCCCCCAACCGGAATTGAACCCAGGACCCTTCAGTCCACAGGCCCACATTCTATCCACTGAGCCAAATCAGCCAGGGCAAGCTTTTATATTACCTGAGGCTTTGAAACAAACCAATCTCTTCCCTCGCTCTGCATGGGTTCTTGTTGGGTCCTCCCCCTATCCAATCCCTTTCCTAGATTTTCCCGGGCTCCTGGGTTCCTGATCCAATCCGATCCTTTTCCCAGGCTAGGCACCACCCCTTCATGGTCTCATCTTGGCCCCTACTGAGCATGCGCCCAGAAGAGCACGTTCCCCTTGATTGTTCTGGCTCTCCCTCAGTAATTCTGGCTAATGACTGAGTTGAACCCTGGGGAGCCCGCTAGGAATGGGGGAGAGAGGATAAGTACCCCCAGGGGGAGGATGAGGTGGTCCCCTGGGGAGCTGTGAATGTTATAGCTTCCTGGTAAACCAGGCTTAATGTCTTGACTCAGCTCCCTAGTGCATTGGCTTAATGTCTGATTTCACTTGCTACCTTCCTTTATTAATGCTGCACTAACTAGTTACCTACACTAACAATGCTCAGAGTTTCCTTCTGACTCTGCCATACCGTTATACCGCAGGGCACAGCATGGGCAGTCACATGCCCTGGTGCAGAATGAAGCCACGGGGAAGGAAGCCAGCCTAGAGAAGAGACTGCACCTGCTCACATCTGCGGACTTGCCCTTCTGGTCTCTCATTTGGAATGTTCCTCCCTGCCTTCACCTGGCTAACTTCTACTCATCACATAAAACTGAGCTCAAGTTTAGTTAAGTGGCGGGATACAACACACATTTATAAAGGCTAGAAGCCATACAGAAAATAGTACCAACTTAACTTTGTATATGAAACCCCCAAACTTCTGTATTAAGGTAGACATTGCAAAGTTAAAAGATAAGCAGGAGGCTGTGAGAAAATACTTGTAACAAAGCATTGGTATCTGTAATGTATAGAGGGCTCCTATACATAAATAAAAAGACAGATAAACAATTATAGAAACCCATGCAGAATGGATAAGCAAACTATGGTACATCCATACAATGGAAGATTACTCAGTGATAAAAATCAGGTAAAAGGATATGAATAGGCAATTCAAGACTAAAAATACAAAAATACAATATTAAAGACTAAAAGTAAAATGGGCAATTAACTTATGAATAAACCAGTAACCAAAGAAATGCCAATAAAACTTCATAACATCTTTCTTCTATCATATTGCCAAAAATGTAAAGAACTGGTAACATATAGTGTTGATGGAAGTGTGGGGAAATGGGTATTTTTATACATGATTAATGGGAATGTAAATTGGCAAAGTCTTCTTGGAGGGAAAACTGACAATTTATTCTAAAAGCACCATCACTTTTTAAGTAGACCCCACTTATCTGGATCAAGTTTACTGAAACTCACTGTTCAACTCTCTATTTATGAAGCTACTGTGCATTACTGCAGCATAGGTTTTAAAGAGAAACAAGCCAAATATTAATCAAAAGAGTAATAGATAATAAAAATATAGCACATTTATAAACTAGTACTATAAAAAATGAGTTAGACTCATAAGTACTGAAATGACAAAATGTTCATTATATATGTTAAATTTATCTAAAAGTGTTTTCCTACACTGTGTGTAAAGCATGTTCCCATTTCTCTGGAAAATGGGATTTTAGAATATTCTTACATCCTTAGTCATTCATTTCTTTAATATTTGGATCCTTTCCCAAAGTAAATATTCTGTATGAAAAAAATTTTTTTTTTTACAAAACTTCAGTGTTTTTTAAAAACCCAATTAAAAACTTTAACTACTTTTATTATAGAATTTAATAGAAGATCTGTCCTCTTTGGCCAAGTAATTTACTTTATATAAACATAGAAAAATATCATTGCTACCTTCTAGAAACTTAAATTAGAACAAAAACCAAACTCACAGAATTCAGCAGCTGTGGAAAACCCAGGAAGGTTTCCTGCCACAAAAATCTGAGCAGACTTGGCGGTCACTAATTAGCCGCTGGGTGACTTCAGGCACAAACTCTTCGAGGCTCTCATTCCTCATTTGCAAAATGATAATTAACAACTGCACAACAAAACGAATATAGGAGGTCTGAGAAGCAAAGGAGGGCAGAGTGAAGAATAATGAGCCACGGTGAGTAAAAGGAGAAGTTAGGTTTATATACATACACGTCAGATGCTACCCGCTTTACCTTCTCCCGAAGCCCAGAGTTGCAGCTACGCTGGAGAACTGATTTACTCTAGTCACTGAAGAAACTCAGTCTCACCATTGAAAGGATAAGACAATCATCTCACCTCTACTAGTTAATAACCTGAGGGTTCTGGCCAATGCAGTGAGACAAAAAAACCCAATGCAGTGAGACAAAAAAAAGAAACAAAACTTACAATTGCTAGAAATGCAGATTTGAAATTATAAGACTCAAAACTTGACTCCAGCCTTAGTTAAAATCAAAAGAAACTATTGGTGCCCGACCAGTGTTGGTCAGTGGTTGACCATTGGTCCATGAACCAGGAAGTCACGGCTCAATTCCCGGTCAGGGCACATGCCCAGGTTGCAGGGCTCGATCCACAGTAGGGAACGTGAAGGAGGCAGCAGATTTGGTATTTCTCTCTCATTCATGTTTCTATCTCTCTATCCCTCTCCCTTCCACTCTCTAAAATCAATAAAAAATATTTAAAAAAAGAACCTATTGGTCACAAGGATTTTTTTTTTTTTATGAGAAGCCTGGAAGGAAATATATTTTTTGCCAAAATTATTTGAGAATGCAAGTGTTGTGTTGGTTATTGCCATGTGAGCAAGAGAAGGATGAAAACGTTTGCACTGTTGGAGACTAGCCAGGTGTCACCAAAGATCTAATCTACGATTAAGCTATACATGCTTGCTTCCTTGTCCTCAAATACCACTAAACACGTCGGGTTCCTCTCAATGTGTTTACTGGCATTTGAGGAGAAGGAACTAAAGAGGTTCCACGAGATAGCCATCTGTTAGAGTACAAGAGGTTTTTTGTTTCTGTGTAATCTCACAGGAATGTAATCTTTAACCACAAGGCCTGGAATAAACATCAATAAAATATATTTATTATGACAAGTTGCATTTGTTCACTTAGACCACAAAATATGCTTGCTAGAGGAGATTGAATTTGCTCACTTAATATGTAAACGAACTCAAGGGTTTTATGATAATGTACCATTTAATAAATGACGTTATTTGCATCTCATAGACATTGGTTGCCTCGAAGAATTGCTGGGAGAGCTGGAGAGCCGGGTTTGAGGTTATGCAGTGAGAACCACAGCCAAAATGATGACACAGAACCAGTGCGGTGAGGACACCTATGCTGCCATCCTAGAGGATGGATGCTGGCTGAGGTGACATTGCCAATGACTGGGAACTGGAGGCTACCACTGGCATTGTTGCCACTGCTGATACCAGAAACCGGACGTTGCTGTCACCATCTCCCTTACTGTTAGTGATGATGCTCTACCGTGTATTTCTTAGCTCCTGACAATGCATTTGACTGTCTGCATCTAAGTCATGTGCTCAGTTCCAGCTGCAAAGGATACTGGGAAAGTAAGTATCTGACAGTTTCAGCTTCTATGGTGGGAGGAGGGTTATACCATTCACCAAGACTGTAAAGATGGGGGGAAGGGTTCCAAAGATAGAAAAGATGGAATTCCCATACATAGGAAAGGGGTTCACGTTCTGAACAGTCAATAAAAATTATAAACGTCCATTACAACTGGCTAACCCCCACTATCCTCTTACGCAGAGCCAGTGCCCAAACAAACGGATGTTGTAAGAGAAAATTGCTCACCATACTGATTGAGCTCACTTTCACTTTATGGCCACAATTTCAAACCAGCTGGCAACACAGCCAGACTATCCTCCCTCACTTTCCTAGCAAATTCATTTTTTCTCCTTTCTGAGATACTATTTCTCTCTCCTCAGATCGCCAACGTCTCCCCCCCCCCCCCCCGCCTCATGGTGTCTTTATTTAGTGATCCCTGGAGAAAACCAATGCAACCCTTCCACGTGGATCCCATTCGAACTCTCACGTACTGCAATCTCGCTTCTTTCACTTTCTACTGGCTCATTCCCACTGGCGTGCAGACACATATTCAGATAACTCATATTCAAAAATGTAAACAAACAAGTCCATTCTATGTTCTCTTTCCTAAAGAGACCTTTTCATTAGATTTGTCCTTTCTTGCAGTCACTCTTCCTCATCTCCAACTTTTTTACCCACCGCTTCAATCAGGCTCCTGTCCTCACTATTTTATTAAGGTGGCCAATGCGCTACATCTTGCCAAAGCCAATGTTTGTTTGTTTGATTTTCTGTTGGTCTGTTATTGAACTTCTCAGTGGTGTCTGATACTGTTGAACACTCTGTCCTTTATGAAACAGTTTTTTTTTTCTTGAGCTTTCAAGACTTTCAAGGTTTTTCCTCCTCCTTATCAACCTCTTGTGCTTCCTCAGGACTCTGTCCTTAATAGTCTGTTCTTTATCCACTTTCTTTCCCTCAGTGATTTCCAGGCTGTACCTAATTTATTTTCTCCATGAATTTTATCATATTTCCCCTCAACTTTTTTAAAAAATATTTTATTGATTTTTTACAGAGAAGAAGGGAGAGGGATAGAGAGTTAGAAACATCGATGAGAGAGATCGATCAGCTGCCTCCTGCACACCCCCCACTGGGGATGTGCCTGCAACCAAGGCACATGCCCTTGACCGGAATCGAACCCGGGACCCTTGAGTCTGCAGGCCGACGCTCTATCCACTGAGCCAAACCCGTTCGGCTCCTCAACTTATTCTGAAAAAATTTAAGCTTATCAAAAATTCTTCCATGAAATGTATCAGTTGCTAAATTTAGCCAACATTTGTGTGCCCTCTCTCTCTCCCTCATCTCTCCCAGATCCCTACAAACTTAATTTTTTGTTGAACCATTTAAAAGCAAGTTTCTGACACTTCTCCTTTAAATATCTTAGCATGTATCTCCCAAAATTGGAATAAAGATTTCGTTAAGTAACTATAATACCATTATTACATCTAAGAAAATGAACAATACATTAATATACTCCCATATGCAGTACATATTCAAATTTCCCTAAATCTCTGAAATATGATTTTTATAAAAGTTTTTCTTTTAAATCCTAGATCCAATCAAGATTTACCTGTTACATGTGGTCATTCAATCTCTAGTCTCTTATTGTAAAACAGGCAACTCCTCCCTGCCTTTGTTTCCTTCACAAAGTTGAATTTTTTTGAAGAGCCCTCTTATAGAACGCATTCTAGACGAGTGTTTTTCAACTGAGCTTATTTTTCAATTTAGGGAAAATTTAGCAATGTTGGGAGGCATTTTAGATTAGGTTGTCACAACTGGGTTGACGTGTCTTAGTCCTTTCCAGCTGCTATAACAAAACACCACAGACTGGGTTTGCAGGTTCAGTTTCTGGTGAGAACCTGCCTCTGGTTCATAGACTGCTGTCATTTTGCTATAATGTCAAATGGCAAAAGGTGGGAGGGAGCCTCTCTTGTGCCTCTTTTTTAAGGACATGAATCCCATTCACATGAGCTTTGCCTTTATGACCTAAATTACCTCCCAAAGGCCCCACCTCCAAATATTATTATTACCTTGGGGATTAGTATTTCAACATATGAATCTTGGAGGGACACAAACATTCAATCTATAGCAAGGTGCTACTGGCTCATAGTAGGTAGAGACCAGGAATGCTTCTAAACATCCTACAGTGCACAGAATACTAAAAAAATTATCCAGCCCAAAGTTTCAGTAGTGCTGAGGTTGAGAAACCCTCATCTAGATTTATCTGATTGTTTACTCATGATTAGATCCAGGTTCAATAGTTTTTGGTGAGAAAATGAAGGCACTATTGTGGCTTTTTAGTGAATCTCATCAGGAGACCCTTCCAGGACTGTCCTTGGTGGTCCCGAAGTCTGATGACTTAATGTGGCAACTGCTGGGTCTCTCCATTGTAAAGCTACATTTCCAACTTTGTAATTAGTAAAATCACCATTAGGGGTGATTTTTGGAGATCTTGTGAATATTCTATTGCCACAAATTATTTTAACCAATAGTTTAAGATTGATGATCCTTTGAGCATCCTCATCAATCAAGGACCCATTAATGATCCTTGCCTGAACCAATTATTACACTGGAAATTGCAGAATGTTTATTTTCTTTTATTCTATCATTCCTTCCGTGATTATTAGCTGGAATTTTCTTGGAAAGAAGAGTTTTTCATTTCTACTTCTCTTTTTCATTTTAGTATTGCTATGGACTAATGGAAAATTTTAATTTAATATATGATATACCGTTATCATCATTATTCATTTTGATACTCACATTGTCACTAATTTGGCCAGTGGGAGCTGCTTCACATGGTCTCCTGAGCTTTCTTTAGTCTTTTAGTCTTTCTGGCACAAAATATGTCCCAGGCTTACCTTTCATTTTCTCTATCCCTGCCCTGGTATCATCCATTTCTCCAAATAGTCCATGTTTTTTTTAATGGGGCATGGTATAAAAACCAAGAATTGGGTGCTAGATGTATTCATTGCTACTAGGGTATCTGCTTCTAAGCCCTTTCAGTGGTCAGAGTAAGAACGCTTGCCCTGGCCAAGTAGTTCAGTTGGTTAGAGCATCGTCCCATTGTACCAAGGTTTCAGGTTCAGTCCCTGATCAGGACACACAACATTCAACCAGTGAGTACACAAATACATGGAACAACAAGTCTCTCTCTCTCTTTATCTCTCTCTCTTTCTCTATCTCTCTAATCCCCCCCCCCCTCTAAAATCAATACATTACAAATAAAAACAAACAAAACAACCTAGCAGCCTAGCAGCCACTGGAGGAAACAAAATAGGTTTGAAGCTCTAAGTCCCCAGCCCAGAGAACTATGATCTGTCTGGCAGCTCTCTAAAAGTCTCTTATTATTTGAATTGACTCAGCGCTCACACCCTATCACCAGGGCATTTGTTGAAAAAAAAAAAAAAGAAAAATCAGCTGCAATTGTTTAACATCACAGCAGCCAGAGGTGGTAATACCAGTTGAGGCTAACAAGAGGCTGACCAAAGACCTTAAAAGGAAATGCTAGGGAATGAGAAGTCCATAGCGGGCTTTGCTAATGTCTGACTTATGCTTGGTACCCTAGAAGGACATGCATGTGCAATGCACATGTCCAAGAAAGACATGAGAGGCCTCCATCTCTCACTTCTGGTCAACCTTGAGGCTTTGCATAAGCAGGAAAGGAAAGGTAAGGCAGTATTGTAAACTGCCTGCTGAAGTCATGACCAAATTTAGGGCGTCCCAAATAAATGTATACACACACTTTGAATAATTACAAAATCAGTGTTTACTAAAATAAATTTCATTTTAAAAATTGAGCTATCTGTTGTTAAAGTGTGTGTACATTTTTTGGGGGCTACTCTGTACATATAGAGCATTACAGTAAAGGATGTGAGACTTACTCGTTCAAGTCATTAAAGGCAATCTCTGTCCAATTGTTAGCTGACTGTTAAACTAATTGAGTAGAGACTTTAGTAGCTGCATAGGCAAGAAATACAGAGTTTACAGAATTAATTCAGGAGAGTCATTACACAAACAAACAGCAATAGCATCAACAACAAACTGAAACAACAACATATCCTGGGGAGGGGGGGTTCTGATTTCCAGAATTGCCTCATTATATTATTTTAAATGTCCAGTTTTCAAAAAATTATGATTCACAATGAAGCATCATTCATGTCTGTACATGAAAGTATGGCCCATACACAGCAAAGAAAGCAGTCAATAGAAGCGGTCCTTGAGGAAGTCCAGGCATTGGATTTACTAGATAAAGACTTTATATATATTCAAAGAACTAAAGGAAATAATAGCTAATAAACTAAAGTGTGAACATGATGTCTCACCAAATAGAGAATATCAATAAAGAGATGGAAATTATAAAAAGAGACCAAATAGAAACGCGGGAGTTGAAAAGTACAGTAACTGAAATGAAAAATTCACTGGTGGGCAAAAGAAAGAATGAGCAAACTTGAAAATAAGTCATTTGAGATGATGCAGTTTGAGAAATAAAAACTAAAAAGAATGAAGAAAAATGAACAGAGCCTAAGAGATGCATGTGCCTGTGGTATACACACCATCTAGCATGCTAACATATGAGTAACAGGAGTTCCAGAGGAGAGAGGAGAGAAAAAAAATATCGAAAGAAATAAAGGCAGAAAACTTCCCAAAAACTTTAATTTGCACATTCAAGAAGCTCAACTAACTCCAAATATGAGAAACTCAAATGGTGCATACCTAGCTGCATCACAGTCAAATTGTTGAAAACCAAAGCCGAAGAGAGAATCTTGAAAGTAACAAGAGAAAAGTGACTCATCAGATAAAAGAAATGCTTGATGACTTTAACAGCTGACTTATAAAAAAACCCAGGGATGCCAGAGGCAATGGGATGACATATGATGCTGAAGGAAACGATGATCAACTAGGAATTACATATCCAACAAAATCATCCTTCAAAAATGAAGCAGAGCCATAACCGGTTTGGCTTAGTAGATAGAGCACTGGCTCGCGGGCTGAAAAGTCCTGGGTTCAGTTCAGGTCAAGGGAACATCCCTCCGTTGCAGGCTCTATCCCCAGCCCTTGTCATGGTGGGTGTAGGAGGCACCAATTGATGTGTGTCTCTCTCTCACATCGATATTCATTTCTCTGTGTCTTTCCCTCTCCCTTCCACGCTCTCTAAAAATCAATGGAAAAAATATCCTCAGGTGAGGGTTAAGAAAGAGAGAGAGAGAGAGAGAGAGAGATTAAGACATTCCCAAATAAACAAAAACTAAGAGAATTAATTGTTAGCAGAACTGCTCCACAACCAATATAAAAGTGAATCCTTTAGGCTGAAATGAAAGGACACTAGACAGTAACTCAAATCCACACAAAGAAATAAAGAATAACAATAAAGCAAACTACATGGGTGTAAAGCAGAATAAGTTTATTTTTTGTTTGTAACTATTGTTCCCCTCCTATATGATTTAAAAGACAAGTGTATAAGGCAATAATTATAAAGCTATGTTTATGGGCATATTAGTTTCCTCTTCTACTTTAACGTAATCAGTAATTACGTTAAAGGGAAATGTATTAAATACTCCAACCAAAAGACAAAGATTGGCAATGAATATAAAAATATCATAAAGTATTTAAATTAAAAAACACTGAAAGGATGGAAAAGACAATCCAAAGAAACAGTATTCAAATGAGAAGTAGAATGACTACTTAATACCATATAAAATATACTTTAAAACAAAGAAATGTTAATAGAGACAAAGAAGGGAATTTTATAATAATAAAAAGTTTAATCCATTATAATTACAAATATAGATGCACCTGCTAACAGAACCCAAAAGGTATGACGCAAAAATGGACGGAACTGGAGGAAGACATAGAAACAATTCAACAATAATAGCTGGAGGTTTCAACAGTCTATTTTCAATAATAGAATAGCTAGAAAGAATATCAACAAGGAAAAAGATGAGTTGAACAACATTATAAACCAACTAGACCTAACACACACACAACAGACGCAGAAAACACATTATTTTCAAATGCACATAGAACATTTTCTAACACAGATCATATTTTAGACCACAAAATAATCCTCAATAAGTTTAAATGAACTGAGATCATACAAAGGGTATTTTCTAATAGCTATGGAATGAATTTAATAGCATAAGTATATTTGGGAAATTCACAAATATGTGAAAATTAAACAACATGCTTCTAATTAACCAATGGGTGAAAAAAGAAGACATCACAAAAGAAATTTCAAAATATTTTGAGACAGGTGAAAATAAAACACAATATATCAAAATTACGGACTGCGGGTAAATCAGTGATTACAAGGAAATTTATATTTGCAAGTGCCTATATTAAAAAGAAGAAAGTTCCTGCCTGGCTGGCATGGCTCAGTGGTTGAGCATCGACCTATGAACCAGGAGGTCACAGTTTGATTCCTGGTCAGGGCACATGCCCGGGTTGTGGGCTTGTTCCCCAGTGTGGGGCATGCAAGAGGCAGCTGATGAATGATTCTCTCTCATCATTGATGTTTCTATCTCTCCCTCCCTCTCCCTTCCTCTTTGAAATCAATAAAAATATTCTTTTAAAAAAGGAAGAAAGATCTTAAATCAATAACCTAACCTTGTACTTTAGGAAACTAGAAAAAGAAGAGCAAATGAAACTGAAAGCAATCTAAAGAAAAAAAATAATAACAATTTGAATGAAAATAAATGAAGTAAAGGATAGAGTAACAATGGAAACAATCAACAGAACCAAAAGTTGGTTTTTCTGAAAAGATCAACAAAATTGACGAACCTTTAGTAAGACTGATCAAGAAATAAAGGCAGGGGACATTAATACCAATTTTATAGAAATAAAAGTATAATAAGAAAATATTATGAGTAATTATATGACATTAAATTAGACAATTTAGATAAAATAAACAAATTCCTAAAGATACAAACAGCTGAAACTGACTAATGAAGAAAAAGATAAGATTATGAATAGATATATAACAAATAACAGGACTGAATTAGTGATAAAAAAGCTACCCATGTCTTGGCCGGTGTGGCTCATTTGGTTAAGCGTCATCTCATGCAACAAAGGGTCACCAGTTCGATTCCCAGTCAAGGCACATGCCCAGGTTGGAGGCTCCATCTCTGTGGGGGTGTGCAGGAAACAGCTAATCAATGATTCTCTCTCATCATTGCTGTTTCTATTGCTCTCTCCCTCTCCCTTCCTCTTTGAAATCAATAAAAGATATTTTTTTAAAAAGCTGCTCACAATGAAAAGCTCAGGACCAGCAGGCTTCACTGGTGAATTCTACTAAATGTTTAAAGAAGAATTAGCATCAATTCTTCACAACATCTTCCAAAAACAGACAGGAGGGGACACTTCCCCACTCAGTCTATGAGTCTAGTGTTATTCTAATACCAAAACCAAAACAAAGACATCAAAAGAAAGGAAACTATAGACCAATATCCTTATGAATATAGACAGAAAAAAAGGACTAGCAAACCAGATTCAGCAACACATAAAAAGAATAATACACACCTGCCAGAATGGCTACCATCAATACATCAACAAGCAATAAATGCTGGTGAGGATGTGGAGAAAAGGGAACCCTAGAACACTATTGGTGGGAATGCAGACTGGTACAGCCACTATGGAAAACAGTGTGGAGTTTCCTCAAAAAATTAAAAATGGCCCTAACCGGTTTGGCTCAGTGGATAGAGCATCAGCCTGTGGAATAGAGGGTCCCAGGTTCGATTCCGGTCAAGAGCATGTACCTTGGTTGAGGGCGCATCCCCAGTGGGGAGTGTGCAGGAGGCCGCTGATCGATGTTTCTCTCTCATTGATGTTTCTAACTCTCTATCCCTCTCCCTTCCCCCCTGAAATCAATAAAAATATATTAAATAAATAAATAAATAAATAAAATTGAAGGACTCATACTTCTTAATTCAAAATAATATCACATAAGGATCTGAATCTAGAATATAAACTAACCCTTACAATTCAATAATATAAAGAAAAGTAAACCATGTAAAAATGGACAAAGATATACCTCCAACTTACACAATGTTATATGTATTAGTTATATATCAACAAGCTGGCAAAAAAAAAATGGGCAACGGATCTTTTTTTCTTTTCTTCCTTTTTTTGTTTTGTTTTGTCTTTGAATAGACATTTTTTCCAAAGAAGATATACGAAAGGCCAATAAAGCACATGAAAAGATGCTCAACATCATTAGCCATCAGGGAACTGTAATTCCAAATCTCAGTGAGATACCTCTTTACACTCATTGGGATGGCTGAAATAGAAAATATAGACAAACAAATAGCAAGTGTTGGCAAAATGTGGCGTATTTGGAACCCTCATACATTGCTGGTTGAATTGTAAAATGGTGCAGCCACTTTAAAGGACAGCAAGCAGTTCCTCAAATGCTAAACACAGAGTTCCCATATGACCCAGCAATTCCACTGATAGTTATATAACCAAGTGAAATGAAAACACGTGTCTACACAACAACGTGTACGTGAATATTCACAGCAGTGTTATATGGAGATAACCCAAACATTCCTTAACTGATGAATGGATAGACAAAATGTGGAATATCTATGTAATGGAATGTTATTTGGCCACAAAAGAAAACTAAATGTTGATACATGCTACAACATGAACGAACCTTGAAAACATTATGTGTAGTGAAAGAAGCCAGACATAAATGACAAAGTACTGTATGATTCTATTTATATGACATGTCCAGAATAGGAAAATCTATATACATGGAAAATAGAGAAGAGATTTCCAGGGGATTGAGGGAGAGTGGAATAGGGAGTGACTATAACAGGTACAGGGTTTCTTTTTGTGCTGATGAAAATGTTCTAAAATTGATTATGGTTGCCCTGGCTGGGTAGCTCACTTGGTTAGAATGTCTTTCCGATACACCAAGCTTGTAGGTTCAATCCCCCATCAGGGCACATACAAGAATCAACCGATGAAGACATAAATAAGTGGAACAGCAACCTGATGTTTCTCTCTCTCTAAAATCAATAAAATATTTTAAAAAATCAATTGTGGTGATGGCTGCATATCTTAATGAATATACAAAAACCCACTGACATGTATACCTTATAAGGGTGAATTTTATATCACATGAATTATCTATATATATAAAAAGCCAGCAACCAGAATGCCAGAACAACTGGAACGACTTGTTGCTATGACACCCACTGAGGCCAGGGAACTGCCTGATTGGGGGGTGGGGCTGGCTGGTCAACCTCCCGTGGCCCCTCCCCTGGCTGGCCCCACCCCTGATTGCCTCCCCTACCCAAATAGGGGACGGAGCTGGCCAGCCAACCTCCTGCAGCCCCTCCCCCATCTGGCCTCACCCCCAATGCCCCCCCACCCCAATCGGGGGCAAGGCCTGCCAGCCAATCAGCCCTTCCCCCAGCTGGCCCGGCCCTGATCGGCCCTAATTGGGGCTGGGCCAATTGGATCCCATCCATGCACGAATTTGTGCACTGGGCCTCTAGTATTTTAATAAAGCTGTAATAAAAAGATTAGGAAATACAAAATAGGCTTAATTCCCCCATTTTTTCTTAACAAAATGTAGCATATTATATATACTTTTTGAACTCTGCTTTTTTTCACTTAATACTATAATATGTTGGTATTCACTTCATACCAGAACATAACACTCCTCTTCATTCTCTTTTATAGCTACATCGTATTCAATTATTTAGCTGTACCATCTTTAATTAAACAAGTTTCCTATGTAGATTAGATGGCATTTGGGCTGTTTCAAATGCTTTGCTATTAAAAATAATGCCTCAGTTGGGAGACATCTGTAATACTGTCAACAATCAAATTAAATTTTAAAAAATGCCACAGTTAATAACCTTGTGCATTTGTTGTTTAATTTTTTGCAGATATATCCTTAAGGTAAATTCCTATAAAAGAGGTTACTGGGTCAAAGGTAAATGTACATGAATATATAACTTTATTAAATATTACAAATTTTCTCTCCATAGTATTTGCTCTATTTTGTACTTCCAACAGTCATGTAAGAGAGTACTTATTTTCCTCACAACCTCACTAGTACAATTTTGGATTTTTGTCAATAGGTGAGAAACAGTATCTCAGTATAGTTTCAATGTGAATTCTACTTTGAGTGAGGTTGAGAATCTTTTGATATGTTTAAAGAACTTTTGATGACTTTTAAAATGAGCTTCCCTGTCCTTTGCCCATTTTTCAATCAGGTTTTTGTTCTTGTTTCTCTAGATTTTTACAGTTCTTCATATATTCTAGCTGTCGACTATCATCTAAATTGGTGACTCCCAAACCACATGCTCATACCTGAGCTCCAAATTTGTATATCCAACTATCTACTTGACATTTTCACTTATATACCTAATAAGCTCTTAGACCTACTGTGGCAAAACCAGAACTCTTTATTTTTCCCCTCAGCAAATTCTCATCTCGAAAAATTATAACCCAAACACCAGACCATTTTTCTGTATCTCTGCTGGTATAACCCTGGACCAAGTCACCATCATTTATCTCCCTGACTATGGCAGGATCTCCCAACTAGCCTTCCCACTTCCATCTTTACCTCTCCCCTCCCCATAACCCATTTCCAAATATTAACCAGGATGCTCTCTTTAAAAATGTAAATCAAATCCTATAGCTCTTCTGTTTAATACTCTCCGATGGTCTTATTGGACAAGATGAAAAATTCAGGAGCTACAAAAAGAAAAATGAGCAATTAAAATGTAAAACTTCTGTAAATAAATAACACTACTGTTATTAAAATGAAAAAACACACACAAATAAACTGGAAGAAAATACACCATATATAACATACAAAAAATTAATATTTAAACATATTAAGAGCTCCTACAAATTAATAATAAAAGACAAAAAAACCAGTGACAAATGGATGAAAGATATATAAATTTCACTGTAGAGGAAATAAAAACAGCTAATAAAAATATGAAAAGATTTCTACCTTCACTGACATTCAGGCAGATGCTTATTAAAATGACATCTGTAATAATAAAAGCATAATATGCTAATTAGACCAGATAGCCGAACAACCTTCCGGACGAAGCCAGGGCTGCGAGGGCTGAGGCAGTCGCCACGGCTGCGAGGGCCGAGCCCCTTGCATGAATTTTGTGCACCTGGCCTCTAGTTAATATATGAAGATTGACCGACATAAGGAAGATTGATAAAAGCCAGCATTGGCAAGGATGTGCAAAAATTAATATGTTTATACACTGTTGGAAGGAATATGCATTGATGTGATACTTTTTGAGAGTAATCTGTCAGAAAAAGTGTTCATGACCTTTGTTTATCGAATTTATTGGGGTGACATGAATTAATACAATTATATAGATTTCAGGTGTACAATTCTATAATACATCATCTGTATACTGCATTATGTGTTCACCACGCAAAGTCAAGTCTCCTACTGTTTCCATTTCTGTATTTTTTTAAAATATATTTTTATTTATTTCAGAGAGGAAGGGAGAGGGAGAGAGAGATAGAAACATCAATGATGAGAATCATTGATTAGCCCCCGCTGGGGATTGAGCCCACAACCTGGGCATGTGCCCTGAGTGGGAATCAAACTGTGACCTCCTGGTTCATAGGTCGACGCTCAACCACTGAGCCACACCAGCTGGGCTCCTTCTGTTACTATTTATTCCCCATTTACCCTCTTCTTCCCTCCCATTCCTCTCTTTCCCTCTGGTTATCACCATAAGATTGTCTGTGTCTATGAGGTTTTTTTCCTTAATTCCTTCACCTTTTCACCCAACCCACCATCCCCATCCCCTCTGACAGCTATCAGTCTGTTCTCTGCCTCTATGAGTCTATTTTTATCCGTTTGTTACTTTACTTTGTTCATTAGATTCCACATATAAGTGAAACCATATGGTACTCGTCTTTCTCTGACTGGCTCAATTCACTTAGCATAATACTCTCCAGGTCCGTACATGCTGTCACAAAGGTAAGTTTGCCTTTTTTTATGGCCTAGTAGTATTCTATTGTGTGAACAGTGTACCACAGCTTTTTTATCTTCTCATCTAATAATGGACACTTGGGCTGCTTCCAAATTTTGGTTATTGTAAATAAGTCTCCTGGGAAACTACTCATATACATGCCTAAAGGAGCATACGCATGCCTTGACACGTTGTTTGTAAATCATGAAAATTTGTAATTAACCTAACCATTTACCCAAATGGAAAACCATGTGGGAGTTAAAAAGAATAAGTAGAATCTTGGCCGGGTGGCTCAGTTGGTTGGAGCATCATCAGTTAGTTGGTGGGAGCATCATCTGGTACACCAAAGGCTGTGGGTTTGGTTTCCAGCTAAGGCGCACACCAAGGCTGCAGGTTCCATTCCAGGTCGGGGCACATACATGAGGCTGCCGATCGATGTTTCTCTCTCAGATCAATGTTTCTCTTCCCTGCATCTCTCTCCCTGCCTCTCTCTAAAATCAGTAAAGCCCTGGCTGGTTTGGCTCAGTAGATAGAGCATTGGCCTGAGGACTGAAGGGTCCCAGGTTCAATTCCAGTCCAGGGCACATGTCAGGGTTGTGAGCTTGATCCCCAGTAGGGGGTGTGCAGCAGGCAGACGATCAGTGATTCCCTCTCATCACTGATGTTCCCATCTCTCTCTCCCTCTCTGAAATCAATAAAAATATATTAAAAAAGAAAAAAAATCAATAAACATATCCTCTTGTGAGAATGATTTTTTAAAAAAATCTTAAAAGAAGAATGAAGTAGAGATATATGTATTAACTGCATTTTAAGAAGAAACCAATTTCAGAATAATATATATGATATGATCTTATCTATGTGAAGAACATGAAACAAATGCACATGTTTCTACACATTCATAGATGCACAGAAAAGTGTCTGAAGAGATTCATGCAGAGGTGATAAGAGTAGTTTGCCCTGGAGAGAGATCTGGGGTTGTGTGTGTCGGGGGGAGGAGAGGTTGAGAGGGTACTTTTGCTTTACCTGTACTTTAAAAAAAATTAGAACTAAAATTTTACTGGAGTAATTTGAAAAAAATAAACAAGAAATATAAGGGAGGGTAACTTTTGAAGATATTGAAAATTCTGAAAGTGAATTCAATTGAAAATGGCATAGGGATGTTTGCTGATATCTAATAGATATAGTTAGCTAGTACTGACAACAAAAAAGCATAAACTTTGGAGTCAGACGAAGTTGGATTTGAATTCTGGTTCTTCCAGCACTGTGTGACTTGGGCAAGTCATTTAACCTCTTTGAGCGCTGAGATAATAAATGCAACCTATTTCAAAGGATTGTTATGAGGATGGAGGGGATAATACAGGTAAAACCTCTAGCAATATAGTAGGTGCTTGGTTAAATGGTGGGTATTAATAGCAGTAATGGTTAAAACTTGGATTCCTGTCTCCCTGTCCATCTCTTCTGCTCCCGCACCAACTGAGCGTTGATAAAGCAAAATAACCCAACTGTGCAGACGGAGCCCTGAGTTTGCAGTGGGGCCAGATGCACCTGGGCGCCAGCACAACCATCCATCCTTTTCTTAAATATATTTCTTTATTGATTTCATAGAGGAAGGGAGAAGGAGAGATAGAAACATCAATGATGAGAGAGAATCATTGATCAGCTGCCTCCTGCACACCCCCCACTGGGGATCGAGCCCGAAACCCAGGCATGTGCTCTCGGCCAGAATCGAACCTGGGACCCCTCAGTCCGCAGGCCGACACTCTATCCACTGAGCCAAGCCGGCCAGGGCAGCACAGTGATTTTTATTTCCAGGCAATCATGCCACTGTGTGGTTGATATTATACAAAAGGGGAATTTTGAGAGAAGGGAGCACTCACCACATGTAAAGATGCTTATCTATCTAGCCAACTATATATCTTAAGTAATAATAGATCCTCTTTGTTTTACTAATCAACAGCTAATACAAAACTGGAATAAGAACTTCTAATCGGCGTGAGATAAGCAATTCGATAAAAATTCTTCCAAAGCAAAGAAACTTGACATTTTAGTCTTGGGGCCTTATCTGGTGTAAACGGGACAGTTCTGTTAGGCTTTGGGGACATTGGGAGTTTCTGCCCTGGACCTCTAGGAATACCTTCACAGACTGACTTCTGCTGTGCAGGAATCCTTCTTCCTCGGGATGGAAACTCCCGATCTAGGAAAGAAGGAAGGAAAGAAGAGAAGGCGAGGAGGAAGCAGGCATTTATAAAGCAACTACTGTGTGTCAGGGGCTGGGTTCTTTATTCCCTTAGTCCACCCTAATGTGCCATGAGGCTGGTCTATTATCCCCATTTTAGAGGTAAGTAAACAGGGGCTCAAAGAGGTTAAATAATGTGTTCCGAGTCAACAGCTAACCTGTGTCAGAATTTCTAGGTCTTCTGACTCTGAGCCTGGAGCACTTGGACCTGCACCTGCACCTGCTGAGAGTAGGTCTGCACCAGCGCTCCTCGGCCCCTCCTGAGCGCGGGGCTGTGTCTGGCTGCATCCTCGGCACTCACCACAGTGCCCGGCGCCGAAGTCACATCGCACACAGGTGCGTAAAGGAAAGTCAGTCCGCAACGTCTCTTCTTCGCCACATGAAGACTGTGAGGCTCAAAGAGTTAGCTCAACGATTCTCCCAAGGTCACACAGCTAGAACAGCTAGCAGTGGTTCTCAACCTTCTGTTTAAATACAGTTCCTCATGTTGTGACCCAACCATAAAATTATTTTCGTTGCTACTTCGTAACTGTGATGTTGCTACTGTTATGAATCGTAATGTAAATATCTGATATGCAGGATGGTCTTAGGCGACCCCTGTGAAAGGGTCCTTCGACCGCCAAAGGGGTCGCGACCCACAGGTTGAGAACCGCTGATAGAGGCTGGATTTGCATTCACTTCACCATCCGGCCTCCTCTGCCGTCCTTCTTTTCATTATTATTATTATTATTTTCTTTGCCTCTGCTCTGGGGCGGAGGCCTGGAAGCGGCCCCTCTAAACTACGGGGCCTTCCCTGCGCAGTGTCTCCTGCACACCCTCCCGCCTCCTCCAGCGCTCCCGCTGTCTGGCCCGCGGAGTCCCGAGCCGCCCCACCCACGGGCTCCCGTCCGCGAAGCCCCGCCCCCAGGGCGACGTCACGTGCCGCCCCATCCCCCCGCGCCTGCGCACCGCTTATTTCCCGCTGTCAGGATGAGGAGGCGGAGGTCGGCGCTCCGGTCCGTCTCTGCCCGCGGCTGTGGCGGCGCCGGCGGCTTCAGCCTTAGCGGTTCCTCCCTGGGCGGCGGCGGCTCGGTCGACGCCTCCTCCGCCAGCTGAGCCCGCGGGAGCCCGGGACGCCGCTTCCCCGCCCATCCCCTCCCTGAGGCCCGCCGCCTGGCCATGGCGCAGCCGGGCCCGGCTTCTCAACCTGACGGTGAGGCGCCCACCATGGCAGGCGCGGCGGGCGCGGCCTGCGGGGAGCCGGTGTCGCCGTGGAACCTCCGGGCGGCGGGAAGGGTGCGCGCAGGGCCCGGGGGTGACCCCGCCGGGCTGGGGCGGCAGCGCGCGGGTTCCGGCGCGGGCTGCGCGCGAAGGCGGTGCGGGGGGCCTGGGCGGCCGTCGCTGGGGAGGGGGCGGGAGGCGCCGGCGGCCGCGCTGGCGGAAGGCGGAGGGAAGGGCGTGGGGAGGCTGCGGGGGACCGGGCCGAAGCTGGGGAGCGTGGAGAGGGTGCTGTCCTGGGACAGCCGTGGGACCCGCACGTGGGTTCTGCCCCTGGGGAGGATGGGAATCGGGAACTTGCTATATTCGTTAAGGGGTGAAAAAAAAAATCTTAGATAGTGGTGGTGTGCCCTCCTCCCTCCCCCAATCTCTGCTGACCGAGCGCTTTGCACCCAGTTTTGTGATAAAACTAGTTGGCATCAGTAACTGGATTTAGTATTTTTCCTTGAGAGCCAGGGTGGTTTCATGGTTAAGTGCTGGAGTCCAAAGGACCTGGATCCTTCGCTCACAAGTTCTGGGCAAAATTCTTAGCTGCTTTGAACGTCAGTATTGTCGCTGAATGAAAAGATGTGAATTCATGCCTTGATGTCTTATCTCTAAGGACGGCAACGTGTACGTATGTAGAGCGATGGGCATTATTGTGGGGGTGTTGAGGAGAACGGCGGTGGAGAATGCGTAAGTGTCTTCTGTAGCTCTTCGTTCTCGGGAGGAAAAAGGCTCCCATCCTTAAATACTCCGAGTTGGTTGTCAGAGTCCTTCGCGACCTTCTGGGAAGTGGACTGAGCTCCGCTTCAGAGATTGACCACATCCTTGCAGGTTTTTATTACCTGGAGTTACGTTTGGGAAGAATGTGCTTTGTCTTTGACAAAGTCCTTCTGTAAGTAGTTGAGGAAGTTCTTCCAGCTGGGTAGGTGTGCTTCTATAATCGGCGTGTGTACCAAGCTGCTGTTGCTGCAGCTATTTTTTTGTTTTTGTTTTTTGTACTAAGCTTCTTTAAATGCGAGTGAAATGTTGGGATATGGTGCTGGGCACATAGTAGCCACTTAAAACTTGGCCTTTGCCTCGTTCTTAAAATAACTTTTTGTGAAAACCTTACTCTGCTGCTTGCTTTTGGGGAACCTGAAACAATGTTATAATGTTATCAGATTTAAAGGCTGGCTGCTTTCTTGGAAGTATGCTTTAACCCCTGTTAGCCTCTAGTTTTAGGTTTTGTTAGTTGCCCGAGGAGAGATGTCAGTACCCTCACCTGTGGTTGTATAAGGGTCTGCCTGCTGTTTTCCTTCCAGCAGAGAGAAGGGAGGCGTTTCTGTTTATCTGTCAGAGAGCAGAAACACGTGCTTTCAAGCTGCATTTTAATTCTCACCTTTTGCATTTGGTGTCAGGGAAGAAACCTGCATTTTCCACAAACCCCTCTTTGTTACTGCAGACGGGGACAGAATACAGAGAGCTCCAATGACTTCTGGTTCTGATCTGGAGTGGTAGGTATGCTTAGCTGGTTGCTGCCATCGCTTGAGTTGCATGGAAACAAACTCTAGGGCAGCTCAGGTGACATGACAGTCTGGAATCAAAATCCCCTGCCTCTTTCGAGATGTGAAATGGTCTTCCTTGTTAATAGGCAGACGTGACTAAGCACTTGAAATCGGCTAGGAAAATTCACTTTAGGAAATCTTGTATTCTTGCTATTCTTAGTGTAGGTTCCCTATTTTTTCAAATCCTGTGACTCAAGGATGAGATTTAGTTTGCATAGATTGCAGTATTTATATTCAATTAGTGTAGTAAATGAGCAGCCACAGCTACTGTGTACAAAAGGAGATAGAATTTGGTATATTTGAGTGCTTTGTGTCAGTATCTTCTTAGAAATGTTCTTGGGGATTAGACTTAATATAGATTACTTCTTGACACTTTAGCTTTAAGCACACTAGAATTACCTAGCCCACTGATTAAAAAAAAAAGAATACAGAATTCTTTTAGTCAAACTGATGGTAAAAGATAACTGCTTAGTTTTTTATTTTAATTTTGCTTTGATCCCATTTTAGAAGCAGTTGTCTTTTATGTTAATATTTTCTTTTTAAAATTATTCAATTACAGTTGACATACAATATTATATTAGTTTCAGGTGTACCACATAGTGATTAGACATTTATATAACTTACGAAGTAATCATCCTGGTAAGTCAAGCAGCCATGTGACACCATACATAGTTTTGTTTATACTGGCAGTTTGTACATTTTAATCCCTTCCCCTTTGTCACCCATCTCTCTAGCCGTGAATATTTTTTTGGGGGGGGGGGGGTAGGGGAGATATCTTTGTTTTCATGGAGATATGGTAGACAAGAAAGGAATCCAGCCCTGGTTGGTGTGGCTCAGCCCTCACACTAAAGGGTGGTGTGTTCGATTCCTGTTGTAGGGCAGGTATCTGGGTTGCAGGCTTGATCCCCAGCTCTGGTTACCACATTACATTGATGTTTCTCTCTGTCTCTCTCTCTGTCTCTCTCTCTCTCTCCTTCTCCTCCTCCTCTTTCCCTCTCCTCTCCTCTCTCATTCCCTCCCACTCTCTTTAAAAACTAAAGGAAAAAATGTCCTCTGGTGTGGATTAACAACAAAAAATAATCGATTAGTGTGTAATTGATAGGATGAAATGTAATAATTTTCTTTTTCTTCACTTTGATTTCTTATTTTTAAACTTTGTAAAAAGTATGTTTTTATTGATTTTTAGAGAGAGAGGAAGGGAAAGGGAGAAAGAGATAGAAACATCATTGATCGGCTACCTTCTGCACCACCCCCTACTGGGGATCAAGCCAGCAACTTGGGACCCTTCAGTCTACAGGATGATCGATGCTCTATTCACTGATCCAAACTAGCTAGGGCAAGTTTTGTTCTTTTTTGATGTAGCATATTGCTTTACTCATTTAGAATAAAGGTAATTTTAATAGCTAAACAAATTGTAGCCAATTATTCTATTTTACTTTGAGTATTTAAAGATTATATATGTTACTGTCTTCAAATTTTTATATTTTAAAATCTAAGTTAAATTATATCTTAGAAGCCTTTGGTCTGATTTTACTTTATTTCTTTTTTATTTAAAAACACTTTCTTCTAGCCAAAACCGGTTTGGCTCAGTGGATAGAGCGTCGGCCTGTGGACTGAAAGGTCCCAGGTTCGATTCCGGTCAAGGGCATGTACCTGGGTTGCAGGCACATCCCCAGTAGGAGATGTGCAGGAGGCAGCTGATCGATGTTTCTCTCTCATCGATGTTTCTAACTCTCTATCTCTCTCCCTTCCTCTCTGTAAAAAATCAATAAAATATATTTAAAACAAAACAAAACACTTTCTTCTAAAAATCATGTATAAGAAGTATGTCTTCCATCTCTCAGAGGTTACCACTATTAAGTTTTCGTTCCTTCTGGACTTTTTTTTCTGTAGTTACACAGACATTCTACCTTTTCCTTCTGCCCTGAAGTGGACATGGTTTACACTAGCAATTTTTAACCTTTTTCATCTCCTGGCACATATAAAGTAATCACTAAAATTCTGTGGCACACCACAAAATATATTTTTTGCTAATCTGACCATAACAATTGGTATAATTTTGATTCATTCACACCAGACGGCTATTGTTGTGTTGGCTGTTGTCATTTTTTAATTTATTTGACAATCAAAGAGAAAAGAGGTCAGTACCTCTGGCGAAGTAGTATTGCATGTTTTAAAAATTATATGCCTCACCAATTGAAAATTGCTGGTTTACATACATAGCTTTGCATCTTGTCTATTTTACTTCATAAACGTTAGAATTATTATATACTTATAAATGATTATGTGGCCAGGTAATGTATTATTTATTATTGTTGTTCCTATTTTATTGATGAAGAAACTGAAGCCCGGAGAAGTTAATAATTATATAGCTAGGAGTGTGGGGAGCCAGAATTCAAATCCAGGTCATCTGGATGTCAGGGTCCTCTGGTCTATTTACTAGATTATGGACTCCTTTTCAGGTCAGTGTTATAGATCTGCCTCATTCTTGTTACAGAGTATTTCATCACATGCATGTACCATGCATAGTTTATTTGCCTATTTCTCTATTGATGGACAGGTAGATTGCTGTAGATTTTTTCATTATTTTATAAGCAGTGCAGGAATAGATATACTATTACATATTTTTCAGGTACTCTTGCTTTTACTTCTGTAAGAATACTGAATTAAAAGACAAGACCTCTGAGTGGTTTAAACTTTAATAGCTATTGCTAGTTTACTTGCAAAAGAAGTATCAATTTACATACCTTCAACAGTATATGAGAGGGTGGATTTCCCCTGTACACTTACAAGCAGTGGATAATGTCAGTTGTTTTAAATTTGTATTTTCTTTTTTTTAAAAAAAATATATTTTGTTGATTTTTACAGAGAGGAAGGGAGAAGGATAGAGAGTCAGAAACATCGATGAGAGAGAAACATTGATCAGCTGCCTCCTGTACACCCCCCCCACTGGGGATGCGCCCGCAACCAAGGTACATGCCCTTGACCGGAATCGAACCTGGGACCCTTCAGTCCGCAGGCCGACACTCCATCCACTGAGCCAAACCGATCAGGGCTAAATTTGTATTTTCTGATGGATTAAGAAATGATATTCTTCAATTAACAAATAAATGTTTCTGTGTCTAGTCTGTGGCAAGCCCTATGCTAGGCTCTTAAAGTATAGTAACAAACAAAACAAAATCCAGTCCTGGCTCCTAGGTAGTGAATCAGTTGGCCATTAATTAGATAATGCCACAGAAATATATAAACTGTTCCACAAATATGCATATACTACTTGCCAGGCTCACTTCTAGGTATTTGAAATGCATTAGTGACAACGCAGATAATATATGACCCTGCCCTAGTGTGGGAGAAGCAGATATTAAGTAACAAACATAAGCAAATGATATGCATTGTTAAGTGATAAGTGCTATGGAAAAAAGAAATATGGAGCAAGGTAAAAGGAAGGATAGGCTGGTTTTAAATAGTGTGGTCAGAGTAGCCTTATTGACAAAACGACATTTAAGCAAAGATTTGAAGGAGATAGAGGAGTTAGCTACAAGGATATCTGGAGGAGGAGTGTTCCAGACAGATCAATTTTTGCAAATGCCTTAAGGAAGACATATATATTTGGAAATGACATGGAGTCCAGTGTGGCTGGAGTGAAGTTATAGGAATGGGGAGTGGGGTGCGGGAGTGGAATGGAGAGGAAGAGTAGCAGGATGTGAGGTGAGGTAGTGGGGATGGGGTGGATCTTGTTGGGACCCCGTTGTAGCAAAAAATAAATAAATAAATAAATATTGGCTTTTCTCTATGGGGAACCATTGAAAAGGTTTTGAGCAGAAGAGTGATGTGATCTGACTTATGTTTTTTAAAATGCACTGGTTGCTAGATTGGCAATAAAGGAAGCATTAATCCAGGAAAAAAATGAGGATTGGACCAAGGGTATATTACAAGAGATTATTTCTGAAGATATGGCCAATAGGATTTGGATTAGATTATGGGATACAAGAGAGGGGAGTCAAGGAACACTCAAAGGTTTCTGACCTGAGCAACTGGGAGAGGTACACAATACTATGAGTGCCTGTAATTGAGGAGTTTGACCCATTTAGGGAGGCCGGGAAATGGTGAGGCAGTGGTCCTGGAGCTGAGAGCCAATGGATGAGCAGTAGCCCCACCGCCCTTTATTTTTTCTGGAAGAAGCAATTTGAGTAAAAGAACTCAAGAAATGTCTTTGTGACTGGGTAGAAAGAATGAGAGGGTGTGAAATATAGGTATGGGCTGGTCTGAGTGGGCTTTAGCCTTAGAGCTGTAGCGGAAGCCATTGAAGGGTTTTAAAGCAAGTAGGTAGCCCTAGCCGGTTTGGCGCAGTGGTTAGAGTGTCACCCCCACAGACTGAAGGGTTGAGGGTTCAATTCCGGTCAAGAGCACGTACCTCAGTTGGTTGCAGGCTCAATCCATGGCCCTGCTTGGGGCACGTCGGAAGGCAACCAATAATGTGTCTTTCTCACATTAATGTTTATCTCTCTCTATCTTTCCCGCTCCCACGCTCTAAAAAAATCAATGGAGAAAAATATCTCAGGTGAGAATTTAGGGGGGAAAAAAGCAAGTAGGTGACATGAAGGCTTTTTAATTTGTACTTCCCTGATAGTGATTATATGCATTTTTCTTTCTTTTTTTTTTTTTTTTAATATATTTTATTGATTTTTTACAGAGAGGAAGGGAGAGAGATAGAGAGTTAGAAACATCGATGAGAGAGAAACATCGATCAGCTGCCTCCTGCACATCTCCCACCGGGGATGTGCCCGCAACCCAGGTACATGCCCTTGACCGGAATCGAACCTGGGACCCTTGAGTCCGCAGGCCGACGCTCTATCCACTGAGCCAAACCGGTTTTGGCAATTATATGCATTTTTCTTTGGTTGTGCAGAAAGCTTTAATTTTAATGTAGATCTGATCATTTTTAAAATTTATGATTTCTGGGTTTCTGATCTTGCTTAGGAAGACCTCAAGTCCCATGTTTATATACTTAGAAAGCCCTCATTTTTAAAAAAGGGGATATCTGTAATACTTTCAGCAATAGACATACATTTAAAAATATATATTTTTATTGATTTCAGAGAAGAAGGGAGAGGGAGAGATAGAAACATCAATATGAGAATCATTGATTGGCTGCCTCCTGCACACCCCCTACTGGGGATGGAGCCCCCAAACCAGGCATGTGCCCTTGACTGAAATCAAACCTGGGACCTTTCAGTCCCCAGGCCAACTCTCTATCCACTGAGCCAAACCAGCTAGGGCAACATAAATGTTTTTTAAAGCCCTCACTTTCAACAATTTTATAGTTTTGTCATTTATATTATCTGGAATTTATTTTAAATTTAAATAGGGGGAGTTTAATATAAAGAATTATTAACTAAACAAATTACCTAAGAGAAAAAGAAAACCCTAAAGAATACAGAAATAGCAGGTATAAGGAGCAGTCACTACCAGTAGGGCTGAGGTAGACCATGCAAGGTAGCAGTAGCTACATCTTCAAGAGGCCATTCCCAGAACTGAGATCCAGACTTTTTTGGAGAGAGTGCACCTGTGGCCCTTTGAAGGGCAGAGTTCAGTTTGGCAGAACTTGCTGGAAAGCTGTTTTCTGGTTTGCTGAGGGAAGCTGCCTACATCTGGGAGTGACATAGGGATCTAGTTTTTCTTCCAAATAATCAATTTAAACACCATTTAGAAAATAATCCATGTATTTGCTTTGTTTATTATAACTTGATCAATCTCCCAACCATTAAACTTGCAGGTTCTGGATCCAAAACATAAAAGTACTGTGCTTCAAAAAAAATTTTTTTATTGAATTTATTGGGGTAACATTGGTTAATACAATTATATAGGTTTCAGGTGTACAGTTCTATAATTCATCATCTGTATATTGTGTGTTTACCACCCTAAGTCAAGTCTCCTCTCTGGTATTCACCATACTATTATCTGTATCTATGAGGGTTTTATATTTGTGGGTTTTTTGTTTTGTTTTGTGTTTTTTTTTTTGTTTGTTTGTTTTTTTTTTGCTTAATCCCTTCACCTTTTTCACCCAGCCTTCCAACACCCTTCCCCTCTAATGGCTGTCAGACTGTTTTCTGGATAAGTCTGCTTCTGTTTTGTTTGTTAGTTTCTTTTGTTCATTAGATTCCACATACAAGTGAAATCATACAGTACTTGTCTTTCTCTGACTGGCTTATTTCACTTAGCAAATACTCTCCAGGTCCATCCATTAGGTACCCTAATGTGAACTGAGGTGCCTAGCTGTAGAAGATAGTTTTCCTCTACTTGAAGAGCTATGAAGGAAGGTACCGTTGTTCTGTTTTTCTCTTTAGATACCTGAATCTCTTCCAAGTGGTAGTCTGATTTCAGTATGGATGTTTCTGGAGAGAAGAAACTCACTATCTCCTAGTTTTGAATAGTTTAATGTTTTATTTATCTTTTAATTAAGCGGAAACTTACCTCACCAAAATTTCTACCCACTGGTTTTAGTTCTCTTCTCTAGGACCACACAGAGGAAATCTAAGGCATTCTTCTCCCTGTTGGTCTGAAGAAATTTGATGATAGCATTATGTCCTTCCTAAATATTCTTATTTTTCCTGTCATATGTTTGAATCTACTTAACATTCTTTTGATTTTCTTTGAGATAGATTTCAATTGTTAATGACTTTTGGTGGTACCTGATTTTTGCTAGGTGAATGTAACCTTTAGACAGTAGTACATGCAGAGCTATATCACTGAAAGGAATTCTAAAGACAGTTGCCTTCTTTCATTTTACAGATCAGGAGACTAGGGATTAAAGAGTGGAGCCTTGGCCAGGTGGCTTGGTTGGTTGGAGCATCATTCCATGCACAGAAGGTTGTGGTTTTGATTTCTGGTCAAGGCACATACTTAGCTTGTGGTTTTGATCCCTGATTGGGGCACGTACAGGAGGCAGCTGATTGATGATCAATGTTTCTCTGTCACGTCAATGTTTCTCTCCCCCTTCCTCTCTCTAAAATCAGTAAAATGTACCTCCCCGCCCCCCCCCCCCCCAACCAAAACAAAACATATCCTCAGGTGAGGATTAAAAAAAAGAAAAGTGATGTGTTGTAGCAGAGTCAGTCCTCCTTATGGAGCATAAAGTCTAGTGGTGAATACAGACAGATTCCATGAGGAAAGGGCATTTGTCTGGCTGACGATGGCATCCCCAGCACAGTGCTTACCATAGAATAAATATGAGCTATAGGTATTTGTTGAAAGAAAGAAAGAAAGAGCACAACATGCAGTTACAATAATGTGGTAAGCTCTTCCCCGTTCACGATATTGACAAAATGTAGCAGAAACATTTTCAATCATTCAGGAAGTATAGTTAACACAGGGACCCTCTATTTTACCCTCACTGCACCCTAGTTATATCAGAGAAAGTGGCATTTGAATAGAGCCTAGAGAGTTGTGTAGAATTTTTGACAGGTGGAGATGGTGCCTTGGAGAAAGGCATTAGAGGAGATCGAGAATCTTTGCATGGTGTGGATTGAGTATATGCAGTGTGAGGTGAGGTTTGTGTTCAGAGACAAGTTAGGAAAGGGGGATTAAGATTGAATGGTGGAAAGCTTTGCTGCCAGCAAAGGAGTTTGGGTTTTTCTAGATGATGTGGCTAGGTCTGTGGTTTGGTTTTAAGGCAGAAGGCTAGTTAAGGAGATTGGTTAGGCTCTTACTGTGGCTCAGGAAAGAGATGATGGGATTATAATGTATGTCAACGGGAATGGAGGAAAGGAAATACAGGTAATAGATGTTAGGAATACTGTGTTGTTAAAATAGCAACTTGCTGAGCATTTGGTTTGGGGAGCAGGCAGGAGAGAAACAGGATTCTGAGAATGTAGATGCAGTTTACTAATGTAGGCAACCAGTAAAAGGGAGGATTTAGTAGTAGAAAGTGGTAAATTTGGTTTTGGTATGTTGATACGGAGTAGTGGCACAGGGATACCCAGTAGATAGCTGGAGATACAGGCCTGGAGCTCAAGGAAGAAATCAGTAGTGTAGATACACTTTGATGCTTAGAAATCACCCAGGTTGAACACTGCTCATTGCTTATGCTTATTGCATGATAGGCCTTGTGTTTGTAATTTTACAACAAAAGTACAGGCTATAAGGAAGGCCATAGATAAAACTAATGGATTGGGTGAGGAAGAGGAAACCAATGATTAATCATAAAAATGGAGAGCTAGGAGGAAAATTAGTGTTAGAAGTCAGTATTAGGGCAAGTTTGAAGGAGGAGGGAGATGATCACCAGTACTAAATGCTACAGAGAAGTCAGATGAAAGCAAGTTGTCATTGAAATCAGCAACTAAGTGATCATCAGGACCTCTAAGAAGAGTTTCAGTAAGGAAGAAGTAAAATAGGTAGAGGCAGATGCATAGACTAAATTTTAAAATCACGGTGATACACATACGAGTGGGGCACTCAACTTGAGAGAGATGATAAGAGTTGTGACAAAGTGTGTGCTTGTGTGTGTATATGTTTTAAGAATAGAGATTTAAATAATTGTAGATGCTGGAAGAATTGCCGACGGAAAGGGAGAGCTTAAAGATACGAAGATCTCTGAGGAATTGAGAGCAGGTAAGATGGATCAGGAGCTTGAGTGTTAAGAGAAGAGACAGAGATCTCATCCTTCAAAACAGAGGGAAAAAGAAAAGGATGAGTGAGAGAAAGGTAGAGAACATTCTGAGGTAGAAGAGAAACTGACTAAATATATGTGTAGCTTCCATTCTCTTACTTATTTATTCAACATATATAATTTGAGTATGAACTGTGAACAAGTCAGACAAGGAACCTGTCCTCATGGGAGGTAGTAGTTTTGAGATCTTTATTGCAGTCAGGTAGATTAGGTTGTTTATACTCACCTGGGTTCTTCATCTTAACCACAACACAGAAAATAATTGGGTTATTTTCCCAGTTATCCAAAAGATGATATAGCTAATACCATTCTAGATGCATGGGAGAGAGGTTAATTCATTATATACATTGATGTAGGAGTTGAGTTAGGAATCCAACTTTGACTGTTTTAAAATGGCTAGTCAGATATTCTTGTACCATGTATTGATTAATCCATTTTTCTCCATTGATTTTGAAATGCCACCATTTATTATATGCCAACTATCCAGTTCTGGATTGTATTTTGTTCAACTGATTTATGTATTCTAATGTCATACTACATGGTTAAAATTACTGTTTCTTTCTACTTCCTAAGGTTTTAGTATTTTAAAGACCCAGGAACTCTTCATTTTCCAGAATTTTCTTAGTTATTCTTAGGTATGTATTTATTCAGATAAAATTTGGAATGATGACATTAAGTCTGCCCACCATCCTTAACTCCTCTTCCCCCCACCTGCCCCGTGCAAAAAAAAAAAAAAAAAGGCCTTGCCCAGCTCGTATGCTCAGTGGTTGAGCATTGACCTATGAACCAGGAGGTCATGCACGGTTTGATTCCCTGTCAAGGCACATGCCCAGGTTGTGGGCTCAATCCCCAGTAGGGAGCCTGCAGGAGGCAACCAATCATTGATTGTCCCTCATCATTGATGTTTCTCTCTCTCTCCCCCTCTTCCTTCCTCTCTGAAATAAATAAAAAAATATTTTTTTAAAAAGACCTTAAAAAAACACACACACAAACCCTCATTGATTGAGTTTATAAATTAGGAGAACGTATAACAAACATCTTTACCAGAAAAGTGCCTTACAGCACTTCAAATGCATTAATTATCTTATCCTCCAAATACTTTGAGGGTGGTATTATTTCTGTTTCATAATTAAAATAAAAGTTTAATAATTTGCCCAGGATCCAGGTCCCTGTGACTATTTTCATTTCATTGAACTGCCTCTCAGGTTACTTTTAGTTAAGTAAACTCTTAAGTCATTAAAATGGGCAAAATTAAAGCAAAACCCCAAGTTTCTTATTTGATCATGAAGTCCAAAGAAGTGTAACGAACACTGAATTAATCCATACTTACATCCATCATTTTAGAGTATTTCTGGTCTACAAATTAAAAAATTTGAGTATTTTAGATCTACAAATAAAACATTTTAAAGCAGTTGATAATATTGCATGTGTGGTTTTGAATTCTCCAATTTTTATTTTAATTATGGTGTGAAATTTCCTTTTGTTGTAAGTTATTTTTTTGAAAAACATTGGTTTTAACTGTAGTTTATCATATGACTTTATTATAATAACTAGAGACCTGATGCACAATATTTGTGCACTGGGCAGGGGGGTGGGTCCCTCAGCCCGGCCTGTGCCCTCTTGCAGTTCGGGAGCCCTCAGGGGATATCCACCTGCGGTATAGGTGGGAGAGGCTCCCGCCATCCCATCTGTGCTCACCAGCTGTGAGCCCAGCTCCTGGCTGAGCGTCTGCCCCCTGGTGGTCAGTGCGTGTCATAGTGACTGGTCGACCTGTTGTTCAGTCATTTGGTACTAACAGTCGCTTAGGCTTTTATATGTAGACTAGAGGCCCAGTGCACAAAAATTTGTGCACTCGGGGGTGGGGGGGGGGCGTTCCTTAGCCTGGCCTGTGCCCTCTTGCAGTCCGGGAGCCCTCAGAGGATGTCTGACTGATGTCTGTAGGAGGCGACTGGGCAGGCTGGTCAGGGGACGGTGCCAGCTGACGAGTGGCCGGCCCTGCCCCCTGATCGCCCCTCTGCCACTGCTGGTTGTCGCTGCCCCCCAATCGCCGTCCCCTCTCTCTGCCCACTGGCACATGCCTTGGCTGGTCTGGCGCTGTCTTCTTGCCAGCCCTGCACCCCCGCTGACCGGTCGTTCTGCTGTTTGGTCAATTTGCATATTATGCTTTTATTATATAGCAGTGGTTCTCAACCTTCCTAATGCTGCGGCCCTTTAATACAGTTCCTCATGTTGTGGTGACCCCCAACCATAAAATTATTTTTGTTGCTACTTCATAACTGTAATTTTGCTACTGTTATGAATCGTAATGTAAATATCTGATATGCAGGATGTATTTTCATTGTTACAAATTGAACATAATTAAAGCATAGTGATTAATCATAAAAACAATATGTAATTATATATGTGTTTTTCTGATGGTCTTAGGCGACCCCTGTGAAAGGGTTGTTCGACCCCCAAAGGGGTTGCGACCCACAGGTTGAGAACCGCTGTTATATAGGGTATATAGATTTCCCTCAATAAATCCCTATCAGTTGTTTTAAAGGTTATGTATATTTAAAATTTGATACTTTGATACATTTACATTTTGATATATTTTGTATCAGGCAGGAATATTTCTGTTTTAGAACAATTGGAAATCCAACCCCTGGAGGCTTAAATAAGCTAAGGGTTTAGTTTTTGTGTGTGTAGCAAGTTTAGAAGTAAAGCAGTCCAAGACTGCTCAAGGATCCAAGATCCAGGCTCCTTCTATTTTCTACTTCCCTCCTCTGTGGGCCAGTTTGCTCATATCTTTACTTTTTTCTTGAAGATTTAGTTCTGGTTTAGGAACATTTTTTTCTTTTGATCTTTTTTTTTTTTTCTTTTAATATGTTAGTTCCATTTGTTGGGTTCTGTACTTTAGGAACATGGATCATGCTAATATTGGACACTCTTTGTTTCTCATAGTTATTTCCTCTTTAATTGCTTTACTTTTTTTCCCCCTTTGTAATTCACTGAAATTATTTTAGGTCTTTTATTTGCTTAACAATTGATTATATTAATGGACAGATCTACACTAATAAAATACAAAGATGCTAATTGACCGTACCTTCGCTATGCCCCAAGCCACGCCCACCAGCCAATCAGAGCGACTATATGCAAATTAACCCAACCAAGATGGCGGCCGGCAGCTACGGAGCTGGAGCAAGCAGGAGGCTTGGTTGTCCGGGCAATGGAGGAAGCCATGCTTCCCGCTGGCCCTGAGCCGGCTGTGAGCTCCTCTCATGGCAACAAAGTTTCAATTATAGAAAACAAATAAATCCCAGATATCTGCTTCCAGCCAGCCTCCACTGGGAGCTTGGGTGGCTGGGGGCCGTGGCCATCCTGCAAACAGCCATCAGGCCCTCACCCAGGCTGGCCACACCCTCATGGGGTGAGGGTCCCTGCTGGGGGGCTTAGCCAGCCTGAAAATGGCCCTCAGCCCCTTACCCAGACTGGCCAGGCACCCCAGCAGGACCCCCCACCCTGAAGGGGCTGTGGCCAGCCTGCAAACAGCCATCAACCCCTCACCCAGGCTGACCAGGCACCCCAGGGGGGACCCCCACCCTGAAGGAGCTGTGGCCAGCCTGCAAACAGCCATCAGCCCCTCACCCAGGCTGGCCAGGCACACCAGCGGGGACCTCCCTCCACCCTGAAGGGGCTGTGGCCAGCCTGCACACAGCCATCAGCCACTCATCCAGGCTGGCCAGGCACCCCAGGGGGGACCCTCACCCCATGAGGGTGTGGCCAACTTGCAAACAGCCATCAGCCCCTCACCCAGGCTGGCCAGGCACTCCTATATAATAAAAGGGTAATATGCAAATTGACCCTAATAGTAGAACAACTGGGAATGACTTGTCACTATGACACACACTGACCACCAGGGGGCAGATGCTCAATGCAGGAGCTGCCCCCTGGTGGTCAGTGCACTCCCACAGGGGGAGCTCTGCTCAGCCACAAGCCAGGCTGACGGCTGCCAGTACAGCGGCGGTGGTGGTGGGAGCCTCTCCCGTCTCCTCAGTAGTGCTCAGGATGTCCAACTGCAGCTTAGGCCTGCTCCCTGCTGGCAAGTGGACATCCCCCGAGGGCTCCCGGGCTGCCAGAGGGATGTCTGACTGCCAGCTTAGCCCAGCAGGTGGTCATCCCCCGAGGGGTCCCAGACTGCGAGAGGAGAGGGCACAGGCTGGGCTGAGGGGACCCCCCCCCCCCAAGTGCACACATTTTTGTGCACTGGGCCTCTAGTTTTGTATAATTGGGATAAACTCAAGTTGGGTGTGATGGATTGTTCTAGTATGTAGTTAGATTTGATTTGCTAATGTTTAAAACATTTTTGGGGGTCATTATATTCATAAGTGAGATTGGCCTATAGTTTTCCATGTTGATACTACCTTGTTTTTTTTTGTATCTTTTAAAAAATATACATTTTTATTGGTTTCAGAGAGGAAGAGAGAGGTAGAGAGAGATAGAAACATCAATGATGAGAGAAAATCATTGATAGGTTGCCTCCTGCATTGCCCCACACTGGGGATTGAGCCCACAACCTGGGCATGTGCCCTTGACCAGAATTGAACCCGGGACCCTTCAGTACACAGGCCGATGCTCTATCCACTGATCCAAACCAGCTAGGGCAGTTTTTTTGGTATCTTGATTATACTAGCCTGATAAAAATAAATTGAGAAATATTCCATTCCATCTTTTATTATGCTGAGAGAGTTTAAATAGTATAGGAAATATTTATTCCTGGTAGATTTGATAAAATTTATGTTCTCTTTCAAGTTTCATCTTGAAACTTCTATAGATATTTCATAATTGTTTTTGTCATTTTAAATGGTTAGATACTGGCTTTTTTTTTGGAATTTTAGCTAATATTACAGTTAACATTCTTGCAATTAAATTTTTACATATATCCATTATTCTGTAGGATAAATTCTTGATTGTGAAATCGGCTTGGTTAAAGAGTATTCAAAATTTTAAGGCTTTTGCTTTTGATTATCACATGGTCATATGTCTTGAAATATACACTGGATTTGTTTTAGTCAAATATGGTAAGGTGATAGACACAAAGACAATTCCCTTTGAAAGAAGAGTTTGTTATTTGCAGTTCCCAAGAGAAGTGCGCATGTTGCACTATGAAGAGTCACATGGGGAAGCACCAGGGCTGATTAGGAGGCAGAAGCTCAGGGAGAGCATGGCTCAGCCTTTATTTTGGTTTCCATGGGAAGGAATAGATGGGGCAGCAGTTTGAGCAAGGAATAGTTTGAGCAAATTTGGGATTGTATAGTTTGAGTAATGTTGGTGGGCTCTAGTCTATAGGGGTCATTGCTAGTTGTCTGATACCTTGCCCTGGGGTGACTTAGGGCAGGGAAAATGTTGGGTTGGTGTGGGAGAGTTAGATAAGAGAGGTGGTTGGAGTTTGGACTTTGGATTGGTTGGTTTGTATATGACAGCCATGTTCCTGGGTGAGTTTATTATCTTTTGGAATTAGCCCTTAGAGGAGCACTCTCTTGCTGTCCAGCAGGGCCCCATGATGTCAAAGCATCATAAAATATAGAAAAAAAAACCCATTAATAAACAGTCCTTTAAAATTGTAGTACTTTGTCCTCCTACTAGCATGTTTGAGCATGCCAACCCTACGTAGTGGTATCTTTAAGTTTAAAAAAATCCATTAAAAAGTTGGCTAATTTGGTGAGCAAAATGTCATGTTTAGATTTGCATTTTTTAAAATTTCTGTTGGAATTTGGAGTTCTTCTGCAAATGTTTTGTCTTATAAGGTTTGTCATTTTTTTCATATTTAGCAGCTTTTTGTACAAGGGCATTACTCCAACAAGATTGGTGGGTTTTTTGTTTTGTTTTACTTTGTGGGGTTTTTTTTTTTTAATGAAATTTTTGTTGCCATAAAGTTAAATTAGTTTGCGAAGTGGTCACAGGAAAATAAGTAATGGGATTGTGAGGTGGGGGGGTGTTAATGTGGGCATGGCCCCCATCACCTGATTTGACTGTACAATTGATAGAAACATTACAGATCTGTGGACCATGTTTACTCCTGCAAGAGCCTTAAGATTGTGCAGAAGACACTTGTGGATAAATTCCTTCCTCTTTATTCCCACAATCAGTGTATTTCTTTTTTTTAATTTTATTGATTTTTTACAGAGAGGAAGGGAGAGAGATAGAGAGTTAGAAACATCGATCAGCTGCCTCCTGCACATCTCCTGCTGGGGATGTGCCCGCAACCCAGGTATATGCCCTTGACCAGAATCGAACCTGGGACCTTTCAGTCTGCAGGCCGACGCTCTATCCACTGAGCCAAACCGGTTTTGGCAATCAGTGTATTTCTTGTTTGGTGAAATGAAATTGAAAGCCTTTTTGTTTGACAGTTGAGTGATCTGGTTGAATTTGGAACAAGAAACCAAATTATTTCCTTTCGCTCAGTCTTTCCTCATTAAAAAAAAGTTTTTTAAACTTGGACTGGAAAACACCCATGACTATTTTAGTTTCAGTTTTTAAATAGTTTTGATAGGGCTGCTGTGTCTTTGCTGTATTTTTCCAATATGTAAATTAAACTTCCTCTTTGTGTGATTGAGAGTATTGAAAAGAACCTAAGCAGTGGTACCTAAACAAATGCTAAGTGATCATCTCAAGCTGTTGCAGAGCTTTAGGAATTCAATAGAGATTTGAACTAGATGAATCTCAGAATTTTAGCACTGTAAGGGACTTTTTTTCCCTCCCACCTTCTAGTCTATCATTCTATATCAGAAGTTCTCAACGCTGTCAGTTTATAACGGGTTTCTCACTTTTGTCACTATTGACATCTTGGGCCGGGTAATTCTTGGTTGTGGAAGGCTGTCCTGTAGGATGTTTAGTAGCATCTCTGTCTCACTAAGATGCCAGTATCCCTTCTTGTGGTTGTGACAACCAAAAATATCTCCAAACAGTGCCAAATGTTGCCTGGGCAGCAGAATCACCCCTCGTTGAGAACCACTGGTTTAAAACAAAATACTTGAGAAGCTCCTTTGCCATTTTGATAAAATTATACACACGACTAAAAAAACAAATCTAACAGTATAATGCCTTTCTAGAAAGGAAAAAAATTTATAATTAAGTAATACGTATTGCAACATGTAAATGAACAGTGCAACTAAATAAAAGAACACCCCTAGGAGCAGGGTGCTGCTCCTGCTTATGTGATGCCTAAAATCTCCTATATTTATCTTCTCTATTAAATACTTATAATCACAGGGATATCTGCCGAGGCCTTAGAGCCAGGCAGATTAGTATTTGAATCCACCTTTGCCAATTATTAGCTGTGTAACAATAGGCAGATTACTTAATCTCTCAGATAATATTTTGTCATCTATAACTGGGGATGATAATGCCTACTTTATGATCTGTTTTGAAATTTTAATGAGTCAGTGCATACAATAACTTATCTAATATTTCATGAAGAGCTATATGTGGGTTATTTAATCCTTGCTATACTCCTACAAGGTAGTATATTATTCTAGTCCCCATTTTTACAGATGCAGGAAAGGAACCAGTTTATAAGTAGGAGAGCTGGGATTCAAACCCTAATTTAATTCTAGAGCTCTTTCTTTAAACAATTATGCTATACTATTTCCTATATAATGCCTGATAAATAGGTAAATACTTAATTGTTAGCTCCTTTTATTCCTTATTTCATTTTTTTTCCAGCTTTGAGACTTCCCTATCTCCAATATATATATTTTTAATACATATTTTTATTCATTTCAGAGAGGAAGTGAGTAGGAGAGAGAGATAGAAACTTCTGCCTCTTACAGGCTCCACACTGGGGAACGAGCCTGCAACCTGGGCATGTGCCCTGACTGGTTATATTGAACTGGGGACCTCCTGGTTCATAGGTAGACTCTCAACCACTGAGCCATGTCGGCCAGGCCCTTCCTCCAATATTAACATCAGTGCTCTGTCCTTGAAATTTTTTACTTGTTGGTTTCTGATGTCCCCTTTCAAAGATACACAATTAATCTATTTTAATTGCTTATCAAAATTCCGATGACTTTGATATTGCTGAGAAACTCATAATTAATGCATTTGGCATTCCTTATAAATAAAACTATCCCTTGTTTTTTAATTTATTTATGAAGAACTTTTTTTCTGATAAGTAACTCCTAATGTCAGATTTATAGTTATATTGTAGCCTTTTTACACTGAGTGGCCAGATTATTATGACCACGTGACGTTTGTAGGCAAATTAGCTATAATTTTGCGCTGAAGTTGCTAGAGGGCCAGATTATAAATAGGGAAGCACGTTGTTTACAACGACAGTAGAAGTGATTTTTTTCTCAAGATATGAGTAAACAACGCGATTTAACAACCTTTGAACGTGGGATATATATAGTACCAAATTCTAATCGGTATTAGTCATTGTTTTATTTTATTTTTAAAATATATTTTTACTAGAGGCCTGATGCATGAATTCGTGCAAGGGGCTTGGCCCTCACAGTCTCGGCTGCCTTGCAGCCCAGCCCCCTGCCCACTGGTTGTTCCGGAAGGTTGTTCTGGAAGGTTGTTCCACCGTCTGGTCTAATTAGCATATTACTCTTTATTACATAGGATTATATAGGATAGGATTGATTTCAGAGAGGAAGGGAAAGGGATAGAAAGAGAGAAACATTAATGATGAGAGAGAATCATTGCTTGGCTGCCTCCTGCATGCCCCACACTGGGGATTGAGCCTGCAACCTGGGTATGTACCCAGACTGAGAATTGAACCGTGACCTCCTGGTTCATAGGTCGACATTCAACCATGCTAGGTAGGCTCATGGTTTTATTTTTGTTTGCCTGTGACCGAGTCCACCTTGCTATTAGTGGGGTCTGTTTCTCAGCTATAAGACTTTTCATGTTATTATCTTCACTCATCTCTAAACTCTACTTTTTCTTTATCTGTTGTTTTCTGATTGTCGGACTATAAGCAGACTAAGGGTTATTAGGTGATAAAATCAGGTCATATATAGTGTAATATTAAGTCTGGTAGGAAGGGAATGTCTGTTCCTCAGCTAAGCATTCAAATGCATGAGTTTTTCATTTCTATTAAGCTTGAAGTCTTTTTAGGTGTGGGGTGGGGGTGGAGACACAATGTGGTAATGGTGTGGAGGGGTATATGCTGTCTTCCATGTGGTCAACATTGCTAGACCTCTGGTTCCAGCTTCAGTAAAAGCTATTCATTTACTTGGATTTGAAAATCATTTGAAGTTTAATTAATGTCTAGTGCCCTAATAGCATTTAAAAAAAGAAACTTTATGCCTTGGTTTGATAGCTCAGTTGGTTATGAGTGTTGTCCCAATACGTCAAGGTTGTGGGTTCGATCCCAGGTCTGGGCACATACAAGAAGCAACTAGTGAGCCGTAACGCTCAGTGGATAGAGCGTCGGCCTGCGGACTGAAGGGTCCCGGGTTCGATTCCGGTCAAGGGCAGGTACCTTGGTTGTGGGCACATCTCCAGTGGGGAGTGTGCAGAAGGCAGCTGATCGATGTTTCTCTCTCATCGATGTTTCTAACTCTCTCTCTCTCTCTCCCTTCCTTTCTGTAAAAAAATCAATAAAATATATTTTAAAAAAAGAAGCAACTAGTGAATGCATAAGTAAGGGGAACAACAAATCAGTGTTTCTCTCCCCCACTTCCTCTCTGTCTAAAAAAAAAAAAATCAATAAATTAAAAAAATAAACTTTATTTTAGAATTGTTTTAGGCTTACAGAAAAGTTGGGAAGATAGTACAGAGAGTTTTTATATACAGCACAGCCAGTTTCCCTGTCAGTAGCATTATATATTAGTACTAGAGGCCCTGGCTTGTGGGGATCAGGCTGAAACCGGCCCGGTGCACGGATTTGTCCACTGGTGGGGTCCCTTGGCCTGGCTTGCGGGGATTGGGCCGAAACCAGCCATCCGACATCCCCCAAGGGGTCCCGGATTGTGAGAGGGCGCAGGCCAGGCTGAGGGACCCCACAAGTGCATGAATCCATACACCAGGCCTCTAGTATGTATATAAGATCTTTGGTTAATCTTTTCCCACCTTCCCCCCTTCCCCCTTCCCTCTTCGATTCATCAGTCTGTTCCATGTTTCCATGCCTGTGTGTTGAGCATCTGCCCCCTGGTGGGCAGTGTGCATCACAGCTACTGGTCGAACACTTGGCTAGTCACTTAGGCTTTTGTTTATATATATACTAGTGGCCCGGTGCACGAAATTCATGCACTGGGTGTGTGTGTGGGGGTGTCCCTCAGCCCAGCCTGCCCCCTCTCACATACTGGGAGCCCTCAGGCGTTGACCCCCATCACCCTCCAATGGCAGGATCGGCCCCTTGCCCAGGCCTGATGCCTCGGCCAGAGGAGTTCACCCTCATCACCCTCCGATCGCCGATCACCTGAGGCCTCCGGCAGAGGTGTCAGGCCTGGGCAGGGGACCCCCAGCTCCCTGTGGTTGCAGGCTCCGCCCCTGCCCAGGCCTAACGCCTCTGGCCGAGGCATCTGGCCTGGGCAGCGGGGACCCGCAGCGGCAGCAGCGCCCCAATCACCGGCTCCACTTTAGGCCCAGGCAAGGGACCCCTAGCTCCCGGGACTGCCAGCTTCGCCTGTGCCCAGCTCCCATCGCTGGCTCCACCCCTACTTCCCACTATCACTGGCCAGGGCGGCAAAGGCGCCTGATTCTCCGATCATGGCTGGGGGGCAGGGCAAAGGCTCTTAGCTCCCCCCTGGATTTCCGATCACTGTCAGTGATAGGGGGCTTCTTCCTGCTTTCCCTTTCGCCTCCCTGCATTGTGCCTACATATGCAAATTAACCGCCATTTTTTTGGCGGTTAACCGCCATCTTAGTTGGCAGTTAATTTGCATATCACCCTGATTAGCCAATGAAAAGGGTAGCGGTCGTACGCTAATTACCATGTTTCTCTTTTATTAGTGTAGATACACACACACACACACTCACTCTAAAGGCCCAGTGCACGAATTTGTGCACCTTGAAAGGAACTGTGGGCTGTGAGGCTGCAGTGGGTATAGGGGCATAGCCCATCGTCTGTGCTCCCACCCAGCCCCTTCTGCCATGGCCCCTGGTCCCCTGTCTGCCGTCAGCCCCACTCCCGCTGCCTCTCCCATGTGCTGACAGTGCTGGCCCTGCTCGCACCCGCTGAAGGCATGGAGCAATTGGGGCCGGCACCATCAGTGGATGTGAGCAGGGCCAGCGCCGTCAGTGGATGCGAGAGGCAGCTGCTGCCCCGATCGCCCCTCAGGAGCAAGGGGAGGTGGAGAAGCCCTCAGGGGTGATCAGGGCTGGCAGCCGTTGCTCGCATCCGCTGATGGCACTGAGCGATCGGGATTGGTGCTGGGCGCTGGCAGCAGGTGCGAGTGGGGCAGGCGCTAGCAGCAGGTGTGAGTACCAGACGGGACTGTGGCGTGTGGGAGCAAAGAATTTTCAGTAACCACCAGAGGCTCACCCCGATGAGAGTGACTGGCACCCCGCCTTGGTCTGGCACCCCCGCTCACCTGCTCCACCATCCTGCCGCGGCTGACACCCACCATGTTCTGTGCTCTGCCGCCTGCTGTCAATGCCTGCCATGTTCCGCGTGTGCCCCCTGGTAGTCAGTGCACGTCGTATGACCAGTTGTTCAATTGTTCCGCCTTTCAGTCTATTTGCATATTAGGGTTTTATATATCTAGACTAGAAGAAGATAGATGGTACATCTGTCAGAATTAATGAACTAATGATACAGTATTCCTAACTAAAGTCCATAGTTTATTCAGGTTTTCTTACATTTTTCTTAGTCATCATGTCAACCTAGGCTCCTCTAGACAGTGACAATTTTTTTGACTCTGTTTTTGATGAATTTTCTGGTTTTAAGAATTACTGGTCAGGTATTTTGGAGACTGTCCGTCTCAATTGGAATTTGTCTGATGTTTTTCTCATGATTAGGCTAGGATTGTAGGTTTTGAGAAGACCACGCAGGTAAAGTGCCATTTTCTTTGCATCTTATCAAGTATTGTCAGTATTATCACCCTTACTGAGGGTAATGTTTGTTACAGTTTCAAGAACTGTAAAGTGTCTCCCCCCTCCCCTTTTGTATGTGTGTGACATACTATATTCTTTGGAAGGAAATCAGTCAAGTTGATTGTAAGCAGATTTTTTTCCAGAGTGTTTCCTACCTTCTACCCCGTGTTAATCCCTTGTGGGTTTTTTTTTTTTTTTTTTTTTTTACATTAATGTCTAGCGCCCTATGAGCAGTCTTTAAGAAAATGCTGATGGGAGTGACAGTATAGTTATGTTTCACTTTGGGTTCTTTGTTGCAAACAATTTGTTCTGTCTGGTTTAAGCATAAAAGGAATTTTTTGGGTATTAAATGTCTTACAGAGTTATTGGGAGGTCAGGGAGAAATAGATTCTAGGCCATTGGTTTCCAAACTTTAGCATGCATGTAAGGGGCTTGTTAAAACGCATTTCTGGGTCCTACACCCAGAAATTCAAGGAAGTCTGAGATAGGATCCGAGACTTTGAACTTCTAACAAGTTTCCAGGTGAGGTTAGTGATTCTGTGGTCTCAGACCCACACTTTGAGAAACACTGCTCTCCTTGGCTAAATTTTGAAGAACACTCAAAAGTTGCCACAGAATTGGCCTAATAGGAAACTGTTTTCTCTGATGCTAATGAGCAGATGGAGCTCCACTTTAATACAGTTGCCATTGCTGCTTACACTGATGCCATTTCTGCTTCAGGAACTGGACTTGAAACCACTGGGAAGTCACTTTTTGCCTTAAAGCAGGGAAAATTCAACTTTGTTTCTTTATGCTGCTCAATTCTGCATTGAAGTTGCATTTGTTGAAGAAGCTTAGGTGACATGCTGGCATTTTGATTTCAAGAGATATTGGGAAGCCCTGCCAGAGTGGCTAAGTTGGTTGACTGTCATCCTTTGCTGGTTGGATTCTGGGTCAGGGCACATCCGGAAGGCAGCAGATTGAGGTTTATCCCTCTCTTCCTCCCTCTAAGTATGTGAGGATTAAAAAAAAATTTCTTTTAATGTTTTTTAAAAAAAGATATTGGGAATCTGACTTCTATATTTAGAAAGCTGCAACTCATAAAATAGAAGTATCTTAAAATGTTGAAAGACTATTCAAAAGATGGTGGGCAGACAAGGATTTGACAGTTGCCTGTAGAGGAGATAAAGTGTTTCCACCAGCATGCAAATTTTTGTACTACTTCCTTCATCACAAAATATCAGCTGAACGGAGCAGTGTGCTTAGTGTCTTAGTTGATTGTACATTCTAATACAAGCTCTTTATCTCATTAGACCAGTAACAAACAGTCTGCATATTACATTAGAGTAGCACTGTTCTACTATAAAAGCACAAGGGAGAAGGGGGAGAAGGGAATCTAGGTTTTAAGATGCCTGATTTTAGGGTCTCAGCTGTGAAGTATGGTGATACTTGAAGCAGTCTGGCAACTTGGGAAAAATAAAGAGTGTAAGAGAAGTAGAGGGAAAAATGAGGGCTCAAAATATGTAGGGTACCAAATAAGCCCTTCAAAACAGTGCTGTCTAATAGAACTGTAACATGATCCAAAGAATACAATTAAAATTTTTCTAGAAGCCTTTTTGAAAAAATAAAATAAATACAAACCAAAACAAAAACCTCCAAATAGAAAAACAAGTAAAATTAATTTTCAAAAATAACAGCTTTATTGATATTTCGTTTACATACTATCAAGTTCACCCTTTTAAATTATGTAATTCAATGGTTTTTAGAATACCCACAGATCTGCGCATCTGTCACCACTAAATCTGGAACATTTTTATCACCCCCAAAAGAATCCCTCCCCATTCCGTTCCTCCCTCCCCCAGCCCCTGGCAACCATTAATCTTACTCTTAGTCTCTCTGGATTTTCCTTTTCTGGACATTACATGTAAATGGAATCAGCCTTTGGTGTCTGGCTTTCAGGTAGCATAATGTTTTCAAGGTCCATCCATTTTTGTAACATGTACTTCATTCCTATTTATGGATAAATATTTTTCTGTTCTATGAATATACACCACACTTTGTCCAGTCATCATTTGTGAATATTTGGGTTTCCTTTTTTAGGTTATTATGAATCATGTTGCTGTGATCATCTACACTAATTAAAGAGAAACATGGTAATTAGCGTACGACCGCTACCCTTTTCATTGGCTAATCAGTGAGTATATGCAAATTAACTGTCAGCCAAGATGGCGGCCGGCAGCCAGGCAGCTGGAAGCGAACATGAGGCTTGTTTGCTGCAGTGAAGGAGGACTCCAACGTTCCCCACCTGCCTTGCCGGCCTCTGAGCCGGTAGTTTGAAACATTCTAACAAATATAGAAGCTAAACAAAAGGCTGGGATCTCAGAGCTGGAGTTATACATTGTTTCGATTATAGAACGCTCAGCAGCGGAAGCCTCAGAGCTAGAGCCAGAGCTAAAGCTGGCCCAGAATAAAATAAAAAAAAGAGAAAAAAAAGGAGCGGTTGGGAGCTTCAGTCAACAACCACCAGCCTGAAAGCAGCCCTCAGCCCCTCACCCAGACTGGCCAGGCACCCCAGTGGGGACCCCCACCCTGATCCAGGACACCCTTCAGGGCAAACCAGCCGGCCCCCAGGCCTCTATCCTATATAGTAAAAGGGTAATATGCCTCCCAGCACCGGGATCAGCGAAGCTGTGAGGCCTCCTGGCACCAGATCAGCGTGACAGGGGGCAGCGCCCAAACCCCCTGATCGCCCTGTGGCTCTGTGTGTGACAGGGGGCGGGGCCACAGCCACAACCTCCCTATCTGCCCTGCTCTGTGTGTGACAGGGTGCGGCTCCCCAACTCCCCCCCCCCCCCCCCCCCCCCACAGGCCCTGCCTCTGTGTGTGACAGGGTAGAGCCATAACCTCCCCATCGGCCCTGCCCTGAGTGTGACAGTGGCAGCGCCCCAACCCCCTGATCAGCCCTGCTCTGTGGGTGATACAGGGTGGCGCCCCAACCCCGCTCCACGGGCCTTGCTCTGTGTGTGACAGGGTAGAGCCATAACCTCCCCATCGGCCCTGCCCTGAGTGTGACAGTGGCGGCACCCCAACCCCCTGATCTGCCCTGCTCTGTGTGTGACAGGGGGCGGTGCCCTAACTCCCCTATCGGCCCTACTCTGTGCGTGACAGGGGGGAGCCCCCCAACCCCCTGATGGGCCCTGCTCTGTGCATGACGGGGGCGCTCCCCAACCCCCTGATGGACCCTGCTCTGTGCATGACGGGGAGCAGCGCCCCAACCCCCTGATTGGCCCTGCTCTGTGCGTGACGGGGTGGCGCTGCAACCTCCCCATCGACCCTGCCTTGAGTGTGACAGGGAGCGGTGCCCCAACCCCCCAATCAGCCCCACCCTGAGCGTGACTGAGGGTGGCATCTCAACCTCCCAATCCGCCCTGCTCTGTGCATGACAGGGGGCGGCGCCCCAACTCCCCAATCAGCCCTGCTCTGAGCCTGACCAGGGGCTGCACCTAGGGATTGGGCCTGCCCTCTGCCACCCAGGAGCAGGCCTAAGCCAGCAGGTCGTTATCTCCTGAGGGGTCCCAGACTGCGAGAGGGCACAGGCCGGGCTGAGGGACCCCCCCTTCCCCCCCCGAGTGCACAAATTTTTGTGCCCTGGGCCTCTAGTTTGTATATAACTTTCTGTGGAGATTAAATTTAATAATGCATTTTATTTACCCTAGTATATTCCAGATATTATAATTTCTTCTAGGTAGGGGCCCAGTGCACAAATTCATGCACCTTGAAAGGAACTGTGGGCCATGAGGCTGCAATGGGCACAGGGGCAGGTCTCTGCCCATTGTCCACGCCCCTGTCCGGCCCTCCCACCATGGCCCTCAGTCTCCTGTGTGCTGGCAGCCCCATTACCGCTGCCGATGCTCCCACGTTCTGACAGTACCGGCCCCGCTTGCACCCACTGAAGGCGGGGCTGGCACCAGCAGCAGGTGCAAGCGTGGCCAACGCCGTCAGCAGGTGCAAGCGGCGGCTGCTGTCCAGATTGCCCCTCAGGAGCAGGGGGAGGTAGAGAAGCCCTCGGGTGCAATCAGGGCCAGCAGCGGGTGTGAGCAGTGGCTCCGGCTCCAGCTGTGGGTGTGAGCGGGGTTGGCACTGACAGTGGGTGAAAGTGATGGCTCCAGCACTGGCAGCGGGTGTGAGTCGGGCTGTCTCTGGCAGTGGGTGCGAGAGGCGGTTGCCGGCCCTGATTGCCCCTCAGGAGCAGGGGTAGGTGGAGAAGCTCTGAGGGGCGATTGGGGCCAGCAACCGCAGATCGCACCCGCTGACAGTGCCAAGTGAGTGGGGCCGGCACCAGCAGCAGGTGCAAGTGTTGGGCAGGACTGTGGTGCGTAGGAGCAAAGAATTTTCAGTAACCACCAGAGGCTCGCCCTGATGACAGTGACTGGCACCCAGCCTTGGTCTGGCACCCCTGCTCACCTGCTCTACCATCCTGCCACGGCCGACGCCCGCCATGTTTTGCACATGCCTCTTGGTGGTCAGCGCATGTCATAGCGACTGGTTGTTTGGTTGTTCCGCCGTTCTATTTGCATATTAGCCTTTTATTATATAGGATATGTGATCACTGCAAAATTATTGGGATAGTTTACATTTTTTTTGTAGAAAAGTCTTCAAATCCATATATATTTCATGTGCCAACCACAGTTCTAGACGTTGGAAATGTAGCATTGAGCAGGATACATAAAGTCTCTGTTTTCATTGAGTGTTTACTTTAGTAAAAAGCAATATTTAAATATTCAAATATTCAGAGAAATAATTTCAGATAGTGACAGGTGCTATGAGGAAATGACTTCTGCTATTGGTAGGCACAGATTTATTCTTGTAATTTTAAACTTGTATCTCAATAAAGCTGATTCAAAAGTAATTTACACTAAAATTTACTAATTTTAAGCATATATATATATATATATATATATCCATGATTTTTTTGTGAACATACATAATTCTGTAAGCATTAGTAGTATTGTGTTATAGAATGTTTTACTTCCAAAAGTTCTTTTTATGCCCCTTTGTGGTTCTCTCCACTTCTGGGCAAGTGCTGATCTGCTTTCTGTCATTATAGTTTTGCCTTTTCTAGAAATTAATGTAAGTGGAATCATATTTTTTGTATATGGTTTCTTTCACTTAACATATGCTCTTGAGATTTATCCATGTTGTTGCATATATTAATAGCTCATTCCTTTTTGTTGCCAAATAGTATTCCATTGTGTGGATATGCCATAATATGTTAATTTATAATGAGCATTTAGATTATTTATATTTGGCTAAGTAAAGCCACTGTGAGCTTCTGTGTACAAGTCTTTGTGTAAAAATATTTTTTCACTTATGGGATTGCTGGATCTCATGATATGTTTATAGGAAATAGCCAAACTGTTTTCCAAAGTGGTTGTACTATTTTGCATTCCCACCAGCAGCCTTAGTAACACTTGGTAAATTTAAGCACAAAGCAAGAATTGAATTTATTTTCATGTTTAGTGAATTCTTAGAGTTCCAAGCCAGTAATATGTAAGTTCTACTTATGAATGCCAGTAAAGTTATAGGCAGAAAATTGAATTGGTTTGGCTATTTCCTTAAGTAAGCCTGATATTTTAAGTTTTGAATAGCCTTCTTTATTGTTGTAAGGGGGGAACTAAAATATTAATAGCTAGAAAAATATATCTGCTAATCAGTCCAGTGGTAGTCGTACTTTTTCATCTGTATTATATGGTGTTTGAAATACTTGGGAAGTAGAATAATACCAGTTTGTATAAATTGAATAGATAACAGTCCATTTTTACAACCATGCATACTTATATCAGCTGTTGAACACAAACTTTTGACAGTTATGATAATTGGACTAAATGTAATCAGAAACTATATACTAGTATAGTTGGCTTATTTCTGAAGTTACCCTTGTTTGGCAACTATTTGAGACTTTTTTCAGGGTTCATATTTTCAACATACATTCCATATGGAAATAATAGTGGAATATAGCTTTATAGTCTTATAAGAATATAGGAATAGAGTGTGGAGTGTAGTTTATGCATTGCTTACTGAACATTCGCTGAAATCTCCGTTCTTTTGTTACTTCTGTATTTTTTACCTTTTCTCAAAGTTTTGTTTACCTATTTATCTTAATTGATAACTTTGCTTGAATACAATTTTTGAAACATTTAAAAAAATATATTATTAAGCAAGTGGTATATGAGCATTTTAGGAAATAAAGTGATTTTGTAGTTAGCATTAGAAAGAATCTGTGGAACAAATTGAGCCAAATGAAGATCTCCATTTTTAGCAGAATTATGAACCTAAAACTTTAAATTCTGAAGTAGTTGATAATAACTACCATTTGAGAGCTTATTATATGAGTTGCTTTTCTATAATGCTATTTCTGATTTTCATAGTATGTGATAGTTTGCAAAATGGTATTATTTTTATTTTAATATAGAAATACTGGTAAGGTTTAAACTGTTTGCCCCAGTTTATATAACAAAAGCTGTGTTTGAGTTGAAGCACAAGTTTCTGACTCCAGAATTATGGATAGCTTATTTTTGAATTTTAATAAGGCATTTTACTGTACTGTTAATGAAATCATGGATAAAATGAAGAAATGTGACTTGATACTAAAGATAGTTGGAATGAATTTGTAACGAATAGAGTAATCTATATATATATAAAAGGCTAATATGCAGTGTCCCCTCGGGAATTTGACCGGGAGACCAGGAGTTCAATTGCTTGCTATGATGTGTGCTGACCACCAGGGGGCGGTGCGGAACGAAGGAAGGCCCCAGCCGGCAGCCGGAAGGCCCCTATCAGCCCTGATAGTCGGCCAGGCCTTGGGACCCTACCTGTGCACGAATTTCTTTCACTGGGCCTCTAGTCTAATTATCAATGTCAGTCTCCACTGAGATCTCAGGTGATATATATACCAAAGGGCTCTATCACTAGTTCTAATTTAAAATTTTGTTTAAATAAAAAAAAACTCTGCAACCTGGCTAAAATTGCATCAAATATAGGTTGAAGGGAACCTTGGCTTAATTGTAGTTCAAGAATTAGAACTATATACTAGTATAGTTGGCTTATTTCTGAAGTTACCCTTGTTTGGCAACTATTTGAGACTTTTTTTAATCCTCACCTGAGGATATTTTTCCATTGATTTTCAGAGAGAGTGGAAGAGAGAGGGAAAGACAGACAGGAATATTGATGTGAGAGAAACATATTAATTGGTTGGGTTGCCTCCTGCACACACCCCAACCAGGGCCCTGGCTGGGGAGGAGCCTGCAACCAAGGTATGTGCCCTTGACCAGAATTGAACCTGGAACCCTTCCATCCGCAGGCTAATGCTCTATCCACTAAGCCAAACCGACTAGGGCCAGACCGTTAAAAATTCAAATAATTTTTATTTTTCAATTACAGTTGACATACTATATTATATTAGTTTCAGGTGTACAACCCAGTGATTAGACATTTATATAACTTACTAAGTGATCAACCTGATAAATCTAGTACTCGTCTGACACCGTTATTATAATATTACTAGAGGCCCGGTGCACAAAAATTTGTGCACTCGGGGGAAGGAGGGGCCCCTCAGCCCGGCCTGTGCCCTCTCGCAGTCTGGGACCCCTCAGGAGATAACGACCTGCTGGCTTAGGCCTGCTCCTGGGTGGCAGAGGGCAGGCCCAATCCCTAGGTGCAGCCCCTGGTCGGGCTCAGAGCAGGGCCAATTGGGGAGTTGGGGCGCCGCCCCCTGTCATGCACAGAGCAGGGCAGATCGGGAGGTTCCGATGCCACCCTCAGTCATGCTCAGGGTAGGGCCGATTGGGGGGTTGGGGCACCGCTCCCTGTCACACTCAAGGCAGGGTCGATGGGGAGGTTGCGGCGCCACCCCCTGTCACGCACAGAGCAGGGCCCATCAGTGGGGTTGGGGCGTCGTACCCTGCAGGGCCAATCAGGGGGTTGGGGCGCTGCCCCCTGTCACGCACAGAGCAGGGCCCATCAGGGGGTAGGGGCTCCATACCCTGTCACGCACAGAGCAGGGCCAATCAGGGGGTTGGGGAGCTCCCCCCTATCATGCACAGAGCAGGGCCCATCAGGGGGTTGAGGAGCTCCCCCCTGTCACACACACAGCAGGGCCCATCAGGGGGTTGAGGAGCTCCCCCCTGTCACTCACAGAGTAGGGCCGATAGGAGAGTTAGGGCACCGCCCCCTGTCACACACACAGCAGGGCGGATCAGGGGGTTGGGGCGCCACCACTGTCACACTCAGGGCAGGGCCAATGGGGAGGTTATGGCTCTACCCCATCACACACAGAGCAGGGCCCGTGTGGGGGGGGTTGGGGCACCACCCTGTATCACCCACAGAGCAGGGCCGATCAGGGGTTTGGGGCGCCGCCACTCTCACACTCAGGGCAGGGCGAATGGGGAGGTTATGGCTCTACCCTGTCACACACAGAGCAGGGCCTGTGTGTGGGGGGGGGCGGTTGGGGCGCCGCACCCTGTCACACACAGAGCCGCAGGGCGATCAGGGGGTTTGGGTGCTGCCCCCTGTCACGCTGATCCGGTGCCAGGAGGCCTCGCGGCTCCACTAATCCTGGTGCTGGGAGGCATATTACCCTTTTACTATATAGGATAGAGGCCTGGGGGCCGGCTGGTTTGCCCTGAAGGGTGTCCTGGATCAGGGTGGGGGTCCCCACTGGGGTGCCTGGCCAGTCTGGGTGAGGAGCTGAGGGCTGCTTTCAGGCTGGCAATTGACTGAAGCTCCCAACCACTCCTTTTTTTTTTTTTTTTTTTTTTTTATTCTGGGCCAGCTTTAGCTCTGGCTCTAGCTCTGAGGCTTCCGCTGCTGAGCGTTCTATAATCGAAACAATGTATAATTCTAGCTCTGAGATCCCAGCTGGCTGAAAGCTGATTTCTGGAGTATTGTTTAGCTTCTATATTTGCAACATAGTTTCTTAGAGTTGTAGCTCAGAGGCCGGCAAGTCAGGAGGGAACGTTGGAGTCTGCAGTCACTGGAGCAAGCAAGCCTCATGTTTGCTTCCAGCTGCCTGGCTGCCGGCCACCATCTTGGCTGACAGTTAATTTGCATAAGGATATGCTGATTAGCCAATGGGAAGGGTAGCGGTCATACGCTAATTACCATGTTTCTCTTTTATTAGTGTAGATTGACTATATTCCCTATGCTGTACCTTACACCCTCATGACTATTCTGTAACTACCAATTTGTACTTCTTAATCTCTTCATCTTTTTCTCCTAACCCTGTCCCCCTTCCATCTGGCAACTGTCAAAATGCTCTCTATGAGTCTTTTTCTATTCTGTTTGTTTTTATAAATTCAGTTGTTGATAAATACATATATATTACCATTTTATCATTCATTTTTCCCATTGGAAAAAGTGCATAAGATAGTTTCCCTCTCAAAGGTAACAATATACTACTCAAAGGTAACAATAAAAAAGGAATGTGTGGAATGTTTAACTAAGACTGGTATACTAACAGCTCTTAGCTGCTAAGTTATGGAAAGCATAATATTAACACTAATTAGTTAACATTAACACTGATTAATTTGTCCATGATACTTTGAAAATACATGGTAATAGGAAGTGGAAGCATGGAACTGAGTCAGAATCATGAGGTTGGAAATTGACTTCTGGTCTTTTGTGGCTATGTACAAGCTCAGTTGATCACTCTGCTTTTTTCCTTTATTCATTAAATAAATATTACTAGTTTAATAGTTATAGCTAACAAATTTTTTGTATATGCCAGGATAAGTACTTTTTACATAAGTTATTAGCTAATTATTATGAACTGCTTAATAGTTACCATGTTAGAAAAATAAGTCAGCATTTTGTGTGATTAGAGCTATTTTCAGTTTGATTTGTAGTTGGTTGCTAATGCATTAGAATATGCCTGTTTGTAAACTTTACTGCTGTCTTATGCAAGGTGAATTGATTTTTCTAGATATAGCAATAGAGGTATTCTTGTAAAAAGCAGTAGTTCTGGCCCTTTTTTATATCGTAGAGTTGTTAGAAGTACTTGAAGTAAATGAAAATGCTTTTAGCTTTTAAAAAATGAGAATAAGGGAGTTACTTGCTCTATCCTCAAAGGGATCCATGATTCTTGGAATTGAAAAAACTGTCCTGAAGTCTGGAGAGAGGCAGCCAGAGCTGTGGATGTGGATTTCATATGAACTGTGAAATATATTTGTACTTATATTGTATAATAAAAGTCAGAGCCAGGACAGGGTTGGGAGTAGTGAAAACACCCTTAATCTTGCCTGCAATTTTAAAGGCTGAATTTTAGTTTTTAATTGATTCATTAGCCTTAGTTCCTAAATATTATGTTGAAAGGTATGGGTATTTTGTGTGTGTGTATTTTGGTAGAAATAGGATTAGAGCCCTTCTCGACCTCATGCAATAATCAATAGCTACCACTAATATTAAAGTGTTAAGTGGAAAACTTTATTCAACAATTGGAATTTGACAATAAAAATAAAAGAGAAATAAATATCAGAGAGACCAAGTTTCCTTTATGATTTCCAGTGATAAATATGAGATAACTGCACATTTTCCCATGGATTCTCCATTCCTCCATTTCTCCAAAGGTTATCAAACATTCAAATGACCAGATGCCATTCTTTGCTTGGACCTAAAGACCCTAATATTTGCTCCACAAAATGACTCCTTACCTTTAATAACATGGAACTCAAGGTCATAGTTATTTCCTCTTTCTGCCATGAATATCATCAACACTATCAGATCTGTAGTGAGCCTAGTCTGAAGATGTCATGCGAATGAAAAATATTAGATATTAGTTTTAGTTCATTATTTATGATCAAAGGAGTTGTAGAGAACTTTGAAAAACACATGGAAGAAATTAATTAGACATTCTAATACTAATAGATAAATAATTAATGCATTTTCAGTTTTTTTCTATGTACTATAAAATTAGCTCTCAATTAAATTAATAATGAATTGAGGGAGGGAGGACCTTCAGAATCTCAGATCATGGTTAAAATTATAGGCAAGTCATTATCTAAGGTTGCTTGTAGTAGGGAACTGGGATCTCTGCTGGCCTAGGTAATTAGGCAGTGGTGTTAGTACTGATAGGTATCCCCTGGAGAGATTAGGGTCATAGCTTTGTGGCTGGGCTGCTGTTTGGGCAGAGGAGGAGGTCAAGAATTGGACTCTTGAATTTCCCATCCCTTCCTTGAACCAGAAGAGCCTCTGGGTTTGGTCAGGATAGGCATTTGATCAGTTGTGGCCAAATTGTAAAGCCCCTAAGGTAAAAATGTGTCTCAGTCCCTGCCACATCACAGTCAACATTAATCTAAACACCAGATATTCTCCCAGCAATTGAGAGTTCATACACAATGTACAGTTCTGTATCCTTTCTATATGAAAGAATTTTTTATTATGATTTCCGTATAATGGTAATGAATCATCTTGAAATTGGAAGAATGGTTCAGGATAGTATGGCTATCCTAATCAGGGAACCTGTTAGGTTTTGCTTGAAACACTTGAAAGAAGCAGGAGCTAGCAAGATTGGTAGTGGGGTCATTTGTTGGATAAATAACCCCAATTTATTTATTTTTGATTTTTATGAGAGGTTATTGGAGCCAAACTGACGACACATGCTGGGGAGCAAGATCTCAAATGCTCCTAGCCCAAATTATTTAATATTTAATATTTAACAATTCCAGAAGTGGACTGACATTCTGTCAGTTACACAAAGGGACTGTGTTGGGAAATTTGCCATATGTGATTTTCCATATATAGGCTGTTTCACTTTACATGATTTATTCACAGTGTGTATATTAAGTCTAATAGAAGTTTCTTATTTTTAAAATTAGGACTTCTGAGATTGGATCTTTGGAAGAAGCTTGACTACTTGTTTCATTATAGAAATGTCCAGTTATAATACTAATTCTTGTAACAATTTTTAAAAATGAAAGTTTTTACATGTTAACTAGTATATTTTTTTTCCAGTTTCTCTTCAGCAACGGGTAGCAGAATTGGAAAAAATTAATGCAGAATTTTTACGTGCACAGCAGCAGCTTGAACAAGAATTTAATCAAAAAAGAGCAAAATTTAAAGAGTTATATTTGGCTAAAGAGGGTAAGTTTTTAAGTCTAACCCTAACCTCATACTAAGACTGTCTTAAAATGCCAGGTTTCTTGGTACTACAATGTTGTCGCTGAATAAACCTTGATTTTATTTGTACTTATATTGTATAATAAAAGTCTATTTAGAGGTAAGGATTAAGAATGGAATTGAAAAACAAGGTGAAAAATGCATTATTGAGATTTTTCCTTGTCTTTTAACCTTAATGATGATATTTAATATAGTGGACTATATAGTTCTGGGACACAGGACTTTTGGTGCTCTGAACACCTGAGAGATATCCCCAGACCAACCAGGACTGTTGGCATTCTAATAATAGCCTTAGCCATGTTATATTAAAACTGATAGTTCATGAAATTTATCCAACAATTGTTCAGTTATTTATTAATAAATATTTATTTAATGCCTACTATGAGGCAGGCATTGTCAGGTGCTTGGTATACAGAAGGAGCAAGAGTCACATGGTTCTTTAACTCATAGAACTTGAACTCTAGTGAGGAAATAGATATTAAGTAATTGTGTGAGTTGTTTTAAAAAAGGCAGATACGTGAGAGCAGATACATGAGAGCATATCATGAGGGACCTAATCTGAAGGATAAGGGGAAGGGTTTACATTTTGGGTACTGACCTAGGAAAATATGGCTAGGTTTTTCACAGCCTTCTAGACCAGTGGCTATCAAACATCAATGTGGATAAAAATCACCTAGAGAGTTTGTTAAGTACATGGTATGTTGGGATGGGGCCTGAGAATTTGCATTTCTAATAAGCTCATAGGTGACTGCAGTATTGCTAGTCCAAGGACACAGTTTGAGAACCACTGCTCTAGACTAGTAATCATCCAATTTTTAAATTTACTTAGAATTTACATCCTTCACATATTTTTTAATTTTATCATGTCAATACTGACAATTTAAATTAAAACTTCATGCATTTAAACATATCAAGTGGAATCAATCATAGTGATTTAATACCCATCACCATCCTATATAATAAAAGCGTAATATGCAAATCGACCAAACAGCGGAACGGCCATCCTGGACCATGCTATGACACCCACCTGTGCCAGGCTAGCCAAGGTTGGTGCGATGTGATTGGTCAGGGGCCCAGCCATCGACCCATGATCACCCCACAGAGGGAGGCCCAAGCCACCAACCGGCTGCCTGTGGCGGGTGGGCGGGGCCTCCCTCTGCGAGGGAAGCCCCGGTCCCTCATGCCAGAGGGAAGCCAGTGCTGGCAACCAGGGAAAGGAAGGCCTACTCTTGCACAAATTTCGTGCATCAGGCCTCTAGTGAATACATAAATAAGTGGAGAAACAAATCGATGTTTCTCTCCCTCCCTCTCTAAAATCAATAAATTAAATTAAAATGGAAAATTTGATCAGACTTCTCTATAACAAAAATAATATGTAAATTTCTTCTGTATTCAGTTATTAATAGTTATTAAAAGTACACATGCCCTAAATATTTTACACATTTAAAATAAGAATTATTGACCGGCCAGTGTGGCTCAGTGGTTGAGCATTGACCTATGAACCATAATGTCACGGCACTTGCCCAGGTTTAGGGCTCAATCAGTTAGGAGGTGTGCAGGAGACAGCCAATCAGTGATTCTCTCTCATAATTGATGTTTCTATCTCTCTCTCCCTCTCCCTTTGTGAAATCAATAAAAATATATTTTAAAAAAGAATTATTAACACTCCGGTGTGGGGTGAATTTCCCGCCAAAATATAAGCTGGCGCGGGCAATTATTTAGGTTTCCCGCGCAAAATCAGGGATTTTTATGATACCTATTACCCCAATGGGTATGAAACGGTTCGCATACGCAGGTAGGTATCTTTGTGAACGGCAAACAAACAAATATTTGGTAATACGCAGTTACAATCGGCCCGAGTTTACACGTTTCCCGCACTCCACCGCAAATCTATGAACCGAGTTAGGACGGCTCCCGCGGAGTACGCGCAATTCACGCGAGCCGACTTAACTCGTTTCCCCCACTCCAAGTGTTAAAATGTAAAAATTAGCCCTGTCTGGTGTGGCTTAGTTTGTTGGAGCATCATCCAGTGCACCTGAAGATTGTGGGTTAATTCCTGGTCAGGGCGGGTGCCAGGCAACTGGTGTTCTCTTTCACATCAGTGTTTTTCTTTCTCTCTTTTTTCCTTCTTTCTTCACTAAAAAACAAAAACAAAAAACAGTTTTAAAAAGTTTAAGTTGTAAAAATTATTGGAAATGCAGGTCTTATGAAATATATTGGATCCCCCTCCTAATTAGGTCATTAAGTTCTGGGTGAATATTAATTCTAGAGAAAAATAAGATTCGGGTTTTTGTTTATTTTAGATATAAGTGCTTAGAACCTTTGGTCTCATAAATAAGTAGATAGAAATAGAAGTATTTTTTAAAATAGCAATTATTATTCCATTCATTTAACTTTCTGCATTATATGTTAAATCACAAAGTGTTCTAGCTTCAAAAATATTTTTATTTTATTGGTTGGCAACTCAATTAAGTCTTCCTTTAGTTTTGTTGAAAGCAGAGTTTGTCACCTGACCTGCCAAAAGATGTGTTACTCAGTTATTAGTCGTCCACATTTTTAGTACTGACATTAGTATTTTAAATTGTTTCTCTGGTTTGGTATCACAGAGTTTTTATGCAACAGGGCAGTGAACCATAGTAAAATTTAAGATGGATAAAAAGCCTTTCTTTTGTTAAGTGGGAAAAAGGTGTTAAGAAAATGGTAGTGGGCAAGGAGGATCTACATTTAAACACCCCTCTGTTTTAGGAAAGAATATTTATGAAATTTGAGGATCTAGAAGTGGATTCCTTTAAAACATCATGTGCCTATGAATCCCCTGGAAAATCTTTGTATATCCCCAGAGGTACATGGGCACTTTGAAAACTACTGCCCTAAAGTGATGGAATTCAGACTACAGATTGTAAGCCATTGATGAGTAACAAAATTGAGGGGGTGTGACCAGCAGTTTTTAAAAATAAGAATAAAATGGAAAATAAAAGCATATTATATTTGATGAGGTTAAGTAAGTATGGTTGCACAAAATGTTTTGTTTTAGTTACATATATATGTATATGGATAGAGTTGTGATATAAAATATATTTCTTGCTATGAGTTGTGATCAAAGAAGTGTGAAAGCCACTGTTCTTAGGCTTCACAGAATTCAGCCCTGGCTTGGAAATGCTTACTGACTCGAGTATGGGTTGGGGATTTTTTTTCCTCCTGGCTCACAGGAGGGCTGCTGCTGTTTTATTTTGTTCCTTCATAGGCTAACAAGGAGGTGGGAAAGCTGGTATTCCTGTTTAGGCATGCTGGCAATCTGTAAGATACTGTGGAGGTTGGGATGAATGAGATACAGTTTTTATCTTTTCAGAAAGTATAGCCTGCTGGGGTAGATAATACATTTTGCACAGTGTCATCATTGTTTGAGTATATACTAAATTGAATATATATTAAATGTCATGAGAAATAAATTCTGTCCAATTCTTCATGTTCATTTGAATTTGTTAATCTTTCCCTTTTAAAATTTGTTTTAACCTTGAATTGATGAGACACCACTTTAAACTCTGTGCAATAGTATGTTCTTGTTAGGATAACCTGTAATACCTTTAATGTGTACGTATGTATAAGGTCATGGCAGTATTTCCTCTGATGACCAATTCAGATTCACTATGATACTGGCTATTGACATCTTATTTTTCCTTCACCTCTCACACCCGTAGTTCTGTAGCTTGATCCGGATTCAAGTTAACCTTGTCCAAAATTTGTTAATTTGCTTTCTCTTTTTTTCTATCCCTAAGTAAAAGTGTTAGGATTTCCCTTTTGTTATTTTTTTCTTTGTAATTTATAAAATTGACTTTTCTATAAAATTCTGGAGAAATGAAGATGATCAAGAACCTCTCATTTCTGAAATGCATTATCATTTACTGATCTAAACCACTTGTAATGTGTGTTCATTCAAAAAACATGCTTGGTGTGTTAAAGTTGCTTTGAATATACCTAGACCCAGTAAATCTGTATGTGTACTATTGTATCTTTACTATTTGAAGTTTCCAATGAGCTTAAGCTGGCCAATAATGAACAGTTGAGGTAACTTTTTATAAAATTTCAAAAGGAATAATGTGAAACTTTTTGAGAGCTTTGGTCTAGTTTCTAAAGAAAATGCATAGTATGTAAAAGGTAAATGTTGATTTCGTTTTTGTCTCAGCTATTTGCCTTTATTAGAATAAAAATCAAATTTGAAGATGTCTTCTAGCCGAAACCGGTTTGGCTCAGTGGATAGAGCGTCGGCCTGCGGACTGAAAGGTCCCAGGTTCGATTCCGGTCAAGGGCATGTACCTGGGTTGCGGGCACATCCCCAGTGGGAGATGTGCAGGAGGCAGCTGATCGATGTTTCTCTATCATCGATGTTTCTAGCTCTCTATCTCTCTCCCTTCCTCTCTGTAAAAAAATCAATAAAATATATTTAAAAAAAAAAAAGATGTCTTCTAAAGCAGCAACTTACATTATTACATACTAGAGGCCCGGAGCATGAAAATTGTGCACAGGAGGGGGGGGGGGGCGGTCCCTCTGCCTGGCCTGCACCCTCTCTAATCTGGGATCCCTCGGACATCCCTCTCGCAATCCAGGACCGCTGGCTCCTAACCGTTCACCTGATCGCCCCTAACCACTCTGCCTGCCTGCCTGCCTGCCTGATCGCCCCTAACTGCACTCCCCTGCTGGCCTGATGGCCCCTAACCCCTCTGCCTGCCTGCCTGGTCGCCCCTAACCGCCCTCCCCTGACAACCTGATCGCCCCTAACTGCCTCTTCCTCGGCCCCTGCCACTGTTGCTTTGTCTGGAAGGAGGACCGGATGACCGGAAGATGTCTAGTCGACCTGGTCTAATTAGCATATTACCCTTTTATTAGTATAGATACTGTGAAGTGTAAACCTAGTCTTTTATAATTGTCACAGGAGATAACAGTATAAGCTATTATTTCGATGTGTTCAGCAGTCTTTGTCTGTTTTATCTTTCAGCAAACCAGGTCAAGGTAACCCCAGAAGTCCAAACACTGGTATTTTTTTCCAATAGGAACAGCTATTGCTTTGGTGCTTTCACTTATTTAGAGAAGAGCTGAAATATAAGTGCAAATGGTAATGAGGAAGGCTAAGAAGAGAATACCTTTTGAATCCTGTTACTCTCTGTTCCTACCTTAGTACCCATTTTCCCACAACTTCAACGGGAAGTGTTATAAATATTTTAGAAAGTTTTGTTACTTTTTCATTAATCTGGGATAAAAGTGTTTAGCTTTTGAAAAAAGTATTTGATTTAGCTTTTCCCTTTAACCAACTTCAATGCAAAGCTTTGGCACTGCAGCAGTGTTTATGTTTTAGAAATCTCAGATTTGGGCAATGAGTAAGAGCCTATTGCACGAGATAGCAAACAAGTTGTGACCATAGAGTTCCCAGTATGAAGGAAAATAGTAGATACAGAGCTCCTGTTAATCACCAGAAGACAGTGAAATTTTTAGTGTGTTTCAAAAGGATTTTTGTACATGCTCATAATTTATATAAAGCTCTGATGCTAACTAATTAGAGTTTCAAGAGTTAAAAGCTAGGTTTACGTAAATATTTGTGATTCAGATGCCATAAGCTCGCATATTCTTTAAAGTATTTTAATATTAAAAATAGATATTAAATATTAAAAACCATTAGAAATCTTGTTAACACAAATAAATTGAAATAAGGTAAATAGATGGTTTAAATTGTAGACAAGATTTTAGTAAATTAGAAAACAGTACCAAGGAGTATTCTATGTCAGTGAGACAGAAATATTGAAGAGCAATTGAAATAGAGGATGAATTGAATTTCGAGCACACATCTTAAAGAAGTTTCCAGAGCAGAGAATTAAGGGAATCGTAGAGAATATTTGAGGAGATAATCACTGAGATGTTTTCAAGCACTAAGAAAAAAAGTGAATCCTCAACATAAATACTGAGCAGGGAAAATAACAATAAATTCAAACTTTGACACATTTTAAACTGTAGATCATCAAGAATGAAAATAAAATGTTGAAAGTTACCAGAGAGAGGAAGCAATTTGCTGGCAGGAGAGACCACACAAACAAAATAGACACCAGGAGACAATGAAATAAGATTTTCAAAGTGTAGAGAAAAAATAATTGTCAATCTGAAATTTTATATGCAGCAGAATTGTTCAAGAGTGAGAGCAAAATAGGTATTTCAGGCATAGAAAAACTAGGAGCATTTATTATCCACATGAATCACCAAAAGAACTATTAAAGATAACATTTACATGAAAAAAAGTAAACATAGATGCCCTAACCAGTTTGGCTTAGTAGATAGACCGTCAGCCTGCAGACTCAAGGGTCCCAGGTTCAATTCCAGTCAAGGGCATGTGCCTTGGTTGCGGGCACATCCCCAGTGGGGAGTGTGCAGGAGGCAGCTGGTCAATGTTTCTCTCTCATCGGTGTTTCTAACTCTCTATCCCTCTCCCTTCCTCTCTGTAAAAAAATCAATAAAATATATTTTTTTTAAAAAGTAAACATAGGGTGAATATATAGGATATAAGAAACAATACTAATCATAGAAACTGATAAATCTGACTATAAAAAACTAAACCAAAAGATTTCCTGCTTCACTTTTTTTTTTTTAGAGAAGAAAGTAAAGCAAATGAGGCAATAATAACAAGATTGGGGCTTAATGACAGAAAACATTGAAGGTATATAGAAGGTTCTTATAATGAAAGAAATTGTCTACCAAGAAAATGTAATAATTATGAACTTTTATACACCTTACAGAATAGCCATGATACATCATGTAAAACAAAAGGTGATAGAACTAAGGAGAAATGAATAAATGTACACATAGACATTTAACATTATAGCAATTGCTAGATCAAGCAATATAATAGGTAAAGATATAATAGCTTTGAGCAATAGAATTTTAAAAAGCTTGATCTCTGATGAGAAACTCTATACCCAAGAAACCAAAAATGTGCCTTTTTAAAAAAACAGTAGTTCTTCTATATCCACAATTTCACTTTCCACAGTTTTAGTTACCTGAAGTCAGCTGCGGTCCAGAAATATTTGATAGAAAATTCCAGAAATAAAAAATGGATGTTTTAAATTGTATACTTTTCTGTGTGGTGTGATGAAATTTTGCACTATACTGCTCCATCCCTCCCAGGATGTGTTTCATCCCTTTGCCCAATATATCCATGCTATATGTGCTACTTGCCCATTAGTTACTTAGTAGCCATCTTGGTTATCAACTGCCAAGGTATCACAATGCTTGTGTTCAAGTAACCCATATTTGACTTAATAATGGCCCTAATGTGCAAGAATAGTGATGCTGGCAATTCAGATATGCCAAAGAGAAGCCATAAAGTGCTTCCTTTAAATGAAAAGGTATGCACTAGTATGTATAGGACAAAATAGTAAATATAGGGTTTGGTACTATCTATGGTTTCAGGCATCCACTGTGGATCTTAGAATGTATCTCCTGCAGTTAAGGCTGACTACTATATATTCATCTCAAAGGAAGACTCAGCATATTTTATTTAGTTTTATTTTATTGATTTTAGAGAGAGAGGAATGGCGAGGGAGAGATAGAAACATTGATGAGAGAGAAATATCATTGATCAGCTGCCTCCTGCACACCCCCTACTGGGGATCGAGCCTGCAACCCAGGCATGTGCCCTGACTGGGAATTGAACCAGTAACCTCTTGGTACATGGGTTGAAGCTCCCTCCCTCCTTCCTTCCCACTCTATCTAAAAGCAATGGAAAAATATCCCTGGGTGAGGATTAGCCAAAAAAAATCCAAAACGGTTAAGGTGGTAGATTTTTTTTTTTTTTTTAAATATATTTTATTGATTTTTTACAGAGAGGAAGGGAGAGAGATAGAGAGTTAGAAACATCGATGAGAGAGAAACATCGACCAGCTGCCTCCTGCACATCTCCTACTGGGGACGTGCCCGCAACCCAGGTACATGCCCTTGACCGGAATCGAACCTGGGACCCTTCAGTCCGCAGGCCGACGCTCTATCCACTGAGCCAAACCGGTTTCGGCGTAAGGTGGTAGATTTTATCCTTATTTTTATAACATAGTCCTTTTAGAGATACATACTGAAATATGTAAATCATAAGTTTGAGAGTTTCATATCTAGCATGGTAATGTGAGGCACTTCATAGGCCCACTTCCCAGGAAAACCAGTGAAAATTATTTTTTAAAACATCCGTTTGAAGTCTTTAGAGTGGTCCTAAAGCATACAGCAAATGATACATTTCTTCAGGAAAATCTGCTAAATATTGGTAAAAACAGAGAGACTGGCATTTGATCCATGAACCACTCCCTCCCTCACTGCTCCCAGCTTGGTGTATTGGGAACTATTTTAGGGAGATGATGGCAGGAACACAGATCTCTCTTTCCCCAGTTCACAGTTGAAGGCTCCAGAATCATCCTCCCTCTATTTCTCCCCCCACCAGATGTACAGGTAAAGCTTCAGTTGAGTGTGGCTAGGAGGTCCTTTTTCCATCAGCCCCTGCTCTACTAGGACGGAGGCTCTACTTTGGGTGCAGCATAATCACCCCTGGCTTGTTTGTAGGGTGGAGGTTCCATGCTGGCAGAAGCAACCCCAGAAGACCAGAGGCTGCCACTCCATCTCCCCAACTTAAGTGCCCTGTTGTTAGAGCAGATATGTCACTCAGAAGAGCACCAGCATTTAAGTGGGGGGTTACAAATGGATGTAGTTAGTGAAAGAGACACTCAAAAGGGATCCCTATAAAAACTCATCCTAGAGCAGCGGTTCTCAACCTGTGGGTTGCGATCCTTTGGGGGTTGAACGACCCTTTCACAGGGGTCGCCAAAGACCATCGGAAAACACATATATAATTACATACTGTTTTTGTGATTATTCACTATGCTTTGATTATGTTCAATTTGTAACAATGAAAATACATCCTGCATATCAGATATTTACATTACGATTCATAACAGTAGCAAAATTACAGTTATGAAGTAGCAATGAAAATAATTTTATGGTTGGGGGTCACCACAACATGAGGAACTGTATTAAAGGGTCGTGGCATTAGGAAGGTTGAGAACCGCTGTCCTAGAGTGACTGCATGTGCCCAAGGCTGTACCTTCTGAGGAGCAACATCAGAGGCTACACACTGAGGTGGGGAAAGGGGGAGAAGTAGATTTTACTAAAATAGCCTAGACAACCACTAAAAAAATAAGTAGCAGACAACAATAACAAGCCAGGAAAGGGGTGGTGATGAACCAGTACTAGAGTTGCTGCAATATATTATCAAAAATCTTATTTTCATAAACATATTTAATAGATATGAAATAAATAGGAAACTGACCTATACAAAGGGAAAAAAACATGCAGTGTCTGTGAGGGTAAAGACTTCAAGTCATAAGTATGTTTAAAGAACTGAAGAAATCCATCCTGAAAGAAGTTAGGAGTGACAATGTTTCATCAAATAGAGAATATCAATAAAGAGAAATTGTAACAACCAAATGGAAATTCTGGATTTGAAAAATCTAATAATAAAGTAAAAAATTTCACTGTAGGGGTTCAACAGTAAATTTGAGCTAGCAGAAGAAAGAATTGGTTAACTGGAAGATTAGGTCACTGAAGATTATTCAGTCTGAAGAACAGGAAGACAATAGAAAAATGAACAGAGCCTCATAGAAGTGTGGGATATCATTAAGTGTGCTAACATAGATGTAATGGGAATGCCAGAATGAGAGGTAAGAAAAATATAGAAAAAATATTTGAGATAAATGGCTGAAAATTTCCCAATTTGATGAAAAGCAGTAACTTACACATTTAAGAAATACATTGAACTTAGGAAGCTTTTAGATATGCAGAGAGATCCACATACAGGCACATTATAGTAAAAATGTTGAAACCCAAAGATGAAAATATAAAAGGAGCCGAAAAAAAACAACTTTATAAGGGAACCTCAATAAGATTAACAGCTGACGCCTTAGCCGGTTTGCCTCAGTGGATAGACCATTGGCCTGCGGTTCGAAGGATCCGGATTGGATTCTGATCAAGGGCACATACCTCTCTTGCAGGCTCCTCCCCAGCCCAGGCCTTGTCAGGGGTGTGCAGGAGGGAACCAACTGATATGTTTCTCTCACATCAATGTTTCTCTCTGTCTTTGCCTCTCTCTTCCACTCTCTCTAAAAATCAATGGAAAAATATCCTCGGGTGAGGATTAAAAAAGTTGCAGGGGTAATTAACATGAGGAGGTGTTAAGTACATAAACTTTAACCTTGACAAAATTGTAGTTCTCAGAAATGAATAAAGTACTTCAGAAATAATGATTTTTCTTTTATTTCACATCTTATGAAACAATTTAACCTTTAGAATATAGAGTAGATACATAGATTTTTGTGGTTTCATGTGTTTATGCCTTTATTCAGTTTTTTTTTTGAGTCATTCCTGGTCACATACCTACCATAATTTCTTAGATATCTGTTTTTCTTTCTATTTTATTTTGTTTTTATTTTTTTCAATTAGCAATAATCATGCCTGGGATAAACCTCATTGGCTGTGATACTGCCACTGCTCAAACTATTTTTTTTAAATAAATTTATTTTAGAGACAGAGGAAGGGGGAGAGAGAGAGAGAAACAATTGGTGTGAGAGATACATCAATCAGTTGCCTCCCCTGTGTTCCCTGACTGGGAATGGAACCTGCAACCTAGGTATGTGCCCTGACCAGGAATCCAAACCACAACCTTCCAGTGCATAGGATGACACTAACCAACTGAGCCACACCCGGCGAGGGCTGGATACCCGTTTTTTCTTCAAGATACTTTAGATAATTACTTTCTTCAATTAATGTTATAATTGTGTTTGGCTAGTGTTTCAAAATATTTTAATAGTGGGAACAAAGTGATGTGAAACTGATGTTAAGAGACTAAAGATTTTTTAAATGACTTTACTTAAAATTAGCATGACTAGGTTCCCCCAACCCCCATTATTTAGAACCAGATTGTTAATTCTTCTGATTGTTTGATAATCATGAATATCTTCACTTTTTAAAAGTTCTTTAATTGATAATATCTATTTGATTTTCAAGTACAGTGCTTATAACTTTATACAGAAGAGTGTTGCCTATCCTGGCTTAAAGGGTTGTGAGTCCCTTAAAATCATACATCTGGTTAGCAGTAGAGTTAGATCTTAAATCAAATTGTCTTTATGGCTATTTGGCTTAGTTAGTGTGCTCTGTAAAGGAAATTGATGGTTTTAAAAAGATGAACTGTTTTTTTGCATAAATGTCTCATAACTTTTAGATGTCAATAGATAAGAAAAAGAAGTTGGCTGGGAAAGTTTTGTAAGAGAAGATAGAGTTAATATCCAGTATATATAAAATTCTCTTTGAAATTAGAAGAAAAATAATTTATTAGAGAAACAGTAAAGGATATCACCAAAGAGGAAATACTGTCATTAGTAATTGTATGAAAAGATACTCAACCTCTCTCTCTCAATAGGGAAGTATACATTAAAACTATTACCATATTCTACTTATGATGTTGGCAAGAATTTTAGAAAATGGGAAATAGTGGTTATTGGTAAGGGTATGGGAAAAAGAAACACCCCTATATACTGTTGGTAGGTTCCTCTTTTTTGGAAGACAGTTTAGCCAAACATGTCTTACCTAGGCTTAAATCATGTAGTAGGCACATCAGATCAACTTAATATTTAAGAGACTAGGGGCCCAGTGCACTAATTCGTGCACCTTGAAAGGAACTGTGGGCTACGAGGATGCGGTGGGCACAAGGGCGGGTCTTGGCCCATCTCCACGCCCCTACCCAGCCCCTCCTGCTGTGGCCTGGTCCCCTGTTTGTCGGCAGCCCTGCTCCTGCTGCTCCCACACACTGATGGCGCCAGCCTCTCTCGCACCCACTGATGGTGTGGAACGATTGGGGCCAGCACCATCAGCGAGTGCAAGCAGGGCTGGCGCTGGCAGTGGGTGCAAGTGTCAGCTGCTGCCCACGTCGCCCCTCAGGAGCAGGGGGAGGTGGAGAATCCCTCAGGGGTGATTGGGGCCAGCAGTCGCCGCTTGTACCCGCTGACGGTGCAGAGTGATTGGGACTGGTGCTAAGCGATCGGGGCTGGCAGCGGGTGTGAGTAGGGCCAGCGCCAGCAGCAGGTGTGAGCACCAGGCCGGACTGCAGCGCACAGGAGCAAAGAATTTTCAGTAACCACCACAAGCTCGCCCCAATGACAGCAACTGGCGCCCCGCCTTGGTCGGGTGCCCCCGCTCTCCACCATCCCACCACGGCTGCCACCCGCCATGTTCCACACTCTGCCGCCTGCAGCCGATGCCCGCCATGTTCCGTGTGCGCCCCCTGGTGGTTGTTTGGTTGTTCTGCCATTCAGGCTATTTGCATATTAGGGTTTTAAATAGATAGATGGTAAGGGAGTGCTGATAAATTAATTATAACTTTAAAAACTTGGATCTAGTAACTGCCATGCTTTCTTTTATGAACCATTTCTTGAATGTCTACTTGTGCAAGGTACTGTACTAGTAAGCATTTTCAATAAATTGTTTTATCATTAAAACAGCCTTCTGAGGTGGGAGTTTGTAAGGTGTGGAATGGAGGCCATAGAGATTAAGTAAGATCATTTAGCTCTAAAACTATGGCCTGAATCTTTATCTGGTTACATAGTTAATAATTGATTTTTGATATCCAGCATACCTTAAATCTTTATTAAAATGATTTTATTTTCTAACTTTCAATTTCATTTTTCAATTTAATGCTTAACTTATTCATTACGATGTTAACATTATAAATTTAAATGCTTTGTTTCTTCATTGCAGTGCCAGTCTGGTAAAAGTGAGCCCCTCCATAATGGAAAGTGTTTTACTTTTCTTCCAGAGGATTTGAAGAGACAAAATGCAGTGTTACAAGCTGCACAAGATGATTTGGGACACCTTCGAACACAGCTGTGGGAAGCCCAAGCAGAGATGGAGAATATCAAGGCCATTGCCACAGTCTCTGAGAATACCAAACAAGAAGCTATAGATGAAGTAAAAAGACAGTGGAGAGAAGAAGTTGCTTCACTTCAAGCTGTTATGAAAGGTAAAGACAGTGGTTGATCTGTTTTATGATTTTCTAAGATAGCTGATTCTGATGATTGAGAACATTTTCAGAGTTTCATTTGTAGCTATATGTTTTACTGTCTTCAAGATGTACTATTTTCAAAATGAAAGAAAAGTCAATGATATGCATATGGCTCTATGATCTATGTACATATATATTATTTTACCCAAAGATAAGTTGATTTTAGAGAGGAAGGGAGAGACAGAGAGAGAGAAACATCGATGTGAGGGAGAAACATTGATTCTGTACATGCCCTGATTAGGGATTGAACCTGCAACCTGGGTATGTGCCCTAACTGGAAATCAAACCTGTGACTCTTCGGTGCATGAGATGACACTTCAACAAACTGAGCCATACCGGCATAAGAGTCAGGCAAGTAGGGAGAGAGAAAAAGATGGCGGCTGGCAGGACGGAGGTGAGGGAGAGGATGTGAGTGAGTGAGGGGATGAAAGGAGAGTGTGTGATGTGTGTGCGAGTGAGTGAGGGACATTTAAATCTGGCAGGAGCAGCGGGGGCTGGCAGACCAGGCTCTCTTGGACAGGGAGAGACTACCACCGCTATGGGCACTCCCCAGATGGAGCCCATGCCATCTTGAAGGGGAGAGTGGCCTCTTCTAGGAACTCAACAGCATCACCACCCAGACAGGCCTTGCACACTGCCTCCAACCCGGCAGTCACTCCAGCCAAAATCCTGCTGCTCCACCCACAGACCCGTGGACCCTGGGACCTCCACCTCCAAAGGTGCACCTCTCCCACAGCAGTAAATGCAACTTCCTCCCTCCCCAGCAGCAGACCTCCAGACACCACATTCGTGTGTTTCCAGTGCGCAGACTTCCAGGGCACACCACTCCATAGGCAGCTTTTGGGAGCTACTGTGCTCCCCCACTGGGTGTTTTGTATAGACACGGGCATGCTGCCCCACAGTAGAAATTCTGAATTTCCTCTTCCTGAATAACTGCCCACAGACAACCCAGCTGCGCAACCTCAGTGCCAGGGCCCCTCAGAGTGCGTCAGAGCTCTGCTCTGGCAAAGGCACTGCCACAGTCCCGCATTTCCAAGGAACAGGCACCCTGAGCCCATCTATCCATAGGGCACTCTGGGAAGCTGCTGTGAGCCCTGGCTGGGTGTGATCTTGCACAAACAGGGATGCACTTTCCTGGCAGTAGAAATTCTGAATTCACTCATCCTGGACACCTGCCCACAGACACCTCGATTATGTGGCTTCAGTGCCAGGGCCTTTCAGAGTGCTTCAGTGCGCCGCTGCGTTGGCAAAGGAACTGCGGGTGCCCCTGTGAGCCGTTACTGGGAGCATGCACCTATCCACCACAGGTGCAGCAATAAAAACTGAGTCTTCCCACCCCACAGCTGCAGAACTCTGTACACTACAGGCACACGCTTTTCCAGCATGCAGGCCTCCCAAGCCCACCCCTCCACAGGCAGCCCTTGGGCGCTGCCGTGAGCCCCTGTTGGGCATGCACTTATACAAACAGGGGTGCACTGCTGGTCTGTAGAAACGCTGAACTCCCTCTTCTGGGATACCTGCCCACAGACACCGCAATCCCGTGGCTTCAGTGCCAGGGCCCTTCAGAGTATGTCAGTACACCCTGCTGGCAAACGCACTGTGGGTGCCCCTGTGAGCCGCCACGGGGGGTGTGTGTATCCAACCACGGAGGCAGCAACAAAAGCTGAGTCGGCCCACCCCAAAACTGCAGAACTCTGGACACCACACTCACACCTTTCCAGAGCGCAGGCCTCCTGAGGCCCATCACCCCAACAGATGATTCCTGGGTGCCACTGTGAATCCCCGCTGGGCATGCATGATTTCAACCAAGGGCTCAAGACAGCAAAAATTGGGACACCCCCCTCCCACGGCTGCTGACTTCTAGACACCACAGTTGCGCTTTTCCAGCTCACAAGCCTATATTAAGAAAACCCAGATAGCTCAAGTAAGGAGCTACGCTAGATTATCAAGCCCAGGAGACTTGAGAGATCACACTAGTAGCACCATCCCCAAAAGAACCTGGGTAGCAAAGCAAACGGATTTACAATTAAAACATTACAGCAAAACATGGGAAGACAAAAAAGCAATCCCCAAAGGAAAGAAAAAGGAATCTCTAGAAAGAGGGTTAAATGAAATTGAGGCTAGTAACATATCAGAGAAATAATTCAGAGTAATGGTTATAAGGATGCTCAAACAGCTGGATGACAAATACACACAACTCAATGAGAATTATAAGGAACTGAAAGAGAATGTCACCAACATGAAAAGGAACCAATAGGAAATGAAGAATGGCATAACTGCAATAAAGAACACAATGGAAGGCTTAAACAGTAAACTAGAAGAGGCTGAGGACCACATCAGTGAATTAGAAGACAAGGTAGGAAAAAACACAAAAACACAGCAGCAACTGGAAAAAAAATTTAAAAAGCAGAGGAGAGCCTAAGGGAGCTCTGGACAACACAAAATGAAACAACATTTGCCTAATAGGGATACCAGAAGGAGAGGAAGAGAAGCAAGGAATAGAAAACCTGTTTGAAGAAATAATGACAGAAAACTTCCCTGATATTGGCAAGAAAAAAACTACGCAAGTCCAAGAAGCACATAGAGTCCCAAACAAGATGAACCTCAAAAGACTGACACCAAGACACATCATAATTAAATTAGCAAACACCAACGACAAAGTAAGAATCTTAAAGGCTTCCAGAGAGAAACAGAAAGTTACCTATAAAGGATCTCCAATTAGAATGTCAACTGATTTCTCAACAGAAACACACTAGGCCAGAAGGGAATGGAATGAAATATACAAAGTGATCCAAAGCAAGGGCCTGAACCCAAGATTACTATGCCCACCAAGGCTATCATTCAAAATAGAAGGTGTAATCAGGAGCTTCACAGACAAAAAAAGGGCTAAGAGAGCTTATTACCACCAAGCCAGCAATGCAAGAAATGCTAAAGGGACTGCTGTAAAAATAAGAAACAGAAAGGCCAGAAGAAACAGAAACATTAATAAAAATGACAACAAACAAGTACTTATCAATAATAACAGTAAATATAAATGGATTAAATGCTCCAATCAAAAAACATAGGGTAGCTGAATGGGTAAGAAAACATGAACCATATATTTGCTGTCTGCAAGAGACCCAACTCAGAACAAAGGATTCACACAGACTGAGAGTTGAAGGGATGGAAAAAAAATATTTCAGGCAAATGGAAATGAGAAAAAAGTTGGGGTTGCATTACTTATATCGATAAAATAGACCTCAAAGTAAAGGCCGTAACAAGAGATAAGGAAGGCCACTATATAATACTAAAGAGAGCAATTCAACAAGAAGATATAACTTTGGTAATCATATATGCACCCAATACAGGAGCACCCAAATATATAAAACAACTTCTGGAAGATATCAAGGGAGAGATCAATAGCAATACAGTCATGGTAGGGGACGTTAATACTCCACTGACACCACTGAATAAATCCTCTAAACAAAAAATCAGCAAAGAAACAGCAATCCTAAATGACTCACTAGATCAGAGGGACTTAATTGACATCTTCAGAATATTTTACCTTAAAGCTACAAAGTATACATTTTTCTCCAGTGCACACGGGACATTTTCAAAGATAGACCACATATTAGGACACAGGCAAAGTCTCTTCAAATTCAAGAGGATAGAAATCATAACAAGCATCTTCTCAGATCACAGTGGCATAAAACTAGAAATCAACTACAATAAAAACAATGAAAAAAAATCAAACACTTGGAGGCTAAATATCATGCTTGGATTGGATTACCAAAGTGTTGGAGTCCAACCCCATCAGGTCCAGGGGTTCCCAAAGGTGTGGACAGAGTCGGCGAAGAAGGAATGACATGGAGACAGCGTTCAGGTGATCATCATAGGGAGGTTCTGTGGCCAGGTTCTAGCCAGGTTCTCCAGCCAGGTTCTGTCCAGGATCTCCAGCCAAGTTCTATCCAGGTTCTTTAGCCGTGTTCTCTCCCTAGGCTCTCTAGCCAGGTTCTGTCCTATTGTCTTGTTACATCTATATTTATACCAGTTGATTTTAATCCTATCTATTCTATTTCAAAGGTTAGGGCGTTTCTTATCTCCATTCCAGGGAGTAAAGATTATGTAGCTTAAGCGTGATTGTTCGTAGTTAAAGTGATTAACTACCTGCCTGGCACTAAGTTAAGGGGTTTTACTGATAAAAATCCCCACCTGGGGAAACAACCTTTCTCGGAGAGGTGACCCTGGTTAAAACACATAGCGCTAAGAAGGGGAGCAAACATGTTAAGAACAGTATGCCATATACGCCAGGTCCCTTGAAACATAAGCTGTGCAGATGTTTCTTCCCTGCAGCAACTGTGTCAAGCAGCAAGGATGGACTGGCTTCCCTCACCAAAGAGATCAAAGAAGAAATAGAAAGAATTCTGGAAACAAATGACAATGAAAACAACAATCTATGGGATACAATGAAAGCAGTCTTGAGAGGGAAGTTCAGAGCTCTACAGGCCTACCTCAAAAAACAAGAAAAACTGGTAATAAATTATCTAACCTTGCAACTTAAAGAATTAGTAAGAGAGCAATAAGAAAAGCCCACAGTATCCAGAAGGAAGAAAATAATAAAGATTAGAGCAGAAATAAATGACATAGAGACCAAAAAGACAATACAAAAGATCAATGAAACCAAGGGCTGGTTCTTTGAAAGGATACACAGGATTGATGAACCTCTAACCAGGCTAACCAAGAAGCAAAGAGAGAGGACCCAAATAAACAAAATCAGAAATGAAAGAGGCGAAATAACAACAGACCCCACAGAAACACAAAGGATTGTTAAAAAATACTATGAACAACTCTATTCCAACAAACTAGACAACCTGGAGGAAATGGACATATTCCTAGAAAAATAAAACCTTCCAAAACTCAATCAGGACAAATCTAAAAACCTGAATAGGCTGATAACTATGGAAGAAATTGAAGCAGTCATCAAAAAGCTTCTAGCAAACAAACACCTGGGGCCAGACGGCTTCACAGGGGAGTTTTACCAAACATTCAAGGAAGAACTAAAACCTATCCTCCTCAGACTATTCCAGAATATTCAAGAGAAAGGAACACTTCCAAGTGCATTCTATGAAGCCAGCATCACCCTAATACAGTGATGGCGAACCTGTTGAGCTCGGCGTGTCAAAATTTTGAAAAACCCTAACTTAACTCTGGTGCCGTGTCACATATAGAAATATTCATAATTTTTTTTTTAATATTTGCAACCATAGTAAAAATAAATTTATAATTTTGATATTTATTTTATATATTTAAATGCCATTTAACAAAGAAAAATTAACCAAAAAATATGTATAAAATGAACAAAAATAGAAAAACAATGTACGTTTAGGAAAAAAAAATAATAACAATGATAATCAAATGGTACGAAAACTAGAAATTAGTGACTTTTTTGGTGCTGAAGTTTGTCTGCTAATTCTTCGATTGCAGGTTCATACTTGGTGCACTTCAAGGCCAAGCAAGCGCCACTAACTTCACCTGTTAGCCGGTTTCTTTTGTTCGTTTTAATATTATTTAATGCTGAGAACAAAGTCTCACAAAAATATGTTGATGAAAAAATTGTTAGCAAAGCCATTGCTAGATTTTTTATGTCACTAAAAGTGTCAGGTACTCTGTTCCAAGCACTCAAAATTTCTTGTTCATATTTGCACTCTTCTTCATTATTCAAACGATTTCGTTCCAGATTTTCAAGTTTCGACCTTAAGTCGACAAACACATGAGTCCAAACGCTACCTTGAAAATCTGCAAGTTGCATCTCTAAATCGTCAATTTGCATCCATTGGAAATCCTTTAACTTCAAAGTACTGTAAACAACTACATTCGGATACTTAATTATTTTAATGGTCTGTTCTAGGCTTCTAAATTGGTTGAATCTTTCGCTGAACTGTTCAAATAACGAGTTTACTATATTCTGGTACATCAGTATGGACTCCATTACACTCGTTGTAGTGGCCTTCTCGAAATACTTTTTTATCCAAGGAAAATACTTATAAGTTTAGTTTCAATATCTCACTTGAAAATTTTAAGTTTACTTTCAAAAGATTTGATGTATCCAAACATAACATCAATACTTTTGCCAAAACCTTGTAATTTTAAGTTCAGTTCATTCATATGAACAGAGAGATCTTTAAAAAACACCAAATTGCTGACCCACTTATGATCATTGATCTGAGGAAAGTTTGCCAGATCCTCCTTCTCAATAAATACCATAATTTTTTCAAAGCACTCCACAAATCACTCAAGTACTTTACCTCGACTCAGCCATCTCACATTATTGAACATCAGTAGTCCACTGTAGGTTGAATCAACTTCCTGTAAAAGTGCAGAAAATTCTCGCTTGTCGAGAAGCTATAAAATTCACAATTTTTGTTACAGCTGACATTAAATCATTGAATTCTGAGAATCCCGATTTGGCACACAACACTTCCTGATGGATAATGCAATGAAAAGGTACAAGTGGATGTCTAATAGCTTCCATAAACAATTTCAGGAATCCCACATTTTTCCCCACCATATTTGGTGCCCCATCTGTTGTGACTGGCACAGTTTTAGAGATATCGATGTTTAGGTCATTGAATGTTTTTATAACAACCTTACATATTTTGTTTCCTGTTTTACTTATTGGCACTGATTCTAACTTTATCAACTCTTCTCTCATTGTGAGACCATCAGAATATCTAGCAATAATGGCCAACCGAGCATTTGATGTGACATCAGTATTTCATCAAGAGAAATCGAAAAATATTTACAACTATTTAAGTCTTTTTTTAATTGATGTTGTATGTTTTTGTTAAGATCTATTATTCTGTCTTTGATAGTATTTCTCCTGAGTGGTAACTCAGAAATTCTTTTAATAATATCATCTTTATTTTTCATATCGTGAAATAGAGCTGGTGCACATCTTAGAAATCTTTCCTTAATAAATTCTCCGTCACTGAGGGCTTTTCCATGCTGAGATATGGAGTGAGCAATACAGTAACTTGCTGATGTTAAGTTTGTAGAGCATCTTACGAATTAATGATGGCGTTTGATTGACTTTTATAGAGGTGTAGCTGCCTAGAAATGTATTCCTTCCTTTCATCGATACTTTTTTTTCAAGAGCTGACAATGATTAGTTTCAAAATGTCTCTTTACATTCCACGTTCTGCTTACTACCATTTCATTACACAGTATGCACAATGATCTGTTGTTTCTGTCGACAATCCTGTACATCTCGGTCCATATGTCTTGAAAGGGTCGGCTACTGCTACTTCCACTTCCTTTATCATTCAATCTTGCTTTCTTATTTTTTTGATTCTCCATCACAAGGCTGCAAAAATAAATATAAATCACGGCGTTTTTTATAAAAGGTTGATAGGTTTTTTACCTATTAACTTTTTGCAGTGTTGTTGCACTGACTCCCGGTGCAAAACAATTCGAAGATAGTATGTATAACCAACAAATATATGGTGCTGTAATCAATTATCTGACACGCAGAATGTCTCGTCAAGCACTGTTGCACTATTTATCTTTTTCTCCTAACCCTCCCACTCCTGTCTCCTAACAAATGTGGCGATCAAGTGCGTCCGTTTGCCGAATGCACCCGAACGCACAGGAAGCTTACCCGAGGCACATGTTGACAATAACGAGGCCGTTTCCAGAATTGGGCATTCTGTCACTCGAGTAAAAATAAAATGTCATCAGTAAAGATTAATCTCTTTATAGTGCAATTCTTAACCTTTTCATAGTAATGTCAATATTGGAACAGTGTATCTTGGATGTTTTCACTATGTATCTTTGCTACGCAACACCGATGTACATGTTTACATCCGGTTTTAGAATTGCATTATTGATCATGAATAATGTGAGTAATAATATTACTCGAGTGATGCCCAACTCTGGTCATTTTGAGAGACAAATATTTGAATTATGCAATTTGTCTCTGTTGATGCATGTCACCCTAAATGAGTTCGCGTGTCACCTCTGACACGCGTGTCATAGGTTTGCCATCACTGCCCTAATACCAAAACCAGATATAGACAACACAGTGAAAGAGAATTACAGGCCAGTATCTCTCATGAACATAGATGCCAAAATCCTCAACAAAATTCTAGCAAATCGGATCCAGCAGTTCATCAGAAAGATCATACACCATGACCAAGTAGGTTTTATCCCAGGGATGTAAAGATGGTACAATATCCACAAATCAATAAACGTGATACATCACATAAACAAATTGAGAGATAAAAATCACATTGTCATATCAATTGATGCAGAAAAGCATTTGACAAAATCCAGCACCCTTTCTTGATAAAAACTCAGCAAGGTGGAAATAGAAGGATCATACCTCAACATAATAAAAGCCATATTTGACAAACCCACAGCCAACATCATACTCAATGGGCAAAAACTAACACCATTTCCCCTAAGAACAGGAACAAGACAGGGATGCCCACTCTCACCACTCTTGTTCGATATAGTACTAGAGGTACTAGCCATTGTGATCAGATAAGAAGAAGAAATAAAAGGCATCCAAATTGGAAAAGAAGAAGTAAAACTGTCCTTATTCACAGATGACATGATACTGTACATAGAAAACCCTAAAGACTCCATCAAAAAATTATTAGACTTAATAAATGAATCTGGCAATGTAGCAGGATACAAAATTAACGCCAAGAAATCTATGGCATTTCTATACACCAATAGTGAACTTACAGAAAGAGAAGCTAAAAAAGCAATCCTATTTACTATCACACCAAAAAAATTAAGATACCTAGGAATAAACTTAACTAAGGAGGTAAAAGACCTATATGCGGGAAACTACAGAATGTTGAAAAAAGAGATAGAGGAAGACATAAACAGATGGAAGAACATACCGTGTTCATGGATTGGTAGAATCAACATCATTAAAATGTCCATTCTACCCAAAGCAATCTATAGATTCAATGCACTCCCCATTAAAATACCAATAGCATATTTCACAGATCTAGAAAGAACTCTCCAAAAATTCATCTGGAATAAAAACAAAACAAAAAAAACCACCCGAATAGCTACAGCGATCTTGAGAAAGAACAAAGTATGAGGGATCTCAATACCAGATATCAAGCCGTATTACAAAGCCACTATTCTCAAAACTGCCTGGTACTGGCACAAGAACAGACATATAGATCAGTGGGATAGAATTGAGAACCCAGAAATTGACCCAAACCACTATGCTCAATTAATATTTGACAAAGGAGTCAAGAACATACAATGGAGTCCAGACAGTCTCTTCAATAAATGGTGCTGGGTAATTTGGTCAGACACATGCAAAAAAAATGAAACTAGACCACCAACTTACACCATACACAAAAATAAACTCAAAATGGATAAAGGACTTAAACATAAGAAGGGAAACCATAAAAATATTAGAGGAATCCAAAGGCAGCAAAATCTCAGACGTATGCCAAAGCAATTTCTTCACTGATAGCACTCCTAGAGCAATGGAAACTAAAGGGAAGATAAACAGATTGGACTACATTAAAATAAAAAGCTGCACAGCAAAAAAAGCCATCAACAAAACAACAAGAAAACCTACTGCATGGGAGAATATATTTGCCAATGATATCTCTGTTAAGGGTTTAATCTCCAACATTTACAGGGAACTCATACAACTTAACAAAAGGAAGACAAACAACCCAATAAAAAAATGGGCAAAGGACCTCAATAGATACTTTTCGAAAGAAGACATAAGGAAGGCCAAGAGACCTATGAAAACATGCTCAAAGTCACTAAGCATCCGAGTGATGCAAATCAAAATGACAATGAGGTTCCATCTCACACCTGTCAGAATGGCCATCATCAACAAATCAACAAATGACAAGTGCTGGAGAGGATGCAGATAAAAGTAACCCTTGTGCACTGCTGGTGGGATTGCAGACTGGTGCAGCCACTGTGGAGAACAGTATGGAGTTTTCTCAAAAAAATAAAAATGGAACTCCTATTTGACCCAGTGATCCCACTTCTAGGAATATATCCCAAGAAATCAGAAACACCAATCAGAAAGGACATATGCACCCCTATGTTCATAGCAGCACAATTTACAATAGCTAAGATTTGGAATCAGCCTAAGTGCCCATCAGCAGATGAGTGGATTAAAAAACTTTGGCACATCTACACAATGGAATACTATGCTGCTGTAGAAAGGAAGGAACTCCTACCATTTGCAGCAGCATGGATGGAGTTGGAGAGCATTATGATAAGTGAAATAAGTCAGAGAGAGGTAAATATCACATGATCTCAATCATTTGTGGATTATAATGACCAACAAACCAATGAACAAAAATATATCTAGAGACAGAAGCATCTATCAGGTGCTCAAACCTCAGAGGGAAGGCAGGGGAGGGTGGGGCTAAGGGGGAGTGGTCAACTAAAGGACTTGTATGCATTCATATAAGCATAACCAATGGATATAGACACTGGGGGGTGAGGGCATGCATGGGGGAGGTGGGGGGGACAATGGGGGAATAAGGACACATTTGTAATACCTTAATCAATAATGGGAAAAAAATCTGAAAAAAAAAAAAAAAAAAAAAGTCAGGCAAGTAATGCCAGTGAATAAAGCTGTATGGGCACAGGAGTATGTAGAACTAGAGAGATCTCCAGTGCAAAGAGTAAACTTATTATTTACATTTATTCCAGCTAATTATTGCCCATCCAGTCCAGTGTTGTCACATCTTTTACATTTTTAAGAAAAATTTGGATTTTTTGTGAAATTTTTTCTGCAGTTTATGAAATAGAATGGCCTATGGGTTAGAATAGGCTTTATGGGCTGCCAGCTTGTGACCCTTGGTCTAAAGCAGTGGTTCTCAACCTTCTGGCCCTTTAAATAGTTCCTCATGTTGTGACCTAACCATAAAATTATTTTCATTGCTACTTCATAACTGTAATGTTGCTACTGTTATGAATCGTAATGTAAATATCTGATATCCAGGATGGTCTTAGGCAACCCCTGTGAAAGGGTCGTTTGACCCCCAAAGGGGTCGCAACCCACAGTTGAGAACCGCTGGAAAGGAAGAGTAGTAATTTAGTCTCTATCTGCTGTTGCACTAGTGCTTAATTACTTCCTGCAGTTTCTGAGAAGATGATATTGAAATGAAGTTGCCCCTGAGTCTTTGGGTTCCTGAAATTAGTTTTATTATAAATGTGAAATAGTGATAACTTTTCTTCTTCCGACTTAGCAGTTATGTGTCATTTTTGCCTTACTGCTCTTTGTAAGAAGGCTGGTTAAGTCTAGCCATATTTCTGAGTTTGTGGCTATCACTTAGGGATTACTCAGAGCCTCTGTAACAATGCTGACTATAGTGGCTTACACAAATAGGAGTTCATTTTACTTACAGAAGAAGAAACCCAGAGGTAGGTAATCTACAGCTGGTTACAGTGGTTCCACAATGTTCCCAGTGTTCTAGTCTCCATTCTGTTCCTTCTTCCTTATATGTGGTTTTCAACCTCATTTTGCCTCATGGCTGAAAATGACTGCTCCTCCTTCAGTCTGCCTCAGAAAAGCAAACATTGGCCAGAGTATGTAACCTTTCCTAAGCTTTCCTCTTCTGTAAAATAATGTGGTACAGGTTTATTTGAAGATTAGAGATGATGAAAGCCCTTAGCAAAATTTTTACACATAATAACTAGAAATGTACTTAATTTTTTTAGTGAATTAAAAGATTTCCAGAAATTAGGCAAAAGCTCTTTATGTAACTACTTAAATTTTAGTGTATCAGAACATTTTTTTTCATAATGCTTAGACATGAAATATTTGGTGGTGTGTTATAGAAACAGTTCGTGACTATGAGCATCAGTTCCACCTTCGCCTGGAACAGGAACGAACACAGTGGACACAGTATCGAGAATCTGCAGAGAGGGAAATCGCTGATTTAAGGAGAAGGTTGTCTGAAGGTCAAGAGGAAGAAAATTTAGAAAATGAAATGAAAAAGGTATGAAGGAATCTATTTATCTGTAGATATATTTGAATCCAAATGCAAGATGCTTTAATATTATTATGGTAATAGAAGATGTACTTTTATGTTTTTTGTTGGAGGAATTATTTGGACACAAACCTAAATATAGTACTGGATGATTTGATGCCCTTTCCCCAAATATTTGTATGGGAAACTCCCTCACCTTCTTCAAATCTTTGACTAAATGTCTCCTCATGAGGCTTCTCCTGACCAGCCTATTTAACATTATAACTTATCCACCTTCCTCCTCTGATTACCCATATTCTATTCTAATTTTTCATTTTCCATAGTGCATATTTTATAATATACATAGCATTCACCTATTTATTATTTTTATTGTTTAATGCCTTTCTCTCCTTGTTAGAATATATGCTTCATGAGGGCAGGAGTCTTGTTTATTTGTGTATCTTAAATACCTAGAATAGTATCTAGTACATAGATGTTCAATAAATATTTGTTGAATGAGTGTTGTTGCTTGGTGATTGTATTTAAACCAAAGATTTCATTTTTGATTTTCTTTCTTCCTCAGTATACCTTAGTTCCTTTGTGATAAAGGTACTGTATATTATGCTTGAACATATTACCATAGTGCCTGAACATAGACCAACTAAATACAAGGTGAAACATTTTATCATTGAGAAAATTTAAAACACTTTGGCCAGCCCTGGCTGGTTTGGCTCAGTGGATAGAGAATTAGCTTGTGAATTGAGTGGTCCATGTTCGATTCTGGTCAAGGGCACATGCCCGGGTTGTGGGCTTGGTCCCCAATAGGGGGCATGCAGGAGGCAGCCAATCAATGATTCTCTCTCATCATTGATGTTTCTATTTTTCTCTCTCCCTCTCCCTTCCTCTCTGAAATCAATAAAAAATATATATTGAAAAACAACAACACTTTTAGCCAGTTTGATTATATAAACTTTTACATTATTAGTTTATAGGCATACATATATTTTAAATCACATATTATATAAACTAATAATTAGAATTTGACTTTTCAATCAGATTAATCATACTCTTTGGTTCCTAATTCATGGTCCATATAAAGACTATTTAATTACATTTTCTATTTTATTTTTATTTTTTGGTTAATCCTCACCCGAGGATATTTTTCTATTGATATTTTTTTAGAGAGAGTGGAAGGGAGAGGAGGAGGGAGAGGAAGAGAGAGGGGGAGAGAGAGAGAGAGGGAGAGAGAGACAAACATTAATGTGAGAGAGACACATTGATTGGTTGCCTCCTATACAACCCTCCCCCCCCACCCCCGACCCCACCGTATTTGGGGCTCACTGTGAACTCACAACCAAAGTTTGTGTCTTTGACCGGGAATCAAAACCGAGACCCTTCAGTGTGCAGGCTGACGCTCTAACCACTGGGCAACAATTGCGTCCTCAGTTGCCAGCCCTTTCCGTCTGTGCCTCCGTACCTCTGCACTTTACTTCCACACCTCCTCTGAGTCTCAGTGGGCTTTTCTCTTTCCTTCTAGTTGTAGAATTTCCACTCAGCTAGCCTTCCTGTGGTTCTAGATGATGTCCATTTTGTTTTTTAGTTGTATTTTTGAAGTGGTTGTGCAAGGCAGCAATTTCAGGTGTTTACCTATGCCGCCATCTTGGTTTCTCCCCCTCGTCAGATTATTTATTCACTTGATTTTTAGATTCACTTGTTGATAGATATGTATTTGTTGTTCATAATTTTTATCTTTATCTTCTTCTTCCTCTTCTTAAAGGATACCTTTAAGCATTTCATATAATACTGGTTTGGTGGTGATAAACTCCTTTAGCTTTTTCTTATCTGTGAATCTCTTTATCTGACCTTCAATTCTGAATGATAGCTTTGATGGGTAAAGTAATCTTGGTTGTAGGTTCTTGTCATTCATCACTTTGAATATTTCTTGCCATTCCCTTCTGGCCTGCATAGTTTCTATTGAGAAATCAGCTGACAATCATATGGATACTCCCTTGTAGGTAACTAACTGTTTTTCTCTTGCTGCTTTTAAGATTCTCTCTTTGTCTTTTGCTCTTGGCATTTTAATTATGATGTGTCTTGGTGTGGTTTCCTTTTGTGGTTTCCAAAAGATGGATTCCTTTTGTTTGGGCTTCTCTGTGCTTCCTGGTTTTTTCCTGCTGATTTTTATTAGCTGACCTCTATCACCAATTAGTCTTGACTGAAGGTAATTAAATTTACATGCCTTCCAAACAGGACTTAGTATGAAATAAGATAAATGATGAAATGACTATAAAAACTGGAAAAAAAAATTGAATCCTTCTCTTTTTTTTTTATTTTTAATATATTTGATTTTACAGAGAGGAAGGGAGAGGGATAGAGAGTTAGAAACATCGATGAGAGAGAAACATGATCAGCTGCCTCCTGCACACTCCCCACTGGGGATGTGCCCGCAACCAAGGTACATGCCCTTGACCGGAATCGAACCTGGGACCCTTGAGTCCGCAGGCCGATGCTCTATCCACTGAGCCAAACCGGTTAGGGCTCCTTCTCTTTTCTGAGAAATGTTTTCTAGGGAAAAAAATCTCCACTCACATTTGGGCATATATTATATTTAGTGAATAAGGTTACTTTTTCTTTTTACTGCTAGAGATGTGGTGCATGAAATTCGTGCATGGTTAGGGTCCCTAGGCCTGTCCGGTGATCAGGGCCAATCAGGGCCTGCTGGCTGCTGGCTGGGGCCTTCCTTCTGGCTGCCGGCTGGGTCCTCCCTTCCCTGGCTGTCAGCTGCTGGCCGGGGCCTTCCTTCATTCCATGCTGCCCCTGATGGTCAGTGCACGTCATAGTGAGTGATCGAAATCCTGGTCTCCTGGTCGAACTCCTGAGGGGACACTTTGCATATTACCCTTTTATATGTATAGATGAGGAAAACAGCTAACTTTCTGCCTTTATTCCAGTTTATATATATACTAGTGTCCTGGTACACAGATTTGTGCACATTGAAAGGAAATTAATTAGTCCCTCTGATGCAGGGACTAATTAATGCAGGCAGTCCCAGGTGGTGGCTGGTGGGGCGGGACTGGGCGAGATGGGTCGGACACACCCTGGAGCCAACCTCCCATGGTCCCTCCCCTGCCGGCCGCACCTGGGCCTATGCTGCGGCTCGAAGGGCATCTGCAGAGTGAATTGGGGTCCCTTCAGCAGGTGAGGTCCCTTGGCCTGGCCTGCAGAGATTGGGCCGAAACTGGCTCTCTGACAATCCCCCTAGGGGTCCGGGATTGCAAGAGGAATCATGAGAAATTGGGCTCCTTCTTCTCTGGTTCCGGGGTGCATCACCCGAAAACTGCTGCTGCCAAGTCACTGCAGCTCAGCAGCTCCCGCGTTGAGTGTCTGCCCCCTGGTGGTCAGTGTGTGTCATAGCTACCGGCCGGTTGGCCAGTTGGCTGGTCGCTTAGCCTTTTATATTTATAGATATGTAAGTTTCTCACCAGTTAACTAGTTTATGAATCTTGTTTCCTTTTAATCCATGTTTTTAAGAATGAAGGATGCAAAACAGCACAATATTTTTAGATGTCATTCTTTGGGTTTGTTTCATTTAAATGTCAAAAGTAAAAAGATTTAAACTTCTCTGTTTAAATAACTGGATGAAAGCCTTTCTATTGCAACATAATTTTCTAATATTTTAGAAAATACATTGTTCTATTTTTTTTAAAATATATTTTATTGATTTTTTACAGAGAGGAAGGGAGAGAGATAGAGAGTTAGAAACATCGATGAGAGAGAAACATCGATCAGCCGCCTCCAGCACATCTCCTACTGGGGATGTGCCCACAACCCAAGTACATGCCCTTGACCGGAATCGAACCTGGGACCTTTCAGTCCTCAGGCCGACGCTCTATCCACTGAGCCAAACCGGTTTCGGCCATTGTTCTATTTTTTAATGTTTAAAAAATAGTCTTTTCAGTAGTTGTAAGAAATTATGGTTTCATTAATTTAGTAACCAGAATTATTAAAAAATATTGTGTGTATTTCCTTTTATACATAGAATATTTTCCAACTCAATTAATTAATTAAAAAGTCAAAAGTGTCATGGTGAATTCATTTTCTTCCAAATATTAGATGGAATACATGCAAAAGTATGATTATGACTTGACATTTAAAGTAATGCAACATTTAAAGTTAGATATGGTTCATTTTTGTGAGTGCTTCAAGACTTATTTATTATACTAATTTTAACAAGTGGGTGGGTCATTTCTTAGAAAAGCAATAAGTCAATAAGTTGAAGTATTTAATTCTTTTTAACCGTAGGCCCAAGAAGATGCTGAAAAACTTCGGTCTGTTGTGATGCCCATGGAGAAGGAAATTGCAGCTTTGAAAGATAAACTGACAGAGGCTGAAGACAAGGTTAAAGAGCTGGAAGCCTCAAAGGTTTTGAAACATTGTTATTCATTTACTTAAAACCCAAGATGCTACTCTAATGCCAAGGGCAAAGTTAGAATCACTAAGAGGGTAAAACTGTAATTTAGACTATTTATCTTGAGAATCTCACTTTCTTTAAAATGCAAAAAAAATGCCAGGAGATGATTTTGTCCTTGTAGTATTATAAATAATCACAGTAGTGATGTTTTTTTTTTTTTTTTTTTTAAATATATTTTATTGATTTTTTACAGAGAGGAAGGGAGAGAGATAGAGAGTTAGAAACATCAATGAGAGAGAAACATCGATCAGCTGCCTCCTGCACATCCCCCACTGGGGATGTGCCCACAACCCAGGTACATGCCCTTGACCGGAATCGAACCCAGGACCCTTCAGTCCGCAGGCCGACGCTCTATCCACTGAGCCAAACCGGTTTCGGCCACAGTAGTGATGTTGATGCTGCTTTGTTACAAAGTTAGTGTTTATTTTCTTATCAGAATGAGACCTGATCTCATTCAGTTTCTTTTAAAAAAAAAAAAAAATATATATATATATTTTACTGATTTCAGAGAGGAAGGGAGAGAGGAAAAAAAACACACCAATGATGAAAGAGAATCATTGATCGGCTGCCTCCTGCACGCCCCACCCTGGGAATCGAGCCCGCAACCTGGCCATGTATCCTGACCAGGAATTGAACCGTGACCTCCTGATTCATAGGTCAATGCTGTTCTGTGGTGATGAAATTGTGTGTTGTTCTGAGGTGATGAAATCACACATCTTCCCACTCTGTCATGCCCAGGATGTGAATGGTCCCTTTGTCCAGCATATCCATGCTGTATCAGTTACCTGCCTCTTAGTCACTTAGTAGTTGTCTCAGTTTTCAGTATCACACTGTGGTATAACAGTGCTTAAGTTCAAGTAACCCTTATTTTAATTAACAATGGCCCCAAAAGACAACAGTAGTGATGCTAACAATTTAGATATGCCAAAGAGAAGCTACAAAGTATATGTATGTATGTATAGGAAAAAATATACTATGTATATGGTTAAATACTATCCTTGGTTTCAGGCATCCACTAGGGGTCTTGGAATGTACTCTCACAGATATGGGGAACTATTGTATATAATTTACCTAGAATACATCTAAACAAAAATGGGCAAGATCTGACAACAATTAAGGCTTAACTACAACAAGACTGTGCACAAAGACCACAAGGGGGTGCACCAAGAAAGCATAAAAAATGCGGAGACAAAAAAACATGACAGCAATGGAGGATATAGAGCTAAAAAACGCACTTTTGAGGGCTTTCAATAATTTGCTAGAAACTGCCGATAAACTTGATGAGAGCCTCAAGAAATCTAATGAGACCCTCGATGTTGTGATAAAGAACCAACTAGAAATTAAGCATTCACTGACTGAAATAAAGAATATTATACAGACACCCAATAGCAGACCAGAGGAGAGCAAGAATCAAGTCAAAGATTTGAAATGTGAAGAAGCAAAAATCACCCAACCGGAAAACCAAAATGAAAAAAGAATCCAAAAATACAAAGATAGTGTAAGGAGCCTCTGGGACAGTTTCAAACGCACCAACATCAGAATTATAGGGGTGCCAGAAGATGAGAGACAGCAAGATATTGAAAACCTATTTGAAGAAATAATGACAGAAAACTTCCCCTACTTGGTGAAAGAAATAGACTTACAGGTCCAAGAAGCGCAGAGAACCCCAAACAAAAGGAATCCAAAGAGGACCACACCAAGACACATCATAATTAAAATGCCAAGAGCAAAAGACAAAGAGAGAATCTTAAAAACAGCAAGAGAAAGAGACTCAATTACCTACAAGGGAATACCCATACAACTGTCAGCTGATTTCTCAACAGAAACTTTGCAGGCCAGAAGGGAATGGCAAGAAATATTCAAAGTGATGAATACCAAGAACCTACAACCAAGACTACTTTATCCAGCAAAGCTATCATTCAGAATTGAAGGTCAGATAAAGAGCTTCACAGATAAGGAAAAGCTAAAGGAGTTCATCACCACCAAACCAGTATTATATGAAATGCTGAAAGGTATCCTTTAAGAAGAGGAAGAAGAAGAAAAAGATAAAGATACAAATTATGAACAACAAACATGCATCTATCAACAAGTGAATCTAAGAATCAAGTGAATAAATAATCTGATGTACAGAATGAACTGGTGATTATAATGAATCAGGGACATAGAAAGGGAATGGACTGACTATTCTTGGGGGGGGAAAGGGGAGTGGGAGATGCGGGAAGAGACTGGACAAAAATCGTGCACCTATGGATGAGGACAGTGGGTGGGGAGTGAGGGCGGAGGGTGGGGTGGGAACTGGGAGGAGGGGAGTTATGGTGGGGGAAGAGGAACAAATGTAATCTGAACAATAAAGATTTAATTTAAAAAAATGGGCAAGATCTTTATGGAATGTATAGGGTGGAGCAAAAGTAGGTTTATAGTTGGTTGTACGGAAAATCTTACCTAATAATAGACAAACATGTAAATTGACTGTACCTTTGCTATGCTAACCAGCCAATCAGGAAAGTATGCAAATTAACAAAGATGGTGGTCAATTTGTATACGTAGGCTCCAAGCAGTGGAGCAAAGCCTGACAGCCCAGGGGCCAGAGCAGCGACAGCCCCGGGGCCGGCAGAGCAGTGAAAGCCTCATGGCTCCGGGGCCGGCTCCAGCTGGAGCCTGGCCAGAGCAAAGGCCTAGGTGCCGGGTGCTGGAGGAAACTGGTGCCAGCAGCCAGGGGAAAGGAAGGCCTATTGCACGAATCTCTTTGTGCAACAGGCCTCTAGTAATACAATAATTAATAAATAATAATCCTATCTAATAAAGACGGAATAATGCAAATTGACTATCACACCATCACAAAGATGGCAGTGCCCATAGCCACAAGATGGCAGCGCCCAGTCCCCTCAGCCCTGCTGGAGTCCCCCAGTCCTTTCAGCCCCGCCAGGGGTGGCAGGCACATGGTGCGGCCAGACCCGCCCTCAGCCTCCCAGCTGCCCAGGGAGGGCCCAAGGTGCAGTCAAGCCTCGATGTCGGCTGCCCAGCCGCCCAGGCCCGCCCAAGGCTCAGGTAACCAGGGCCAGCTGAGGCTTGCGCTGCCAGCAGTGGCAGCAGCAGAGGTGTGATGGGGGCGTCGCCTTCCCCTGATCACCAGGTCGCCTCTTGCCCCTGAGGGGTCCTGGACTGTGAGAGGGGGCAGCCCTGGCTGAGGGACCCCCCCTGTCCAGTGCATGAATTTTCATGCACCGGGCCTCTAGTACAAGAATAAACTTTCTTTGTACACACAGTTGTAAATGTACTTTTGCCCCACCCTGTATTAAAAATGAAGATCTGAATACATGTGTGTTCCTTAATGAAAAGTTAATGTAATGTAAAGCAGGCATATACTTAGGAGCCTTGGGTTGTCATGGAATATTTTGCAGATGCAGTTGTAAACAGGTTGAGCTTAACAGGAGCTGAATGAAAAATGTAACCAACTGCAAAGAAGAAATCAATGTATAATTAACCAAATAGTGTGTATATAAGGAATGGCTAAGGCTTCTTCTTCAGGGAGACAGAGCTTTGAATGTGAATCTCCTGTTTCCTTTACTTACTGCAAGTAAATAAAACTACCTTGTGACAACCAAAACAAGCAGACAGTATATCTGAAAAATAATCTATAAATTCAGAATTCCACTAAAAAATCCAGTAAGAAACTTGGTGAGTAAATTCTAGAATTCATACAGACAAGCAAAGGATCAGAAATATATCCAGCAAAATTTTAAGAAGGCAAGGTGAGGAGACTTGCCCTACCTACCAGATATTAACACATAGTAAAGCTACTGTAATTAAGATAGTTTGTTATTGATTTAGGGGTAAACAAATAGACCAGTGAAACAGACTAGAGAACCCAGAAATACTCATATATGAAAATTTGATATATGACATGTGGCATTACAAATCAGTGGGAAAAGAAAGGGTTCTTAACAAATAGGCTTTAAAAATAATTAGTTATAAATATGGAATTAAGTGAAATAAACTTTCTACCTCACACTTTACAAATAATTTTAATGAATTAAAAACCATAAGAGTGAAAAGTAAATCCTTAAAACTTTCCTATGTTAAATAAAGACAATGTTATTTGGGGGACAAAAACATTTATTAAATAAGACAAAAATATTGTCTGTGAAAGAAATGATTGACAAATTTGCCTACCTTAGAATATAAAATTTTTTTTAAAATGTCACACCCAAAGTTGAAGAGCTGTAGAGTTAGAAGTTATCTATCTATACCTCAAATACCTGACAAAAGATGAGTATCCAAATTTAATAAAAATTGCCTAGCCCACAAGTGACAAATGGCCCAGTAGAGAAATAAGAATATGAACAAGCAGTTCACAAAAGAGGAAATCACAATAGTCAAAGAATGTGAAAAAATATTGAACTTCACTAGAAATTAGGGAAATGTAAGTGAAAATGGGATACCATTTTACCCTAGCCAGATTACATTACAAATTTGTTGTGTTCAGCTTGGCCAGTGTGGCTCACCAGTTGAGTGTTGATCCAGGAACCAAAAGTCACTGGTTCAGTTCCCAGTCATTTCACATGCCCAGGTTTCGAGCTCAGTCCCCAGTGGGGGGCGTGCAGGAGGCAGCTGATTGATGCTGTTTCTCATCGATGTTTCTATCTATCTCTCTTCTTCCCTCTGTCTCTTAAAAAAAAATGTGTTGTGTTCACTCCCTGTTTGAGTGTGTGGAACTTTTCCAAGTTCTAGCTGCTGTGTCAAGTTGGAGCCTCAGTTGACTGTTAGGGGGTTCTTGTTGCTTTTTGTTACTTTCTCTTGCATAGATGATGGTACTACATAAGTCCATATAGGTAGCTTTCAGTGGTTTGTCCCTACCTTCTGTTTATCACTTGGTTTTGTTTTCTTTTAGATATCCATGTGTTTTTGGTTTTGTTAGTTTTTTAAAAAATATTTTTTTATTGATTTCAGGGAGAGGAAAGGAGAGAAAATCATCAGTTGACTGAGCCACACCATCTGGGCTGTTATTTTTGTAAAGATTTTTTAAAATTGATTTTTAGAGAGAGAAGAAGGGAGAGGGAGAGAGCAAGAAACATCGATGTGAGTGGGAAAGACGGATTGGCTGCCTCCTGCATGCTCCCCTACCTACTTGACTGGAAATCCAACTGGCAAATGATGCCCAACCCAGCCACACCAGCTAGGGCTGGTTTTCTAATTTTAGTTAACTCTGTTAGGACATGTGGAATTCAAGGAAATTCATGTACTGTTCCACCATTGCCACTATTTTTCCAGAGTGCTGCTCAATAGCCTTTGAATGTTAGAAATTTTAATGTTAATTGAGTCAAATATTTGTTCTAAGAAGTAATAACTGGTAGAGTTAGTGGTATATACTACTATTTTGTATCTGCTGCATTGACTCTTTACCATCAACTGAACAATTATTCTCTCCAGGTAATAGGAAAATGCCTCACAACAGCCAGCACTTTGTCATGCTTGGTTAGTATCTTTCTGATTGGCTGACAACCTCCAGTGAAGCATCAAATGGCAGCTTTAAATAATTATCTTAAGTCTGTGACCAGTATTACTGTATTGAATGAATATCTAGGAGTAAAGATAACTGAAAACAGATCAGTCAGCTATTTCATGTTTGAAGAAGTGTGAAGATAAAAGGCATGATAATGACCTTGAAAATTAAATTAGACATAATGGTTAGAAAAACGATTTGTAATGCCACATGAAAGTTAACTAAAGGCTAATGAATGGACGGTCTCTAAGGGTGAAACAGGTGATTCTATAATCACTTTCTATGGCAAGATTGCATTTTATTTTGGTTATAACTGTTTCAGATTTAGACTAAATTATTTTTTTATTTATTTATTTTTTTTTTTAAATATATTTTATTGATTCTCCACAGAGAGGAAGGGAGAGAGACAGAGAGTTAGAAACATCGATGAGAGAGAAACATCGACCAGCCGCCTCCTGCACATCTCCCACTGGGGATGTGCCCGCAACCCAGGTACATGCCCTTGACCGGAACCGAACCCGGGACCTCTCAGTCCGCAGGCCGACGCTCTATCCACTGAGCCAAACCGGTTTCGGCTAGACTAAATTATTAATGTTTGAACAATATAGTTCATTGCTAACAGAAGTAAAGCAGTTTTTTTTAAGTTGTGATTTTAAAAAGTATTCTGCATTTGCCTTCCTATTTGTGTTTGTTACAGTATAAGACCAGTTATTTTCCCCCTCATGACTTCCTCTTTTTTCCTTCCATGAATATATGTGCCTGTGAAAATGTCTCCTTTTTATAAATTAATGCATTTGTAATCATCTCATTAGAAATCAAAGAAAAGCAAACTTACAAAGGTATGGTGCTATTTCTAACTTTAGAAAGTAACTACTGTCTAAAATAAAAACAGCCTGATGCTAGTGAGTATAAGATAAAATGAGCATCTGTATTTGTTGCTCTGGGAATACAAATTGGAACTACTTTTTTGAAAAGAAAATACAAAACTTATGTGTAATCTCAAGTGTATATTTACTCTTGTGGTTTGATTGTAGGCTGTTAGTTATTTCCCCAATTTTCTATATAAGTGTAGTTTAATAGAATGTATCTTCTTTCAGGTTAAAGAACTGAATCATTATCTGGAGGCTGAGAAATCTTGTAGGACTGACCTAGAGATGTATGTAGCTGTTTTAAATACTCAGAAATCTGTTCTACAGGAAGATGCTGAGAAACTGCGAAAAGAATTGCATGAAGGTAAATATATATCCTATGTGTTTTTTTAAAAAAAATTTTTTAAATATATTTTATTGATTTTTTGCAGAGAGGAAGGGAGAGGGATAGAGAGTTAGAAACATCAATGAGAGAGAAACATCGCTGCCTCATGCACACCCCTTACTGGAGATGTGCCCGCAACCAAGGTGCATGTCCTTGACCAGAATCGAACCTGCGACCCTTCAGTCCACAGGTCAACACTCTATCCACTGAGCCAAACCGGTTAGGGCATATCCTATGTATTTTTTTTAATCTTAGTTTCTAAGAGAACTGTGATATTGATGAACAAAACAATAACAAATCTTAAAATACTATTCCAATATATTAGTGGTTTAATTTAAGCTTTTGCAGTTGGTTTGAATATTCCCATGAAAATCTGGAGATTTGAGGTCTACTAAAGATACTTAGATCATTAGTGGCTTCTCTTTCTTACAGGACCCAGTGATAACTTCACAGGGCATGAGCTCTTGGCTGAAAGATAACAGGGCTGGGAACTTCTGCTTAAACTGTTTTTGCCCTCGATCCATTTTTTTTTTTTTTTTTACCCTCGATCCATTTTGATAGAGATGGATTAGCAAAAGTGATGTATATAAATAATGTATTCTGGTCTTCTTTAGTAACATCCCTATTTATAAGGGACAATTTTGATTTCACTAGTTTGGTAGCAGAGAAGAGATGCAGAAATTGACTATTTTCCCAGGACAGAGGAAGAAGGATCATCTTTTCCTCATGTAACTAAAAATATACTTTTGTCTTTAATTCTTCTCCTGAGTCCTGTACACCTGGGGTTCTTAACTTTTTTGTGTCATGGACTCTTGGAAATTTTGTGAAGCCCTTTCAGAATAATGTTTTTAATCCATAAAATACATAGGATTACAAAAGAAACCAACTATATGTGGTATAGTAATAAATGTGCTATTGCAATAATGCATTAAATAACAAGGTCTAGCAGCAGATCTAACAACTTATAATTTTGAAGTAGTTATGAGCATAAATGTTATATATATATTAAGATATTTGTGGCTTCTGTTGGTGATCAAGTCATAGGTATTATTATATTTACTGTGGTTGGTTGCCTACATTTCATAATTGAAGGAAATGATAAATTTCAGTTAGAGGTTCGTGAAAGTAAAGTTCTAATTTTTTCCTCTCATCCAACTATATGCGCTCTATTGAAATCTTACATTCGTTGCAGGTTATGCTAGTAACACATTTTAATATGCAGGTTTAAGACTATATTGATAGAGTCCTACAGTGAATACTTTTAAGTATATCAAATGCTGTGAAACATATACTCTTCCGTAAATAATTTAGGTTTGCATATGAGTTTGTATTTTTTCCCTAAATAGTGGAAAGCTGAAATTATATAAGTGTACAGAATTATTTCATAAAATGTTATGAAAATAACCCAAAGTTTGAGCAAGTCTTTGACTTTCAAGAAACAGTTTTCAAATGTGCTGCTGCAGTGAAAAAGACATCCAAATTCTGAAAGGATGTTAAAAAAAAAAAAAAGAATTGCTATTTAAACTATGTGCTCCAACCCTTCCAGAAATAGTATAAGACTGACAAACTTTCCTAATATATCTGGAAAAGTATCTGAGAAGTTTCACTAAAATGAGTATGTGGATAGAGTAATTTCCATACTGAAACCTACCAAAAAATAGTATTTGAATGAAAAGATGACAAAGTTTAAGCAGCAGCCTAAATTGGTAACAATAGCCTAAATTGGTGGAATTAGATATACAGTACAACCAAGTTAGTGCAATTGCATATCAGAGGTGCTAGGATTGGAGGTGTGTTAGGAGGCAGCAGTGCCATAAATAGGCTTCTTTAAAGAAGTTGTTCTTTCTTTAAAATTATTTTTATTTTTATTTCAGAGAGGAAGGGAGAGGGAGAGATAGAAACATCAATGATGAGAATCACTGATTGGCTGCCTCCTGCACACCCCCTACTGGGGATCGAGCCCACAACCCAGGCATGTGCCCTTGACTGGAATCAAACCTGGGACCCTTCAGTCCGCAGGCTGATGCTCCATCCACTGAGCCAAATCAGCTAGGGCCAAAGAAGTTGTTCTTAAGTGGAGTTTTGCAAGAAAAGTAGGTATTTGTCAATGATGAACATAATATTTGAGGTCATTTGCATGTGGTACAACTACAGCAAGATAAGGAAGTAAAAGAAGTGTGGTTCAGCAAAAGAGGTGTAGCATGCAAAATGTGAAATAGGAGAGGTAGGCGTGGGCCATGCCACAGAGATTTTGGATTTTATCCTGTGGGCAGAAAGGAGCCTCTGAAGGGTTTAAAATCTTTTTTCTTAATTAACAACTTTATTGAGATGTCATTTGCATGCCATGAAGTTCACTCTTTTAAAGTGTACAGCTCTAATTTCAGAACATTTATTTTATTCCCCCCAAAATTCTATATCCATTGCCAGACATCCCCTATTCTCTCCTCCCTCCCAGCCCCTGGCAACCACTAACCTACTTTCTGTCTCTATAGATTTTCCTCTTCTGGATTTCTATATAAATAGGATGATACAATGTATGGCCTTTGTACCTGGCTTCACTGACGGGTTTTAAACTTGCGAGTGATAATATTAATTTTGCATTTTAGAAAGTTCAATTTAACAGCAGGGTGGAGGATAGACTAGAGAGGGTAAGACTCATGGTGCGAAGAATAACAAAGGGACTGCTGTTGTAGTTGTCTAAGTTATGATGGTTGATCTAAGGCAGAAAATGGCTGTGTCATATTGCACAGGAGGCAGCGTTAGTAGGCTTCTGTTCCATTAGTAGACTTCTGAGGCAGGAAAAGTCAGAAATATGAGTTGTCTCTTAGGTTTCTTGCTTAGGTTGAACTGATGAGTATCAACAACACAAGCATTTACAAAGATTCTTTGACTTAGCCTGAGAGGTCAAAACTAAATGGGCTCAAGCAGGATTCCTGGGTAACAGATTTATGAGTGGTTACTAAACCTTTGACCTTTAGAGCAATGCTTCCCAAAGTGTATTCCCTGGAAGGATCACTGGTGGTCCATGAGGTCCGAAAGGTTGGCAACCGCTGCCCTAGAACACTTGCTTTGTGAGTGGCATTGTGGCAAAGATTTTTTTGTCAAAGAAATTTGGGAAATACTGTCTTGCCTACCATTGAAATTCAGGTTTTTTGATTGGGGGATTCTTACAGTTTGCCATCTTTTGGAGCAAGAGCGACAACAACACAATCAGTTAAAACATACGTGGCAGAAGGCCAATGACCAGTTTCTGGAATCTCAGCGTTTGCTGATGAGGGACATGCAGAGAATGGAGATTGTGCTAACTTCAGAACAGCTCCGACAAGTTGAAGAACTGAAAAAGAAAGATCAGGTGAGTAGCATTTTTATGGGACTTACTTGCTTTGTTGATAATGCATCCTCACTCATTCACATACATGTGACTTCATTATTTTATGTATATTAGAGACTGACTTAATCCTGAAATAAAGTGATGTATGCCATTTCAAAAAACATAGGTGCATTTGAGGGATTTTGTTTTTCAACTTTAGAAATGGCCTTACCTGGAAAAAAAACATGTTTAGAAATGATCTGCTACAGACTGCAGTATGCAACTGTGCATATTTCTGAGAAATTATTTCTCTATAGTTCTGTCCAGTTTCCCTAGGGCTCTTGAAGTATGTTAATCCAGGCCAGGTCTTGCATGAAATTGCTCTAAAAGCCTTAGAAGGTGACAGGGTGGGATGGAGAGGCTGAGTGATATGTAAAGGCAGGTGTCTAGAGTGCTGCATACCCAAGATCCTGTTCGCTTCTTATGATTTAAAAATTATACAAGTCCTCATGTTAAAAATATTTTGTTTTTAAGTACAAAGTAAAATTACAAATATAAAGTGATGAAGTAAAAACGATGTCTCTTGACATCTCTCCCACACCTCCCTTCCCAGAAGTAGCCACTTTTAAATCAGGAGTAATCAGCTTGGAAGATAGTCTTCCAGACCATGTCGTATATTTATTAGTGTATATTTAGAACTTTGTTTCCTACAGCTGATATCACAGTATAACTACTTATTTTATAACTTACTTAGAAGCATTATCTCATATATTTTCACATCAGAGATCTGTCTCTCGTTAGCTGGTAGCATGGATGTACTGTAATTGATTTAATCCTTCTTGTAGTGAGCATCTAAATAGTTTCCTTTTGTGTGTGTCATTTTAAACTGTTGCAGCTAATTGTGTATACGTACAATTATTTCCCTAGGATGGCTGTGTAGAAGCTTTTTAGATATTAGAAATATTTTATTTTATTCTTTTAATATATTTTTATTGATATCAGAGAGAAAGGGAGAGGGAGAAAGAGACTGAAACATCAATGATGAGAGAGAATCATGGATCAGCTGCCTCCTGCACACCCCCTACTGGGGATCGAGCCCGCAACCTGGGCATGTGCCCTTGACTGGAATCGAACCCAGGACCTGCACCCTCTCCAGTTTAGGCAGTTGGACATCCTTCTTGCAATCTGGGACCTCTGGCTCCTAACCACTCACCTGCCTGTCTGTCCTAACCACGCTGCCTGCCTGCCTGATCCCCCTAACTGCCCTGCCCTTCCCTGCCCGCCTGATCCCCCTTACTGCCCTCTCCTGCCGGCCTGTTCGCCCCTATTAACTTATTTTTTAATCTTATCCCCTTCACACACAATTGTATTTGACTTCCTTATTGGCTTCTCCCTGTCACACAATTTTTCTCTCTCTATTTAACGCTTTTTCCTACTGACTCATCATTTATAAACTTTTTTTTTCCTCCTTATTTCCTACTTCTGTTCCATCATCCTTCTTCCCATCTTTCTCCTACCTTCCCTCCCTCCCCACATTCCTTTTTTCCTTTATCTTTACTCCTCCCTCCCTCCCCTTTTCCTTCCTTCCCACCTTAATTTTTTTCTTCACTTCCTCCCTCGGACCTGCTTTGCTCCCTCCCCCATTTCTTCCTTCTTCCCATTCTCCTTTTAAGCTCTACCTTCTCCCCTTTAAAACTTTTCTTCCCTTCCTCTTTCTCTCATCCACATTCTTCTCTACTTACTTCCATTGTTTTAATATCTATCTACCTACCTAATTGTTCAGTAGCATTTATCTTTCTTTTCTGACTCCTACTTTTAAAATCTGTACCCAGTACACAACTATACTTGATTTGCATTATAGCTCCTACAGTTCACTCACACATCCTCTTTCCCTCTGCTCCCTACTGACTCCTTTATAAAGTTCTTCCCTCCCTCTTTCTCTTCTTAAAGCTTCTGGTGGGGGGGAGGGGCGGGGCGGGCGGCGTTAATCCCCAGCCCAGAGCTCAGCCCTCCCGCCACTGTCCCGTTCCCATTTCCTGCCCAGGATGCCCGGCCCAGCGAGGGTGGTCGAGGCCTACGCAAGGCTGCCCGGGTGCTGCTGCCATGAAGCAGGAGCGTCTCCACCTAGAAACCCTGTGACCGTCCTCCACTCCGTCCTGGACCTGTGGGCGCCTCCCAGCCAAGGGCCGCCACTGCCCTCCTCCCGCATCTGGGCGGGCTTCCCGCTCTGCGCTGCCTGCACCCTGCCCCTCGCTGGGTGCACCTGGTCTGCCCCCCCTCCCCCACCTGGTTGCCACCCCCTTCCGTGCAGTTTCTTTCCCTCCTATTGTATCCTATCCTACCCCTGGCCTTGAAGCTGCCAGAGCAGAGGGCGGGGACGCAGCCTGCTGATATGGTCCTGATGTGATGCTGTAATGGACAAATTTGCATATTCCTCTATTATTAAATTAGATTATTAGATTAGTTCTTAAAACAATAATACTGTCCAATTGAAGTAGAGAGTAATGACCAGTCTCTGATTTCAGAGTGTAGGCACTTAGTCACCACCCTCTTCCATATACCTCACTTCTCATGTGCCTGCTCTTTTCAGTCACATCAGACTATTCCGAATTCCCTCAGATGGCTGCCTGTGCCCTGTATTTTTGTACCTGCTTCCTTTTTCCCTGGAAGCCTTGCTTGTCTCCGCTCACAGAAGTGGCAAACTCATATTACTGATCCTTCAAGATCCACCTGAATTTCTAGCTCCCTCAAATGAAATCAGTCATTAAAAAAACCCATACTTGTATAGTATTGCAATTGTTTGTGAGTTTGTCCCTTCCCTCTAGGCATTAAAGGTATCTTGTTTTTGAGTGAATGACTACATCTACTTCAATCATTCCTTTTGTATTTCATATAAATTGGTGCATCTTTTTTTTTTTAAAAGATTTTTTAATTGATTTTTAGAGAGGGATGTAAAGAGTGGAGAGAGAGAGAAACATCAATGCGAGAGGCAAACGATTGCCTGCCTCCTACACACCACTCACTGGGGATGGAGCCTGAAACCTGGGCATGTGCCCTGACTGGGAATCCAACCAGCAACCTTTTGGTACATGGGATGACACCCAACCAACTGATCCACACTGGCCAGGGCTGTACATCTTTCTAATGGATAAGTAATATCCTTATTAGTCTTCTACAGTGATCTGAAGGACTGTTCTGTGCAAAGTTTCTTTCTTGGATAATTTGAAGAAGAGGAGGGGGCTTGCTTTCTTTTCTTTTTCTTTTACTTGTTTCTTGAGAGTGGAAGGGAGGGGGAGAGACGGAGAGATAGAAACATCGATGTGAGAAAGAAACATCAATTGGTTGCCTCCCGCACACGCCCCAACCAGGGCCAAGGATTGAGTCTACAATGAGGTATATGCCCTTGACCAGAATCAAACTCGGGATCCTTCAGTTCAAGGGTTGACACACCATTCTGTTTTAACCAGATGCCCTTAGATGTGATTACAAAACAAATAAACTTAAGTGTCCAGTTTTCTCTCACTATAAAGTTCTTGTTCATTTTTGTTTTGAGTGGTTAAAGAACTACAGGAATCATTAAATATAGATTACTGGGTAACATTTTTTTCTTTCTAACTTTTAGGAGGAAGATGAACAACAAAGACTTAATAAGAGAAAGGACCACAAAAAAACAGATGTTGAGGAAGAAGTGAAACTACCAGTAGTGTGTGCCTTAACTCATGAAGAATCTTCAGCCCAGTTATCAAATGAAGAGGTATAGTGAATCTGTAATTAAAATCATTGTATGCATGATGTTACCATGTTAGCTTCTCAAACATTAATCAGTTACATTGTTCATCTGGGAAGTGTATAACTACTAGCTGAAAATTAGATAAAATGATATTTACTTTCAGTCATTCTTAGGTTGGTATAAGTAGTACTATTTGAAACGTGTTGCAATTTCTCTCATAGTCTCTGAAATAATTTGGATGTTCTTTTATCCAGTGGTTCCAAAATTAAAACATTAGAAGAAATCTTTAATATCTGCAAAATCTTTTTATATGAATAATTAATGTTGTTAATACATTGAGCTTTTTGTTTAAAAGAGATTATTTAAAATGTTGAAACACTTAACTCCCTATAGCATATATGAAGTACAGACAGTCCCCAGGTTAGGTCAGACTCGATGTACATCGTGTTGTGGTTAAGTCGCCATCTCCTATTTATTTATAAAAAAAACAAAGTTCCGTCATTTCAACGTATGTACATATGTGCTTTATGTTTTTTATTTATTTACCACAAGTAAAGGTCAGGAATTGTTATCTTTTAAATTTTTTTTTACTGTTTCACTTCATTACTGCTGTGTATGTGCTCCATATGAGTGACATAGGTGCTAATGTAGGTAGGTTCCGACTTACGGCGAAAATCATGTTACTTTAGTTACGCTGTAGGAACAGATCTCTGACTTAACCCGAGGACCTACTGTATTAGGTCTTAAAGCCCTGAGAATAATAGTAAGTGAGGTTTGGCAGATTGTGGTGGGGTAGGGTATAACATTTCGGGTATTGGGAATGGATGGGGTAGGGGGACCTGGAGGTGGAAAGTGTAAGGTGGTGTGCTTATGGCCTCATTACCTTTCATCCACAGTGTGGACAGGCCTCCTCATTAGGTTTCCTGTCTTCAGCCTGTCCCACTCCATTGCACCCTCAGCGTTACTGGCAGATTTATTTTTCTTAAGTGCAGCTGTAGTCAGGCCACTCCCCTACTCAAAACTACCACTGCCTCCCATTGCCTACATAATGAAGTGCAAATTCCTCACTCAGATAGTCGAGGCCATTCATAATGTGCACTATGTTTTAGCCACATTGATTGTCTTGTGCTACACTCCCCACCTTGCATGTTGGTTTCTTCACCTGGAATGCTTATCTCCCTCTGCTTTTCTAATATTGAAATCCTTCTATTTATTCTTCAAGACTCATGCTGGTATCCGCTATTCAATGATAGAAATGCTTCTCTTATTGCCTTTAGGATAAAAACTAAAAAAGGTCCCTAGCTTGGCATACAGTTATTTAAAATGTTGAAACACTTAACTCCCTATAGCATATATGAAGTATTAACCAGTATTAGACAGTTGAAAGACCCTTCTAGCCTTACTGTGCTGGCCACTTCATCCTGGCCAGACATTTCTACTTACTGTCAGTGCTCACATGCCTTGTTAATACTGTCCCTGCTGCTTAGAATTTCATACTCACTTCCCTACCCCTGCCTCCTTTCCCGGCCTGCTACAGCAATTTCAGTTATATTGGATTAAGGGTCTTACCCACTTTCAGAGGTGTTTTTGTTTATTTTGCAGATTTACTCTGAGCCATGTGTATCTTCCTGGTGGCTTATATTTCCATGTTTATGGATTGTTTGACATTTTAAGAAAAGTTTATAAAAATCCTATCAGACATTGAAAAGTATGATGTAATTGTTTTTCTGCATTCTTTGTTTTGAATCATACACTGAGGACCACTAGGCCTGATTCTGTGGCATTTTTTTAAATAGTTAGATTCCCAGGAGATTGTTTCAACTTTTGGGTACTGCCAAATATTATGTGGTTTCTGTGTCATGCAGTCCTGTGTCCAGGAATGTTTGAAAAAGTTTCAAACATTTCCAAAAATATTTTAGCAGGAATATAGGAAAGGGAGATTTTTTGTGATTTGCCATGAAGCCTTTTTTAATTTTGTCTTAACAGATCTCTGATATATTGTGTATAGCATTATTTCATGACATTTGAAATAATCTTTTAGACTTTCAGATCTGATGTTTTGAATATTTGTTTTAAGTTGAGAATTAGGACAATTTACTTTAGCCTGTTGGTTTAAAGTTAATATGGAATGCTTTGGAAACTTAGTCATATTTATTGGTAATAAAAACATTTAAATTTGTAGGACATCATATCTTTAACCTTATGCTTAGAATATGCTTTTCTCACTACAATGTATATATGTTCATTATAGAAAACTTGAAAAATGCAGGAAGGTATACAAAGTAAAAATAACCGGTAGGCAATTCTGCTGCCCAGAGATAGTCACCAATAATATTTTGCTATGTACCCTCCTTTTCCCTCTTTTTCTGTTTTCATTCCCAAAGTTAATGTATATGTGTTTCTATTTGTACTTTTTAAACACAATCCAATTGTAACTCTACATAATGTTTTATATATCATTCCCTTCCCCCACACTTAAATCTGTCTTTAAAGGTTTTGACACATCAGTAAATGTTGTTTCCAAAAAAGATAATGTAATGGCTGACATATTTCAGCATTTAAATGTACCATAATTCCTTACTCTCCTACTGATTGACTGATGCCCAGGTTTTAATTTGTAAAAGTCACTGAGTGACAACATGGAGAGGTCAATGCTAGGGAAAGAAAAGTTTAATGGTATTCACATTCCTCTTAGAAATGAGAGTCATGCCCCAGCATATGTGATACACTAGGTGAGCCACCTAGGGAAGCAGCAGAGCTGGTCATGAGGCAGAACAGGAGTAAGGACAAAGCATGCCCTAAAGCCATTGTCGGGTTTTGGGGGGAAAAGGGAAGGAAGAGCAGGGTAAACGGCATAAAATTGGCTAGTTTGAGTAATTCTAGTGGGTTTTGGGGTAGGGGAAATACTGGCTTGGTGTGTAAGAGTCCGATAAAGGAATTGGCTGGAGATATTGACTCAGGATTGGTTGATTTGTATATGAAAGGCATGTTTGCAGGCATGATGTTTATTCTAGGAATTAGCTAGCTTGGGAAGGGCACTCTCTCCTTGGCCAGCAAGGCCCCAAAATGTCAAAAACATTGTAAAATATAGAAAATAAAAATACACTATTTGCACACTGATATATATAGTCAAGTTTGTCCATTTTTTACTAGTATCAACTTTTTCATTATTATAAGTAATGCCATAATGCTATTATATACAGGGTATCCCCAAAATGTATACACACTTTTAATAATTATTAATTCTAGTGGGTTAAATCTGAAAAGAAACATCAATTGAGCTATCAGAAAAAAAGTGTATACATTTTTTTGGGACACCCTTTATAATTCTTTTTTGTACAAAAATCATATGGACTTACCTGATTACTTCTTTAGTATAAGTTTGTGGGAAGAGAACTGCTGAGTTTGAGGATATAAACATTTGCAAAGTATTAGGACATATTGTTGAATCATCTTTTGGAAATACCACAACAGTTTACAATTCTCCTGGAAGTGTTCCTTATGCTGTCTGCTGTTTTTCTGCCCCTGTCCCCTCCCCTCTTTGTCACAGCAGCATTGTATGTGATAGCATTAGATGTTAGGCTCCTTCATAGTTCACAGAATGGGTTCCCAGTTCTTACTAGGATACTTCTTTGGGACCTTTGCCATAGCTATTTAATATATACTAGATTTGTGTTCCTTAGTTATCTGAATGTCACAGATGAAAGAAGTCAAGACCTTAATATAAAAGTTGTCAACTATTTTACCAAGTAAGGACATTTTTTAGACATGAAAAAAATTTTATTCCACAAACTTTTTTTAGTTCATAAAAGGAAGAACATTTAACAACAAAAAGTAGGAAGGCTATTATCCTATAAAATAAAAGCCTAATATGCAAATCGACCAAACGGAATGATCAAGCAAACAACCAGTCGCTATGATGTGCACTGACCACCAGGGGGCAGACGCTGAATGCAGGAGCTGCTCCCAGCCTGCAGGCCCCAGCCTAGCCAAGGCGGGTACCAGCAAAGGCCCCTGCCTCGATCGCTCTGCCAGTCAGCCCACAGATCAGCTCTGATCGCTAGCCAGGCCTCTAGTCTTAAAATAAAGGCTAGTACTTTAATTTTAGTGCATTTAGTTTCAAGAGAAACTTGCTGTATTTTCCTTGTTTTCTAATCCTCACTAGCTGTGTGACTGCATTACTGAATGGCACTGGTGCCCTTTTTTGCTTTAAGAATGTGCTGTACCACATTTTAAAAAATTGAGATGAAATTCATGTAACATAGAGTTAACCATTTAAAGTGCAGCAGAATTTAATATGCTTACAATGTTATTCAGTCATCACCTCTGTCTAGTTTCAAAACATTTTCATCACCCCCAAAAGGAGATCCTATATCCATTAAGGAGTCACTCCCCATTCTCTTTTCCTCTCAGCCTCTGGCAACCACTTGTTTGTTTTTGGTCTTTGTGGACTCATCTATTCTGGACATTTCATATATTTGGGGTCAAACGATATATATAACTTTTGCATCTGGCTTCTTTCACTTAGTGTGCCACATTTAACATGTAAATTACATCGTGCTTGAAACTTGATTTCTGGCATACCACATTACCCTCATTTCACTTCTGCCAATCTGCTACTCCTTCCTCTCTCCATCCCCAAAATGTGTTTTTCAGGGTTCTGCCCTTGATCTTCTCATCCTACAGATTATGTTAGGTGTTCTGATTTGGTGCTGTGATTTGAGTTATCATTATATGATGGTTACTCCCAAGTCTCTGTCTAAAGACTTAAATGTCCCTCTATTGGATGGACATCTCCACTTGGATATACAACAGGCATCTCACTCAACATACTCAGCACTGAATTTCAGCAAACCTTCTCTGACTGCTTATGTGTGGACTAAATTCCTCTCCTTGAGCTACCAAGCCATTCAGTACATAGTAGTAGCCTATCATTTTATTAAATACAATGTTCTGATAGCCTGCTTACTTGTTTAGTTTTTCATGAAGCCATAAGCATCTTGAGGGCAGAGATTGCTCACAGTTGTATCCTGAGTTTACAGGATGCAAGTTGTATCTTGTTCACAGATGTATCCCAAGTGCCTGGTTTAGTGCCCAGCAAGCAAATAGAGGATACTCAATAAATGTTTGTTCGCCCTGACCGGTTTGGCTCAGTGGATAGAGCGTCGGCCTGCGGACTCAAGAGTCCCGGGTTTGATTCCAGTCAAGGGCATGTACCTTGGTTGCGGGCACATCCCCAGTGGGGAGTGTGCAGGAGGCAGCTGATCGATGTTTCTCTCTCATCGATGTTTCTAACTCCCTATCCCTCTCCTCTCCTCTCTGTAAAAAATGAATAAAACATATTAAATAAATAAATAAATAAATAAATGTTCAATAAATACGTGAAGGTAACACACTAATGATTATCATGTGTAACTTGTGGCAAAATACTTTTAGCATATGGTAGTTTTCCTTTTTGAAAATACAGAGAATTTCCTAATGTAACAATATGTATTTTCACATTTCAGGAGCATTTAGATAGTACCCATGGTTCAGTCCATTCCTTAGATGCAGATTTACTGTTGCCATCTGGAGATCCATTCAGTAAATTGGACAATGACATGTTTAAAGATGGACTCAGGAGAGCACAGTCTACAGACAGCTTGGGAACCTCAGGCTCACTGCAATCCAAAGCTTTAGGTTATAACTACAAAGCAAAATCTGCTGGAAACCTGGACGAATCAGATTTTGGACCACTAGTAGGAGCAGATTCCGTGTCTGAGAACTTTGATACTGCCTCCCTTGGGTCACTGCAAATGCCAAGTGGGTTTACATTAACCAAAGATCAGGAAAGAGCAATCAAGGCAATGACACCTGAACAAGAAGAGACTGCATCTCTCCTCTCCAGTGTCACCCAGGGTATGGATAGTGCTTATATATCCCCCAGTGGTTATCGCTTAGTCAGTGAGACAGAATGGAATCTCCTGCAAAAAGAGGTAAGTTATCTTTCTCTTTTCCTCCTGATCACTTTGACCAATACTAGGTATCCAGAATTTATTGTTCATTCAGAAGATAGTCTCTGGAGTCAGTACATGTACATGCTGTTGGCAAGTGGATATTCACCTTATTGTCTGACCCTTGTCATAGTCTGCTTTGGCTCTCCCAGGTGATTATGATGAAGGAACTGACTAGCTAATTGCATTGAGTGTGAACTTTTCTACCTGAAGTCATAACTCTGAAGTGGAGCAGTCTGCCTGAATAGCATAGCTAAGTTTAAGTTAGAGTAGCCTGAATTTGCTTTGCTTTGCAGTTTCTATAATCTCAATGTATTCCAAGATTCCTACTTTTTCATCTTTCCTTGGTATTTAAAGTGCAAATGCTTGTCAGCAGTGAATGTTGAGAGTGAATTTAAGGGGAGAGGGTGGAAAATACGGGAGAGAAAAAAAGGCAGCCTTTAATGAGGTTAATTTTCCTTCTAATAGTATTTGTAAATTCAGAAGTAAGATAGAAGATAAAACCTATAATACAACTTGCATAGTGCTTTACAGATTACAAAGCCCTTTCACATACCTCATCTCTTTGAGCTTCTTAATAATAATGAGGTAGTCAGGACATGATTGTCTCCAATTTACAGGAGAAGAAAGCTCAAAAGGTCAAGTGAGTTGTTTAAGTTTCCCCTTTGACTTGGCAGCAAAACCTGGGTTAGAATACAAGTTTTCTGACTTCCAGTGCTTTCCTTTACCCAGGGTTACTTTTCTTTAAAGAAGCTGTCAATCAGTAAGTAGAACAGCTTATTAAGCTGCAGAGAAATGTTTCTTCTCTAACATGTGAGAAGGTGCTGCTTAATAGTTTCATACCTACTTGGTAATTGGAGCAGGTGAAATGGGTAATGGCACTGGTTCCTCCTCCCATCCCCTTCCTTGGCTGGGTTTCAGTTGTGAGTTTCATGGTATAGTACCTTCTGCTTGCTTTGTGTTTTCCTCAAATGTGGTGTTTTGTGGCACTTAGTCTTTTGGTGGTAACGTACTTGTATCAGAGGTTATGACTTTTTAGAATCCAATCCTATGTTGTAACTTCTTGCCTTAAGTACCTGAAGAAATTGTTTACTCCATGTTCTACTCTGAGTAACATAGGTAAGACTGTGCATGTGTTGCTCACGTTTGTGATGTAGAATTATTTTGTTCTGCCTGATAAGAGGTAATTTTGGTGCCCTTCAGGTACATAATGCTGGAAATAAACTTGGTAGACGTTGTGATATGTGTTCCAATTATGAAAAACAGTTACAAGGAATTCAGATTCAGGAAGCTGAAACAAGAGACCAGGTGAGTTTCTTTTGGGTATGCCAAATTGGTGAGCTGTTGTTCTTTTCATTGGAAGTGCAGAATTAATTGTTTTCCCCTCCCATTTGCTTTATGAAGTACATCCATCTTGTTAAATATGAAATAATTTGGTACATGCAGTGTCAGTTAGATCTCCAGTGGGAGCACACTAGAACCTCTGCGTCTGTGTGTCTTTGCTTCATCAGCTTGCCCAGCATCTCACAGGTCAGCTCAGCTCTTTCAGAAACACTGGTACATCCTACCTACAAACTTGCCCCTTCTGCTCAAGTGATACTATCATCCTATATAATATGCAAATGGACCATCACTCCATGGCCACCCCCATGTGGACACAAGATGGTCAGCAGGGGAGGGCAGTTGTGGGCGATCAGGCCAGCAGGGGAGGACAGTTGGAGGGGACCCAGGCCTGCATGGGAGGGCAGTTGAGGGGGGACCAGGCCTGCAGGGGAGGACAGTTAGGGGTGACCAGGCCGGCAGGGGAGGGCAGTTAGGGGTGACCAAGCTGGCACGGGAGTGCAGTTAGGGGAAATTGGGCTGGCAGGGGAGGGCAGTTAGGGGTGACTGGGCCAGCAGGGGAGGGCAGTTGGGGGCGACTAGACCTGCAGGGGAGGGCAGTTGAGGGGGACCAGGTCTGCAGGAGAGGGCAGTTGAGGGGGACCAGGCCTGCAGGGGAGGGCAGTTGGGGGTGACCGGGTCAGCAGGGGAGGGCAGTTAGGGGTACCAGGCTGGCAGGGGAGGGCAGTTAGGGGCAATTGGGCTGGCAGGGAAGCAGTTAGGCATCTATCAGGCTGGCAGGCAGAAGTGGTTAGGGGCAGTCAGGCAGGCAGGCGAGCAGTTGAGAGCCAGCAGTCCTGGATTGTGAGAGGGATTTCCCAGATTGGAGAGGGTGGGTGCAGGCTGACCTGAGGGACACCCCTACCCTGCCCCCATGCACGAATTTCATGCACCGGGCTTCTAGTGAGTATATAAACATGGAAAATTAATTAAATATCATATTAATTAGTATTTGGAATCTTCATTGCTTATTGCCTCTACTTCTTGTCATAAATTTGTTGAATTAATTAAGTTAATTTACAGGGTCACAGAAATTAAGATTAGGTTGATCTGGTACACTGAAATTGACATGTACCTTTTACAAATATAGTACCTAATAATGGGCTCCTCGGTAACACTTAGAAAATAATGTGGAATTTCGTGAGAGTAGGCTTGTGAAAGTATATGTAAGGAAAAGATACTTTTCCCCTACATTTCCTAATTGTTCTTTGATTGTTATGAAGATTGTTCTCTTTGTCTTTAAGATAAGTTTAGGCATATTAGAATGATGGCTTAATATTTTCAAATGTCATTGGCATTGATTTCCTGCCTATATGCTTTTTTCATAGATGGTTGAAAGGTAAATTTCTAAAGCTATTTGTGAAATTTAGGTTAGCCTTTGATAGTGTGGCATTGGAATGGGCTATCTTGGACTCTACAGTCATTTTAGTAGACATTCAACTGTGTTTGGCATTTTGCTGAATCCTGGGTATTCAGATACAAATAGAACATAGTACTTACTGCTTGCTCATAAGGAGCTTTCAGTGTTGCCAGCCAAGCTATCAGTTCCATATAGTTTGTTCCTGAGATGTATACACAGAACTGGCGGAGGGATAGGAACATCTAACTTTACTTTGGGCTCAGTTGAGTAACACTTGTGGGTAACTTTTGAGCTAAATTTCTTTTAGAACTCGAGTAAAAATTAATTAGGAAAAGAAGTGAGGAAAGGGTGTTCAAGGAGAGGAAAGATGTACAAAAGAGCAGAGTTATGAAGGAAAATTCTGTGTTCTAGAAGGTATGAATAGTTCTGTGGCTAGGCAAAGGGTGTGTGTGATAAAATAATGGGAGAGGAAGTTACAGAGGTCATGAGGACATTACTGAGGGAGGGGTGATAATTGAAGGGATTTAAATTTGATCCTGAAGACTTTAGGAGACATCTAGGGATTTTAAGTAGGGAAATAGTAATGTGATTTGACTTTTGTTTTAGAAAAAATGTCGTGTTAGTATGGATTGTAGATTGGAGGCAGAAGATATATTAGAGTCAGGGAGGCCAGGGAGCGTCCTAGCTTAGAGTACCCTGGAGGAAAAGCAGATAATGTATGTGAAAAATGATTTGTTAACTGTAAAGCAGAGTATGGTCATCAAATTAGGTCATTTATCTTTTTTTTTCTGAATTGACAAATCTATGATTTTTTCAGAGAAAGAAAATTGAATTTAAAAATTTTGGAGTCAAGACTTTTTCAATTTATAAAAGAATTCTGGTACTTCCTTCTAATTGACATTTAAAATTATATAGGTGAAAAAACTACAGGTGATGCTAAGGCAAGCAAATGACCAGTTAGAGAAGACAATGAAAGATAAACAGGAGCTAGAAGACTTCATAAAGCAGAGCACTGAAGATTCAAGTCATCAGGTAGGTAAATGAGGGTTTTTAGAATGTGACCCATGGGGGATGACTGGGTTGTTTAAATAAAAAAATTCTGAAAACTTAATAATGTTTCTTTCTTGCCCTGAAGATTTGGTAGTTCTATTTTCCCTCTGAACTATTGTTTTCTGGTATCTGTTTTATAGATTAAAAAAAACGCCACAAAACTTTTGAAGTAACTGATTAATGAATACCAGGAGGCTGATTCTCCTTTCCCCTTTGTTTTTTATTTGGTTTTCTGCTGCACAACAAACTTGCTGACAGGACAGATACTAATTATCTTTTTTTTTTTTTACTTTTTAAAAGTATAGTGTTCATACTAAAAACTCAGACATGCCAGAACTAACATTCTTGTAACAATATCAAGATTAAGTAATAGGACATTAGCCAGTACACCAGAAACATTCACTTTCTCCTCCACTTATCACCTCTTCCCCAGAGGTAACCATTGTCCTAACTTCTAACACCATTAGATTCGCTTTGTCTGTTTTTTTATTTTCTTATTTTAACAAATGGATCATATTGTTTGTATTCTTTTGTGTCTGTCTTCCTCTATTCAACATATGAGATTCTTACTCAAGATGCTTATAGCAGTATGCTTATTTTCATTGTCGTACAGTTGTACTAGTATATGGATATATCACAATTTAAATATCACAGTGAGCATTTGGGTTGTTTCTGGTTCTGGTATATTATAAATAATTCTGCTTTGACATTTTTGTATAGGGCTTGTTGAACATATTTCTGGTGGCTATATGCCTAGGAGTGAAATTCCTGGGTTAGAATGTTCAAAATGTCTTTAGTAGATACTAAGGCCAAAGCGTTTCGCAGTGTGGTTGTATGAATTTATACTCTGACCAGCAATATATGAGAAGAATTCCTGTGGATCGCAGTCTTGATAAACTTGATTTTATTAGTTATTTTAATTATAGCCATTTTGGTGGGTGTGAATATTATTTCATTGTGGCTTAGTTTGCAATTCTCTGATGACCATTGAGGTTATTTAGCATTTTTCATGTTAACTGGCTACTGGGATATCATTTTGTGTGTGTGTGATTCCTTCTCGAGTCTTATGCTGATTTTTTCTATTGCGTTGTATTCTTTTAATTTTTAAAAAGTTATTTGTTTATCTGATTTGTTAGTTGTTTTTCTAATCCTCACCTGAGGATATTTTTTCTGTTGATTTTTAGAGAGAGTGAAAGGGATGGGGGAGGGGGGAAAAGAAATAGAGAAGGGAGGGGGAAAGAGAGAAACATTGATGTGAGAGAGACGCATTGGCTAGTTGCCTCCTACACACACTCCAAACTGGCTGGGGATGGAACTTGCAACCCAGGTATGTGCCCTTGACTGGAATTGAACCTGTGACTCTCTGGTGTTTTGGCTGATGCTCTAACCATTGGACACACCTGCTAGGGAAGGAGTTTTTTTATATAATCTTCTTGGTGTCTTTTAGTGATTTGTGCTGCAAATGTCTTCTGCCCTATATCATCATGATCATTATTTTTTACTCTTCACTGGAGGATGTCTTTCATTGATTCTAGAGAGAGAGAGGGGAAGGGAGAGGGAGAGAGAAACATTGATGTGAGAGACAAACATTGATCAGTTGCCTCTTGTATGCACTCCGCCTGGGGATTGTACCTATAACCTGGGTATGTGCCCTGATCTGGAATAGAATCCGGGACCCTTCAGTGCATGGGGCAATACTCCAACCAGCTGAACTATCCAGCCAGGGCCTTGTTTTCATTATTTTAATGGTGGTTTTTGATGAACAGGAGTTCTTAAGTTAATGTAGTTAAATTTATTGATCTTTTCTTTATGATCAGTGAATGTTGACCCAGTTTTTATTTTTTTTTAATTTTTAAAAAAAATTTTTAAAAAATATATTTTATTGATTTATTACAGAGAGGAAGGGAGAGAGAGAGAGAGCCAGAAACGTCAATGAGAGAGAAACATCGATTAGCCGCCTCCTGCACACCTCCCACTGGGGATGTGCCCGCAACTAAGGTACATGCCCTTGACCAGAATCGAACCCAGGACCCTTCAGTCCGAAGGCCAATGCTCTATCCACTGAGCCAAACCTGCTACAGCTGGCCCAGTTTTTAAAAGAATGTTTTCTTACCTTGGGGTTATGAACATCTGTTTTTAATACTGTTTGGTCATGATGAACTCCTTTAGCTTTTGTTCTCTGAGAAATTCATCTGTCCTTTGATTCTAAATGATAGCTTTGTTGAGTAGAGTAATCTTGGTTGTATATCCTTGCTTTTCACCACTTTGAATGTTTCCTGTCAACCCCTTCTGGCCTGCAATGTTTCTGTTGAGAAATCTCACACTCTTTTTTTTTTTTAGGGGGTGGGGAGGAGATTTGTTGTTCTGCTTATTTGTGCATTCATTGGTTGAATCTTGTATGTGCCTTGACTGAGGATTGAACCCACAACCTTGGTGTATCAGGATGATGCTCTAACCAACTGAACTACTGAGCCAGGACTCAGCCAACAGTCTTAGGGTACTCCCCTCTAGGTAACTAACTGCTTTTCTCTTGCTGCTTTTAAGATTCTCTCTTTGGTCTTTAACCTTTGGCATTTTAATTATGATGTGTCTTGGTGTGGGCCTCATTGGGTTCATGTTGTATGGGAGTCTGCATTTCCTGGACTTATATGTCTGTTTTTTCCGCCAGGTTAAGGAAGTTTTCTGGGTTTTTTTTTCAAATAGATTTCAATTCCTTGCTCTCTCTCTTCTCCTTCTGGTATCCCAGTTGCAAATGTTGGTACATTTGACGTTGGGCCCAGAGGCCCCTTAAAGTACCCTCTTTTTTTAAATTTTTTTCTTTTTGCTGTTCCAGTTGTTTTTCACTACCTTATTTTTCAAATTGCTGATTTGATTCTTTGCTTCATCTAATCTACTGTTCATTCTCTCTAATGTACTCTTCATTATAGTTATTGCATTTTAAATTTCTGACTGGTTCTTTTTTTGTTTTCTATCTCCATTTTTTGTTTCCTATCTCCTTGTTGAAGTTCTCAGTGAGTTCATCTCTTCTTCCCCTAAGTACTTTGAGCATTTTTATAACCAGTGCTTTGACCTTGGCACTTGGTAGGTTGTCTCAATTTTGTTTAGTTCCTTTTCTAGAGTTTTGTTCTGTTCTTTCATTTGGGACATGTTCTTTGTCTCCTCATTTTGGCTGCTTCCTGTGCTTGTTTCTGTGTTAGGTAGAGCTGCTGTGTCTCCTGGTCTTGGTAGAGTGGCCATATGTAGTAGGTATCCTATGGGGCCTAGTCTCCATGGTCACCTGAACCGGTTGCTCCAGGTGTGTGTGTCACTTGTGTGGGTTGTGTGTGCCCTCCTGCTATAGTTGAGCCTTAATAGCTGTTGGCATGTCAGTGGGAGGGATTGACTCTCGGGCTGTGAGGACTGGGCATGACTGCAGCAGAGGAGTTGTTGTGCAGGGGCTGACCCTGTGGAGCAGGATTTGTTCTAATGGGACTCTGGTGTCTGCCAATTGCGCTCTTAGAGTGTGTCACTTGTGGAGGTAGCTGGGTGGAGCTCTGGTGTGGTCTTAAACTGGCCAACAGGGTTTGTTGGTTCTAGGGACTCTTGGGAGGGGCTCTGGTGCAGGTCAAAGTGATCTGTGATGGTTGCCACTTGTGGTGGACTTTGAGGTGCCTGGGAGAGGCCAAGCTGGGAACCATAGCTGGCTGCCACTAAGGCCCAGCTAGGAATCACTTAGCAGGAAGTATGGGGCATGCTGAAGCCAGAAGCTGCTTGTGAACCTTTGAGAGATTTTAGTAAAGTTGTTCCTGGGTTTGGGGTATTGTAAATGAATAATACATTTTCTAACATTCTAGTTTGTGTCTTTTGTTGGACATACGGACTCATTTCTTTTGAGTATATCTATGAGTGAAATTAAAGTTTTTGCTTAGGCTTATTTTTTTTTGCTCTAGTAGCTAGCTGTTTCCATTGGTTATTCTTTAAATAATTGATATATGTTAGACTTTCACATGCATCTATATGACTTTTTAAAAATATATATATTTTATTGATTTTTTACAGAGAGGAAGGGAGAGGGATAGAGAGTTAGAAACATCCATGAGAGAGCAACATCCATCAGCTGCCTCCTGCACACCCCCTACTAGGGATGTGCCCGCAACCAAGGTACATGCCCTTGACCGGAATCGAACCTGGGACTCTTCAGTCCACAGGCCGACGCTCTAGCCACTGAGCCAAAGTGGTTAGGGCCTATATGACTTTTTTTTAAATATATATTTTATTGATTTTTTACAGAGAGGAAGGGAGAGGAATAGAGAGTTAGAAACATCGATGAGAGAGCAACATCCATCAGCTGCCTCCTGCACACTCCCTACTGGGGATGTGCCTGCAACCAAAGTACATGCCCTTGACCGGAATTGAACCTGGGACCCTTCAGTTCACAGGGCAACGCTCTATCCACTGAGCCAAATCAGTTAGGGCTAGATGTCTTTTTAAATCTTCCGTATTTTCCATTTTTGGCTTTATTTTCTTCAGGTCTGTGTTCTACTTCACTGATTTTCTTTTCAAATAGGTCTAATCTGTTGAAATCCATTGAGTTTTTAATTTAGGTAAATTTTTCAGTTTTTTTAATCCATTTGGTAATTTTTAAAAATTTTTTGGTTAATCCTCACCTGAGGATAATTTTTTCCTCATTGATTTTTAGAGAGAGTGGAAGGGAGGGAAGAGGGAGAAAGAGAGGAGAGAAACATCGATGTGGGAGCAATACATTGATTGGTTGCCTCCTGCACACCCCCGACCTGGCCAGGATTGGGCCTGCAACCCAGTTACATGCCCTTGACTGGGAATCGAACCCAGACCCTTCAGTTGGCAGGCCGATGCTCTAACCACTGAGAAAAACCGGCCAGGACAATTTGGTAATTTTTTATTGTTTTCAGTTCTCTGAAACATTTTCTTTCAAATCTCCAAACAGATCAAGTATATTTTAAAGTCTGCCTCTAATAATTCACATATCTGAATTCATTGTAGATCTGTTTCTGTTATATTTTTTAAATCATTTCCTCTTGTTTTTATCATATTTTCTTGTGCATTTTTACTTGAGTGGTAGACATTGTATATGAAAAATTATTGAAACAATACAAAGGCATTTTCCTTATAAGAGTCAGGTACTAATAGTCCTATATCACCTTGAGCCTGTTATAGGAATTGTGATTATAGAAAATCGTGAAGGTTGTATTATTTTAAATTCTTCCTTACCCTCAGGTATGGTCCTTTGGGGACCCAATCTGAAGTGCAGAGTGTTTACCAGGGGTCCCTTTGCGAAGTGGATCCTTGACTCCCAGACACTCTGCTCAGCTTCTCAGTGTCACATCTGTTTCTTTTGGAATTGGCACATTCTTCTAGAGAAGAGCTGTTCCAGATGCTGCACTCACCACTCCCAGTGTGCTCACTCTGGACCTGGGCTCCGTGATTTTTTTTTGCCTTATTTTCCAATGTCTCAAGAGTACATACATGTCTTCAATATTTTGGTCTCATTTTTCTAATTCTTGATAGAAAGGTGGTTTCACATGATCCAAATCACTACTACTGGAAGCAGAATTTGGACAATATTTTAACTGTGTAAACAAATTTGTTTTAATTTATTTTATAATTTTTAAGATTATTATTGATGACTAGGTCACAATGATTAATATCTGTGGCTAGAGGCCCATACAGTGCCGTTTGCTCATGTGTGGCAGCACGTGATCCTGGGGACTTCGGCACTGCTTTGTGATAGCTGAAAGGCTGAGGCTTTGTATGCAGCAGATGCTCACATACCTGTTGATGAGTGATGAGTGGGTTACGATAACTGATACATAATCCTATACATTAAGCAAGCAGAGATGGAAGAGTTAGTTTCAGAATAACCAGTTTCATAACTGCTATTTTTTGTATGTTTTTTTTGTTTTGTTTTGTTTTTTTTTGTAAAAGATCTCAGCACTTGTCCTAAGAGCCCAAGCATCTGAGGTTTTACTTGAAGAGTTACAACAGGGGTTTTCCCAAGCAAAGAGGGATGTTCAGGAACAGATGGTAAGTTAATATTTAAATAAATGTTAAGTATGTTCAATATAGTTCTTTTTGTTCTGTCTTGAAATCATCTTTGATATGACTTTATCTCCCAGACCAAAGTGTGGTTACTGTTACGTTCTCCAGGGCCTACAGTAATGGGCATTAGTTTAGTATGCTGCCTTATAAAGGGCATAATAATGTAAGCATTATTATGTAAAGACATTATTTCTTTTTAAGCCTACCTTCTGACCTCCCAATATTCCAATCTACTTTTCTGATTTCAGAAACCTAAATCAAATAAACTGTGGACGACATTTAATTTTCAGTTCCAAGTACAAACTAAAACTTGAAATCTCTCAGAGCCCTAGCAGCTGTAGCTTATAAGCAGTTATGCTTTTCCTGGACAGCGAATTTACCTAAAATAACCTCATTAATTGCCCACAAGTTATGATAAAGCATGCTGATAAACCCTGCTGTGGCCCTGGGAACTTTGAGAAGCCATTCATTTTGAGATGGTTGGGGTAAGAGAGCTTCTTGAAGAAGAGCTGGCTGGAAGCTCTGCAAAATAGTTCCCCAGATTTGGGCCTCCTCCGTCATCTGACTCCATTTGCCTTATTCTTCCTTTTTTCTCAAAGTTGGGACCCTGCATCTGATGGCCCTTTGTAAATTATAGCATTGTTGGTTCTGCTGGGATGGCCCTACAGGGCTGCCTCTTGTCCAGCTCTTCCAGGGATGACCAAAACAGCATCAGGTCACATGGCAGTGGTTTCTTCTTTCTTTTTTTAAAAATCTTTTTTGTTATTATTGATTTTTAGAGAGAGAGGAACATCACTGAGAGAGGAACATCATTGGTAGGCTGCCTCCTGTACGCCCCCTACTGGGGATGGAGCCTGCAACCTGGGCATGTCCCCTGACTGAGAATAAATTGGCATCCTCTTGGCTCCTGGGTCGATGAACCACACTGGCTAGGAGGGTTTCTTTTTGGTTGGCATTGGGTCAGTGTCTGAATGACCTTTAAGCTAACTTCTAAATCCTAGCCCTGATCTGTTTCATACTTGCAATTGTTTCTCAGTCTCTTTCTCTTTCATATTATATATGCACATACAGGGTGGGACAAATAGATTATCAGTTGTTCATATGGAAAAATAATATAGTAATTAATAATCCCATATAATAAGAGATATGCTAATTAGCCCAGATATGCTAATTAGTCACAACCAGATATGCTAATTAGTCATGACAGGTTATGCTAGTCACAACCAGTATGCAAAATGACCATCACTCCAACGCAATAATAAGAGAGGAATATGCTAATTAGTCGTAGCCATTATGCAAATTGACCATCACTCCCAACACACAAGATGGCCACCCTCATGTGGCCACAAGATGGCCAGCAGGGGAGGGCAGTTGGGGGCGATTGGGCCAGCAGGGGAACAGTTAGGCATTGATCAGGCTGGCAAGGGAACGGTTAGGGGGTGATCAGGCTGACAGGCAGAAGCGGTTAGGAGCAATCAGGCAGGCAGGCAGGCGAGTGTTTGGGAGCCAGCAGTCCTGGATTATGAGAGGGCAGTCGGACATCCCTTGAGGGGTCCCAGATTGGAGACGGTACAGGCTGCCCTGAAGGGACACCCCCCTCCATGGCTGGTGAGCACAGCGGCGGTGGTAGGAGCCTCGCCCGCCTCCTTGGCAGCACTAAGGATGTCTGTGGGCCTAAGCCGTCAGTTGGACATCCCATAAGGGCTCCTGGACTGCAAGAGGGCGCAGGCTGGGCTGAGGGGACCCCCCGCCCCCACTCCCGAGTGCACAACTTTCGGGCACTGGGCCTCTAGTACAAGAATAACCGTTTTGCATACTCACATCTGTAAACCTACTTTTGCCCCACCCTGTGTGTGTTTTTTTCTCCTTAAGAATATTGGCTCTGGAACATACTACCTTACTCTAAAGAGCTTTTTATTTTATTTTATTTTTTGAGAGAGAGAAGAAGAGAGAGAAACATCGATGTGAGAGAGAAACATCTATAGGTTGCCTCCCATACACACCCTGCCTGGGGATGGAATCTGCAACCTGGGTATGTGCCCTGACTGGGAATGGAACCCACAGCCTTTTGGTGTATGGGATGATTGATGCTCCAACCAACTGAGCGACCTGGCCAGGGTTGTATGTATTTTCTGAACAATTTGGAATTAAGCTGTAGACATCATATACTCCCAAACATTTTACTATGTATTTCCTAAGAACAAAAATGGTGTATATAACTATAATGTTATTATAGTGGACCCTTGCACAATGTGGGGTTCGGGACATTGACCCCAGCACAGTTGAAAATCCATGTACATAACTTTTGACTTCCCAAAATATAACTACTAATAGCCTAATAGCCTACTGTTGACTGGAAGCCTTACAAGTAATATCAGCAGTTGATTAACACATATTTTGTGTTATGTACATTATATACTGTATTTAAAAAATTTTTCTTTTTTTTTTTTTTTTAAATATATTTTATTGATTTTTTACAGAGAGGAAGGGAGAGAGATAGAGAGTTAGAAATATCGATGAGAGAGAAACATCGATTAGCTGCCTCCTGCACATCTCCTACTGGGGACGTGCCCGCAACCCAGGTACATGCCCTCGACCGGAATCGAACCTGGGACCCTTCAGTCCGCAGGCCGACGCTCTATCCACTGAGCCAAACCGGTTTCGGCTAAAAAATTTTTCTTTAATTGATTTCAGAGAGGAAGGCAGAGGGAGAGAGAGAGAAAAATAGAAACATCAATGATAGAGAATCATTGACCGGCTGCCTCCTGTATGGCCCCCACTGGGGATTGAACCTGCAACCCTGGGCATGTGCCCTGACCAGGTATCCAGCCGTAATCTCCTGGTTCATAAGTCGAAGCTCAAACCACAAGGGTTGGGCTGGAATTTTTTCTTAAACTATAAAAATGTATAAATACTTAGAAGTTTCACTTTCATTCCGTATTTTTTTTACTCCCATATATGATCATTTAAATTTATCTTTTATCTTTGTTTTTTCTTTTTGAAGGACAAACTTGCCAGCAGCCAGTTTGTCCTTCAGGATGCAGTCAGTGGTCAGCCTCCTGAAATGTTCTCTAACCCTCTCCCCTAATTAGGTGCCCTTCCGTCCTTTTACCACTGCTGGGCCCATTCTGTCCTCGCACTTGTATTATGGTTGGTAATCTTTGGTTTACTCACCTTTCCCTCCATTGCACCATGAGCTTCTCCAGGGCATCTGTCTTGTATTCCCCATGGGCATCAAAATGCCTAGCATAGAGTAGTAGCTGCTAAATAAATATTGGGGGAGTGAGTAATTTACATTTTTGTATTTAAGTTAAATGACTTAGTAGTAAAACAGCAGAAATTAAGTACTTTTGTGGAATTTTATCTTTTTTTAAAAAAATATATTTTATTGATTTTTTACAGAGAGGAAGGGAGAGGGATAGAGAGTTAGAAACATCGATCAGCTGCCTCCTGCACACCTCCTACTGGGGATGTGCCTGCAACCAAGGTACATGCCATTGACCGGGATCGAACCTGTAACCTTTCAGTCCATAGGCCGATGCTCTGTCCACTGAGCCAAACCAGTTACGGCTGGAATTTTATCTTATATAACTTTTATATTGATACAAATTCATATGAAGTACCTAACATAGTTTTCTACATCAGCAAGCAGAAATAGGAGCTTATCCCATTTTAAGAATGAGCTACTTAAGGCTGTTTTATTTCCTAAACATATATCCTCTTGATGATGTCTAATATTGGGAGTTCTTGGGCCATTCACAGTGATCCTGAGCTTGAATGTATGTACATGTCATGAAAAGTGAAGAAAGATACTGCTTTTGGTTTCTCCCTACTTCATGTTGAATGCATGCTATCAGGAAAGAGGAGGCTTGTACTGTATGCTCTATTTAATACAAGTCTTAATTGTGTCAGACACTTCCATGTAGCTAGAGATACTGTTCCTTCTGGAGTCCAAGATATGGGGGAAGAGAGTCAATACTTTTAGTCTGTTGGTAGAAGCGTAAAATGAGCTCAAATAACTTGCTTCATTGCCTGTCCCTTCAATATATGTAAAGGCTGCAAGTCAGTCTATGAGGTTTATGCACTCTGTCTCCTCAGCCCTCATTTGGTTTGGCTTGTGTTTCTCTGGTGCAGCTATCAGCAGATAGGATTTAATCTTTCTGGCTGTGATTAGTATCTGTTTCTATTTTAGGCAGTGCTGATGCAGTCACGGGAACAGGTTTCAGAAGAGTTGGTGAGGTTACAAAAAGACAATGACAGTCTTCAGGGAAAGCATAGCTTGCATGTGTCATTACAGCAAGCAGAAGACTTCATTTTACCAGACACTATAGAGGTAACTTATTTTCCACCTGCTCAAAATGCAAACAAACACATTTTCTGAAATGGCTATAAATTCTTCTTTTTTAAAAAAACAGGCTTTATTGAGATATAATTGACATACCAAATACTTCATCCATTTAAAGTGTATAATTCAGTGGTTTTTAGTATATTCTCAGATATGTAGCCATCACCACAATCAATTAAGAACATTTTCATCACCTCAGAAAGAAACTCCTTACCCTTCATTCCTTCACCCTACAGCCTTAAGCAACTACTAATCTACTTACTACCTATTGATGGCCCTGTTCTGGATTGTCACATGAATGGAATCATAGTTCTTTTTAATCCTCACCTGAGGATATGTCTTGGATTAAACTGATTTTAGAGAGAGGGAGGAAGGAAGAGAGAGAGAGAGAGAGAGAAACATTGATCGGTTGCTTTCTGTACCCACCTCTACTGGGGATCGAACCCACAACCTGGGTATGTGCCCTGACTGGGAATCAAACCCATCACCTTTCAGTGTACTGGATGATGCTCTGGCCAACTGAGCCACACCAGTCAGGACTGGAGTAATATAGTTTGTAGTCTGTTGTGACTGGCTTCTCCCACATAGCATACTATTTTCAAGGCTCATCCATGTCATAGCATGTATCAGTTCTTCATTCCTGTACCTATTTGTTGATGGACATTTGGGTTGTTTAATGTTGCTATGTGGGTTTTCACATATGGGTTTTCATGTAGACATGTGTTTTCATTTCTCTTGGGAAAAACCTAGCAGTGGGATTGCTTGGTGTCTGATTATTTGAGGATTGCTCCACATCCTCACCACTTGTTTCACTTAAAAAAAATTTTAAAATTGATTTCAGAGAGGAAGGGAGAGGGAGAGAGAGATAGAAACATCAATGATGAGAGAGGATTATTGATCAGCTGCCTCTTGCACGCCCCCCTACTGGGGATCGAGCCCGCAACCTGGGCATGTGTTCTGACCAGGAATCGAACTGGGACCTCCTGGTTCATAGGTCAATGCTCAACCACTGAACCACACCAGCTGGGCTTGTTTCATTTTTGATATAGCCATCCTAATGGGTGTGACGTGGTATCTCATTGATTTGCATTTCCCTAATGGCTAGTGATATTGAGCATCTTTTCATGTGTTTATTGGCCCTTTGTATATCTTCCTTGGAGAAATGTCTATTCAAATCCTTTGCTCATTTTAAAATTTTTTTATTGAGTTATAAGAGTTGTTTATATATTCTCCATGTAAGTCTGTTATCAGGTAAATCCACTGTAGATATTTTCTCCCATTCTATGGATTGTCTTTTTCACTTTCTTGATGGTATCCTTTGTAGCACAAAAGTTTTAAATTTTGAGATAGTTCCAATTTACCTATTTTTTCCTTCTGTTGCTCGTGCTATCAGTGTCATATCTAAGAATGTTTTGCCAAATTGAAGGTCTGAAAGTTATTCTTGCAGAACCAGATTGAGAACGCACCAGAAATGAAATGTTTGAAGGGGTCACCAAGCTGGATCCTTGGTGTTTTCCTGTTCAGCACTTAAAAGGGTGTACTACACTCTCCCTCCTTTAGACTTCAATAACCCTTTAGGATGCTTTTAGTCATTTCCATCCTCCTGTGCTTAGGGGTGAATCTGGGCTGCAAACCCAGAAGTTGCCCAAAGACGTTCATTACTATCTCCTTAACATTCTCCAACCTTTTTTACATTTTAAAACCTTTTAACATATAAAAAAACTTCATCTTATGCTAAGCTCAAGTAAAACCTATAAACACTATAGTTAAAGATGAGATTTCTTAGAGCAGTTTTCAAAACAAAATAGAAAAATGTTACTCGTAAAATCCTTTTGTTCTTTTATCTTAAAAATTGTAATTGTTAAAAAACTATTTAAAATCAAACATTACATAAATTTATATTTTTGTAAGTAACAGTTTTCCTTAATCTTACCTCTATACATTCTACAATTTGGTCTTCATTCTTCTTTCCTATATATACACATTAGCATTACTGTTAATTTTGGGTTTTTATTTTACTTATTCACAGGGGCTCCGCTGCCTACCTTGCCATTAGCTCCTTGCTTTTCCTCTCATCCTCCTTCACCCCCATCTTGTGGTCTCAGCTCAGTTTGCTGGTGCTCTCCTTTCTGAACTGGTGGCTGATCTCATCAGGGAGAAAGTTTGCGTGACCTGCCTGCTTTTGCTATCAGCAGAGCACTTTAACAGCTCTGTTAAATTTTCCCTCTTGGCAGGAAAGATTCCTCTCTTCCATGGTCTCTAGAAAACTTCTTATTCCTAAATTAAAAAAAAAAAGTAAATCCAAGAAGCCTTGAAGGATGTAACTAGTCTAGCCTTTAAGCCTTGATTCTTAGTTTCAGCAGTAAATCTTATGAAATATTTGTTAAGTTTTTACTTTTTTCCCCTCTGTTCTGTAATTTATATACATTTGCTAGTTATCTAAGAATCCCAGTTTTTGCTTTACAGTTGCTTTAGGATATCATTGGGAGGAGTTTAAAGAAGACAGTTAAAATTTAGGGAAAAATGAGATTTAAGCTGAATTTATTATAGCAAATGGTGATCACCTTAGAAAGCCATTCTTTGCCATACTTGCCTCTGGGCTAACATAGTACTTTGCTTGTGGTAGATGTTCAACAAGTGGTTGAATGAATAAGTAAATAAATTTTATCTTCATAGAATTCACATTTGCTTCTGAGTTTATCTTTTGGTCCTTATACCCTAACACTCCTTAAATTTAAGCAAGGACTAGTTTAGCTCCTAAACTATTCATGGTGAACCCCACATTGTAAGTCACTTAACATTTTTATTTTCTGCTTATGAAACAGTTTTGAGGGAAAAATATGTAGTTCACAGTGCACATTTTTTGGCTGGGAATGTCTTATTTCTGTAACATTCTGAATGTTAATATGACATGCACGGTACCTGCCCCTTGAAGCCCCAAGTGGGGTGGAGTTGGAAATCTTTAATTTTTGAACCATTTATAGCAACACCTGAAATTCTGGTTGCAGAAAATCTTTACCTTCCTTTGTTTACTTTCTTTCCTCACAAACCCAATAACCATTTGTGTCTTTAATCCAGGAACTCCGGGAATTGGTATTAAAATACCGTGAGAATATCATTAATGTGCGGACAGCAGCAGACCACATGGAAGAGAAGCTGAAGGCTGAAATACTTTTCCTAAAAGAGCAGATTCAAGCGGAACAGTGTTTAAAAGAGAACCTTGAAGAAACTCTGCAATTAGAAATAGAAAACTGCAAGGAAGAAATAGGTGAAGATAAAAGTGATATAGTTTAGAATTGGAGGCATTAAATAAAACTTATTTCTGATTCTAAGAAGTAATACATGGCCATAGAATGTGGAAACAGAAAAGTATAGGAAAGAGTTAAGTAAGAACTCAGTCCATTTTTCCAGATGTTCTGATATATCCAGTAACTAGGAGTAAAACAAAAAAAACACCCAAAACTCACGGTATTTTTAGGAGCTCTAGAGGCCTCTCTTTGGCAGCTACTAGGAGATGGGAAAGTCAGTACTTGAACCTAGACCACTGGGGAGTGTGACTAGATGCGTGGCGTTTCCTTGCAGGACTTTGATGGGTTAACAGATTCCTGCAGGGAATATCTCCACACACCCCAGGGTTAGATGTGGATGTCTGATGTAGAGGGAGTTTATGATACAGTGTTCATTCATATGGACTCTGCTTTTACCTGAGCGTGGTTATAATGCTGATTGGGGATAATTTTGAGAAAAGGGTGTTGGTTTTCCCCTGTGTTTAGTATATATTTGACTTCTTTCATAATATGAGATTCAAATTATGGTAGAAAAAAGGAGTGTTGTAAGAAAAAAATTTAAATCCACAATAATCAATAAATGATAACACTTCTCCCTCTTTTTTTCCTTCTAGCTTCCATTTCTAGCTTAAAAGCTGAATTAGAAAGAATAAAAATAGAAAAAGGACAGGTGAGTTTCACGAGTTTCAAATTAATTCCACCAGCAACCAGTAGTTACTAGTGTTTGTTGAATTCTGTTGTGCTAGACCCAAGGAATGAAATATAGTTACATGTCCCTTGTGTCTAGTGGGAAAGGGTGATGATAATCGAGACCACTTACTGAGGAGTCTGCTCTGTGCCAAGGCCATATGTAGACCAGAGGGTACAGAGGGGGCAGATTGCAGCCTGGAATTTCCATGGTCATGGGAAGACAGGCAAGGTATGGTATTGATATGTACTTGAAGCTACAGTAGAAATATGTACAGAATCTTTTACAAATAGGAGATGATGGTTTCTAGCTGGCTGAGCCCTCTTCTCTTAGACAGCATGACCCTACTCAACACTGGCCTCCTTGTTTGTTGACCTTTGCCTCCACCTGCCCCTTCCTTCCCACAGTCTTGGCTGCACCACGCCCATCTCTGATATCTCACTCCAGCCCCATGTTGCCTCATCCTCATTTACCATCCTTCCGGCTCTTACACCCATGGGTTCAGCTGTCTGAGAACCTCATTCAGACCTTCACCTCCCTGCACTTTTCCTTTGGTTTTAGCGACGTCCTCATGGCTTTGCTTTCCTCTGAGCTGCATCCGTATGGCTTCTTTCACCTAGTCTCCCAGCAGCACCTGCAGGTCCCCTGACTTCTCGTCTGTCTGCTGCCCTCGGTACTGCCCAGCTCTGGGTTAATCCTGCTGTGCACCTCTGCACCTCTGCCCCACGCTGCTGATGCCACTGGAATGAAGAAAACACTGCTTGCCCTAACCGGTTTGGCTCAATGGATAGAGTGTCGGCCTGCGGACTCAAGGGTCCCGGGTTCGATTCCGGTCAAGGGCATGTACCTCAGTTGTGGGCACATACCCAGTAGGGAATGTGCAGGAGGTGGCTGATCAATGTTTCTAACTCTCTATCCCTCTCCCTTCCTCTCTGTAAAAAAAAATCAATAAAATATATATTTTTTTAAAAAAGAAAAAGAAAACACTGCTCATGTCATCAGTTGGGCCTCGAGTGCTACTCAGTTGGCCTTTCATTTGCCCTTAGCAAATGTCTTCCTTCCCTCCCAGTGGGAGTCAGACAGTCACACTCACTTCACCTCCTCACTCGGCACGTGATGGCCGTGTACCTGTCATCGTAGGGCCACCTTCAGCTTCCTGGCCTCTCAATTACTTCTCTTACTTTTCTTCCCAGCCTTCTCTGTCCTGTTTCTTCAGAGAAAATGATGTTTCTGCCTAGCAAGGTGGCTCAGTTAGTTGAAGCATCATCCATACACCAAAAAGGTCTTGGGTTCGATTCCCAGTCAGGGAACATACCTCGATTGCGGGTTCAATTCCCAGTTAGGGCATGTATGGAAGACAACCGATCAATGTTTCGCTCTCACATCAGTGTTTCGTTTCTGGCTCTCTTTCTCCTTCCTCTCTCTCTAAAATCAATGAAAATATCCTCAGGTAAGAATTTTAAAAAAAGAAAGAAAATGAGTCTTGTTTCTGACCAGACTTCCTCTCAGTTTTCCGCTCAGTTATGGGCCTTGAACTTCTACCTTGTTATTGGTCTTTTCCATTACACAGATGTTTCCTGTTAAGAGGAGAAAGGTTTCTCTTTGGATTATAATTCTCTCTCAAGTTACCAATCTTTCTTCTTCCTTTTATAGCCTAGGTTCTTGACCTCCACCGCCTGACCTCCTGGTCACTGCTCACGCGTTGAAGTCTGGCTTCTGCCTCCACTGTACCGTTGCGGTTGCACTGGCAGAAATCAGCAGCCTTCTAGTCACGTCCCATCCTTTCCACTCTGTAGCTGTTTGGGTTCAGACTTCAGTTCTCACCTGGGTTATTGTAACAGCCTCCCAAATTTATCCCATTCCAATTCATCTTTATAATAAACCAAGGTGGCCTTTATATTGTAAACTATGTCCCAGTCTGGTTAAAAGCCCTCCAGGGGTTCCCTTTACCTCCGAGACCAAGTCCTTATTCCTTAGCCTCCCTACTGCCTCTCCAGCTTCAGCCGCAGCACTCTGTGCCGTAGCTCTGTAGCTCTTAGCAAATAGTCACCACAGTTCCTGAACTCGGTTTTTATTCATCTCATCCATCCCCTCTCTTTGGAGTAGCTCTCTCCACCTTCACCCTTTTCTTTCCCCTGTAAAATTTCTCATCTTTTAAGGATCAAATGTCATCTCTTCAAGGGAACCCTTCTCAACTTTTCTGGCAGAATTAAATGCTTCTTCCTCCATGTTCACATGTCATAATTCTTTACTTACATGTCAGTCTTTTCTGATTTCTCCATCTCCAGGCCTTAGAACATAGTAGTTGCTTAGTTTAATGAAATAAATGGGTCTTGAAGAATAAATAGAAGATTCACAGAGACCAAAGGGTGAGAAGAGCATTACAAGCAAAGCCAACGTCCATGGCCTAGGAGACCTGAGAACTTGGGCATCGTGCTCCAGGCACAGCTCCTCTGGGTGGTGTGTTGAGTAGGAAGTTTCGATGAATTCAGCTTTTTCCTTCTTCCTTTCACAGTTGGAGTCCACATTAAGAGAGAAGTCTCAACAGCTTGAGAGCCTTCAGGAAATGAAAATCACTTTGGAAGAACAGTTAAAGAAAGAGACTACTGCTAAGGTGATGTTTTTGTTGGTAGTTGAATAAAAAAACTGCCAAGAATGTAGGATCACATCTTGCCCATTTAAAAAAGATTGCTGCTTTGAATAGTGCTACCCTTTGAAAGTTGTCAAGACTTTGCAGAAAGAAAATGCAGTGAATTTATCTCATTAGAGTTGGGTCAGATCTAACACTGCCGCTCTGGCTTTTTAGGTGTTGGGCTGAAAGGGCCGTGAAGCAAACTTGGCTTTGCCATAGCTAGACACACTGCTTCAAAAGGGTCATTCATTTGACTCATCAAATACTACATTGAACCATATTTGCTGCCTAATTTTTGATGATTCCAGTTAGAATAAAGGTGCATGAGACTAATTGTGGGGGAGGTTTCCTAGAAACAGTGTCTGTATGGTCACTTTTAAGTGTAAAAACACTGTGAACCTGGTATCTGATAGTTCTCTGTAGAAATGTTGCCACATGGTTTGCTGAAGGGGAGATAGCTGGGGCTGCCTGATACATGTTCACTGAGAATTTTCATATGCTTGACTGTTATGGTTGTCAGAGAAAGTCCCCAAAGTTTCTGTCCCTATTGCTGTAGTAGCTCTGATCTTAGAGCTGCTTTAAATATATATATATATGTGTGTGTGTGTGTGTATGTATATATATATATTAGAGGCCCGATGCACAAAGATTCGTGCAAGAATGGGCCTTCCTTCCCCTGGCTGCCGGCACCGCCTTCACTCCGGCTGGAGCCGCCTTTCCACCTTCATTCCAGCCCAGAGCCACCTTTCTGCCTTCGTTCTGGCCCGGAGACAACTTTCCACCTTCCCATGCTGCCCAGAGGCCAGGAGCGGCTGGGCAGTGCGGAACGCCTGCATTGTCGCCATGGCGACGATGCAAGCATCCCGCCTCGCTCCCGGCTGCTTGGCACCTGTGCATGCAAACTAATCCGCCATCTTTGTTGGGTTAATTTGCATACTCGCTCCTGATTGGCTGCTGGGTGTCGAAAAGGTGCGGTCAATTTGCATCTTTCTCTTTTATTACTGTGGATATGGATTTCAGAGAGGGAGAGAGGAGAGATAGAAACATCAATGATGAGAGAGAATCATTGATCAGCTGCCTCCTGCACATCCTCTACTGGCGATCGAGCCCACAATCAGGGCATGTGTCCTGACCAAAATCAAACCCAGGAACTTTCAGTCCACAGGCCGATGCTCTATCCACGGAGCCAAACCAGCTAGGGCTTAGCAGCTGCTTCTTGATGATTAGCCACTGTCACCAGGCTGCTGGGGGTGGGGGGAGATGTGTGCATCTGTGCGTGCAGCACTTTAATACGTTTTGATTCATTTTAGGGACCTTGAGCAAGTAGCTTAGGCAACTCGATACCCACCTTTCTTCTCTAGTAGGAGACTACAAGTTCCTAGATCTCCTAAGTCAGTGGTTCTCAACCTTGGCTGCACATTAGAATCACCTGGGAATCTTTTTAAAATTCTGATTTCTGGGCCTCATCCTCTGGAAATTCTGTTTCTTTGTTACTAATGTTGTGGCCCCACCCCATAACAAAGAAACAGAATTTCCGGAGGATGAGGCCCAGAAATTAGAATTTTACAAAGATTCCCAGGTGATTCTAATGTGCAGCCAAATTGAGAACCACTGTCCTAAGTGATTCTGACCTATGGCTCTTTGGCGTTAATCCTCCTTCAAAACTTGTATTTTTTTAGGTTACCATTGAACAACTAATGTTTGAAGAGAAGAACAAAGCTCAGAGGTTGCAGACAGAACTAGATGTCAGTGAACAAGTCCAGAGAGATTTTGTAAAGCTTTCTCAAACCCTTCAGGTGAGGCATTTGGGGAACCCTTAGAGCACCAAGGCACTTTAGGGGGTCCTGGTACCCAGGAGAACTCACCGCCCCTGGACTCCACCACTGACAATAGCTAATCCAGCCCAAACACCTGCCTGGTCATTCAAGCCAAAACCCAGGTGTGTACCTCAGACTTGTGCCCCTTTCCCTCTCTACCGTTGGTCCTTAAGAGGAAAGTGTGAAGTCCTTGGAATACCATGTAAGACCCTTCCCAACAAGGCCTATCCCTACAGTTTTTCACCTCTTTGCCTTATATTTTATATTCCATGTTCCAATGTATTTTAACTCCTTGTGGTTCCTTGCCCACAGTAGTCACTCTGGTAAGCCTCATTATCTCATCAGCGCCTGACTCCCCAGGCCCAGCTTAGCTCTGTCTTCCCCATAGACCTACAGAGCTAGGTCCTCACACTGGGCCACAGTGGTCCACCACCACCTCCATGCCGCTTGGCACATAGTGAGTGCCTACAGTGACATTTAGCATATTGTGCTGAGATTCTCTTTAAGTCCCCCTGCCCCACCACCAACTGAACTGTGGGTTCTCAGGGGTCAGGTCTCATTCACATCCATGGTCCCAGCACCTTACACTGGGTCTGCTCCACAGCAGCTTTTGGGAATTGCTCCATCTCCTCTAAACCAATCAAAGTAACCTTCCGAAAATCTAGGCAGGAACCATGTGCACTTACCCTGTATTGTCTCTCCAGGTGCAGTTAGAGCGGATCCGGCAAGCAGACTCATTGGAGAGAGTCCGGGCAATTCTGAATGATACCAAACTGACAGACATTAACCAGCTTCCTGAGACATGACACCTTCACAGCAGGACTCTCGCCTGCACTTTGGGTTTTTAACTCATCTTTAGAGCAACATTAATTACTTACTCTTAACTAAAGAAGTCACAAAAAAGGAAGACTGGGGAGATGTGTTTCTAGTGGGAGAAGACTGTGCAGCACAGGAACAGCAAACCGCCAGGCTAATTTGCAGCAAAAAGACCTTTAAAGTGGGAACACTAGCGAGACCCCAGGCTTGACTCCAGCAGATGTGGATCAGGTTCGGTGATGGAGAAAGTGCTGTTTCCTTGCCTGTTTATCCAACTTTTCCCTAAAGCACCATCCAGTAGTGTTTGGAATTACATTTCCTGTTCATAGATATTGGAAGAGATCATTTTTTGTTGTATAGAGTACATCAGTAACAGTATTCAGCTAGCAAGACACGTGTAGTATGCTGTATGAGTATTTTATATTAAAATATGAAGTTTGAGAGCAGGCCATTGGCTAGTGACTGCATTTCCTAGCTCAGTGCTTTTTAAAAAAACTATTCTATCTTTCATTGGAGGATCTTAAATGCTACTGAAACTTGCCAGAGAATCAGAAGTTGTGGCAAACAAAACCAATTCAAGAACTGAATTATGAGAATTTGAAAACTTAGCTGGGGCTATACGTATTGGAAATTGAGGTTAAAGGAAAAGCACAAGACACTGTTTGAAAGCACTTTTTCTGCTACTTGGATAAATTTCGTGGGCCCACAGGTACCAGGGTCAAACTGAACTGGTGCCACCTGCTCTTGAAAACTGTTATTGGATCAGTGGGAAAAGAATAATATTAACAAAACAAGCTGACAACATCTAGTACAAATTTATAAATCTGCTGCTTGCTTTTAACTCCAATCAATGGGCCGAAGTACTGTTTCAGAAGTGTCAGATACAAAATGGTGATAACTATGTTTGACAGGTACCAATTTTGTATTTTTCTTTTATAATTTAGACCTGCAGTGTGATAATGCTTATGAAGTTGGGAAAACCCCAGTCAGTCCGTTCATCAGTTTGGAAATCTGCTTTGTCATTCCTGTGAGGTTAGCTTTTCTTTGTGAAGAAAGCTTCAGTGAACAGGCTGCCTTGGCCGTGGCCGTATGGGGTTGCAGAAAGCAGAGAACGGTTCCTATTGGTTATTGACCTGCTGCAGGACTGTCAGCCAGTAGGAGTCTACATGGTTTCATTCATGATAGAGATGGTTCAAAGGTAAAATCGTTTTCAGATAATTTTTGTGATTGGTGTTATGTAACAACAGGGTACTTGAAGGAAACTTACAGTAATTAAATGGATTAAGTAAATTGTTTGGCTCATTTAAAGCCACCATCAACTTAGAGTTTAAAGTGAATTGTCATTGTTATAAATGAAGCTATTGTGGACTAGCCCGAAAGATCTTTACTTCTGTCTTCCATGGGACAAAATACAGACTACATACCTCATTCCTTAGGTTATTGTTGTAGTCTTGGATTCATGATTATGAATTTAAAAGTAAATACTAATTATGGAAATAGTGCTACAGGCTTGCCATGCATGAAACATTATTTTAATTGGTTTACAGTCCCTTTGTATAAAGTACTACTTGGTTTAAAGGAAACATTTATACTCATTGAGTTACAGGGAATTTAATTCTAAAATACAATCTGTTTAAATGTTATTATAAGTGTAAGACTGGTTCCTTGAATAAGCCCTGAGCTAATTTGTTTCAGAATATTAAAATTGGCACTATAATTCAGGATGGATGGGTAATTCATAATCTTCCTGAACTAAACTATAGGTCCCAGGGAACTGCTCTGCTGAGATAAGCTTGCAGATGTTTTTCTCAGTAAGATGGTACTGGGCCAATAAAATCATGATTAGGGAACCACTGGTAGTTTCTACTGTGGCAGATGCAGACTGTTGGAACCCACTTTGTTAAGAAAAATATCCTAGAAAAACCCAAACTGTTACTCTAGGTTTTGTTAACAATTTGTTTCTGGTATGAAGCAAATATTGTGCCACTATCCTGGTAAGAAACACTTTAATCTGGGTTTTCTGTGTAAGCGGGAAACTGATTTGAAGGCAGGATTTAGCCTGTCTGGACAAAAGAAAAGATCAGTTCGGTTTCACAAGTGTTCCTGTGTTTGTGTTCAGTCTGTACACATATTTTTCTCACGCATGTCTAACATGATTTACCTCCTACCTGTTACCTGCCTTATGTGGCTTTTAATTGGCAGTCACTCGGCCATTTCTGGGCAGGTGCAGTATTACCTTTCAGAACTAATATGGGCAGGTAAAAAACATTACCCAACGCTAACAGAACAAAATCATATGCTGCATACAAAGTCTTTGTTTCTTTTTCCCTTTGAGGTCCTACATTTGTACCTTGTACTCACTTGTAACTCATATCAGGACACAGTGCACAGCCAAACTGAGCTCTCAAAGGTAATACTGCCTGTGGAAGTGAGCCAGCAGCGGCTTTGCAGTTGTGGATCCTGGGCTCGGCTCTAAGCAGATTTCAGATGTAACCGTTTGTTAACTGTACTGAAGGTGTGTCCTTAGGAAGAGAGTGTTCAAATTAAAAAAGCTGCTGCCTAGTATATTGTGTGGCCTTTTCCTTTGAATCCTTCCTTTTCAGAATCACATTTCTGGTGTTGGCACTTTAAAATGCAGCTCTTAATCTTGTTCAACTGTGGAGAAAACTCAAGGTTCTTGGGCTTTTAAAAAAATCCTAAGTCATTGCTGAACATAATCATCGATTTAGGCTTATATATAAGGCACATTCCAATTTTTAAGTAAAAGCATTTATTCAATAATTATAAAACAAGTAAAGTATGAAAATGATGAACAATATAACACCAAAGCTCATCCAAATGCCTCTTTATAAATAGATAATGCTACTGGCTTGTTTTACAGTTTGAGCTCAAGCCTTCACTTGTGTTAACTTCAGGTGCGACTGTTCCTGGTGGTGTCAGAAGTTGACATGATTTCGGATATCATTAATCTGCTTCACCATTTCTCTTATGTGTTCACCCCTGTAAAATCATAAAATCACTTTTGGGAACAGAACAAATGAGTAAGCCATAAAGAATTCAAACTAGTTAGTAATGTTGAAATTAGAAGTGCTTTGCTAAAATAAACAGGTTAACATTTCAGATGGATAGTAATGGTGTTTACTACTTATTTAAGGCTAACAACAGTGGCAAATAGTATTGCAACTGCTGGAAATATTTTTTAACATGTTCCCTGGGGACTACACCTTGACCACACAACAAAATCATATTACAATGAAGTCATCATCTCAAGTTCTTTATCACATGGCTCCTATTTCAGTAAACTTGACATACAAATGCCAAGTAATGTCAGCTGGGCAGAGAAAGGCTACTTTTGGCATATTTATTGCAAAGAAAAAGCTACCTCATAACAGCTGACTGTTAGTATTACTTACTCCTCCTTCAGGATGGACTGAATGCACTTCCGCTGGTAGGCACTGAGGGTAATGGTGGGTTTTTGAGGACTTAGTACCTTTTCCATCTTGCGCTGCTGATAGTCTTTTTTCATGGTAACCTTAAGTATCAAACAGAACATAGGTTTTTTGGCTGTGGTTTGCTACATGTTTTCATGGTATCTTTTTACTTTTTAAATGTATTTTTTGTTGTTGAAAAGTATTACAGATTTGCCCGCCCCCCTCTCCTTTTTCCCCCTCATTGACTCTTCCCCACTCCTGCCCCCTTCCCAGGCCTTCACTGCATTACTGCCTATGTCCATGGATTATACTTGTAAGTTCTTTAGTAAATCTCTTCCCACCTTCCCTACCCCCTCTGAGAATTTTTTATATTTTATGAAATAATTTTTACAGAACAAACATAAGTACAAAATTTAACAACCTATATTCATTCCTACCTGTTTGATGGCATTGCCCAAATGTCGAAGTTGATCAGGTATCAACTGTAATTCTTTCTTCATGTCTCTCTCACTATCAGAGAGAACTGGAAGCTGAGAATGAAAACTGTGAAGTACTTTTTTCATCCTTTAAAAAAGGCAAGAAAACATCTCAGCTTAAGATCTCTGCTACTTAGGGATGAATCTGGTATCTATGAAGGGGATAGACACCAGGATGACGGGGAAGGCATCACTGCACTGTCTTCCCTAACGCACCTCAGGAGAGGTAAGGGAGCCAGCTCCATCCCGCAGGCCTCGGGGAACACTCCAGGCCCACTTCGCGTCGCACTGCTAATATCTGAGCACGTAGCACTAGTAGTACCTGAGCGGGGAACTGAATGTTGTACGACCACTGACCTGTTTGTGATATCTTCTTGTTTTTCTTTGGCTTCCTCATATTTGTCAGCTAAGCGCTCAGCCATTTCCCGCAGACTTTTCCTAATGGCAGAAAAAAAGAGACTCTTAGGGTCCATCTTGATGGTGACGCCAGCTAATGTGGTCTGGGTTTTAGGGCAAGATACAGTTCCAGTCGTCTGGAGCTTTTTTTTTTTTTTTTTTCTCCTCACCAATTTTGGCACTTACCTTTCCTCTCGACAATAATTGAGATCTTCAAGTTGTTTCTTTTTTTGGTCACATAATAATTTGATCCTTCAAAAGCAAAAAAAAAAAAAGAAAGAAAGAAAGAAATGTAATGGGAAGCCAGGTCTAGGCCATTACACAGTGTCGGCTGCCCGCCAGGAGCTGGTGGTACGTGAGCAAAGGCCACCTACCTCCGCTGAATCTCCTCCTTGGCCAGGTCCTGTTTAAGAATGTACTGTTCTCTGAACACTTGGGTGGCTCTGCTGATGAGCTGAAGACATTCTTCAGGAGGAGGGGCTGTATCTTTTTCAGATGATCTTTAAAAAAAAGTTTCTACCATTACTTTCCTTTAGGTGAGTAAAACAACTAAAAATTGACTCAAGTCATAGTTGCTTTTTTCCCTTTTTATACCTCCTGTTTATCATTTTCAAGGTGCCTCTATATCCATTCTGTCTATTCACTAGCTGATTAAATATGCCCTATGTTTCTTCCAACTCCAACATAGTAAAAAGTACATGAAATGAAATAAATAGCTGAGGAGAGACAGGATGAACCAGTTCTTAAAACCTATAACCTATATCCCATACTTCAAAAATGCTGGATTTGCAACATTGCGTTGCAAAATGCTTCTTATATGCTTTTCAAAGGAATCCGGGGCTTCAGCTAGAATTCGGAGGGGAGACTCTGCCACTTCAACATCTCCTTGAGTACAAAGCAGGGGAGGAGACGCTGGATGGACTGTGCTTCTGCAAAATAAATGAAACAGAATCTACCATGAAGTTGTTTACTGTATCAGAAGAAAGCATTAGCCACATCTGCCCAGAATCTTAAGGAACTATCGAGTGGCACTGTGTGTGTGAGTACCAGGATGCACATTTCTGCCATGAAGACAGACCCTTGGGGAGCTACCCCCTTATTCTACCAATGCTACCATTTGTCAAAGCATTCTGGGCCCTGTCACTCCAAATTCTTTTTGTAAAGATCAAGGCAGCACAGGGTATAAATTCATCATGAACTTTTCTGCAAGGACTCGAGAGCCTGTTACAAGCCAGTCATAAACAAATGAATCACTCATTTCCTAGGTACAGTTTGGATTTGATCAAAACCAATATTCACCCAGATAACCACTAAATACTGTACTTACTCTCTATATATAACGACTTATAAAAATTACATTCATTCGAGTATTACAAATATTCACGATGGCAATTTCAGAAAGCTTGAAAGACTGCAAAAGTTAACACCATGGTGAGCGACTTACTCTGAATGCAACAATAATCTGGGAGTTCGTTAACAATATTACACTATAGACAACCTGTATTTTAGGGAGTTAGCAGAAAACATGATTTGAATGTATCTAGATAACTTAACATTTCAGTTTTCTTTTCCTTCGAGATTCACATTTTTATGCTGAAGTAACCCAGTGTGTAGGTCTTATTTCACTAAAGGTAGGATGGGTTTTTAAAAATATGCTTGAGGCAATAGGCAAAAAGGAATTTTTTCAGGGATTTTATTGTATTATGTTTATTCTTGCTAGAGTTTTTAGTCTCTTTTAGTGTAAGTAATACAAAATTGATAAGAGTTCTTTTGCTTTCCAAATAGTGTAACTTACCAATCTTCAAAGAGCATGGGAGTTCTTTGAAGGATAGTAAATTAATGGCAGTATTTCAAACTGTGTCAGTGTCTAAAAGTACATGCTTTGAAATGACACCAGGAGACTCAGGAAGGGGGGTGCCAGTGTTCAACACCGGTGGCTTATTCCTGCATTTATAAAACCCAGAATGACATTCCAGGGTTGCTGGAAAAACAAAACAACCACACAGCGCTTATAGCTTCATACGAGTGCTTTAAGAAGGAAGATTACGAGTTCAGCTATATACCACCAGACTTCCAGAGTTACATGTCTATGACGTCCCTCTGAGCCTGGCAGAAATGGAGAAGTTAAAGTGTGAGCATGGACTTGGGAGTGAGAAAGCCCTGTTTCCTTTTACAAGATGGGCATAATAGTGTGGTCCTTACAGGGTCGCTTTGGTTACAGGAGAAAATGCATGTAACTGCCTTACTTTTAAGTCTGGCACTTAGTTAGAACATGATAATCATTGAATATAATTCATATTAATGGAGTTCGCTATTTTAGTATGCTTTCCCATACTTTGAAGTAAAGCTCTTGACTCTCAGGTAGCCAGAGAAGATATCATGCCTAAAACCAATCCAATCCTATCTTTCCAACCCTCTTAAGAAGCCAAAGCATAATCCAAGTACCTTCAAGCCGTTTCTAAGGGCATTTTCCCAGTTTAGATGTTGCAGAATTAACAAGTTGTGTGGGGAATACAAAAAAGTACTTACAATAAAGGCCTTATGAGGCATTCATAGGTGCTGGTGATGCAGATCATCGTGGGCCCCAGGATGTCAGGCACAATCCAGAACCCTTGAATGGGAGCTGGCTGCCTGGAAACACACACAGGCACAGGGAAGTTAGGAAATGGCAACCGCAGTGGATCCAAGTGTAATGACATGGCTGAGGTTCGCCGCCTTCTCTGGCTGGGCTATCAGTTGCCTGGGACCTGCTCTTAGTGCAGTAACCTCAAAGGTGCTGACCTGGAAACCTGTAATACTCACAGCTTTGACTGGTTTGAAACATGCTGTCACTTAGCAGCCTAGAGGCCATTTGACTTACAAGTCACTCAGGAACCCAGAGCCTCATGATGCGCACTAACCTCAGCAGTTACCATGATTCAATGAAGTTATACGTGTCTTTCTCCCCAACTTGCACAGAAGACCCAGCTGTCTCTGCCTAGCCCAGATTAAGTGCTCAGAAACTGCTGACTGAATTCAGTCTATCTCACATGAAAAATCCCAGGCAGCCCAACACCTGTCACAGGACTTCATTTCCTGTGCACGGCTTGCATCTCCCTTTTAATCCTGGTTATTTCACTGGAGGAAATGTCTTTCCTGCCAACAGGCTGCTCCACCTGCCCCAATGTTCATCCCACCCCCACAGCACACTTCCACCCTGGACTGACAATGCCATTTCCTCTCACCTCTTCTGATCTCAACTCTGTAGTTTCAAAATCTCCTATTGTCTACCCTCGGCTTATAAACATGCTCACGTCTCTTCATTCAAAGCTCTCTCCACTGTAATTTCAAGCACCCCCTAACATAGTTTTTCTTCCCTTCTCTTTAGAATCAACAGACTGTAAATTGTAACCTATAAGAGGGGAGGTAGGTAAGGGGGAGTCTGGGAGGTTAAAAATTTTGTATTTTATATTTTCAGTGTGAAATCTACACACAGAAGAGTGCATACATACACTCTGTAACCACTATCCAGGTCACCAATCAGAATGCTGCCGCTACCAGGGCGCTGATGCTACCCGATCCAGCCTTCCACTCCTTAGAGCAGTCACCGCTATTCTGACTTTTATGATACTCACGCTCCTGCTTTGCTTCATAGTTTTCTATGTATTCCTTCCTAGGTGGTACTTTTACCTGTTTAATTTTACCTCCTGTTTTTGAAATGTATGTAAGTGGAATTTATTCTCTCTTTTCCCTGTTCACTTTTCACTCTGGTGCTCTCCTCCCCCACCTACGATTGTTTCCCTTCCAGTTCCAGATGAAGCCCCTGTACTGCCAAGTCTAGACTCATGACTCCTTCCTGCTGCTGCCCACTGCCTGCTCCCTGAGGCACCCACCTCCCTGGCATCCTGACATCTTTTCCTTCAGGTTTCCTGTAGTCTTTCTGGCAGCCCTGGACTCGAGTTTCCTTCCTTGGCTGGGCTCCTCTATCCTGACTCACCAACTGTGAGAAAGTGTTGCTCAGACTCTTCACAGGTCTCCTCTACTCATGCTAGGCTCCTTTCTGAGTAACCTTAACCATAGACACATTCCAAAGCTGACAATTCCCACATCCATACTGTTCTAGCCCAGATCATCCGAACACCAGAGACACATGTCCAACAGCCTACTGAGTGCCTCCACCTGGATGTTTCACAGGAACAGGAAACTCCAAGTGCCCCCATTAACATGTCTCCATCCTCCCAAACATAACTTTCTCCTATGTCCCACGTGTCTTCAGGGGACCACATCTACCCAGTTATCCCAAGTAGGAACTTGGGAGTCATTCTAGACATTTCCCTTTATTTAGTCATCAAATATTTACTGAACACCCACTAGGCACGTCAGACAGGGAGTATGCCGACAAGAGGGGACAGTAAATGGCAGGAAACAGATATGGTCTCTGCGCTCCAGAAACATACTCTAGCAGTGGTGACAGACATTAAACAAATACAGACGCCACCTTTAATGTACTACAGAGAAAACGGCGGAATAAGAGGAGAACCTGAGGTTAGACTGGGGAATCGAGGACCCCCTTCTGAAGAACTGGTACTAAGTTAAGATCAGGAAGAATCAGTAGAGTTAGCCGAGTGAAGACAGCAAACTACAGCTGCAATTGGGACAAGACTTCCAGAGAGAGGACACAGTACGTGAGGGTCCTGAGACAGGGGAGCTCCAGATGATCACTGGATGAACTGATACTCTAAGGGGTGAGTTGCATGTGAGTGTGATGCATACATGTATCTGGATTACTGGGGCAAACAACAGTTACCTGTGTAGACAAGGAGTTGGTTCTTACCTGCATGGCAATGGCTTTGTACAAAGGATGTGTTCCACAAAGCATTTCTGTTCCGTAGCAAGTTCCTGTAAACTATCCTTATCTTCTTCATCTACAAAGGAACACATTATCACATTATACAAGTTAACTGATGCACAAACGTCTTCAAATTAAAATGCTGACAATATTAATTAAAAGCAATTAAGTTCTTGTCTCAAACCATTTTTTTTTATTTTGTTTTGTTAATCCTCATCTGAGGATATTTTTTCCATTATTTTTTTCTTTTTTCAGAGTGGAAGGGAGGAAGGGAAGGGGGTGGGTGTTTAGAGAAACATCAATTGGCTGCCTTCCACATGTGCCCAGATCGGGGATCGAACCCACAACCTAGGTATCTGCCCTTGACTGAGAATTGAACCTGTGACCCTTTGGTTTGCAAGCTGGTGCTCTAACCACTGACCCACACCAGCCAGGGTAAATTTTTATTGTTTTAAGCCATTTATGGCAATTTATAATAGCAGCAATAGAAAGCTAATACAGAAAGCACTTGGTCTTCACCATGAAGTATGGCGTTAGCTGTGGATTTTTCAGTTGCCCTTTATCCGTTTCAGAAAGTGCTAGTTTGTTGAGTATCTATATATATAAAAGCCCAAGCGACTGTTACGACCAGAGGATCGGATGACTGTCCAGTAGCTATGATGTGCACTGACCACCAGGGAGCAGACGCTCAATGCAGGAGCTGCCCCCTGTTGGTTAGTACACTCCCACAGCCAACCTCCTGTGGTCTCTCCCCCGAGCTGGCCAAGCTGAGGGACCCTACCCATTCATGAATCTGTGCACCGGGCCTCTAGTTTTTAACATGAAAGGCTATTAAATTTTCTTAAATGCATTTTCTCTATTAAGATAATCATGGTTTTTGCCCTTTATGCTATTGCTATGGTACACAATACATGGATTGATTTCTGAGCGTTAAATTACTCTTGCATTCCTGGGATAAATCCCACTTAGTCATGGTATATGATGCTTTTTATATATTGCTGGATTTGGTTTGCTAGTATTTTGTCGAAGATTTTTCTATTCATATTCATGAGAGATATTTGTCTGTAGTTTTCTTAACATCTTTGTTTGGTTTTGGCATCAGGGTAATACCTCATAGAGTGAGTTAGAAAGTGTTCCTCTCCTATTTTTGGGAAGAGCTTATGAATAAGTGATATTTATTCTTCAAACTAGAGGCCCAGTGCACAAAAATTTGTGCACTGGGGGGGGGGGGGGCCCTCAGCCTGGCCTATGCCCACTTGCAGTCTGGGACCCCTCGGAGGATGACCACCTGCTGGCTTAGGCCCGCTCTCCGGGGGGATTGGGCCCAAGCTGGCAGTCAGACATCCCTCTGGCAGCCCGGTAGCCCTAGCGGGATGTCCACTTGCCAACAGGGAGCAGACCTAAGCTGCAGTTGGACATCCTTAGTGCTGCTGAGGAGGCGGGAGAGGCTCCCACCACCACCGCTGTGCTGGCAGCCATCAGCCTGGCTTGTGCCTGAGCAGAGCTCCCCCTGTGGGAGCGCACAGACCACCAGGGGGCAGCTCCTGCATTGAGCATCTGCCCCCTCGTGATCAGTGTGTGTCACAGTGACCAGTCATTCCCAGTTGTTCTGCTGTTAGGGTCAGTTTGCATATTACCTTTTTATTATATAGAATAGAGGCCTGGTGCATGGGTGGGGGCTGACTGGTTCGCCCTGAAGGGTGTCCTGGATCAGGGTGGGGGTCCCGCTGGGGTGTCTGGCCAGCCTGGGTGAGGGGCTGAGGGACGTTTTCAGGCTGCCCAAACCCCCTTCAGGGAGGGGGGTCCTGCTGGGGTGCCTGGCCAGCCTGGGTGAGGGGCTGATGTCTGTTTTCAGACTGACCAAGCCCCCTGGCGACCGAAACTCCCAGCCTTTCATTTTATTTATTTTTTTATTCACTCCAGCTCCGTGGCCATGGTGACTGGAAGCAGGTATCTGAGGTTTATTTACCTTCTATAATTGAAACTTTGTTGCTTTGAGTGGAGCTCAGAGCCTCCGGGAAGCTTGGCTTCCTCCATCATTGGGGCAACCAAGCCCCCTGCTTGCTCCAGCTCTGTGGCTGCTGGCCGCCATCGTGGTTGGGTTAATTTGCATATAGTTGTTCTGATTGGCTGGTGGGCGTGGCTTAATGTGTAGCAAAGGAACGGTCAATTTGCATGTTTGTCTATTATTAGGTAAGATGTGAAGCCAGTTTGTCCTGAACTTTTCTTTTTAGGTAGTTTTGTTTACTAATTCAATCTCTTTACTTGAATAGGTCTATTCAAATTTTCTACTTCTTGAGTCAGTTTTGGTAATGTCTTTCTAGAAATTTGTCCATTTCATCTAAGTTATCTAATTGGCATACAGCTGTTCATGGTATCCTATTATAATCTTTTCTATTTCTGAAAGATCAGTAGTAATACCCCTATTTCATTCCTAACTGTCATAATTTGAGTTCTCTCTCTTATTTTTGCTCAGACTGGCTAAAGGTTTGTCAACTTTGTTAATTTTTTCAAAGAACCAACTTTTGGTTTCATTAATTTTCTTCTCCAAAATTATTTTTCTATTCCAAACTACTTAAAAATAAAGTTTTTATTGATTTCAGAGAGGAAGGGAAGAGATGGAAATATCAATGATGAGAATCCCTGATTGGCTGCCTCCTGCATGCCCCCTACTGGGGAGCCAGCCTGAAACCTGAGCATATGTCCTGACTAGGAATCAAACCGATGAACTCTTGGTGCATGGGATAATGCTCAACCAAATGAACCACAAAGGCCAGGGTTTTTCTAAACTACTTTTTAATAGGATCTGTGAAACATACTGAAAAGCACAGAAAACTCACCTGATCCAAGAAATTTATGAAGTTTATGAATCCAAGTTAGTCCAACACTATGTACACCAGCTTCATGAGTACAGTGATATCTTGAGGGACACTTGGGATCTGCAAATGGAATCATTAATGATATAAAGTAAGCCAGTGGAAAACTGAAAATATTCACCCCAGCAGCCCAAAAACACGTTTTCTGATGAAAATGATGGAAGATCAACAGGACATTTTTATTATGACACTATGTTAGGGGGTTTTTGAAATTTTAAAATCTGAATTTAACTTTCAAATATATTTTAGGTGTTTTAAAAAGTATGATGAATAAACACAATGCAAATGCATTATTTTCTAAACATTAACACAATAGAGTTCACCAAAATATAAACACTTGCTACCAGGTAATCATTTATGCCTTTGTTTACTTTTGTGCATTTATTTACAGGTATTCAAAATAAAATGACTAGGTCTGCAGAAAACTTATGCACACATCTACTTACATGAAATTGGTGAAGCAAGTGCACTCCTATAGTACAGGTACACTAAAAGACTTCGGTACAACTGGTTAGTAAATAGTTCTGTCATAAGACAGTAAGGCAGGTATGAAAGGTAAAGCTTTACTTGTCTTGATAATGTTGACTCACAGATAATTTTTAAGTTTATTTTAAGTTCTACTTCCAATTTTTGTTTGACAATCACTTATATTTATACTAAAAAATATGAGTAGCTATGCCCTAGCTGGTATGGCTCAGTTGATAGAGCACCAGCCTGTGGACTGAAGGGTCCCAGGTTCGATTCCCGGTCAAGGGCACATGCCCAGGTTGCAGGCTTGATTCCCAGTAGGGGATGTGCAGGAGGCAGCAAATCAATGATTCTGTCATTATTGATGTTTCTCTCTAACTCCCTCTCCCTTCCTCTCTGAAATCAATAAAAATATATTTTAAAAAATATATGATAAGTTATGTAATTTTAATGAAATTTTCTATACTTCTTTTGAGCCCTAGTATTAGTAAGACCATTCTGAGACTAAAAGAGGAGCTCTTAAATACTGATTATTATTTACAAACTAGTGGCCCAGTGCACGAATTTATGCACATTGAAAGGAAATTAATTAGAATATTTTAATATCACTATTCGCCCTTTCTCTATAATAGAAGTGTCAATCAAATTCATGATCAACAATGAGATGGAAACACACGCATGCAATTTACGCCAGTGAGAGCTTTATATGTACTGCACATGTACTAGTCAACTTAGCCTTTTATAGATATAGAATAAACTTGCTTAATTAGACCTGCTTTCTGATTTAGCTAAACTTTTTCCAGCCCAGTAAAGCACCCCAACTTCTCTTTCAGGTAATTGTCAGCAACACAGCAGTAAATATCAACACAAAGCAGATTATTATTGTAGATCACGCAGGGAGAACAAAGGGTAAAATATTTAACTGCAGCAGTGTTTGACTATATTCTGTGCAGTGAGAAAACCTAAAGTCATTTTCAAGGTCCATTATTTCTTCTATTCAGTCAGGTCAAGTTTCTAAACGTTCTAAATTTCTGTTTTCTGGCTAATGAAAAGAAAATAGGATTCCACTAAATCTCCTATCTACCTACTCCAGGACTTCTGTGAGGATCAAATGAGATGAGGCACGGGAAAATGCTTCACAGACATTTGGTTAAAGTGTGAAATATTTGTACCTGGCTATAAAGCAAGTCATATTCCTGGGCTGAAGAAACTCCAAGGAGGCTAGTTGTCACTAGGGAGAGGAAGCTGGGCGTTGCTACGTGACATCATTACCCAGACGAACACTTAGCATATTAGCCATATATATATGCTATATATATATATATATATATATATATATATATATATATATATATATAGACATATATTTCTGTGACTCAAGATTTTAAAAATATTAGATAACTAAATCAAGATATAGAAATAAGTATACACTAAAGCTGATTTAAGATGGTAACTGTCATCCATAAGCCCCTAAATTAACCGTTTGAGTCCCAAGCAGCGCAACTGCGCTGCTTGGTATTTCTCGACATAAAATAAAACAAGCGCTATCGCGCTGTTTGGGTCTTTTCGTACTCATTTAGAGAAAGCGCGGTTGCGCTGTTTGGGATTCTTCGACAGTGTTTTTCAATACCCCCTGGGACTCAAACAAATCGTATGTTTTCTCAACCTAAAATCTCAGCAGCGCAATTGCGCTGCTTGGGACTCAAACGGTTAAAAATTCCTTTTATCAGACAGCCTCACTTTCTTACTGTTGACTTTATAGTATGTACATGTTGTATAGTGGTTAAATTATTATTATCTTGTTTTATATGCTGGGGTTCTGCATAATACTCTGAAAAAAGCATTGTGCTGTAAGAAGTTTAAAAATTCCTGGTCTATGGCAATCATTTCTCTGAACAATAAATATTGAAAAGCTTCTTTTCATCTGCCCATACTTGAGACGTAAGGCTCAAATCATCAAGTCTACTATCGTGTAGAATGGCATTTCAAAATGTGCCTGTTGTGCTAAAGTCAGAAAAATGTAAATATTGGATGTAACAGGAATCTGTTATGAAAAAGAGGCAACATTAATATCTGAAGTAGGAAATTTAGATACCCCCCAACATGTTATATGTAGTTATTTCACTTATGTCATTAAAAATATGAATGTTTCAGTGATTGTAATATGCCTTACATACAATTTATGAACAAGTCAAGAATTAGTTTCACATATGAGAATGTTAATTCTCAGAAGAACTACGATAAAAATGCCTACATTTAAGATTTCCCAAAGATACACATCTGTACCTTTTTTTTAACTTTTAAAAAATTGACTGACTTTGGGTGGGGGAGAGAAGAAAGAGAGAGAGAGAAAAAGCATCAATTTGTTACTCAATTTATTTATGCATTCACTGGTTGATTCTTGTATGTGCCCTGACTAGAGATTGAACCCGCAACTGTGGTGTATCAAGATGACACTAACAAACTGAATTAGCTGGCCAGGGCACATATGTAGCTTTATAAGGAAACCAATTAGTTTATATTACTTTACCTTATAGGTTCAATTTCCTCATCTATAAAGCAAAGTTCTAAGACTTAATATATTTAGACTATCTCTCCCAATACTGTTTAATTAGACATACCCAATGAGTTCTCTTTCCTGGTTTATTATATAAAGACCCCTTAAATGTTTTGGCTATACTTTAATACAGAGTCAAAGTCATTATTACCAAACCTACCCAAAATGGTTAGTGGGACTCTAAGCAGATTATATCAGGCTGTTCTAAGACTGAACTCCCTCTCTCCACACTGCACAGAAGAAAACTTTGAAAGATACACCTAGTTATTCCAGGCTGAATAAGCTTTTGTTCCTCCTTCTTCACTGAGAAGACAAGATCTAGAGGAGACTCTGAGAAAGGGTGGAGGGGCAAATAAAATTACAGAATTTTTGTGTTAGAAGGGAACTTAAAGATCATTTGATGTTATCCCTATTGGTTTCAGACGAGAAAACTGAAGACCAAGGTTGAGTAAATGTCCACTACTATAGAGCCTATTAATGTTAGAGCTGTAACTAAAACCTAGGACACTCCAGACTTCTAGTCACACACTCCTTCCACTCAGCCACTCTGAACAACATGCTCTTTAACTGTCTCATCTGTTTATCCAAGACCTCCCTAGGTAAACAGAGATAAGTTGCCAGAATGATCTGGGACCAACCAGGTAAATTAAAACAAAAGAAAAAAAGATAAAAAGGGTAACATTCAAACTGGATCTGATTATAACAAGATGTGTTCTAAAAAATGAAAGATATTTTAAAGAGATATCTTAATATCAGTATATTATAATTTGATTTTTAAAGTTTATTAAAGTTTGTATATCCTTAAGTATTTGAAGCATGAAATATCTACCTTTGACTGAACCAGGAAAAATTCACTGTTATAAATGTGGGTAGATCCAGACTAAAGACCACTATTTTCAAACTTGGAAAATTTGCTCAGTCTTTCTTGGATCTATGACTAAAAGGACAAAAGAAGCCAGTCTAATTTTTAAAGCCTGGAACCACAGAACAAATAAATTATACAGGGACAGTCTATGACAGTTTTAGTATAAATATAATAAAATAAAAGAATTAAATTTAGTGAATATCCAAAACACTAATTTGAAAAATATATACACCCCTATGTTCACTGCAGTATTACTTACAATAGCCAAGATATGAAAGCAACCCAAATGCCCATCAACAGATGATGAAATAAAGAAGATGTGGTACATAAATACAATGGAATATTACTTGGCCATAAAAGAATAAAATCTTACCATTTTTGGCAACATGAATAGACTGAGAGAGTATTATGCTAAGTGAAGTAAGGCAGAAAAAGACAAATACTGTATGACTTCACTTACATGTGGACTGTAAAGAACAAACAAAACAGAAACAGATTCATAGATGAAGAGAATAAACTGAGGGTTGCCAGAGGGGAGGGGGATGGGTGAAAAAGATGAAGAGATGAAGAAAAGCAAATTGGTAGTCATAGAATAGTCATGAGTATCTAAAGTAAAGTATAGGGAATCTATATATATAAAAGGCTAATATGCAAAGTGTCCCCTAGGGAGTTTGACCGGGAGAATGGGAGTTCGATTGCTCGCTATGATGTGCGCTGACCACCAGGGGGTGGCACGGAACATGGCAGGCAACCAGCGGCGGGGTGCTGAGGGAGCCAGGGAAGGAGGAGGCAGGGAGGTGTGGGGGTGGGGAACATAATCGGCCCTCATCACAGGCCAGGCCTAGGGACCGTCCCGTGCATGAATTTCATGCACCGGGCCTCTAGTATAATCAGTAATATTGTACACGCTTGCCAGAATGGCTACCATTAATAAATCAATAAACAAGTGTTGGCAAGGATGTGGAGAAAAGGGAACCCTAGTACACTGTTGGTGGGAATGCAGACTGGTGCAGCCACTGTGGAACAGTAGGGAGGTTCCTCAAAAAATTAAAAATGGAACTGCTGTTTGACCCAGACATCCCCTTCTGGGAATATATCCTAAGAATTCCAAAACACCAATCAGAAAGGATATATGCACCCCTATATTCCTAGCAGCATTATTTATAATAGCTAAGATCTGGAAACAGCCCAAGTTCCCATCAGTAGATGAATGGATAAAAAAGCTGTGGTACACACACTGGCTGGTGTGGCTCAGTTGGTTGTGCAGCATCCCGTGCTCCAAAAAGTTGCCGGTTTGACTCCTGGTCAATGACACATGCCCAGGTTATGGGCTTGATCCCTAGTACAGGGTGTGCAGGAGGCAGCTGATCAATGTTACGCTCTCAGATGGATGTTTCTCTCTTGCTTTACCTTCCTCTATCTCTTAAAAATAAATGTTTTTTAAACTATTCTTTTTTTTTAAAAAAAGCTGTGGTACATTTACACAATGGAATGCTAATGTGGCTGTAAAAGACAGAGCTCTTACCCTTTGTGACACCATGGATGGACCGGGACATTATTATGCTAAGCAAAATATGCCAGTTAAAGAAAGATAAATATCACATGATCTCACTTATATGTGGAATCTAATGAACAAAATAAATTGATGAATAAAATAGGTCCAGAGGCATGGATGCATGGAACAAAATGACAGATCTCAAAGGGGAGGTGGGGGCGGAGGGATGGGAAGAGATTAACCAAAGAATATACTAGTATATGCATATATGTATAACTTATGGACACAGAAAATAGCGTGGGGAAGGTCTAAGGTGGAGGAAGGGAGACTGGGTGGACAGGGGCAAAGGCTGGAACCTGGGGGGCTTCCGTAATACTGTCATCAATTTTTAAAAATGTAAACAGAAAAATAAATAATAATGATGATATTGTAATAACTATGTGCCAATTGGGTACTAGAATTATTAGGGGCGGGTGTGGTGTCTTTTCTAACCACCTGAAACTAATATAAAATAAATAAAATGTAAATTGTAATTGAAAAAAATACTTTACCTTTGTGAAGTTTGATTGGACAAGAGAAGTCGGAATCAAAGGGATCCTCCTCTCCAGACGCCAGTTTCAGGGCAAGCTCCAACTCCACACACTCAAACACGTACAGAGAAGGAATGAGGTCAGTCCTGGAATCCCAGGACTTTTCTGACTGTAAAAAAAAGCATATTTTTAGTCTTTCATGTCTATGTGAAAATGTACACAATGAAAAACAAAAGCAAAAAGCTGGATCAAATAGTGCTTTCAAATTCTTAATTCCACCCCCTATTCTGACAGCGTCTTTATAGTCTTCAAAGAGAAAAAAGTCTCCCTTCTTTTAGAAAGACAGGAATAAGCAAGTCAGAGAAGAGCTAAATCAGTGACTCAAAAGTTCTTTATATTTGTCACCGAAGATTGCCAATTTGGTAGAGTCAAGAAAGAAATATATAGGTTGGTGGATCAAGTAAGTTGGGCACCTTCTAACTTCTTCCCATTTAAATTTTTAAGATTAACTTCGTTCAATAACCAAAATATATAGAGGTGTCAGATAACAAATGAAATGCCTCATCTAAGCATTTATGTTGGTACAGGATGTAAACTAGGTGCCAGAGATACAAATGTGCACACACACTAGGCTGACTTACTGTTTGGTCATCTTCTTCTTCGCCTTCCAGCACAACACAGTGATAGAGCATTCCTGACTCGGTAGCAATCACTAAGATGTTGGGGACACAGGGTAGGCAGAGTATAGCACAAGCATCATAACCATAGTTATCTTCAGCCGCAGGATGCATAGGCAATGGACCTAACAACTTTCCGATATTCCCAGGGCTAAAGAAAGAGTGAAACATATTTGGGTGAAAAAATACTGGTGCTGTAAGCTTTATTCTCTTTTCAAAATATACATACATGACAGCATGTTAAACCATTAACTATTATCTCTGTTCTGATGACTCTCAATTTTTTTCTTCTGAAATGTTGCTTCGGAGCTCCAGACCCACATATTTAATTGAATTAGATAAATACATTTACTGAGAGCTACATGACACCCCCACAGAACTGACATTTAACCAGAATTACTCTACCACGTGATACTAGTAAGTGTAACAATCCAAAGCTCTACTGAGAAATACAGAAAGGTACAAAAAAAGTGAGGTGTATAAAAATGGCATCACAGTCAGATCAGTGGAGAAAGTATATTCTGGGAAGGGGGGGTAAACACCCCAAGCTAGGGAGCAGCATATACAAAGTCCTGAGGCATGAAAGACAAGGAATTAGCAAGAAGGAAACTGAGCTTAGTGTGAGGGGAGGTGAAGTACAAAGTCTAAGGCAACAAAGAAGTGAAGCAGATTATCAGGACTGCCTTACAAAGCAGATGATCTCTATGGCATGTTAGAGAGCGCAGAGTCTATCTGCTGGGGGACAGTGTGTCGTTTGAGGTTTAAATCAAGAGGGATGGAGCTTCGCTCTACTAAGATTCATCTGGTAGTGAGAGTAGTGAGGAGAACGACATGGAGAGAACCTTTAAGAAGGACCCAGGCAGAAGATGATGAGGGTATGAAGGAAGGACAAGGGAATAGAGAGAAGGATGTATCAAGAAATTTTCATGTTAAAATCAATAAAATGTTGGAACTGGACTGATGTAAGATAATGTAGATGACTTTTAGGTTTGGGAATAAGATTATTAGGTAGATCATAGTGTAGACAAATGAGGGAGAGAGTAATAATGTTACACAAGTCTCTTGAGAGAGGTCATGTGTGGAAGGCAGAGAATACTTCTGTCAAGGAAAATGCAATTAGCAGTGAAGCCTTACCATTCTGCAATCTATCAAGCTCTTTAGTTTTTCTCATCTTTATAATTTTGCATTCTCTCTCTCTCTCTTCCCTATAACTACTTAAAAAAAAAAAAAAAAGAATTTACTGCGGTGATATTGGTTAATAAAATTATATGGGTTTCAGGTGTACAATTCTATTATATCCTCTTTCCCCCAAATTAGCTGCCCTTCCTGATCTCAGTATTTATTAATGGCTCACTACCATATCCAAACAATAACTAAGTCTTATTGATCCTTCCTTTGTAGTATCTGCTATGTTCATTTCTCCCTTTGCATTACAACCATCGCAGTTCTAACTCTTGTAGACTTTTAAGATAAATTTTACAACAGCTTCTTTAAAAGTCTCTCTGAAAAACAAAAACAAAAACAAAAACAAAAACAAAAACAAATGCCTGGCCAGTGTGGCTCAATGTTGGAGCTTCGACCAATGAACCAGGAGGTCATGGTTTGATTCCTGATCAGGGCACATGTCCGGGTTGTAGGCTCGAACCCAGTGTGGGGCGTGCAGGAGGTGGCGGATCAATGATTATCTCTTATCATTGATGTTTCTATCTCTCTCCCTCTCCCTGAAATTAGTAATAAAAAAAAAATTTTTTAAAGTCTCTCTGCTCCAGTCCCTTCCCTAACCAATTATTTTATCTTCTCCTGCTGAGAAACCATCACTACATTCTTACTACCCCATTCCTACAGAAAAGACCCACATTCCTTAACTAGGTGTTTAAATCCATCATTTTCTCCCTGGGCAGATATTTCTAGCTTTATCATTTAATTTTCCCTACCAGAATCCTCTCCTCTAGCCCCAAATGTCTCATTGAACCTTGAATGACACTTGCATTTTTTACTTTCATACTCTACTTCATGCTTCCCTGGTAATTAAAATGCTCTTACCCTTTCTTGATGCTTCATTTAATCCTGCATTAGACCTTTAAGTCCCACATAACATCAGTGCTTCTCTATGAAAATTTCTGTAACTTCTTCAATCAGAATAATCTCTCCTTCTTCTGGGTTCTTACTGTCTTTGTACTGATGTGGTAATTATCTTTTCTTGTGTATGTATGTCTTTTTCCCACAGCTGGGACGTAAGACACCAGATTACCATGTCTAACCACCCCCACAATATATTGTTCATATGATACACAATAAATGCTTTTTTGGTTGACTACACTTTGTGAAAACAAATTCAGTCTTATCTTAAGTGATTATCCAAGAATACTATGGCATTTTCCCATATTGATATGAGTAAATGAAAGGTCCTATGATCTGTACCAGATCTTTCTCCAAATGGTGCAAGCCAAGCAACACCTTCCACAATTCAAAAACAGATCCCACATCAAACCATGGCAATACATACATACATACATAAATAAATAACTCCAACTATGACAATAAATAAGTAAATAAGTTGAACTATGACAATCTCTACTGGAGCACAAGCTGGGCTTTCATTTAGATGGGTCACTTCCTCAACTTACCTGTGTAACAGACTAACATATGTAAGGAAAGTCTCTCCATTCTCATATAAGATGTACAGTGGGTATGCCACTACTTCATCTTTGCCTTTTTGTCCAAAAATATTCTTCGGGATGGCTGCCAATGGCCCAAAGTCAAATGCAACTGCTGTTTCTCCTAGAGATGCAGTATATGCCCTCCTGAAAAGAGATTTAAAAACCAACTTGTTGAAAAAAAAATCAAAATGTCTAATAATAGGAGATGGGATGGAAGTGTAGTCAACCAATAGAGAATACCAAAAAACTATGATTATAAAGAATGTGAAGCAACATTGGAAAATCCTCATAAAATTAAGTGAAGAAGGCCATAAAATTATATAATGCTACTTTAATTATAAAGACACACAATAATAAAAATATACACATAGAGATATGCACAAACACAAATAAGAAACAGGAAGAAAACATCAATAGTTACACCTGAATAGTAGGATGCATTTACTCCACAAATATTTACTAAGTATCTGCTCTGTGCCAGGTTCTGTTGCAAGTTCTAGGAATACACCAGTGAATTAAACAAGGACCTGCTCTTTAGTAATAGAGACCTACAACAGAGAAGTAAACACATAACACAAAGTCAGAAAATGATGCTATGAAGAAAATAAAGGAGGGTAAGAGGGTACTGATGGAGGTGCTGTTTTTTAGAGGAGGTGGTCTGAAAGGATTCTGGTAAGAGGATACTTGAGACTTTAAGGAAGCAACGGAGCACATCTGGGTTACGTAGGGAAGCAGTTGAGGCAGAGGGAAGGACACATGCAAGGCTCTAAGGTGGGAAGGTGGTTAATGGTGTCTAAGGAATGGCAAAGAGACCAAGGTGGTTAAAGTTAGAGAGCCAAGGCACAGAGGGAGAAATGAAGCTGGAGAGGGGGCAGTCAATGGAGTATGGAGAGCAAGAAAGTAGAATGATCTGATTTACACCCAAAGTATCACTCTGGTTGCTATATTGAGTTCAGACAATAGGAGACTACAAAAGATTTCATTTTCTTAATACTTCACTATAGTTTTCCCAATTTTCTATAATAAATATACATTATCTTTTTTAAAAAATATATATTTTATTGATTTTTTACAGAGAGGAAGGGAGAGGGAGAGAGAGTTAGAAACATCAATCGGCTGCCTCTTGCACACCCCCCACTGGGGATAGGCCCTCAACCAAGGTACATGCCCTTGACCGGAATCGAACCTGGGACCCCTGAGTCCGCAGGCCGACGCTGTATCCGCCGAGCCAAACCGGTTAGGGCTATACATTATCTTTATAATCAGAAAAGATAAATGATAAAACATGCTGTTTTTATAATTTTAAAATTTAGTGTAATTGATTATTCAAAGATTCCAGAGTAATACAAGGTTAATGAATATGGTTAAAATAAAACCACAATTTCATACAGATGATAATCAACATCATTCTAAGTAAGGTATTATAAGTACCATATCATAGTTTTTTTTATCACATGGAAAGGTATATGGTTATCAGAAAGCTAAAAATGAGAAATCCCAATATCCAGAATAAAAGAACTGCGTGAGTTAAACTAAAAAATTAAGACAATAAATGGGAACAAACAGACATAGAAATTAAAGAGACTTAAACTTCAAAGCCATTAAAACTTAGTGGGAACTTATCAAATTTAGTATTATTTCTAATTATCTATCTAATAATGATAATTGGTATCAATTAATAAGGACTTATCTGTGCCAAGACCCATGCTAAGTACTTTTAATGCATAGTCTCATTTATTCTGCACAATAATCCTAATGAGCACTATTATTATTACTTTTTGTCTGTTATAAGTATTGCTACCCTAGATTATTTTAAAAAAATTTTTTCCCTTTATTGATTAAGGTATTACAAATGTGTCCTTATCCTCCCATTGTCCCCCCACGCCCCCACTCATGCCCTCACCCCGCACTGTCTATATCCATTGGTTAGGCTTATGTGCATGCATACAAGTCCTTTGGTTGATCTCTCCCCCTTAGCCCCACCCTCCTCTGCCTTCCCTCTGAGGTTTGAGCATCTGATCGATGCTTCTCTGTCTCTAGATCTATTTTTGTTCATTGGTTTATGTTGTTCATTATAATCCACAAATGAGTGAGATCATGTGATATTTATCTTTCTCTGACTTATTTCACTTAGCATAATGCAGCCACTGTGGAGAAGAGTATGGAGTTTCCTCAAAAAGCTAAAATTGGAAATCCCATTTGACCAAGTGATCCCACTTCTAGGAATATATCCCAAGAAACCAGAAACACCAATCAGAAAGGATATATGCACCCCTATGTTCATAGCAGCACAATTTACAATAGCTAAGATTTGGAATCAGACTATTATTATTTTTTATATTTGTGGAATAGTTATGGAAATGAAGCTTAATGCAACTTAGTAATTTGCTCAAATGCCACAGCTGACAAGTGGAAGAGCTGAGATTAGAAGCTAGTTGTGTTGACACCAGAGCCAAAGCTCTGAACATGGCTCTCTTGCCTCTCATCTAGACATGTGTCTGTCAGAAGAAGGTATAAGCTATGGAAGCACCGCAGGGGAGAAAATGTCCTGATACCAGAACAGGGCCTGTCACTTCCCAGAGGCAGTTATTTCCCTATTTTGGAGATGGACACACTGAAACTGAAGTAGCTGCTGCTGTAAGACATTAGAATCATTTAACTGAAACTTTCAATTCTGGTGCTATCAAAGTGATCCCAGGTTGATGGCAACCTCTAACTCCTAGTAGAAGCTGATGAAAATCCTCTATGAAGGAACACACCCCAATTTGTGCTCTTAATATTCCCAAACATCAGTTCAATAATAAACTGAATTAAAGACTTACATTAAGACCCCAAACCATAAAACTCCTAGAAGAAAACATGGGCAGTAAACTCTCTGACATTGCTCTTAGTGATATATATATTTTTTGATACAACGGAAACAAAGAAAAAATAAACAAATGGGACTACATTAAACTAAAAAGGTTTTTTTAAAAATTCTCACCTGAGGATACTTTTCTAAAAAAATTGATTTGAGAGAGAGAGGAAGGGGGAGAGAAAGAGAAGGGAAGGGAGACGGGTGGGGTGAGGGGGTTATCAATGTGAGAAAGAAATATAGATTGGTTGCCTCCTGCATGCTCTCCGACCAGGGAGATCTAATCCCCATCCTAGGTATGTGGCCTGACCAGGAATCAAACCCACTACCCTTTGGTATACCAAACAATGTTCCAACAAACTGAGCCACCTGGTCAGGGAAAACTAAAAAGTTTTTACACAGCAAAGGAAACAAGCAAAACAAAAAGACAACTTACCAACTGGGAGAAGATATTAGCCAGATACATACGATATGTGGTTAATATCCCAAATTTATAAAAAAAACTCTTACAACTTAACATATAATACACAAAAAAATCCAATTTAAAAAATGCCAGAGGACCTAAACAAACCCTCCAAAGATGACATACAGGTGGCCCACAGACATATGAAAAGATGCTCAATGTCACTAATTACCAGAGAAATTAAAACCACATGAGTTATCACTTCACTCCTGTCAGAATGGCTATCATCAAAAAATCAATAAACGACAAGTGTAGGCAAGGATGTGGAGAAAACTCTTGGGTCTTATTGGTAGGATTGCAAATTGGTGCAGTCCCTATGGAAAAGAGTATGAAGGTTCCTAAAAAAATTTAAAATAGTACAAAAAAAAAAAAAAAAGGAAAAGTAATAATAAAAACCCAGCAATTCCACTTCTGGGTTTCTATCTAAAGAAACCAAGAAAGATATATGCACCCCTATGTACATACGTAATAGCCAAGATATGGAAGCATCTCAAGTGCCCATCAATAGACAAATAGATAAAAAAGTTGTGGTACAGATATACAATGGAATATCACTCGACCATAAAAAGAGAATGAAATCCATTTGTAACAACATGGAAGAACTGAGAGGGTATTATGCTAAGCGAAGTAAGTCTGACAGACAAAGACACACTGTAGGTGATCATGTGTGGTAGTCACCAGAAAGATTGATCAGGAGGCCAGAGGAATCGGGTTTGTGAGTTCAAGAGTGACTGGGTTAGTGGTCAAAGTAGCCAGGAACTTGCCTCTGTAGTGGATAAGAAAACATAAAAGCCAGGGTCACAGGGGAATCAGAAGGGCTATCTATGTTCCACTCCAGGTTCTGGGATACTGGTTGCTGGTCTGGGAGTTCAGCAATCGGCTGAGTGAATGAATAGCTGGTAGGCCTCTACCCCAACACTCTCACCTTTCACCTTTTCTGTACTTTGCAATATTAAAATTTATTCTATTATTCAAGATACAACATGGAGTCAGTTTCAGCCACTCACATTTCCAAACTTTCTTGAAAAATATATCAAGCTAGTAGTTACAAAGATATTCAGATTTGTAACTTCTTGTTATTTAGTCACATTGCTTTCTTTTGCTTATTTCTCACCTTACCAAAAGCATGCTAAAGTCACCCCTGGAAAATTTGCAATCTCTATTAAAATTGCATTTATAACCTCAATAACCTCATTTGAAAAGTATATCATGACACAAATAAAAACTTACCCTTTATTGAGTATTAGACTTTCCTCTTCTGCTTCTGAAAGTACGATGACCTTAGTGGGTGTCTGGGGCTCACGTAGAGAGTAAATTCTAACAATCAAAAGAGAAGGAAGCCAGCACTTAAAATTCTTTCATTTCCCAAAATTGTCCTTTCTTCTATATCTAGTCAGTTCTTGAGAATTTTCCTACCAGTTATCACAACCATTTCTTTGTCAAAGATCTTGCTGTTACTGACAAAGTAGGTACTTCATTTGTTCTTTAACATTAGGAGGTTTCCTTGGGACCTGAAGAAATATTCTCCATCCTTACCCAAACTCTTTATTAGCCTACTCCATGGCATTGCACCTGTCTCTTCCATCCTAAATCCTTAGCCATACTCACCTTGTCTAGTCATCTCACTACTGCCCCTAAGTTTGCCAGCTTCCCTTCAAATATACCCATCTTCCTCGGCCTGTTAGACAACAAATCTCACTAGAGAAGGAACTACATCTCACTATTTTGACCAGCAGAGTGAGTGATGTGTAGCCTACAATACATGTTTCTGTGATATAAAAACTATCACGCATCCCTATTTTCTCAAGGAAAGTTTAAAACTGAAAAAAAGATTTTTACCAAATCACTTTAATGTAAAATAACTTAAATTTTCACAGCATATAATGGCTACTGTTAAAAGGAGAAAGAACTTTCAAAAGGTCAGTATTATTAGAAATCCAATGTCTCTTACGAAGTCTTTTTACAAATTAATAAAATTAATCACTTATTTTGTCTGACCCACTAAGGATTTTAAAACTCAGTCTGTTCCATTACCAATAAAATACCATCTTATAAATATTTTAAATGAAAATTTGATCCAGTTGAACACACATTCACTGTGGTCTTCCTATAAACTTTACTGACTTCAAAATATACATAAGCACAAAACAGTATATATTGTAATGGGGAATAGTGAAAAAGTAAATGCAACAGACATTGTGGGAATTTCTTGTTGCCCTGAAATTGTCAACAAAATCCACAGCTTAGGAAAAGAGAAGTGCTAAATACCCCATGTCTAAAAAAGAACCTTTATAATAATTGAGGCCAGATACTTCCTTTAAGGCTTAAGTGAGGAAGGCCTAGACCAGTGATGGTGAATCTATGACACACGTGTCAGAGGTGACACGCAAACTCATTTTTTTGGTTGATTTTTCTTTGTTAAGTGGCATTTAAATATATAAAATAAATATAAAAAATGTAAGTCTTTGTTTTACTATGGTTACAAAGATCAAAAAATTTCTATATGTGACACGGCACCAGAGTTAAGTTAGGGTTTTTCAAAATGCTGACACGCCGAGCTCAAAAGGTTCGCCATCACTGGCCTAGACTATACTATCTCCCACTGTTTCCTTTTCCAGCATACATAAAAGGAAGACTAAGACAGAGGGTGTCAAGAGTCCTTAGGAGTACAGTACAATATTTGTAATGGGAGGTAATCCCTCCTTCTTTCTTTATCCCCAACTCCAAAACCAAATGGGTAGACAGGGAAGGCTCTAAGAGAAAGTGAGATTTAGGAGTGCCTGTAATAAAGGGAGATCAGTATCTCATTTGAGTTGAATGCCAGATGTGTTGCAGAAAACTACAGGCCACAGAGGGAATTCTTGGGCAAAACTGACATTCCATATCCTAGGGTTGGGGGCATGTGCTCACTATGTGGTATCTAATATGAACATATCTGAAGGAGGGAGGCTGGCACAGCATAAGAAAGGACCATGGGATAGTCTCTGTGGTCCCTGGAGGGCAAGGAAAAGGATCTTGGCAGTTACCATGACTCCATATGAACGACCAAAAAGTTTAAGTAGAGAAGGGAGGAATATCAAGTTTGGGGCTACTCTTGAGAGTGGGTTCAGGGCATGGACAGCTAATAGAGCCAATGGGAAACAGCTCCTTAATGATGGAGGGAGCTGCCCCAGAAAACACATACACCCCATTGGTGCAGAGACTAGCACATCAACAGGCCACCAGCAGCAGGTGGAACTCAATTAATCTAGAATCAGGGATATGTCCCCCACCCTTCTGCCCCATCACTGACAGATAACCAGTTAGGTAAGATGTTTGCCTCAGCTGCCCCATGCTTCCTACTCCCACTATCAAGGAGTTACACCCAGAGGAGGCAGCCCCCTCCTTATACTTCACCTCTACCTCAAGGTGAGTCAAAGAGCAGATCATGCCCTCTCCACTCATTTCAGATGCCTCAAGGTCTGACCTGTGATAGGCCCAGTATAGTTTTGAAATAGATTTGAGATCGGAGTTTTAAATGGACTTAGTTTTTATACCTAAAAGTAACCAGAAAGCTATGAGATCTGTATAAGGTGCCATTACGGGATCAAGCATTCAGTACAGAAGGAAGGTTTGGCAGAGCACAGTTAAAAGCAATGATTAAGAAAAATAAAACTGGAGGTATTTGTATCTCAGTTAGTAGAATCTCCCCATCAACTTTTTACATAAGGCAGATACAGAAAGTTAACTGATAAAAGAAATCTGTAGTTTTAGAGCATTTAATCATCGAGTACAAAACCTGAAAGGGACTTTAGAAATGATTAAATCTGCTCATTTTATAAACTGGAAACTAATACTCCCTATAAAGAAGCTTGAGATCTCAAAGACAGAAGTGGCATTGGGACAAGAATTCAATCTCTCTATTCCCAATTATATTCTCTTTCTCCTGTCACATTACCACCAAAATGGTGACATAAAGAAAATAGTTTGTGGAAGATTATTTTATCAGTGCTTACAAATCAGATTAGGATAGGAGAGACTGGAAGATTTGAGAGGAAATAGCAGTAATTAAGGCATGTAAGTTAGGGCAGTTAGAATGTTGAGAATGGGGCTACAACAGCCATCATACAAAGCATTCTAACATCCAAGGACCCCTTTAGTGGTACCTTGAGCTATTAACTGGAAAACAGAAACAGAACTTCCCTATTCACAAAGCTGTAAGACATAAAAATAAACTTTACCTTATTACATTGTCTGATGTTAACAGAACTATGTGGGGATCCAGCATTTCACTTGGATACCAGGCAGCATGCTTTAGAGTCAGAGAGGTAGAACTGGTGAAAAATCTCTCAGCAATTGGAGTGGTACTAAAATAAAGACAACAATTTTCCAAAACATTTTGTAGCTCTTCGATGAAAAACATTCGAAAGGAAAACCTATTTTAACACTCTTTGCTCTGCTTTCCTTCAAATTTCTTTCACTTAAGTCTTGCTAGAAGAGCATTCAAAGCACCTACTCGATTAACATCAAAGAATCAAAATAAAAAGTATTTTTCAGATATATTACCTTATTTGATCTTTTTAGTAACCTTGTAAGAAAAATACAAGAGCAGATATTATCATTCCTATTGTAGAAATGAGGAAATAGAAATTTAGAAATACTTCAAAGGGACCCAACCTATAAATTACAGAGCTAAAGGTGGATTTCTATCTTATATTCTTTTCAACAGATCTTTCGGACTCTCACTTTTCTGAGTTTGTTGAAAAATAATACAAAAGTAAAACTTAATTGAACTTATGAACAAACTGTCTGATTCATAGATAATAACTGCTATTAAAAAACCTTATTTCTCGCCCTACCAGGGTTGGCTTAGTGGATAGAGTATCGGCCTGTGAACTGGAAGGTGCTGGGTTCGATTCCGGTCAAGGGCACATGCCTGGGTTGCAGGCTCGATCCCCAGTAGGGGGCTTACAGGAGGCAGCCCATCAATGATTCTCTCATCACTGATGTTTCTTTCTCTCTCTCTCTCTCTCTCTCTCTCTCTCTCTCTCTTTCTCTCTCCCTCTCTGAAATCAATAAAAATATATTTTACAAACAAACAAAAAACCTTATTTCTCGCCCTGCGGGCGTGGCTCAGTGGTTGAGCATCAACCTATGAACTAGGACAGTGATGGCGAACCTTTTGAGCTCAGCGTGTCAGCATTTTGAAAAACCCTAACTTAACTCTGGTGCCGTGTCACATACAGAAATTTTTTGATATTTGCAACCATAGTAAAACAAAGACTTATATTTTTGATATTTATTTTATATATTTAAATGCCATTTGACCAAGAAAAATCAACCAAAAAAATGAGTTTGCGTGTCACCTCTGACACGCGTGTCATAGGTTCTCCATCACTGAACTAGGAGGTCAGGGTTCAATTCCTGGTCGGGGCACATGCCTGGGTTACAGGCTCGATCCCCAGTAGGGGGCGTGCAGGAGGCAGTGGATCAATGATTCTCTCTCATCATTGATGTTTCTCTCTCTCTCTCTCTCTCTCCCATTCCCTTTGAAATCAATAAAAATATGTACTTAAAAACAAACACACACACACCTTATTTTTACCTACTTGAAAAATAGCCTGACTTCTATTGAGAGAGCAGCGTGATAATTCAGGAAGAATAAAAAGCATAATCACACATATACTATAAACATTATTATAAGATGCCAATGTGCAGACCATCTGGAGTATTCACAGTAAATATACCTTAAGAACCAATGGTCTTGAGTAATTTTCTGCATGTATTACAAATTAAAAGATAACAACTAAATGGAAATACAACTTACCTACAATTCACTGTTGATTTTCCACCTTCAAATTCAGAATTCTTCCCCCATCTTTTAGGTAATTCTAATACCATAAGTCCTTTAATTCCTATAAGTGCTATGTGATGTTGTGTTGGACTTAGTAAGACTTGATAGATTTCAAACAGGGGTGGGTTTATGCAAAGCAATCTCTGAAATTAAAGCAAACTGGTCAAAATACTTAATTTTAATGTAAATATATGTGGCAATTACTTGAAAGCACAGTACTGCTTTAGTTTTCCATAACTGTAGGGTAATGAAGCATTCTGGATAATTACACTCGAGCCATTAACTGAAGAAATAGTTCTAACCATTTTGACTGGAATGTTATAAAATGCATCAAATTTCCCTACCTTGATAAATAAATATTGCACATAAATTTCCTCTTTATAATCAAGCTCCAGCTCCCACTTCAGCCTCAACTCTCCACCATTCCCCTCTTGTACTTGACACTCCAATCAGATTAACTTGTACTTCTGGGTAATTATTAGGCTTTATTATGCTTCTCTGTTTTTGCATACGTGTTTCTCCTCCTGCAATGCCCTCATTTTCCTTTTTTTTGGTAGCTAACACATTCTTGGAGGAAAGCCTCGATACACTTTCCTCCCCCAAAAATATCCCAGGGATAAGTGCATCTTTTCTGGACTGACTCCTATAGCATCCTCTATTACAGTCTTATCACCCTGCATTCTAAGTATCTATTTACTTGCTCATCCCATACAACTACGAATATTAAGAATGAATTACTTAGCCCTGACCGGTTTGGCTCAGTGGATGGAGCGTCGGCCTGCGGACTCAAGGGTCCCAGGTTTGATTCCGGTCAAGGGCAGGTACCTCGGTTGCGAGCACATACCCAGTGGGGAGTGTGCAGGAAGCAGCTGATTGATGTTTCTCTCTCATCGATGTTTCTGACTCTCTCTATCCCTCTCCCTTCCTCTCTGTAAAAAAATCAATAAAATATATTTTTTAAAAAAAGAATGAATTACTTATGAATCTGTGTCTTTCCTCTCTGTATCTTTAGCATAATATAACTCACTCTCAATGTTTTAGTGAAGACAAATGAAGAACTAAGAAGCATTAATAAATGATAATTACATTATATTAGAAATAGTACAATAAGATAGAGAATGGGTTTAAGAATTTCTGTAGGAAGTAAAATGGTGCTTTACCTATGCAGGTATGGAAGTGTTTGTCTCGGCATCATATGTCCTCAAAAAACGTCACTTCTTCCTATTCTCGTTACCATGTTGCCTTTTTCTTTTCTTTCTACTTTCAGTAATAAACCATGAAATTGCCAACGTATTGCTTATCCTTATGTATGAAGAATCCCACTAAGTCAAAGTCCTTTTAGACAAGACGTTGTGAATATGAGATTTCTATTAATTATTACTGATGTCTATAAGCCTGTTTGTTTTTTATAGTTGCCTTTTTGCTGACTTTTTCCTCCTGTCATGGTTCTTTCCTTCTTTTCCCTATCTTCTCAACCCCTATTTTCTTTCTACTTGATTTTGACAGTCTACCTCACATCAAATAGAAGCCACCTTTCTTCTGCTACACACAATCCAATTACCTTAAATCACTTGTGACAATCAGAGTACTTAGGGGTTTTAGTTTGTTTTGTTTCTAAGGCACCACTTACACTCTTGTTAAACTCGCAACTCATGCTAAACTGCTTTTTTGCCTATCTCAGAGTTTTGGATCTTTTGGAAGATTGAGGGTCATTCAGACAAACACTAGTATTTACTGAGAGCTTATGTGTTCCAGGAGCTGAGTGAAATACTGGAAATACCTAAAAAAATAAGTAAGGCATACAGAGGCCATGACTTGGTGTTTACTGTCTAGAAAAGTAGACAATAAATAAATATGAAAAATTTACTCATGACTGTGCCAAATGCTGCACAGCAATGTAGGGTACTAGTGAAATACTGTGTGCTGAGCATCTTGTAAGTTACTCTTATAAACTGAAATATTAAAGTTAGTAGATTGTAGACCTGTGACCTATTTTCAAAACTGCAAAAATATATCTAGCACCTCTTTAGTTTCAAATCATTTCTCATCAACAAGAATCAGACAATGCCACACATTAGATGTGGCATTACAATGTTCGCCAAGTTTTTTAGTTTTTGGGTTTTTTTTTAAATATATTTTATTGATTTTCTACAGAGAGGAAGGGGGAGAGAGAGAGAGCCAGAAACATTGATGAGAGAAAAACATCGATCAGCTGCCTCCTGCACATCTCCTACTGGGGATGTGCCCGCAACCAAGGTACATGCCCTTGACCGGAATCGAACCTGGGACCTCTCAGTCCGCAGGCCGACACGCTCCATCCACTGAGCCAAACCAGCTTCGGCAGTTTTTAATCTCTAAAAAAATCAGTTTCTTACCAACTAGAGGCCCGGTGCATGAAATTTGTGCACTTGGGGCGGGGGAGAAGAGGGGTGTTCCTCAGCCCGGCCTGTACCCTCCTGCAATCTGGGAGCCCTCGGGGGCTGTCCAATTGACAGCTTAGGCCTAACCCAGCAGTCGGACATCCTTAGTGCTGCTGTGGAGGCGGGAGAGGCGTTGCGTTCGCCAGTCGTGAGCCTGGCTTCTGGCTGAGTGGTGCTCCCCCTGTGGGAGTGCACTGTTTGGTGGATTTGCATATTAGTCTTTTATTATCTACTAGGAGCTCCGCGCACAATATCACGCAGCGTCGGCCACTCACCTGCAGCCCTGCCTTGACACCCGAACCTGTCCATGCAGAGCTTCAGCGTACCTGGCCCAGCCCCCAAATCCTCTGGCCTTCTCTGGCCGCTTCAAGCCCTGACCTCAGTCCCTCCAGTCGCCCCAGGCTGGTCCTGCCTTCTCTGGGCGCCTCCCTGCTTCTGCCCTGTCTCCGGAGCAACACGGCGGCTCCGCCCCATCATGGCTCTGGAGGAGAGCGTGGAAGCCTCCCGCCTGCTGCAAGCGGTGGGTAGTGAAGGACTGGTGAGGGGGGGTGCTATGGGCTCTCACCCCTGCCCTCCCCAGCACGGGATGGTCCTGCCTCCTCTGGGCGCCTCCCCACTTCTGCCCTATCTCCGGAGCAACGCCCCAGCTAATATGCTAATGACCTGGTCGTTACACGTTACAGCGTCCCACTCATTAGCATATTAGCTCTTTATTAGTATAGATACAAATATAAAACCCTAATATGCAAATAGACACGTGCTGACCATCAGGGGGCGTGCGTGGAATACAGCGGGCGCTGGCCACGGTGGGATGGTGGAGCAGGTGAGCGGGGGCGCCAGACCAAGGCAAGGCACCGGTCACTGTCATTGGGGCCAGCCTCTGGTGGTTACTGAAAATTCTTTGCTCCCGTGCGCTGTGGTCCTCCTGCCCGGCACTCGAACCTGCTGCTGTCGCCGGCCCCACTGGCACCCGCTGGCTGGCACCAGTCCCAATCGCTCGGCGCCGTCAGCAGGTGCGAGCAGTGGCTGCCGGCCCCAATTGCCCCTGAGGGCTTCTCCCCCTCCCCCTGCTCCTGAGGAGCAATTGGGGCAGCAGCTGCTGCTTGCGCCCACTGATAGCACTGACCCCAGGCCCCAATCGCTCCTCCGTGGGTGCCAGCAGGGCCAGCGGCGGGAGGGAGGGGGGGGCTGCTGCGGGTGCGGGAGGGGCCTGGCAGGGCGCAGAGGATGGGCCAAGACCCACCCCTGTGCCCACCCGAGCCTCGCAGCCCACAGTTCCTTCCAAGGTGCAGGAATTCGTGCACCGGGCCCCTCCTATAGCATGAACATTTCCAGAAAGCCATGCTTGATTACAGCCAGGATGGAGTCCTTTCTGATCACACCCACTTTCACATGCTGCTGCCTTATCAAAAACAAACAAAAATCCCTTCCCACCTTGGGGATGATGGCCTGATTTTCTAAAGAGTAAATGAAGGAACAGGGGATTCCTCCGCTGTGTCAGGCACAAAACGTGGTGCTTTCAAATCCATTCCCGGATGATGCTCGTAACAATCCCAAGAGGAAGTTAGGACTATCCCTACGATTTTGAGTGTCACATCATTACTGAGGTTTCTCAGGACCAACCTCCTAAAAAGAGGAACCACACCCGCTCCCTCCCCTCGCCCTGCGTGACAGACGCTATTTATTGAGCTTGACGTGGTCCTTCCCTTCCTCCCGGGCCCCAAGAACTCACGCATCCGAGAGCATGAGTCCCTCCAACTGTGACAGGCACAGTGTCGGGTCAAAAAAGGGGCTACGGAAGGTTACGTGGCCATGTTAGGGTGGAGTGAAAATAAGAGCGAGACCGTGCCCCTCCCAGAGGCTGGACGTCTGTCTGCTTACACTGGAACGGCACGCCTCACAGAAGACGAAAAATAGCCAGGATGGGGAGGGAACAAACAAACAAAAAACTAGTTCGGATCCCGGACGAGGTTCATGTCCAAGAGGAGCCGGGCCGTACCTGGTACTGGGAGAGGGAGGACTCCTCCCCCGCGCTGCCGAGGCCCCGGAGGCGAACCACTAGGAAAGAGCTGCCTTCCCCGTCCCACAGGAAGAGTTCTCCGCCGAGGCCCAAGACCAGGTTTCTCGTCAGCAACTGCGGCGGCGGCGGCGGCAGCGGCGGCGACGAAGACAATGATGAAGAAGCCGGCTTCTCGGCCTCGGCTGGACTCTGGTTTTTCAGTCCCTCCCGGAGCCGCAAGAACACGACGTGGTTAGGAAGCCAGGTCTGCCACAGTTCGCCGTCGCCCGAGGGTCCCTCGGCGGTCGCCATCTTGGCCCAACTGCTCCCCTCATCCCAATTGCTCAGCCCGCCGCTGAGCGCAGCCAATCCGCGGCCGGCCGCCCACTGCTTTGGCGAATCAGCGAGCAGGCAGCCCGGAAGCACGAGACTAGGTTAATAAAGTGAGGCCAGCCTATCAGGCAGCGGCATCGCTAGTGGATAGCCAATAGCCAGTCACGCCCCAGGGGGCGGGACGAGAAAGTCGATCGGCCAGTGCCGGTTTCAAGTTTTGGGGCCGCGGAAAAGTCTAGAACCTGAGAGTCTTACTCCTGTGAATCTCATTGCTTATTGGACACCTCCACCTGGGTAAACCTAGATATTCAAAGCTTTTCCTCGAGACTTAACTTCCTCAACCCAGGTGGGTTAACCTCACGGATGTCACTCCCGCAATTACCCACCCTTCGTTTGCCCAAAGCTGTCTCCTTATTGGGACGGCCAGTAGAACACTTCCCAGAATTCCCTGCTGTGTAGTATGATCAGCAACCAGAAACTACAACTCCCAGGGTTCTGCGCGCCCGCAGGGGCGGGGCTTTCCGGAGGCTGCTCCCTCGGAGGGGAGATGGAAGAGCAGTCTGGTTCTCCGCACCGGTCGATGTACAAATTGGTGGGCTCGCCTCCGTGGAAAGAGACATTCAGGCAGGTGAGTGTGGGATTTGAGAAGCTTTGGCTGGGCGGGCCGTGGTCATCCCCCTAATCCCTCCAGGAACCGCTCTCCTCAGTGCCTTCGCCGCATGAGGCAGGTGTCAGGAGTGCCTGGCGGGTGGAGGTGGACCTGGGACTCAAGTCTTCGCACCTGTAGGTCTGGGTCTTGTCCATCGCCCGGCTGCCTCCCGGAATTCCTGGACCCCTGGGTGCGGGATTAGCCCGGGCCGGACCAGCCTCAGGCCCCTTAGTTTTGGATTTGGGTTTGTTTTAAATTCGAAGTGTGACCATTGCCACCCTTCTGCACTCTACAGTAACAGCACCTGCTGTTGTTGGGTAGTGGGCGCCGAGAAGGCACTTTGTGTACTGTATACGCACCTCATGCAAGAGAGAAATTATTTCTGTTCAAGGTAGAGCGTCTGTTCAGGAGAGCCTCACTTACTGCCTTAGCAGAGTTGTACCGCATCTTAGTTCTGACCTAGTCTGAGCTCAGCGTGCGTCCTGTAACATTGCCTAGGACTGCAGGAGTCCCGTAAGTAGTAGAGGTAGCCCAGGAATATAATCTGATGCTGGAAATGACTGTTGACATCAGGGTTTCTCACCTTGGCCATTGACATTTTGAGGAAGACAGTTCTTTGTTGTGGGTGGTGGTTCTGTGCGTTGTGGAATGTTTAGCAGAGTCCCTGGCCTCTACCCACTGGATGCCAGTAGCCCTGACACTAGAGTTATGACAACCAACAGTGTCTCCAGGCATTGCCAGATGTCCCTTGGGGGACAAATTGCCCCAAGTTTAGAAACACTGTTGTACAGTTAGGTGACTACTGCAGCCATACCTAGAGCAGCAAGAATGTGGAAGCGGTGCAAACGACCTGTATAACAGGACAATGGGTGTTGAGCTGTTATCATCCAACCATTAAAGAAGCTGGTGTTGAAGGTAGAACGTGAAATACAGTGACCTGGAAATATGCGAACAAAGTATTGTAATTTCATTATCTACATGTGGATAAGGATGGGAGGGGAATATGCAAAATTAACAATAGTTTGGATTGTAGTTGATAATTCGTGTCTATAAGTTTTCTTTAATGTTTTAATAATGAAATCTAAGAGGTACTGTTTGTTTGTTTGCTTTTTATGGAATTGCCTGCCCTCTTCTCCCCTCTCCCATACCTCTTTCCCTCTCCCCTATACCCCTCCCCCTCTCCTCCATACCCCTTCCCCCTTCCCCATACTCCTTCCCCCCTCCCACCTTCCTCCCTTCTTCCAAGGGATGCCTGGAGAGAATGAGAAACAGCCGGGACAGGCTCCTGGACAAATACCGACAGGCTGGAGGCAATGTGGCAGGGAGGGCTCAGAGCACCCTTCTCGCACAAGAGTTGATGGAAGAGGAATGGAATGCTTGGCACTCGATGGAAAGCTGCCCAGAGGCCTTGGCTCAGGTCAGGCTGGGATGTGTTTGCCTATTTCCCCGAGTCATCTACACCCATATACTCTCAAACCTACAGTTGGGATTCTAACAGCCTTTAACCCAGTTTCTTCTACCTTTAACGTTAGTCTGTTTTAGATGAATGGTTCCTAAGTACCAGACTGTTGACCTGCTGCATCATTGCATTATATTCAATTATGAAACTAAAAAGAAAGTAATGTTACTCCTTGGCTACACCCCTGGACGTTTTGATGCAGTGGTCATGTGGCTCGAAATCTTGCTTTTTAAGAAGGTCTCCAGGAGCTTTCTGATTCTAATCTCAGTCAGAATTGGGAGCTGAGTGCGGATAGAAACCTTTTACCAGGTGTCGGGAGAGCACTGGATTGGAAGCCAGCAGCTCTGGAATTCTGATCCTGGTTTTGATACTGCTTTTTAACTCCACTCTGCCTCGCTGGCCTTTAGTTTTTATATTTATGAAATGAAGACAATAATGTCAGTATTGTGAGTACTATATAAGAAAACATGTGGGAAACTGCTTTGAAAACATCAAAGCTCTCTAGAATAATGATGCATTATTCAGTATCTCTTATGTGTCCTATAGTAAGCCAAATGTTTGTGTTATATAATCACAATTAGTACTCACAATAACCTTCACAACCTTCTCAGCTATGTTTTATTCCCATTTTACAGAAGCCCAAACTGAGGTTTACAGGGGTTAGGAACATTCTGGCGGTCACATAGCTTGGCAGAACCACATACTTAGCTGCTGCCCTATATGATCTGCCCCCAGTTAAGTGCCATTATTTTGTCACTGGGTAGTTTAGGCATTTCTTGATGCTTTCTCAGCATGACCACATTACCCCACTGTCAGCATAGTCTACAGGAGGGCAGGACTGACTGATTTCCTCAGGTAAACCTGGGCTCTTCAAGCCAGCCTCCAAGTATGAATCATTGTGGGGCTTGTCAACTGATTATCACTTCAAACCTCTGATGATCCCACTTTCTCTTGCAGTGGGAGGAGCCGATGGACTTGGCTGAGCTGGAGGAAATCCAACAGGAGCTGATTGATCAAGGTGATCTCTGGGAGTGGTCTTTCCTGCCTGAACCTAGCCACTCTAATGCCCTTTATTCTCAACAGAATTAGTTCTGAACTTCTACTTCTGCCTGCAGCCAAGCATCCAGAAGTCTCTGCTTTTACTCTGAAGTCTTGACTGGCTGTCTTCCTAGTAATACGAGTCTTAAGTATGCCAGGTCTTGTGCTCAGACTTCTCATTCCGTGCTGATTTTCTCCTGACAACTACCCTACAAGGCAATAGGAGACAGACGAGAGTGGCATCTCACCCAGGCTGAACAGCTAGTGGTGGAGCTGGGAAGCAACATCAATTTTGTGAATCCAGTTCCCATGCTTATTCTACTATCCGACACTACCTCTCTATTAATAGATGGATAGTAATCCTGTACCCTGTAGGATACAGTGCAGGATCAGCTCTCTTGCACAACTTAATTTAAGTGTCTTCTTTCCCATCCATTCTTTACCGACTACCCAGGGTCTTGTGAGCATCTACTCCCTGAGGCATTCATAGCACCGTACAGTGCACAATTTAACACCTTACATAATTCATTTATTCCACATTGCCCTAGGTTGACTAGGCTCAGTATTTATCATCTGTAAAATAGAGATAATAGGCCTAACCTATAAGTTTGTGTGTGTGGAAACTTACGTTTAATAATATGTGTAGAAGACGTAGAGAAGTGTCTGGCATATTGAAAACTTTCAACAAATGAGGATGCAAGACCATGGACTCCTGAGCTTGGCTACTGAGGTTCACTTCTGAGCTTTACCACTTTAACTGGTACAGCCCTGGGCAAAGCACTTAATCTCCCCACGCCTCAGTGTCTTCATCTTTAAAATAAAGATAATATTAGTGAATAAGTTAATATGTGGAAAGGAGCCGAAACCGGTTTGGCTCAGTGGATAGAGCCTTGGCCTGCAGACTGAAGGGTCCCGGGTTCGATTCCGGTCAAGGGCATGTACCTGGGTTGCGGGCACATCCCCAGTAGGAGGTGTGCAGGAGTCAGCTGATCGATGTTTCTCTCTCATCGATGTTTCTGGCTCTCTATCTCTCTCCCTTCCTCTCTGTAGAAAATCAATAAAATATATATTTTAAAAATATGTGGAAAGGACTTAAAATAGCATTTGACATATTGTAAGTGCTATGCAAGTGTTAGTAGTTATGATTAGTATTGATTCCATTTAGACCATAGATTTTTTTATTGATTCACCCTTCACCCCCACCTACAAAACCTATCTTAGTGGTGAAACAAAAGATTCACTAAATATTTCTTTTGGGGTATGTTTAAAAAATCTGAAGTGATAAGGATTCACTGTGTTCTGCCCATACTCAGTCAGATGGAACACGCTAGAACAGAGATTGAGAAACTTTCTGTGGAGGTCCAGATAGTAAATACTTTAGGCTTTGTGGTCCATGCTTTCTCTGTTGCAACTCCTCAGTTCTGCGGTTGTAGTATGGAAACAGTCAGACAATACATAAACACGTGAGCATGGCTATATTCCAGTCAACTTTATTTAAAAAACTGAAGTTGGGCTGGATATGGCCTGTGGGCTGTGGTTTACTGACCCCTGAGCTAAAGTCTAGACCAGTGGTTCTCAACCTTGGCTGCACATTAGAATCACCTGGGAATCTTTTTAAAATCCTGATTTCTGGGCCTCATCCTCCAGAAATTCTGTTTCTTTGTTATGGGGTGGGGCCACAACATTAGTAACGAAGAAACAGAATTTCCCGAGGATGAGGCCCAGAAATCAGGATTTTAAAAAGATTCCCAGGTGATTCTAATGTGCAGCCAAGGTTGAGAACCACTGGTCTAGACTGAGCTCATCAAGAGCAGGGAGCAGTCTTTTTCACCTTTGCACCCCATGCCTGCCACATCCTAGGTATTGTTGCATATTTGCTGAACGAATGAACACATAGATTCTGAACAACACAGACTCTGAGCATAGGGACATTGGGGGACAGATCACTGTGGACTCAGCAGGGTGGGCTGGCATCAGAAAGAAGTGCCCTGTGTCAGCTTTCTCCAGCTGCCCCTGGGACCTGACTGACAGTCTACAGCTACGCTACGGCCTCTGGTGATGTGTGTGAAAGTCCTCTTCTTGTCCCTTAGCCTCACCACTTCACCTCTTTTGCTCACAAAGTGAGGCCAGACAGGAGGGGAGGAATCCAACAAGAGGAAGCCTGAGGGAAGAGTAACTATGTAGTGATTGGTAGCATGGTTTTACCTGAATTTTTCTCAGGTGGATGAAGCTTGTGAAGGTGAAGTTAGCACTAAATACAGGACAGCTGGGTGCAGCATGGTGAAGCGCTCCGCCTGTCCATTGCCTTGCAGAACAGTCCATCATCAATGAATACGAGAAGAGCTTGCAGTTTGATGAGCAGTGTCTCAGCATCATACTGGCTGAGTGGGAAGCAAACTCCCTCATCTGTCCTGTGTGCATAAAGTAAGAGTTTTCCACACCTTTTCAGCATTGTTGGTTCCCACCCTCCACTCCAAAACGAGTGGAATTTCCCCTCTGCTGGCCATGAAGCTATGGGGTCCTAATTCTGCCTCTAGGTACAACCTGAGAATAACAAGCGGTGTGGTCATGTGTCAGTGTGGCCTGTACATCCCATCTCATGTAAGTGTTACACACCCAGATTTTGTCACCTTTGTCCACAATTATCTATTTGCCTTAAGACCCTTCAGTAGTGTGTTGGAGATGGCTGTGCACATCTTTTCCCAGCTCATTTTCGGTTCACATTGGTAGCTTGAAGTCAGCCATGGTGAGAATATATACAGCATGGAAATTGGCAAGCACACAAACCAGGGGGGGTCCCTGCCCCCACCCCAGAGCCATTTGTTAAACACTTATCCATAAAAATTGTCCATATATGAAGACACACCTACACTCAGAATTTAAGCTTCAGTGATCTTAAAATACAGAGGGAGCCCTCTTATCTGACATGACAGGGAGTGAAAGTTTGTCAATTGATTAGAGTGGTGAATTATCAAAATGAAACATAGTAAATTTCAAGCATATAAATTTACTTGCCAGTCTTTGAGTGGGGCTCTGCTGATTGGAGAGCTGTCTTTTTTTTTTTACAAACCACTCTTATAATGCATTGCCTGGAGCTTCTAATTTGTTTCTGAAAAGTGCATTGAGAAGCTGAGTGTGCAACTTTAGGATTTTTCCTCCCTTTTATTTAACAGCTTTATTTTTTAAGCAACTCATTTTTTCGAGTTTCCTAAACATCCCACTTATTATTACAAAAAAGAAAACTTTGTTTTCATTCTCTTATTTTGTTGTTTAACATAATATGTGATTACTCAGTTACAGTAGTAAATTCAATTAGCACAGACAGATCTGGGACCAAGCAGTGCTGGCTCTTGGTGGGAATACATTTGGCTGGTGGAGGCAGAAGCACAGGACGGCTCCAAGTGTCCCTGGTGCTGTGTGTGGCAGGGTGCTTTACAGAGGAGAGGAGAGCTCTGGTTGTCTGGAGAGGCAGTCAGGTGGAGACTGGCTTAGAGACCTTTTTAGTACAATCATGAGCACTTTTAAAGGTCCAAGGAGTCAAGTCATCACAGATACAGGTTATCGTGAGGAATCAGGTTTTTCTACCTGTTGATGATGAGGTAACTAAGATTAGGTTGCGGTTTAACCTTTTTGTTTTTTAGTCTCCAGAATTGACAGAGCAGAAACTTCGTGCCTGTTTAGAGGACAGCATGAATGAGCACAGCGCCCACTGTCCTCACACACCTCAATTTTCAGTCACTGAAGGGACAGGAAGAAAGTCCAGTCTTCTCATGAGCTGCCTGGTAAGCCTCCCGGGGACCCACGGTAGGGGCAGCTCAGTGTTTGGTTTATCCCTGCTCTGGGAGAAATCATAGGTTGGAAACAGGTACACGTTTAAAAGCAGTTTATTCTCTGAGTTTACTTGAATAGGAAAGTGAAGGTGACGAGCCTGTTCAATGAAAAGTCCAGTCATTCCCTGAAAGGGGCAGGACAGAGGCAGCACAGGATGGTGGGAGGTGCATTGGACTGGAATTAGGAAGGCTGGCGGCACTGCCTGCTCTTGTTTGATTGGTAGCAGTGGCCTTAGGTGAAGCTGATTATTTCATATTCGTAAGACCAGGTAGGCCAGCATGGTACCAGTTTGTCAGTAGGACACGGAACAGGAACCACAGCAGGGCAGCATCAGGCTGGCCTCCTCAGCAAGAATCTTCACGGGGGGACCAGGGGCTGCTGTCTGGCCCCCTAAGTGACAAGTCAGGTGTGAGGGAACAGGACCACACAAGTGGACGTAGAGCCACCATGGTTTAGAACCTACGCTTGCTGTAGGAACCAGTGTCTCTTACAGTAACCTCTGGCTGTAGCTTAAAGTCCCAAGCAAGGGGAACCCTGGGTTGTGAGCGCTCTGCACTTAGGGAAGTCCAGCACTGTGGCCTCCTCCTGGGTTATCTCTAGTTCTCTCCTGGCCCTCTCATTTCAAAGGCAGTTTACCTACAGGGGTTGTTTTTGTTATAAACAGTATTGCCTAGTACAGCCAACATTTCACTTTATCAAGTTTCTTCCATAAGTTATTCAATTCTATTCATTTCTTTTTAAATGTGTTGAGGACTTTTTAAAATTCAAAAATATGCATTCTCTCTGAGTTCAAGTCTAGGGTTGGTAATTAAGAGAATATAGAAAACAGGTAGTCAGTAGCCCTGGAGAGCTGTAGGGGGAGGGCCTGTGGGAGTTCAGAGGAGGTGATTTCCTTTATGGATAAAGGCTTCCATAAGGACGCGAAAGGTTGCTTAGCTTAGTCCAGCTGCAGTCGTCTGCCCACTTGGCCATCGGTGCCCTGCAGCCCAGAGCAGGAGGGAAGCCAAGTGGAGGGGGAGGTTTGGAAGGCAGGGGCTGTGGAGGCATCAGTGGTGGGGACAGCATGATTGACAGTGCTGGCTCAGGGGGCAGAGGGAGGCCATTGCTGGGCAGAAGGCAGTCATACCAAGATGAGAAACAGGAGAGGAAGGACAAAATTGTCTTCAGTAGCCTATCCCAGAGACTCCTTTGAAAAATAGATCATTAGGCTCAAGATCCAGTGTGTCAGGCTGTAGGGTCATTAAGCGTGGGTGTGAGGGTGAAAATAGGTGTGGGTTACCAAAGTTGGGTACATAGAGCCCTAAGGACTTGGAATATTGGAAATGTGAGAGGGACAGTAGTCTAGGGCTAGTCATGGGATGGGGATGTTAGACCACCAGAAAGCCAAGTATATTACCTATGGATGTGGTGTCAAGGTTAAGCACAGGATTCCTTAGCACTGTGGTGGGGCTGAGCTGTCAAGGAATCAGAAACCAGGTTTACATTCGAGTGCTTACTGATTGTTAGGGGAGACCAGGGAAGGTATGCTAGAATGAATGGGTCTGAGCTGATTGTAGTCAGTGTGCATAATTTGTACCTCACCATGGTGCATGCCTGTTTCAATCCTGTTAAGCTGAAGGAACCACACCTCCTTGCTGAGCTCTAATAGCTGTCAACTCTCAGAAGTCTGAATAACCTTTTTGGTCACAGGGTTCCTGAGGTGAGGATATCAAATCAGTCCATTGCCAGGATTTGTAGTTTGCAGGTACTATTGTTGCTGAGGGTTTAAAAGGCAGTTGTTTTGACACCACAGGACTGACACCCAGCCAAGCCTCTTACAACTATACCCGCAACTATTTCCTAAGTAACTCAGCATCCTTTCCTAAGTAAGAGATTTAATGGCAGCATAAATGTGACTGCTGATGACAACATTCAGCCCTATGAGATAAATCTTAAGCTACTTTCTCTATTTAAATCCAGGCCTGCGATGCTCGGGCTGCGATCATCTAAAGCCAGCCTTTACTCACATCCTCCTGCTGGGTTGGAACCAACTCAGACCGTCTGAGGGGGCCTTGTAAATACAACCTTTCATTTGTAACTTATTTTGTATTAAAACCTTTCAAACATCTTGGCTCTTGGTGTTTGGTTATGCAGTTTGAAGGAGGAAGGAATACAGATAGAAAAGACATCACCTTAGAGATAAATCAATTTTTTATTGTCCATCATTATGTTATACAAAAATCTAGAAATAATAGACTTGTAAAGAAACAAATGAATAGTAAATAAGAGGGCAACAAATAATTTAAATCTGAATTATTTTCCATGATATTAGGGTGAAAACCATTTTAAAGTACATGTTTGGCTTCAGAGTAGGTTTTGTTCACTGGCAAAGCCTGCCATAAATTCCAGGTATTCAGTGTCTTGTCTGTCCTACTGGCTCTTCACAAAACCTTTGAGGTCCTCCAGAAAAGTAATGTACTCCTGGTGCTCCAGGGCTGTGCTGAGCTCCACCAGCTCATCTGCAAAAGTGTTGTCTACCCCTCGGTCCGCAAGGAAATCCATGAGGTGGTCATATAAGGCCTACAAGGAGAAACATTCACCATCAGAAAAGTAGTATGACTTCATCTGTAACACTCGATAAAATGCTTGTCTGTCCTTGGTCCGGGACCTCCCTTATCAGGCCCAGGAGCACCCCATCTTATCAAGCACTCACCCAGTCCAGGGAATCTGTGTTGAGTGTGTAATTTGTGTCCTTCCATTCAGATTCACCAGTGGACTGAAAGCTCACTTCCCTGATGGAGAAAATGTCACTCTCGCCCTCTTCTTCTTGTCCAACCTGAGGGGACAGACAGTAGTTGGGGAAACTGAAGGGCTTTCCAGGACAAGCCAGACGCATGCACAAAGGGGACTGACGTACCTCATCTTCTGGATAGTGACAGTCCAGCACGAGGGCCTTCTTGCCACCGCCCTTTATAACTTCAACCACGAAGTTGGGAGTGGATGTCAGTTCAGGCTGGGGAAACAAGAACAAGCGCGTGCCTTGTTGGCAGGGGCTGGCTGCCTGGACCAAAGTCTCGATGATGCAGGGGGTCTAGAAGCCACCTCTGCCAGGATATTAGCCATTTTCAAAGTCTTTACTATAGCGTTCCTAATAAGGAGCCGAGAATCTTTAACAGACTATTAAAGCCACGTGCCAGCTCATTCAGGAACCTGGGTTGAACTCTTCCTATTGATCCTTTCTAAAGTTAAAGACTGTTTTTGAGGGCAGATCATCTTATATTTAGTACAGTGTTTCACTTCTGTTAGCACCTACTTGTTTAAGTAACAGACTAGGTTTAGAATGAAGAAATTTGAATCCCAGCCCCAGCTAAGTGCCAATTAACTTAGATCTAGACCAGGGGTGGGCAAACTTTTTGACTCGAGGGCCGGAACAAAAGCATGGATGGAGTGTTTGTGTGAACTAATATAAATTCAAAGTAAACATCATTAAATAAAAGGGTACGGTTTTTTTTTTTTTTTTAGTTTTATTTATTTCAAACGGGCAGGATCCAGCCCGCGGGCCGTAGTTTGCCCATGGCTGATCTAGACCATTCCTTAATCTCCCTAGACCGTTTTCCATCCCTGAACTGCACAGGTAGCATAAAGCCCCAAGATCTCTTTCCAACGGATTCTGTTTCAGGATCATCCTTCAGCCCAGGGCCAAGGCCAGTGCATTTGCCTGACTGGCCATCGAATGTCTGAATAATCACAGCAACCCTCCCTTTGATGGTGAGCATCCAATGTCAGAGATGCCAGCGTGATGTCACCAGGAGGCTGTTTAGGCCTGAGACAGCACTGATACCTGCTTCGTCAGAGTCTGGGGACTCTGGCCCTCATACCAAGTGGTTTCTAGCCCAGACACACTGCTTCCTAGAAAGTTTGAAGACTGGGTACCATCCAGGTCCAAGGTCCAACCACAAAGGCCAGCAGCCGCAGGAAGACCTGATGTTAAATCTCCGATGCCCCCGGCTTTACGCCCTTGGCTCAGTGGCTGGTGTTTATTACCAGCCTGTGACATGTTAGAACATTCCTCACATGAAACGCTCCAAATGATAATCTCCAATATCAGAGGCCTTCCCCTCATGGAAGGGCCAGACAGTTCCCATTCCTTTCTATCAGGAGAACGAAGACCGAGCTCTTAAGCCCAAGCCTGCAGATGGCAATTTACGCAGCACCTGGGAAAGGAAATGGGCCACACTCCTGGTGCTAAAGCTGGCCCCAATGCTGCTCTACCAGTCAAGTCCCAAGGATGGCTGTCCTCGGCCGGTGACAGCGTTACAAGCTTACCTCCTGTTCTTCAACCTTCTGGCCCTGGGACTCCTCCTCCCCGTCAAATGTTGGTGGGATGCTATTGTTAATGTTGAAAGTGACTGTGATCCTAGAAAGTTAAAAGAAAACACAAAAGACAGGGTACAGTTTTCACTGAGTGTGAAGTAAGTATTGAGGCCTGCTAGTTTAAAATGCTTGTTCAAACAATGTCTCCACCCCAGCCGGCTTTACATTGTGATTACAACCTTCCAAAAAAGCCTGCTGCCTCCATCCCGTCCCGGAATGGATTCAGCAGGTATAAAAAGTGCCTACTATGTGCCAGATGCTGAAAGTCCAACTAATAGGCCCCAGTTTATCTCAGCCAAGCCAGCATCCCAAGGCTCACTGCCAACATTCGTCCACTGGTTCTCTCATGGCCACAGCCAGTGGACACTGCTCACAGTGATCTTACCCTCCAGTGGCAGTGAGCAGCTAAGAAGCTGGTGGGATGGACTAGATGCCTCCTTTAAAAGCTTTTTTCCATCAGAAAACCTGCCCCTCAAAGGTAAGGAAGAAGGAGCACTAGAGAGTAGGATCAGCTAAGGACCAAGAGCAGCCTGGGCCCCAGGAAGGCGAAGCCTCACAACAGCAATACAGACCCAGTCTTCAGAATGCCTGTGGAGTTATAATTACAAAGCAGGACAGGAACATCGCCTAATGACAACTTTAAGGTGCAAGAACCCTCACTTGACAAATCCCGTTCCCAAGTTTGAGTGGAAAGTAAAAGTGTGTGAGATGTGGAACTAGCACTGCGGGCTGTGCTACTCCAGCAAGCGCTATCTGCTCAGGGCACTCCACAACGGTGCCCTCTGGAGCGGTGCTGACTGGCTGCTTTGCCAGGAAGCCGCTCTCCCACAGGAACAATGGTTTCCGGTTCAGCCACAAAATCTGTCTCATCTGCAACAGTGCTGACCAAGTGGGGCTCCTGGGCACAGAAATGCAACGTTCAATGGCCCCGAAGCGGCTATGACTCACTCTAGGAAAAAGGTGTAGGTGCCTTACAGAATACACCCCGAAGTAACCAGCCCACAGGAAGTCTGTGTGCAGTGAATGAACTACCTGGAACTTATGCAGTTACCCAGATGAACCCATGACTTGGAAACCATGTATCAAAGTACCTGCTTTGACAGGTAAGGTTCTGAGGGTCATGGATTTAGGCGCTGGAATCCAGGCTCTCAGTACTTACTTCTCTCCAGCAACATTCCGGGACAACTTGGCTTCTGTCCCATTCACTTCCAGATCCCAACCTCCAGACATCTTAGGGAGGGTCTTATGCTTCTGTATCTTCTTTTCTTCCTTAATTTCATCGCTCAGGAATTCAACAAAAGCTTTGTCCCCTACAATGAAAATCCATGTTACAGAAAAAGAATAGCCCGCCCGGCCAGTGTGGTTGAGTGTCAACCTATAAACCAGGAGTTCACGATTCAATTCCAGTTCAATTCCAGGTCAGGGCACATGCCCAGGTTGCAGGCTCGATCCCCAGTGAGGGGCTTACAGGAGGCAGCTGATCAATGATTCTCTCTCCCTTCCTCTCTGAGATCAATAAAAACATATTTAAAAATTAAGAAAAAGAACCCATCAGTCCAAAGCGACCCAGGTTCCTCTAGCCAGAAATCTGGACTAAGACTGTTAATCCTTCTCTGGGGCTTAGTCCAACTCACACCAACTAAGTCTAAGTGTCCTTATCGGTATAGATGCCCCAATACTACCAGTAGGAAGCTGAGCTTGATTCTGAAAAAGTGATTTGCAACAATGAACACATTATCACATTCACACAGAGCAAACGAGTTCTCAATTACCTTCTTCCTCTTGCCAAAGATAATAACCAGGCCACTTTCTTTTTTAATCCTCACCGGAAGACATGCTTTCATTGATTTTAGAGAGAAACATCAATGGGTAGAGTCCCTTACACACCCCGACAGGGACTCCAACCGCAACCTGGTATGTGCCCTGACCGGGAATCGAACATCGCTTTGTAGACCCTGCAACCAACGGAGCCACATGGGCCAGGCTAACCCGCCACTTTCTACCGCGACCTTGGGCCTCCCCAAAGTTCCGTTTGTGAGAGGCTAAGGATAAAGCCTGACTCCAGGGTTTAACTGGACGCCCCAACCCCAAATGGAACGCGTTAAGGACGGGAAAGGGAAATGGGACCAGATCACACGTGGGTTTCATCCTCTGCTTGCCAATAACTGGGAACACGCTCCGGACCTCGCCGGGCGGCTCGCGGTGCCCATTCACCTGCCCGGCCCCCGCCCATCCGGAATCTGCCCTCACGCCCGGCCCACGTGCGCGAGCTCACCTTCGGTGTGCAGCCCGCCGCAGCCGCAGGCGCAGGGCCCGCGAGGCCGCAGGAGGCTGGGCCGCCGCTCCGACCCCGCGCGCACGCTGAGGAGCCCGAAGGGTCGGATGCAGGGCCGGGGCGCGAGCTGCAGCAGCGGCCGGAGCGGCGCGGAGGGCGCGGCGGCGCGGAGACCCGCGGCGGCGGAGCCCAACGCTCGGGGCACGCATCGCAGCAAAGGAAGCATCGCGAAGGCGACCGCGGCAGCTGCAGAGGAAGACACGTGAGGATGAGGACGACCTGAGCCCAAGAGCCCCACGAGCTCACCGCCGGAAGTCCCGCCCCGCGCCGCCCGGGAAAGCGCTTCCGAATGGTAGCGTTGCAGGTCAAATCACCGTGGACGGGAGCGCGCCCTCTGCTGGGATCCTCCGGCGGCGCAGCTTCCCCGGGTTAAGTCTGCTAACTGAACTTTTTAGCTCAGGCTGGCCTGAGTCTGGTGTACAAGGCTTTGTTTAATTTGCCAGCATCACTTCTCTCCAGTGGCTGCTTATACTCCAAATTGCCATCTAGTGTTCTCAAAGGACACCAGGTGTTGGTCAGTGGGTCACGGGTTCGATTCCTGGTCAAGGGTACAGGTACCTGGGTTGCAGGTTACATCCCCAGCCCCAGTTGGGGTGCATGCAGGAGGCAGCCAATCAATGATTCTCTCATCATTGATGTTCCTCTCTCTCTCCCTTCCTCTTTGAAGTCGATAGAAATATATTTTTAAAATAAAAATCGATGGAAAAAAATATCCTCGGGTGAGGATAACAATAAAAGCACACCAGGCTTTCTGTTACTATGTGGAATCTGTGGAATGTACTCTTGCCATTCACAGCAACCTAAAGACCAGCCTTCGAGGTCATCTCCCGTAAGATGCCTTCCTGAAACCTCCTCCTCTCTCCCATGAAACAGATAGGAAATTATGCTTGTGCACCCCTTTGCCCCTTCCACCCCTACACTCCATTCTTCTCTCTGGAGAAACGTCCTGGCACTGCTGGTTTGCCTCCCCTCAGCCTACCAGCCCGCTGCTCCTGAAGAGCAGGATCCCCAGTTAATTCCTGCAACCCTCCCTCACCAGTCCCTCCAAGCTTGCCCCCAGGTTCTGATAGGACATTATTTTTCTAGGGGCATGAAGCTATGGCTTACATCAGATTTAGGTTAAGAACTGATGTTCCTAGTTTATCAGGACACACAGGATATATATGTATAAGGTACCAAGAAAGTAAGTCATTCCCAATTCGTGGAAAAGATTAATACTTAATATATTCTAAATAGCATTCTGTAATAAGGAAAAAAGAGACCAAAGAAAGCCACACATATCATGTACAAGATTCATTTTTAATGAATTTGATAGTCATGTGCAAATTTGAGCATTAAATACAAGAACTGACATTTCGGTAGAGCTATGTCTATTTGAATGAAACCAGATTCTCTAAATACACCATAATCCTGAACCAACTTGATTTTTCTGTTTTCCCTCTGCAAATTATGTTCTGATCAAGTAAAACATAATCCTTGCTTCCCCAGACAGGTGCAGTGTTCCAATATATGCTCACGGAATGGTACCTTAGGTGCCTGGCCACAGTTCCAAGCAGTTCTTGATGCTGGATTAAATGGATTTAAATAGAAAGTTTTACTCACAGAGCAAAAACTTATCTCCATTCTGGCATCTCTTTACAACCAGCAGAGCTGCAACATTAAGTAAGGGTTTTTAACAAGGACCAGTTCTTTCCCCTGTAGTGGAGGTTCCACATGCCATGATTACTGCAAGTAGATCAACACCAGCAGCAGGCATGCGATCTGCTTGGAGTGCATGTATTTACATGAAGCTGCTCATGGGAGCTGGTGATTCACCCAGACATGGGTTGCAGATAGGAAAAGAGATTTTACCAATTGAAAAAGAGTAGCTCAAGATCACATTGCAACATCACTGTGAAACATTTAACTTTCTTAAGAAAGTTTAAGTTTAAAATGTACTATCCCCTGCAGCTCTCAATATAAATAACCATTTACTTCTTTGTAGGAACATGTGGAGTCAGAATGGGTTTTCCAATCTGATGTAATCCCTGAGCAGCTATGTTAAAAATTAACTTTTTAAAAAGCCCAATAAAAAACTACTGTATTAAAAGTCTACCAGAATGTTACAGTGATCAAAGTATTTCTGTACAGAAACATTAAAGCTACTTAGAAGCTATCTATCCCTTATTCCTGCTCAGAAAAGAATAACAGTATACATTTTCCAGAAACTCTTTAGGTACTTAAGTTGTACACAATTATTCTGAGAGAGAATTTGTGGAGGGACATGATAAATCACCCCACTTGAAATTTTTTACCAACATGATTTTTTTTATTAAAAATACATTTTCTTTTACCAAGTCGGGCTAAACATCCTAGACTTCTATTTAATAAATAAGAAAAATACACTTTAAAAATCTGACAAACTTTCCGGAAGGTCAGCAACAGTAAAAACAAGTCAATCTGAGGAAGAGCCTGCTAAAAGTCTTAAGTATTCAATGAGATAGGGCAGCGATTTCCAACCGGTGTGCTGCAAGACTTTTTAAAGCATGCAATACCTGACTATTTAGTCAGGGGCGCTGACCTCTTTTCCCTTAGATTATAAAACAAGCAAACAAAAAAAGACAACAGCCAACACAACAATAGCTGTCCAGTGGGAATGAATCGAAAGTATATCTAATTTTTGGGTCAGGCTGGCAAAAAATATATTTTTTGATGTGCCGCAGAATTTTAGTAATTAGTTCACGTGTGCCACGAGAAGGAAAAGGTTGGAAATCACTGAGATAGGGTATATCGGATCTGCCGAATCCCATTTGGTCTAAACGTAAATACAGTGGGGCCTTGACTTACGAGTTTAATTCATTCCAAGACCGAGCTTGTTAAGGAGCTCGTTAACTCAAATTACTCTATCAACTCAATGCAAAAAATCGGCCGAGAGACAGCTGGTATCTCAAAAAACTCGTTAGTTGGTAAGTCAAGGCCCCACTGTATTTCTAACAATTAAGTCTCAAGTGCCCGAGCATTAGATAAAAGCTAGACTTCTCAGGGCCCCAGCGAGTGCTGGAAGCCCGAGCAGACATGGATAGATGGGATGGGCACGGGGAGCTCCAGCAGGCTGGTCTCGAGGAGTCCACTGGATCCAGAGTGAAGAGACCGTCCGCTGCCCCTGCAGGGTCTCTCAGTTTGGGCCCTTGCACCGAAACTGCATGGTTCACTGTAAATAATGACCAAAATACTGCACAGGTGTTCAGACCAATTAAGCACATTAAAAGGGGTAAATCTTGGCTGCTTCTGGGACAAGACATCCAGTCACTTTTGGTAATTAAATAGCTAAGAAGAACTTTTATTCTCAAAAAAAGAGAAAAGGAAGAGACGGCGGAGAACCACCAATTCCCTCTGAGAAATGTAGACACTAAGGGTTAGAGAGTGATGGCCACTTTGTAAGGAAGTAACAAACCCAGGTTGTCCCCAAGTCCCAAAGGAGGGAAAAAGGTAAAATAAATAAGATGCTAGAATATAACCGCCAGATGTTGTGAATGGGATGAGCCAATGCTGCCTAGTTCTCATGGACCATTCGTCTCTCCCTCCACCACAACAGCTCTCTGACCAGTGGCCCTGCCAGAAGAGAAGTTGCTGAAATGTAGCCTGGAGTCGTTCCTTCTGCTCACATATTTAAGCGTGCCGTTACAGAGAAACAGCAGCTGGTATGCTGGGGCCATCACTCTCCGGGCGTTTTCCAGTTATACCTGACATGATTCAGAAGATACAAATCAACCTTCACTCAGGAGACGTCCACATCTCCTGGAAGGACAGGTGAGGATGTCCGCCACAGAAACACAAGGACGAAGATGCTCAGCTCAGCAACCCGCAGGCCTCCTTCTCTCCTCTGCGTGGAGGCAGCAAGCGCCCACACCTGAGGAAGAGGCTCAGCAGAGCGGCCAGCACCTCCCTCTTATGTTTTCTATTGGAAAACTCTGGCCCCGCCAGATGGCCCAGTGGTTGAGCGTTGACCTATGAACCTAGAGGTCATGGTCTGATTCCCAGTCAGGGCACATGCTTGGGTTGTAGGTTCGACCCCCCAGTGTGGGGCATGCAGGAGGCAGCTCATCAATGATTTGCTCTCATCATTGATGTTTCTATCTCACTCTCCCTCTCTGTTCCTCTCTGAAATAAATAAAAACATATTAAAAAACCCCAAAAAACTCTGTACAGCTCTGGCTGGGTTTCTCAGTGGTTAGTGTACTGACCCAAAGACTGAAGGGTCTCGGGTTCGATTCTGGTCAAGGGTGCAGGCTTCAGTTGCAGGCTTGATCCCTGACCTGGTTGGGGTGTGTGCGGGAGGGAACCAATCAATGTGTTTCTCTCACATCGATGTTTCTCTCTCTCTGTCTCCCCCCCCTCCCACTCTCTCTGAAGACCAGTGGAAAATATATCCTTGGGTGAGGATTAAAAAAATACTCTGTACAGACAGACATTAAAATAGATCCAAGACAATAGCTCTGTGCCCTCCCACAGTCCCTTCTAGAAAGTCCCCCTTAGTCTCGAGAACTGGGGATCTTGTGGTACTCAATTCACATTATGTAAAAAGCAGGAAGATGAAGCCAACAATTCATTGTATGCTCATCTTTCATTTTCTCTAAACCTCATGACCCCAACCCTATAAGGATTATTGCTCCCTTTGGCATATAAGAGACTGAGGCTCCGAAGTTAACTATGTCACCCAAAGTCACCCAGCAAGGACCTAAAGCACAATTTTGATGTTTCAAAGGTATAAATAGCATCTACCCATCTACATGATTCATTCAGCCTAAGGAGTTTAAAGAAGACACTTGTAAGCTCCAGGAAGTCGGGCACGTTCTGGTAGGTTAAAACCCGCTGCCTCTTAGGCGCCGAGCGGGAAGTCGGCTGGGAGGACGGCTGTGGCCCCAGCTCCCAGGCCGTGGCTCAGTTCCTGCTGGTCCTCAGCTTCCTGCGGAAGTAGTCGGGGGCGGCCTCGTACAGCCACTCGGCGTCCACCACGCAGAGGTCGCGCATGTAGCACTTGTTGGTGTGCAGCAGCTCGGTGTACACCACGCAGGCGGGCTTGCAGTGGAAGAGGACGGACGAGGGGTGGATGGCCACCGGCTGGTGCGTGTCTGTGGTGGCGTAGGTCCCGTCTGGCTGGAGCTCAGCGGTGCTCATGAAAAGGCTGTGAGCCAGGCAGCGGCGGACCGTCTCCATGTCTCCCCGGGACGACAGGATAGGCATGGACATCTGTGTCAGGAGGAAGCGAAAATTGGAGAAGACCCCAAACATACACGCTGCTCGGCACGGCATCGCATTCGGAACACCCGCACCCAAAACGCAGCCCACACTGCAGGCCTAACGGCGTGGAAGTTGCCATTTGGAGGTGTTTCCTCAAACACCTTAGAGACCAGCCCGGGGCGGAGGAGGTGCAGCTGAAGGAGGGTGAACTGAAAATAGGAAAAGCGCAGCCTGGCGAGTAAGGACCAGGAGGGAGACGGTCACGTAAGGGGCCAAGCAGACAGGCCTGGTGAGCCAGCACCTGTCCCCATGGAAACACCGGCCAGGACGTGGCAGGAAGGAGAGGCCTTTCCCTCGACTGACCACCTCGTCTCCTCCCTCTATCCATCCATCGCATGCATTGCCGCCAGCCATCTTCCTCATTCTTCACCCCTGAAAATCTTCACTCTCTCTACTGCTCCTGGCAAAGCAATGCAGGCTTCCAACTGTGAGGCTGTGAATGAGCGAGCTGTCCTGAGCATCTGCGATCCTCAATGGCCTCCTCCCTCCTGGGCCTGTTCCACGAGGGGCTTTCCCACGTGCACCACGGGGAGACAGAGCACCCCTCCGCTCCCCAGCGGCAGTGGCGGTCGTCAGTCTCCTGCTCCCCACCCTTGCCGATGGGCCACGTCCCCTTACACCCCAGGCCACAGCGGAACCAGCCAGTGGCTTGCACTGCCTGACCACACTGGCCAGGTTCTCTCTTCCGGGCATTTGGAGTCTGAGCAATCCGTTAGGGTTTTGAAGGGGAGGCCAGGGAAAGCAGTCACTTGTGCTGAGGCGGAAGGTGAAAAGGGGGAAGGAGGCAGGCAGAGAGCACCCAAAACAAGAGGCAAGCAGACTCAGAAAGCTGCCCTTGCTCCCGGTGGCCTTTTCTGGTTCCTCATGCCAGTCCCTGTATGGACTGGGGTTGGACTGTTTCCTGTCCAGATCCCAAAGGTACCTCTTTATCCCCTCTTTTCCGCTTTAAGGTGGCGCAAGATGTCTTGTTCTTTGCAATCAGCTGATCCTGGCCTGAGGAAGACACTATCTCCTCATCTGTCAGGAGGGAGCTCAGGATCACCGCCTCCAGGAAGCCCAGAGTCCCACTGCTAACTGGTCTCTCCTTCCGGCTGCCAGCTGCACACTCACTGGCCCTGTGACTTGGGGCACATGACTTAACTTCCTTGGGCTCTAGTTTCCTCATTGGTGAAATGGGAATATAACAGAATCAACCTTACAGCGGGTGAAGTGGGGATTTCAAATAAGGCATCACATGAAAAGTGCTTAGAATGGTGCCTTAATAAGTACTTCATAAACAATTTCTATAATTATAATTATCATCAGCTCCCCACAGGAGACATATGTGTATATGTAAGTCAGATTGCCCCTCCAGATTGTTCCTCGAGAAACTTAGTGTCAGTGCAGCTGTACACCTCCGGGACCTTGGCCAGTGTCTGGCATATAAAGAGGGCGTGGTCAGTCACTAAAGCTTCCATCAGAACAGAGAAGCACCACCCCTATTGTCATGAATAAACAGAAAACTCACGAGGCTGAGATGGTTTGGCAGGCAAACTGTTCAAGTGCAAGAGGGGTTTGGGAAAATGTGTAAAATTCAGAACACAACAGGCTACCATGAGAAGAAATAGCATTAAATGTTAACAGGCCGCTGGCAGCACACAGGCTGGGCACAGGCCACAAGCCTCCTAGGGACGTGCAGACAGTCTGCACTGGGGCTGTCCGGAGAGGCCTGGCACACAAAGACCGTCAGCGGAGATGTCTACGACAGCACATCGGCGCTTCCTGTGCTCAACAACAGGAGATACTTACAAAACTACTCCCACCTCCGAGTAAAATGCAGTGTCATACAATCATTAATATACACAGGACTTTAAAACATTATGTACTCTAAGAGGAATATAAGCTAACAGAAAACTTTCTGGTAGACAATTTGGCAATAACTATCAAGACCTAACTAATGTCACTATCCATGAATTCACCATTCACTCTATGCGCACAAACACATATGTCAGAGGATGGTCATTCTGATATAACCTAAACAATCACCCTTGGGCTTGGTTAAGTAAAATGTAGTAGACACAATGGAAACCTATGAGGTCACTAAAAAGAGTAAGATGGACATATAAAGACTCTGAAAGACAGCCCAGACGCACTAAGTGTTCAAACGTCTACCAAATGGAAAAAAGCAAGCTGTAAAACAAAGTGTGTATCATATTAATGTTCTGAAGAAAATGTTATATACATATGTATCCATGTGTATATGTACACACACCGGAAAAAATTCTAGAAGGATAAAGGATTGTTAACGGAGGTTTATCTTTAGAGAGGCAGAGTTATGGGAGACTTTGAAACTTTCTGCATTTTATATCACTATTTTCTGCATTGTATAAACTTGTAAAAATTATGCACTACTTATGTAATCTGAAAAGAATAAATATATTCCTACTAAAATAATCTTATGATGGATTCTAATAACATTGGAAAATACTTTTACAGTTTACAGAAGTTGAATATAAATTATACATACAATGTAACTAAGTATGCAAAAAACATTTAACAGGACTATGAGGAAACAGACCAAGATGGTGAGATGGAATTGTGGATAATTTTCACTTTCTTTCTTACTTAAAAATTTTCATACAATAAGATTTTCTTTTGTAATCACTAGCTATAAACAATTAAAATTTTTTTACCTAGAAAAAAGTAATAGCTTAGTCCCCCACAGTACAAGTAGGAAGAAAGAATACCTTTACGCAGATATCCCTCAGCTGGGCTCTGACTTCAGCTACTAGCATCATATTCTTGCTGTTGACAAAATTCTCTTTGCACCATTCCTGAACAGGAGAAAAAGAGATATCTCAATCCTCTCATTTCTATAATGAAAATACAATGATTTTTAGAACATAGTTGAATTTAGAGGGAAAACTTTAGTTGCCAAAAATACAGAAAAATATCTTTATATTAAAAAGCGTAAACCATAAGAAAAAGTATTTAAACAAAAGTAAAACAAAAAATTTTTTTTATGTCAAGTCACTATGAAAAATGCTACAGACTGAGATGTTTGCATTACTACAGCCAATAAAGGTAAGTATCTCCAGAACACATTACAAAACAAAAACAGCCCTGGCTGGTTTGGCTCAGTGGATAGAGCATCAGCCTGCGACTGAAGGGTTCCAGGTTCAATTCCAGTCAAGGGCACATGCCCGGGTTGTGGGCTCAATCCCCAGTGTGGGGTGTGCAGGAGGCAGCCAATTGATGATTCTCTTTCATCATTTTCTCTCTCTCTTCCTCTCCCTTCCTCTCTAAAATAAACAAAAACATATTAAAAATAAACAAACCAACAGCTCTGGCCAGTTGCTCACTGGTTAGAGCATTGGCCCAGGGAAGGAAAGGTCTTGGGTTCAATTCCCAGTCAAGGGCATGTACCTTGATTGCAAGTTCAATCACTGGCCCTGGTTGGTGCACATGTAGGAGGCAACCAATCGATGTGTCTTTCTCACATGGATGTTTTTAAAAACAAACAAATAAACAAAAAATACAGGCCCTGGCCAGGTAGTTCAGTTGGTTAGAGCATTGTTCCGAGGTTGTGGGTTTGATCCCTGGTCAAGGCACATACCATATAAGAATTAACCAATGAATGCATAAATGAGTGGAACAACAAACCGATGTTTCTCTCTAAAAATCACTAAATAAAAACATTTTTTAAAAAAGAACCTCCTATAAATCAGTAAGAAAAAGACCAAAAGTCCAGTAGAAAACAGACTAAGGCTATGAACAGACAACTCAGTTTTAATAGAAATGACTTGTAACCAATAAACTTATATAAGGATTCTCAGTCTCTTGAGGAATCAAGGCAAAGTAATTGAGACAGCTGAGATACTATTTCTAATCCATCAACTTGGCAAAAATTAAAGTCATTTCAACTAAGCATTGGAGAGGATGGTGGGAACGGAAGCTCATACATTACTAGGGGGAGTGCAGAGGGGCTGACAGCTTTGGGGAGCCACGTGCTCGCCCGGGAAAGCTGGATGCAGCTGCCAAGACCAGCAGGTCCGCTTGAGTGTGGACCCAGAGAAACCCTCCTCTTGCACAGATGGGCACAGCAGTGCTGCACATGGGAACAAGCTGCAAACATCTGTAGCATCTAATGTTCAGATATGAGGTAAGGTATGCTGCCACACGCCACCCTCAGGACAGAGGTTACACAGGGAGGAAGGGCCAGGGATAGGAGCAGCGCATGCCTTCGCTGCATAAAATCTATAGCGTTTTATGTCCTTAAAAACAAACTGAGACAATTAGAGCAAAATGTTCACAACTGCTAAAAGTGGGTGCTGGTTTTTTTTTAAAGAACTGACTGCATTAAAATGCAGAGCAAGTTAAAGCACGCACACCATGGCACAATTACTGATTATACTGATAAATGAAATAATATACCCGTTTTCCCTTGGTCTGAAGAACTGAAATATCATACAAGCAAAAACTACTATGAAGAAAGTCAGGGGCAGGTGGGGAAAACCCATTTTGTAGCTAAGAAACTGGTCACTAACTACTGAACTAATTTGTCCACATTAAATGAGTTAAACACAAGTGGAGCAAAAGGCAGAAATCGCATTTCTTCCCTGGTATTGTCCCTGTAGAAGATCTTGCTGAAATGATAGCTGACGTTCTTTTTGTGGCTCTTTAGATGCTTCAGCCAAGAAAGGAAGGTCGACATTCCCGCAAAGAGGTATCACTGGAGAAGAGGAACGAGACGAAGCGCACCTTATTCCCACCCAAGTTTTTGAAGGTCCGGTAGATATTGAGCAGGGTGACGTGATCGCCCTCGCTGGAGATGAACTTCTTCCGGACACCCTGCACTTCATCCCGCCGGGAGGGCGGGTTGTAGAGGACGCTGTCCACGGACAGCAGGGAGACGATGGTCAGTATCTCCTCTGTACAGTGGAATTTGGGGGACAGGAGGATGGTCTGCAAGTCAAAATTGAAAACTGCGTTAACCAAAATTCTTCCTGGCTCTGAATGCAGTATTCCTGTACATTGCTTTTGTAGTTCCCCTTCTAAGGCGTTAAAGGGCAGGCGTTTCTAAAACCATGACTGTGTGTTAATGTTACTTGACTTGTTTGTAGAACAACTGATTGTCTTTCCTGAAGGATTCCAAATTCCTTGTGGGTAGGGCTCATGATTTAAAATGAGTTCTAAGCCCACAGAGAACGTAAATCAGTGTTAGATACAAGTGGGAGTGGACAATTATTTAGGAGAAAAGTGAGGGCTAATCTGGAAGCACTGGGTTTAGAAGTCTCTTTGGGATGGCTAACCTGTAATGTACAGAAAGGGGACTGAAGAGAGGGCATCATTTACTTTGGCAAATTTGGGCTCTAAGGGAAATGCTGCCATCTTCCTTCCGAGTGGAGTCAGGGTGAGCTGCTCATCCTTGTGCTCCAGAGCACCCAACAGGTCCAGCTGGGCGATGGCCGCCTGAACGTGATCTGAAAAACAGAGACAGAAAAAAGGAGCCAAAAATCCAAAAAAGAAGACGCAACTAGTTCAGTGCTTCTGATAACTTCCCAACTGATCAACCACCACTGTCCTCAGAACTCACTTTCAAAGCTGTTAATGACACCACTTCTTCAGTTCAATTCCCTTTTATTTCATTTCATTTTTTTGTTAATCCTCACCCAAGGATATTTTCCCATTGCTTTTTAGACAAAGAAGGAGAGAAACATCAACGTGAGAGACACAGCCATTGTTGCCTCCTGCACACGGCCGGGGATCAAGCCTGCAATGGAGGCATGCACCCTTGACTGGAATCGAACCTGGGACCCTTCAGTGCACAGGCCGATGCTCTATCCACTTAGCCAAACCGGCCAGGGCTCAATTCCCTTTTTAAAGAATGGTCTGCAGACTCTCTCTCCCGGGAGCACGCGTGCCTTTCCCTTCCCCTCCCTGCCCAGGAAGGCCATCACTAGCTCCCTCACTCCCAAGCTCCAAGGGCCCTTCCCTCACCTCTACAACTTGTTTCCTGAGCCCATTTCTTGTAGAAATTACTTCTTCTACCTCTGTAATCTACCCAATAAATGTTCTCTTACCAAAAAAAAGAAAAAAAGAATGGTCTGCTATTTGGCAATATGTATGTAAATTTTAAAGCCAGCAATGATATACTTAAGAATTTCTCCCACAAAGAAAAAATATCAAATAAATAAACAAACAAACAAACAAGAATTCCCCCACAGACGTGCTCACACAATGTACAGGGACCAGAGTCTCTAGAAGCGCACACTCCACAACATCAATACCAGGGCCCTGCTGAGAAGGCCACTATTCACTGCTCACTCGTTTATAGTCTTTAATTTCGAGCCATGTAAATGCATTACCTACTAAAGAATAAAACGCTCTCCTAAGATGTAATAAGTATATACACACGGAGAGGAAACGACCTGTAAAATACATTAAGTGCCAAAGAAATGCACAGATATCTCAGTCAACGGGAGAATGGCTAGTGCATTTTGCTTTCTTCATATAATGCAATAGCATTTGGCAGTGAAAATGCATTAACACAAATCTTACAAAACAGAATGAATGAAAAGGGAAGGTTACTGAGGAACTGACACAGAAACATGCAAACAGAAACAACACATTGCTTAGGGACACACACCCACAGAATAACACACTGCAGAAAAGCAAGGGCCTGGGACAAAAGGTGGGAGGTGGCTCCCCGAGGGAGTGGGAGGGAAGTGAGTGCGGCCAGGAGGTGCAGGGGGCTTCAAGGCGCTGGTGAGGGGTGAACAGGTGTTGGTTTTACTCCTCCTACCTTACACGTCTTCCTTTGTGTGTAGAAATTTAGCAATGAAAAATACAATGTGTTTCTTTTTTTGCTTTCTCTTTTTATTGTATTTATATGAGATGATAGATGCTAACTAAACTTATAAGAGGTAGTCATTTCATAATCTATGTGAGGCAAATTATTAGCTGTTCGCCTTAAACTTATACAGTGAAGTATATCAATTATATCTCAATAAAATGGGGGGGGGAGAAGTAAGTATAGAAAGTGAACAATGTGCACTGCTATTTGTGTTTTAAAAGAGACCATATACACTTGCATATGCACAGAATTTCTTTAGGAGACAATTAGAAAATGGTCAGGGGATTGCTCTAGGAACAGGACACTAAGAACCTGAAGATCAGGGGTGGGACCCTTGTATACCTATCAATTTTTACTTAAAAACACACACACACACACAAAAACAGCCCAGGCAGTGTGGCTCAGTGGTTGAGCACTGACCTATGAACCAGGAGGTCATGGTTCAATTCCCAATCAGGGCACATGCCTGAGCTGCAGGTTCGATCCCCAGTCAGGGGGGAGAGGTGTGCAGGAGGCAGCTGATCGATGCTTTTCTCTCATCACTGTTGTTTCTATCTCTCTCTCCTTTCCTCTTTGAAATCAATAAAAAAATATTTTTTTAAAAAAATTATATTTTTTCATTAATAAAAAGAGGAAAAAAGGAAAAGAAAACCATGTCTTGAAGAGATGTCAAGTGCTAAAAGCTGCCATCGTTAGGAAAACCCCAATTACTTCTTTCTCCACGGAGAGGTCAATGAAGGACCAGAACTGACCAAATGCCAGTCAAAAGCACAGAAACGTGGTATTTTCAGTCCTTTCGCTGCCAGAAGTACAATTCGAAGCCACTCTCTGTGCTGGGATGGTGCTGATGGCACCGCATCTATCCTTCATGGTTCTCTGACAGTTCATGTTCTCCACCAGACTAAACCAAAGGAGACCTCCAAAATGCTTTTTTGAGAGTCCATTTGCTGTTGTTTGTCTACTTGCAACCTTCCACTCCACTGAAGATCCCACTCACCTGGAGACGGTTTGGACATGAAGTCGAAGGTGAGCACGTTGGGGACTTTCATGGCTAGGAGCTGCAGCATCACGCTCGCCAGGTTACACCTGTGCAGAGTGAGAGACGTGCGCTGTTCACCCCCCTGATCCTCCAGCCGGCGAGTCAGCACCACCCCCGAGGCGTGTCAGTGAGGACTGCAGCCCTGGGGAGACCCGAGCCAGCAGGGAGGGAGGTGTGGGGCAGTGGCCGGGGTGCGGGGCACCTCGGGCCCACCTTTGGATCTCTGGCACGGTCATCTTCTCAAACTTCTCAAATTCATCCTCTGTGTAGAGCCGGTAACAGACGCCGCTGTCCTCTCTGCCAGCGCGTCCGGTGCGTTGCCACGCCTGCGTCTTGGACACCCGCTGCACAGCTAACACCTCCAGGCCACTGTCTGGAGGGAGAATGGCCCACATCAGTGCTCTGCCCATCCTTCACATAAACAGACTGCTTCTACAGTGCGGACAAAAGGAGCATTCCTCAGAGCACCAGTGATCCTTTCTGCATTACCGAGTCAGAAAAACTCAAGGCTAAATCAGAAAGCACAAAACCAGACTGTTCTGCAGTGAAATGAGGCCTGGTACTGGACACTGTGAAATCTGTTATTACAATATCAATGGCTGACCTGTGAACCAGGAGGTCATGGTTTGATTCCCAGTCAGGGCACATGCCTGGGTTGTGGGCTCGATCCCCAGTGTGGGGCATGGAGGAGGCAGCTGATCTATGATTCTTTCTCATCTTTGATGTTTCTATCTCTCTCCCTCTCCCTTCCTCTCTGAAACCAATAAAAATATGTTAAAAAAAATAAAACATCAAAAAAACTTCATGCTTATAGCAGGGGGACAGCAGAGTAAATTTCAGAGGTCTGGCTTAGCTCACATGGTAACAACCACCCCATTTGGCCTGGGACTTGGGACTTTCAGTGACAAAACCAGGACAGTCACTGGCAAACGAGGATAGTTGTCACCCTGTCAATCAATGGCTCAGAAATGAAATGCCTCCAGGCCCTGTATACTGTATCCTCCCTCCCACCTCCGCAATAACAGACCATGTATGTTACTGCAGGAGTAAATGAGAGATTTTCTTCATCAAGGTGCACTCTGTGCCGGGCACTGAGAACCAAGCCCTGTCGCATGTTATCGCTAAGAGATACACAGTGAAAGGCAGCACTTAGTGAATGTCAATTAAAAATCTGCAATCGATCATTTCAGCTGCCTCAAATCCTCTGTAGAATAAAGCAAGGTATACAACAGACACGAAGGAAAATGACTGAAGGAAGCTTCCCACTGAAAATTCAGGAACAGCTAGTGCTGCACCCAGCTCAGGGAATTCTGGGAAACCTGGAACTGGACCCCGCCAAGCTCAAAGATGAGAGCCTTTGATGTGGTGTCAGGCTATCTCTGGCCCTTGTGCCATCCTCTCACCCACCTTCTGACAGGGTCTCAGACACCTCTGTTCCCAAGTTTGTTAAGCCTCGCCTTCTCTTTCTACCCTGCCTTCTCGTCTCACAGACCTGCCTCGGGTCCCCTTTCTGGACCCGCCCCTGCACTGTCTCACTTTTGGTGCCTGCCACCCCAATCTCAGTTAGTTACAAGCATGAAATGCTCATTGGGGGAAACGGGGACTACAGGAAACTCAGAGGGTGCTCACTACACACAGAAGAGACAGTCATCAGCTACAAGTTCTCACCAGGGTTATACTTCTTTGCTTTAACCATGCCCGTGTCAACTACATATTTTATTCCTTTAATGGTTATGGAGGTTTCAGCGATGTTGGTTGAAATGATCACTTTGCGATAGCCCTAAAAGGAGGAAGAAAACCAAAAAGCTGTATGACACATATATGATTCTGAAGTTTCAAAACAGTCCTCACCATTAATTTCCATAATTCACTCACGATCAAGAAAAGGTGACTCTGTTACTAATGACAGTTATTAATATTGATGGTGGGCCACTAAACTGGGTGGGAGAGAGGGGACGTTCCAGTCTTAAAAGCTTACTTTGAGGCGATGAGATGTAGCGGCACAGGCACAAGACTCAGAAGCAGGTGGATGTGGGTTGGAACCCTGGCGCTGCCAGTTACCTACTGTGTGTCCCTGAAGCAGTTACTTCCCTCCTCTGGGCCTCAGTGCTCATTAAATGGATCATAACCCACCTTGCCAGTTCCCGAGAGGATGAGAGGCAGTGTGTGTAGCACGTCAGCACAGTGCCTGGCACAGCAGGGCGCCCAATAAATGCTATTATGGACCAACGCGGCTTATGTTGGACCCTGGAAGACTCACTCATTTACCCTTCAGCTTTTGCCTTTGCCCTCTCCCTCGTCCCCTGACACCCGTTTCCCTGTTCTTACCTTGAGAGAGCTGCAGCTGCAGCTACATGTTATATTCCTGCAGCTTTTCAGCTACTGTATCTGGTGCCTGAGCATCCCGTCCCGTATACCTTATCTGGAGTCTGGTGACAGGCATACCTACAGGCCCCACGGGAGGATCCGCGTGCGTCCCCAGGGATGGGGCTGGACAGAGGCGGCGGTGCACTCACCTTCGGCGCCGCCTGGAAGACGCGGAGCTGCTGGGCATAGGGCAGGGAGGCGTACAGAGGCAGGACCAGCATGGAGGGGCAGCCGTCCGGGAGGTGCTTTGCAATGTCTCGGCAGGTCTTGCTCATGGCTTCGATTTCCTCCTGGCCCGTGAGGAACACCAGGATGTCCTGCGAGGAAGGGGCTTCCTGTACAAAAGTGAAAGTGGGACCATTAGGCTTTCACAGAAGCACTTCACCCTGTAAAGGGAAGAACAGCCAGTTAACAGACACTTAATCACCTGATCTTTGAAGTGTGTTCAGGTGTACTTGGAAAGTACTTGATAACTGAAAACATGTTTAATAACATGTGAGTATATGTGTATAAGCATGTAAATACATATTTATGTGGGTATACATGTATTTTTTTGCCCACTGTTTTTTGAAATATATTTTTATTGATTTCAGAGAGAGAGAGAAACATCAATGATCAGAGAGAATCACTGACTGGCTGCCTCCTGCATGCCCCCTACTGGGAGTAAGGCATGTGCCCTGACCAGGAATCAAACCACAACATCCTGGTTCATAGATCTACACTCAACCACTGAGTCACACTGGCCGGGCTAGCCCAGTGTTAACAGGACAAATGTTCGGAGGGACAGACAGGATGAAATCTAAAACAGTCAAAACTTCATCATGGCTTCGATTGGGAGGACTCATCAAAGCCACCACGTACCTGAATGCACCTGCAGCTGCCATTCATGAAAAAGCCTCAGCTCAGGGTGGCTTTTGGAAGGTAAACAAGGCAAACTGACCTTCTTCTCCAAATACTATCAAGATGACAGTAAAGGTATAAGCCCAGAAAGACAAATGCTATGGGAGAAAAGATTAGAAGTGTCTACCCATTTTTGAAAGATAGAAGAGATGGGGGACGGGAGTACATGACGGGGCTGGGCAGAGGACCTTCTAGGCTGGGTGCCTGCTAAAGGGAACAGTGACAAGTGTTTCATTCAGCATCCAAGGCTGAGTACTCTATCAGCTGTGAGGGAAACAGACCTTTTCAGGACTCGGCCCCCCTTCCCATACCTGGTGAATCTGGAAGACTGAGACAAGGGCGGCGTGCAAGTAATCCTGCTGAGGCTGTTTGGTGTAAAAAATCTGGATTGGATGCTGCCGACCCTCCAGGTAGAGGACAGGAGCTCCATTGAAATACTGAGAGAACAGGTCCACATCCATCGTAGCTGACATCACAATCACCTGGGTACGAGATGGAAGAGGAAGATGGAAACAAACATGGCGACAGCCTTTCTGTGTCCCTCCCAAGCTCTAAAAGCAGATGAGGAACCTGTCACACCCACTAGGTGAACTCGGTCCACGGTTCTGAAGCAGACGGGCAAAGGCGAACACGGAGGAAGAAACGCGGGCCTCCTTCCGTGAGCGCGCTGCACTTACTTTGAGAGGCAGCTTCCCCAGCTCCTTCCGCCTCTTCTGTGCAGCTTTCACCACGCCAAAGAGCACGTCCGTGTGGATAGTCCGCTCGTGGGCTTCATCCAAAATGACACAGCTGTACTTCCGCAGCAGGGAGTCTGAAATTGCTTCCCGCAGAAGCATGCCATCTGTCAGGAACTTGATCCTGGTGTCTTCTGAGGTGACATCATCGAAGCGCACTGTATAGCCAACCTGTGCAGAGAAATCATTCCTTCACCAAATGCATCCTCAACACTCACTAGGTAACTGGAATTATAATTGCAGTTAAAGGTACATGCCCACTGTCCTTGTCATCCACCAGGTAATCAGTGGATGACATGGACAGTGGGCATGTACCTTTAACTGCAATTATAATTAGCATGACCACGATTTAAAACTAGCCTCCTACCCCCAGCTACTTAATAGTTTCAAGAGAAGCTATGTACTGATATGAAAAGACATCCAAGATGTTTTTAAGTGAAATACATAAACACACACACATAAATAAATCTAACTTATACACAGTTCTGGGACTCATTCTCCATATGCACACATATGCTAGAAAAATGCTTAAAATTTTTCTAAAGAGACATAGAGGTAAGAGATTAGAGGCTATTGACACCTTAAAAATGCTCAAGGAAAACAATTAATTTATCCAACTTGCCAACAAATTTTGAAAGCAAAGCAAATGGGTTTGATAGCCTGTCAGACCTTCTGGTCTCTTAGGAACTGGTAAAGAACTCTGAGAAAGACCTAGACAATTGTGGCAATAAAGAAGCTTGCTCTGTATAGTCTTTTTTTTTTTTTTTTTTTTTAATATATTTTATTGATTTTTTACAAAGAGGAAGGGAGAGAGATAGAGAGTTAGAAACATCGATGAGAGAGAAACATCGATCAGCTGCCTCCTGCACACCTCCTACTGAGGATGTGCCCACAACCCAGGTACATGCCCTTGACCGGAATCGAACCTGGGACCCTTCAGTCTGCAGGCCGACGCTCTATCCACTGAGCCAAACCAGTCAGGGCGCTCTGTATAGTCTTATTCAGCCCAGCCGGCGTGGCTCAGTGGCTGAGCATTGACCTATGAGCCATGAGGTCACGGTTCAATTGCAGGCTTGATCCCCACTGTGGGCATGCAGGAGGCAGTCGATCAATGATTCTCTCTCTCTCTGAAATCAATAAAAATAATTAAATTTTTTAAAAAAGAAGTCTTGTTCAGAAAAATAAAAGGCAGGGGAGGGAGAAATTTTTGTAAAGAAGCAAATTAGGTACCAGCTTCCCGAGTTCAGTTCTCTTCTCATCTGAGACTCTAGTAGCGAGAGAGATGGCCGCCACTCGCCGAGGCTGGGTCACAGCAATGATGCCCTGGCGGCCAACGCCCCCTTCATAGAGGTACTGAGGGAGCTGAGTGGTCTTCCCAGAGCCAGTTTCCCCTGGAAAGAAAAAAGTCTCATTTAAATGCAAATTGAAACAAATTTCACCAACAAATGTATCAAAGTCAGAAGAAAAAGATAAAAGAAAATACTCTAAGTTCTGCCCAGTGTGGCTCTGCAGTTGAGCATCGACCTATGAACCAGGAGGTCCCGGTTCAATTCCTGATCAGGGCACATGCCGGGTTGCAGGCTCCATCCTCAGTGTGGGGTGTGCAGGAGGCAGCTGACCAATGATTCTCTCACATCACTGATGTTCCTATCTCTCTCTCTCCCTCTCCCTTCCTCTCTGAAATCAATACAAATATTTTTTTAAAAAAATACTCTAAGTTCTGATAAAGCCACAGGAAACTGGGTACTCACAAATACTGCTGGTGGAGTGTTAACTGGAATTGCTTCTCAGAAAGCCAAATTATATCAGAAAAATCTTTCAGATGTTCATACCCTTTGACCCAAAACTCCACTTACAGGAACTGATGCTAAGGAAAAATTAAAGATGTACATAAAAATATGGCTTCAAAGATGTTTTACTCAACTTTGTTCATGAAAGCAAAAAACTGGAATATAAATGTTCAACAATAAGTATAGTGAAACACAAAATGAAATACAACTATAATATAAAAATGTACTTCTCAAAAGAAAAAGTGAAATGTATATATTCTGACAGGTAGAGACATCCACCCATATACTGCAGCTGTGACAGACTCCTCACCGTTCACTAGGGCTGCCTCTGTCCGCACTATCATGAACTGCCTGCTCTCATTATGCCTGCCTGGCACACGCCACAGGATGAGCTAGACCTAACCTCGCTCCCCTGGAGCCGCACTGGCAGCCTCTGCTATGCTCCGTAGTGCCTTGTTCATCTCTTTCAGCAGACCAACCCGCACTGTCTGCAAGTTTAAATGTTTCCATCTCCTCCAACCCCAGCAGCTTCAGGAGGGCAGAGAAGGTCTGTCTGTCTCTCGCATGTACTTGAGCATCCTGCACAGGGTAAGCCTTTAATGTCACTTTCTCCCTCATGGTACCTACTTAGGACAAACAACTCAGTCCACCGGTGCATCTTTCCCCTCTCTAACCCTCACATTCCTATAGTCCCATTATTATCCCATTTTCTCCCCTCTGACTGCCCATCCTTCCTGATCTAGCCAAGAGCATGGACTAAGAATTTGATTATTCTGCAATCCTGCTGAATCCATCAGGCAAAACCTAACCCTGGATTCCTGTCTCCCTGTCCATCTCTTCTGTTCCTGCACCAGCTGAGCGCTGATAAAGCAAAATAACCCAACTGTGCAGACAGAGCCCTGAGTTTGCAGTGGGGCCAAATGCACCTGGGCGCCAGCACGACCATCCATCCTGTCCTTGTTTTTGCTTCCTGTCCTCTGTGCTGATCCTTCCTAAGGGCCCACTGGAGGCCGTGAAACTCCCATTCTCAGCAGAGCTCCTGTGCCTATTTCACAGAAAAAGAAACCTCCAAGGTGACCTCCCTCTACCTCCCCCTGGAAGCTTTCTGCAGTCACACCCATGCTCAGCTCCTTTCTCCAGCCCGAAGCCTCTTGGACATCTTTCATTGTATTGAAGGCCAATTCTGCTTCTAGCCCCTGTCGTCAAATGCCCCCCTTCCCCATGACCCCTGCGCTCAGCTGTTAGTGCCGGCTTTCCATCTTCAGCTTCCCCCTCTTCTGAGTTCTTCTTCTCAACCTATTAATTCAGACTTGCAAGTTCCTCTCAGCCCCCTTTTCTTCTCAAAAGAGAGGCCAGCTCCCACTGCCTTCATTCCCTCACCTCCTACTAACTCCTCAGTGCAATGACAAATCAGCTCCTACCCCACAACTTGTCTGAAATAGCGCACAGTGGGTCCACAATCAATACAAACCCAGTGGACATTTTTGGGGTCTACTTATTATTGGACCTCATTGCTGCATCTGTTCATGCCCCTCCTCTTTATTAATCCTCATCCGATATCTATCTATATCTATATCATCTACATCTATATCTATCTATATATTCCCCCCCCCCCCATTGATTTTTAGAGAGAGTGGAAGGGAGGGAAAAGTCAGAGACAGAAACATCTATGTGAGAGAGACACATGGATTGGCTGCCTCCCGCACGCGCCACCACCAGGGGTGGGGATCCAGCCTGCATCCGAGGTACACGCCCTTGACCAGAATCCAAGCCGCGACCCTTCAGTCCGCGGCCGATGCTGTAACCACCGAGCACACCGGCCAGGGCTTCCCGCTTCTTATCGCTGTGTCCCTTTAGCTATGTATATTGGCTCTTTGGGGTCTCCTCCCACGGTTTGGAGGCTCATCCTCTCGGTCATTCAGAAGCTCCTCTGACTTAAACGTTGGGGATCAAGGCCCCTTGCAATCGGTCCCCAAGTCATAGCTCCGCCTTTTAGTTCAAGCACCGAAAACTGCTGCTTCGCGTCAGGCCGACCGGGCTGTTTCTTGCCTCCACGCGCCTCTCACGAAGCTCTCCCCCTGGGAGGATGCCCCCCTCGGGGACCGCCTCCTCCGCCGCCTCCTGCCAGACTGGCTCCGATGCGCCCTCAGACTCCCCGGCAAGCCCCTGCGCCCGTTCACTCGGAAGGGTCTTTGCATAACAACTCGGTCACCCCACCGGGCTGTGAGCACCCCCAGAGCAGGGCTGTCAGACTCCTCCGAGGCCCCTCTCCCGGCCTGGCACCGAAAAGCCGGTTAGGTTTGTGGTAGAAACAAACCAAAGAGGATGAGAGGCACCTAAGAAAGACTCTGCTCGCAGTGCCAGGAACAGAGAACCAGGAAGGACTTGGCGCGGCCACTCACCGATGAGGATGGCGCTGTCCAGGTTTCGGAGCTGAGCCAACAGCTGCCCCCGCGCCTGGAAGATGGGCAGACTCCGGCGCTGCCGCTCCACGGCCTCGGGGTAGGGACTGGCCGAGGGCTGGGCCAGGGGCGGCTGCCGCCGCCGGCCGCCTCCTCCTCCTCCACCGCCGCCGCCGCCCGCACTCAGCCGCATCACCACTCGCCTCCCGTCGTGGTTCGGAGGCCCAAAGCCCTGCCGGAATCTCTTAGGCGGCGGGAAGCCCGCCTCCTCGGGCATGTCGGGGGGGCGCAGAGACTGGGGGAGCCAGGGCGGGCAGCTCGCAGCTCCCGGGAGCCGGGTGCCAGCACGCGCCGCCCCTCCCAGCCACGTGCTAGCCACTCCCGGCGACCAAGGGAGACACGGCCTCTTCTCGCCTTTAGGGAAAGAACTACAACTCCCAGCATGCACTGGGAGCTTGGGAAGGCTTTCAACTTCCTGAGGGCGAGGAGAGCAGCATCCGCGGTACAACAAGAAAAGGTTCCGGAGCGGCCACGGCGAAAGAAGGGGTGTACGGTTCCTTGGGATCTTCACCTTCCTTGGCTAATAAAGCGGTCTTCCAGTTTTATTGTGTTGGTAATACTAATTCTAGTAAACACGCGTTTCCCCTTCTCCTTTCACAATAGTACTCGCTTTTCAAGGAAAGTGCTTAATTTTTAAAAATCAATGAGGAACACAAACATTTGCAATTATTTAATCCTCTAAGCAATTTAATACTATTAATCCCCAATTTACAGACAAGAAACCGAGCCTCCAAAATTAAAGTCATTCACAGATAAAAAAAAAAAATCAGAATGTTGAAAAGGATACTCGTGATCATCTTGAGTTGCAGAAAAGGAAAGCATTATATATTTTCTAATAATTCTATATTCTCCTCAGAAAATGACTATCCCAAATGGAGTGGCATGTTCCTGTAATACAAGCAGGGAAAGAGGGATTTTAATGGAACTAAGATTGTATTTCCCCCTCCTTTCCTCCAACAATTCCTGCCAGACTTTGAAGTTCTCTACAGTGCTTCCCAACACCCATCACACAAACACCAATCAATGAAGAGTCAGAACTGCAGCAAGGGAAAGTAGGTTAAAACTAGTTTGTCCGTCCCCTCCTAAGTTCAAAGCTCTTAGACGATTTTCTAATTCACACAGAAAGACTGGCAAGCAGCCCATTTGCTCTGCATACAGGAAATTATATAAAAATAATTTATCATTAGCTTCAATCCACATAAAGGATTTGAGGCATCCTCTGAAGTGTCATCTCCATGACACTTATATTCGTAAACCTGTTAAAAATTCTCCTTTCCCCTTCCTCTAGATCTGAAGCAATTTTCCTTTAGTTGCTGACAGTATAGTGACCAGGGGTTACTGAAAAAGTACACGTTGAACTAATAGCAAATATGTATTTAAGAATTGACAAAATTTCACTTCTTGCCCTTAAAATTTTAGAAAGAAAACCCAAAACTAAAAAGGAAAATAAAATACCAAATAAAACTGCTATAACAAAATACCACAGACTAGGTAGCTTACAAACAACAGAAAAGAATTGCTCAGTTCTGGAGCTTGGATTCCAAGATCAAGGTGTCAGCATGGTTGCCGTTGGTTGAGGGCCTTCTCCCTGTTTCATTGCTGCGCCTTTCTTGTACCCTCAGGTGAAGGAAGGGGGTAGGGATTTCTGGAGCTTTTATATAAGGCATTAATCCCATTAATGAGGAATCTACTTCATGATTTAAGTACCTCCCAAAGGCCCCCACCTCTTAATGCCATCACATCAGGGATTAGGATTTCAACCTATGAATTTGGGGTGGGGGCACAAATATTCAAACCATAGCGATAATTGAATGTTAACTCAATTTATGGACCTGGAGTATGTAAAAGACAGACCTCGGTCCTTTTTCCCAGTGTGCTTTCCCGAGTAAGTTAATGAAGGAGACATGTGTTCCACATGATCGTAAGTCCAGGTCGGTAACACAAATGAGTAAAATAATCTCTTCATAGAGAACATTCCCTGACTCTAGAAGCAGCCACTAGTGACCTCTGGGCAATAGCTGCCATGCAGGCTGGGTATTGCCAGACCGTCCCATTCTTTTCAAGGAAAGTAAAAAAATGACTATTTTCATGTGAAATCTGTCCATTTTATTTTTATGTTTTTATTGCCCTATCCAGTTGCTCAGTGGTTAGAGCGTTGGCCTGTGGACTGAAGGGTTTTGGGTTCAATCTAGGTAAAGGGCACATACTTTGGTTGCAGGCTCAATCCCTGTCACTGATCAGGCTGTGCGGGAGGCAACCAATAGATGGGTCTCTCTCACATCAATGTTTCTATTTCTGTCACTTCACCCTCCCTTCCACTCTCTTAAAATCAATTGAAAAATACCCTTGAGTGGGGATTTAAAAATAAGAGAAAAGTAAAATGTTTTTATTTATTTTAGAGAGAGGGAGGACAAGGAAGAGAAACATTGGTCAGCTGCTTCCTGCATGCCCCACACTGGGAATCAAGCCGGCAACCTGGGCATATGCCCTGACCTGGAATTGAACCATGACCAGCTGATTCATAGGTTGATGCTCAACCACTGAGCCACATTGGCTGGGCCATTAACCTCTCTTTAAAAATACCAGATAATAGTTTGCTGATCAAAACCAAGTATTTATTCAGCACCCATGTGCCGAGCACTATGCCAGGCACTGTGGTGGATACAAAAATTTAAGACATGGTCCCTGCCCGTAAGGAGCTTACATTCTTATGAGGGAGACAAAACTAATATACATGTACCAGCTAGAAACAGTACAAAACAATATATAATTTCGTGTAGGAGTATATCATAGACTTGAAGCTTACAGGGATTCAAAGAAGAAAGACAATGAAATGGGCCTTAGAGACAAAATTTCTTGAGGAGTCGGAAAGGGGTCAGGCCTTGAAGGACTGACGAAACTAAACTGAGGCTCCTGTTAGAAGTAGGAGTAAGGTTCAGGGAAAGGCAAAAGGTATGCGTTTGATATGGGGGCTAAGAAGTCACTGTGGATTTCTGAGCAGAGAAATGACTTGATCATAAAAAGTTCACCAGCTTTCATGCAAATTCATATAATCTGCAAATAGCTTAGGGGACATCCTAAGGACACTTGAAACAATGGCATTTTGTGACTACAACACAGATGGCACTCATCTGTCAAAGGAAAACACAGCCGCAACATAAAATGCAGGCTATCAAGGACAGATGACAATTCTAGGAAGCCCTTTATGCAACATGCCAATAGCTCCAATATTTCCTAATTCCCATAGACACCAGAGACAGAGTGAGGGCTTCCTTACCAAAATCCAACACTTGGGCGCTCTCTGCTTAGAAAGACTACACAAGAAGTTTGAAAGATATTGGGACATATAAGAGCGACATAGAAAAAGAACAAGTGGAAGAGGAAAATGTAAATCATAGTAAACCCCATATCAAAATGTATATAAAATGTTATCTCCTAGGACAGTGGTCGGCAAACTGTGGCTCGCGAGCCACACGCGGCTCTTTGGCCCCTTGAGTGTGGCTCTTCCACAAAATACCGGCTTCTGCGCATGAGCCACGAAGTTTCAATCACACTGTACGTGCACACTCACACGTGGTATTTTGTGGAAGAGCCACACTCAAGGGGCCAAAGAGCCGAATGCGGCTCGAGAGCCGCAGCTTGCCAACCACTGCCCTAGGGAGATGCAATTTGTATGTCCATTTAATAAAAACAAAACCACGAACATATATTGTATTTCTACAACACAATAACTATGCCTTAGTCAGGTGTGCTTATCACTATTAATGGTAGAATTCAAGAATCTCTTAAATTATGTTAGGTAAATTGGTCACAAAATTCCATACACTGAATCTCATTTTTCAGTTGATTTGCATTATGAAAAAAAAGGGTGTTCTGGAAGAATTGAGACTGAGAGGTAAGTTGGAGAAGAGGTGAGGACTTTTCCTTATGTAACCTGCTTACAACATAGGGCAAGGGATGGTGGTAGTGGGACTGGCCAACCTGGTAAGAGGACAGTGACTGAAGTGACCACTGCCACCGTGGAATTCTGCCACTAGGAATTCTCATAGCACAGAGAAACCAAAATCCCATAACTGACTGTGTGTAGGTCATCAATTCAAAATTGGTTTCCAGTTTTACCCAGTCATTAATATGTACAGACATTCCCTCCTTAAATGAACTCAGTGAACAGATTTTAGGATTAAAATTTTACAAGAATTCCATAAATTGAATAACTCAAAGTTAACTAAGAGAGAACAAATAAAACTAGAGAAACTTATTTAAAAAATAAACAATTTTTAAAAACCCTTCTAATTGAATTCAAGCTTTCTTGAATAAAGACATAACAAGTTAAGAATCCCATAAAGAGCCGAAACCGGTTTGGCTCAGTGGATAGAGCGTCGGCCTGCGGACTGAGGGGTCCTGGGTTCGATTCCGGTCAAGGGCATGTACCTGGGTTGCGGGCATATCCCCGGTGGGGGATGTGCAGGAGGCAGCTGATTGATGTTTCTCACTCATCAATGTTTCTAACTCTCTCTATCTCTCTCCCTTCCTCTCTGTGAAAAATCAATAAAATATATTTAAAAAAAAAAAAAAAAAAAAAAAGAATCCCATAAAGATTCTGCATTCCAAGATTGGCATTTAAATTTTTTAAACCACTTGGGGGAAAAAGCAGTCCCATTAACCTATATTCTATTAAATCACAACAATCATATTCAAAGTTACCGACTAGCAGCATTAAAATATTTAAATTCCATTCCTTACGCACATTCCATTTAGACATTAAAATACTATTTCACTTCAAAATCTGAAAAGTCCCATTTAGAATTTTTGTTTATTCTAAAGCATCATCTTTGAGGGAAATCTCACTCTAGAAAGCTACCACTTAACCAGTCTGCAACTACTTAGGAAGAAGTCCTGTGCCTATGTGGTGTTCATTAAAACTATTCTGAAACAATCTCTTTTCTTGGGATGCCATTTTAGTCCTCTGAATTATTTGGGCATGTGATGCAAATCTGCTGAGACCCAGGGAAGCGAATATTTTGGATATTTATTGAACCCTAGGCATGAAGTTCCTATTTCTGTGGAACCCAATTTCTACTTAGTTTGGAAGATACACCAGGTACTTGGCTCTGAAAAGCTTCTTAGCTTTTTATGAAGCAAACAGTAAATGTTAACCAGCCAAAGGCCCAGGAGAAATATATCCCTGTCTAACTGGTACCTTGTTCATCTGGCTCCAAAGTCAACATTGTAACTTGATGCCCGGTCTAAAGATCCTTCTGAGGCTTTACAAAGGTGGCGATGTGTCTTCCCCTGGATTTCTTAATGGAGAAATGAAGAATAAATAAGATGCCACATTAACTTTCTGCCTATAACTGAACTGTCCAGTATCTGAATTCTTGCTGGTGTAAGAACCACCCTACTGCCCTGGCCAGTGTGGCTCAGTTGATTAAAGTATCATCATTGAAGGGTTGAGGGTTCAATCCCCATTGGGGTACATACTGGAGGCAACTGATGCATGTTTCTCTCTCCCATCGATGTTCCCCTTTCTCTCTAATCAATGAAAATATCCTCAGGTGAGGATAAAAAAAAAAAAAAAAAAAAAAAAAGAACCACCCTAACCCACATTATCTGACAACTTGACATTTTGTAAAACCCCGAGGAGAACAAACTGTCTGCACAACATAAACAAATGTTCCTACTGGAGCTGCCATTCTGAATGAGTAAGATGTATCTATAGCCACATATTATCAGCCGCATATTTCCAATCTTGAAATGAAATCCAGTCGACAGCTGTGGAGACACACGAAGAGTGGGCATGTAAACTGCTCTGAGCTCAGACCTATGCAGGAGAGCTGGAACACAATCTCATCACGTAAAAGATCACACACAAAAGCTTTAATGAGTGAGAGAGAGATGGAATTGCGTTTTATTTTGTCCTCTCTGAAACTTCCATTTACACCACGGCCTCGTCTATCAAAGAGGAGGAGGAGGAGGAAAGAGCTCTGCCTTTCACCACAGAACTCAGCACGCATGTACTTGTTCGATAGAGGCGGCAGGGTATGTTTCTCCAGTTTTTGGCTCCGAGAGATTACACTTTCAGTACCAGTGCAGTGAGGAACCACCGGCAAACTGCTGGAAATGTCTTCTGGATTATCAGTGTACCATTTCATAAAGTGCTTCTGGAGTTAAAATCTGTCAAGCTGTCAAAAGTGTCCACACTTTTGCAACACAAAGGATAAAAGAATCCCAATGGGTATGTCGTGAGTCCTTCCCGGCAGGGTCTCGTTATTGGCACTGCTGCTTTACCCGCCGAGGCGCTGGCCCTCACCCCAGGCGAAGCCTCCTGGCCGCTCTTCAGGTAGTGGATTGTAATTTGGATCCTCATCTGGTGTATCAAAAATAGCTTTCCTAAAAAACAGGAAACCGATATAATTTAGTCCCAGAATCATCTCAGGTCCTAAATGTTGCAAGGTTGAAAAGATCCCCTGAGTTTTCAACCAATGGACTAGCATTACATCTGCCTACAAATGAAAAAGTTATATATTTTCAAAGGTATTTACAATTATTTCATATTTATGTTAGCTTCTACCTCCTTTACTAATTTTAAGAGAAAAAGAGGAAGGGAGACAGAGAGAGAAATAACATTCGTTGTCTCCTATATGCACCCTGACCAGGACTGAACCTGCAACCTGGATATGTACCCTGACCAGGAATAAAACCAGCAATCTTTCTATGCATGGAATGATGCTCAACCAACTGAGCCATATTGGCCAGGGCCTCGTTTACTAAAAGAAAAAAAAAATCGTTTTTTTTGTTAATCCTCACTCGAGGATATTTTTCCATTGATGTTCTAGAGTGGAAGGGGGAGAGAGAGAGAGAGAAAGAGAGAGAGAGAGAAGCATCGATGTAAAACACTTAGATTGGTTGTCTTCCGAACGCACCAGGGATCAAACCCGCAACCCAGGTATGCGCCACTGACCAGGGATTGAACCCTTTGGTGCACTGGTTGATGCTCCAACCACTGAGACACAAAGGCCAGGGCTCCTTTACTAATTTATTTATTTATTTATTTTAATTTTTAAAAATTTAAATTTTTTACTAAATTTTTTAAATATATATTTTTACTGATTTCAGAGAGGAAGGGAGAGGAAGAGGGATTAAAAAGTCAAAGATAAGAGAGAATTATTATTATTGTTATTATTATTATTTTTTTTTTACAAAGAGGAGGGGAGAGGGATAGAGAGTTAGAAACATCGATGAGAGAGAAACATCGATCAGCTGCCTCCTGCACACCCCTTACTGGGGTTGTGCCCGCAACCAAGGTACATGCCCTTGACCGGAATCGAACCTGGGACCATTCAGTCCACAGGCCAACGCTCTATCCACTGAGCAAAACTGGTTAGGGCAAGAGAGAATTATTGATTGGCTACCTCTGCATGCCCCCTACTGGGGATCGAGCCTGCAACCTGAGCATGTGACCTAGTTTATAGGTCTACATTTAACCACTGATCCACACTGCCCAGCCTCCTGTACTAATTTTTTTAAAAAAATATGTTTTATTGATTTTTCACAGAGAGGAAGGGAAGGGGATAGGGAGTTAGAAACATCGATCAGCTGCCTCTTGCATACCCCCGACTGGGGATGTGCCCACAACCAAAGTACATGCCCTTGGCCGGAATCGAACCTGGGACCCTTGATTCTGCAGGCCGACACTCTATCCACTGAGCCAAACCAGTTAGGGCATCATTTTTCATGTTTTTATTTTTCTTCCAAAACTTTTATATATTTAATTTTACAAAACCTAGATCACACTTCTGTTTTGTAACCTGATTTTCACTAAATTTATCATGGATGTCTCCCCACAATCATTGACAGACGAATGAATAAACAAAATAGAATATACATGCAATGGAATATTATTCAACCTTAAAAAGAAAGGAAATTCTGACACATGCTACAACAGGGATGAATCTTGAAAGCAGTATGCTAAGTGAAATAAGCTCGTCACAAAAGGACAAATACTGCATGATTCCACTTACATGAGGTACTTAGAGTAGTCAAACTCATGGAGACAGAAAGTAGAAAGTAGTAGTTGTGAAAGGATAGGGGGATAAGGGGACGGGTGTTATTATTTAATGCAGCGGTCGCCAACCGGTGGTCCGTGGACCAGTGGTGGTCTGTGAGGTCTGAAAGGTTGGCGATCGCTGGTTAAATGGGCAGAGTTCAGTTTTACAATATGAAGAGTTCTAGGGATGAATGGTGGTGATAGAAGCACAATGTGAATGTACTTAATGCCAGTGAACTGTGCCCTACAAGTGTATAAAACGATAAATTCTATGTTATGTGTATTTAATCACAATTAAAATTTTAAATAAATTAAATGTCCAAAAACTTTAAAGCAGCATCTTCTATTTACATTCATATTTCTAATTGTACTTGCCCACAGCTGATAAAATCAGAAGTGTATCTGAAAACTTCTATTATATATTGGGCTCAGGAAAAGAATCTGTATTTTAATATGAGCTCCTTCAATTCTTACAAATTAATAATAAAAACAGGAGCATTTGAGATCTTGCTTCCCAGGATGTCATCAGTTTGATTCAAATAAACTCTTACAAAAATTCTCTACAGGTTTGGACAATTCTAATATGAACACAACACACTTACTCCATCCTCTTACCCAATAAACATACCCAAGATGCCCCCCAGTGATCTTTTCACAACCTGCTTAAAATCTTCTCCCCTCCCCCACACTGTACAACCCCCTTCAGTGCTCACAGCCCACAGCTGGGCAATGGTTCAAGGCTGCATTTTCCTCTGCATGGGTACCCTATGAGAGGCCCACAGCGAAATCCACCACCACGCTCAACCTGTTTAAAACCTTTTAATAGGAGCTGTGCCGAAAACCTTCGCACTCCTGCGAACCAACATGGAGTTCTCAGGGCTGGGAGCCTGCAGGCAGCGGCCTGCAACGTGAGTGCCATCTCAGTGCCCACCACACCCTGCATGTGGTCCTGGGGCCTGAGGGAGGGCGATGGTAGGAGGCTGTGCACTGGCCCCAATCTGCTCTCAGTGCATAAGTTCACAGAGAAACATGAATGGATAACAACAGAAAATGGTATTGGAACAGTGGGATCAACAATTTTGCACAGGAAGCTTTGGGAGATGATGTTTACTGTAGTCTGCCTGAAATTGGGACAAAATTGAACTAACAAGATGAGTTCGGTGTTTTGAAAAGTGTGAAAGCTGCTCGTGAACTCAACTCTCCTCTACCAGGAGAATTAACTGAAATTAATGAAGTTCTTGCAGAAAATCCAGGACTTGTCAACAAATCTTATTATGAAGATGTTTGGCTGATCAAGATGACACTGAGTAACCTTTCAGAACTAGATGAACTAATGAGTGAAGCAGCATATGAGAAATACACAAAAGCCCGGCCTGTGTGGCTCTGTGGTTGAGCATCAACCTATGAACCAGAAGGTGACAGTTCAATTCCCAGTCAGGGCACATGAGCGGGTTGCAGGCTTGATTCCCAGTAGGGGACGTGCAGGAGGCAGCTGATCAATGATTCTCTCTCATCATTGATGTTTCTCCCTCTCCCTTCCTCTCTGAAATCAATATAAATATATTAAATTAAAAAGAGAAAAAGGAAAAAGTGTAGCTTTACAGTGGAGGAGCCTCACTGACACCTTAAACAATCAGTGATTACTACCACTTTGACAAATTCAACAACCTGAAATCCTGTCCTAATAGGCTGCAATTAGAAGAATGCAATGTCACTTCTCAACATTCCTGCCAAAGATGCAAAACCTGAACCTAAATGTGAAAGAACATTAGTCAAAATGGGCCTATAATCTTCACAAATGTCTATGTCATGAAAAGCAAGGAAAGCCTGAATAGCTGTTCCAAACTGAAGGAGACTAGTGAGACATAACTAAGTGCAACCTCTAAAGCTGAGCTGGATCAAGAACAATGAGGACAACTTCCAAGTGTGTAACAGGGTTTCAGGATTAACGTTCGCTTACTGATTTTGACTGTAGAAGAAACGTCCTTATTTATAAAAAACACAATTAAAGTTAACAATGTTATGTCTAAGAGGTGGGTCATGGGGCATTATACTGACAATGTACTTTCCCCCCTTACCCAAGGGGGGAAAATCCTTTGTCCACGATCTTATGGCTATCAAACTAGGAAAGAGTAAATACAATACCCCCTGCGTTTGACGAGGATGTGGGAAAGGAACACTGTATATGTTGCTGGTAGAAATGTAAACCTGAACATCCCTTCTGGGTGGCGATTTATCAATAAACAAAACAGCAATTCCACTTTTAGGCATTTAACCTTGGAAAATAATCATGGATGTGTGCAAACATTTAGCTACAGGGATATTCATGACCCCAATCATAGAAGGGAAAAGCAAGAACTAATGTCAATGTCCATCAGTAAGGGATTAGTAAAATTAGGTTATATTCATACCAGGTATATTGTGTAGCTGTCACAATTTCGTAGAACATTTATGATGGAAGAACAATTATGACACATTACTTAAAAAGATTGCAAAAAGCATTTTTAAAAAGTACACAGACAATAAAGACCGACGAATACATAAAAAAGTTAACAATGTTATGTCTAAGAGGTGGGATTATGGAGAATTTTGCTTTCTTTGTTTTGTTTAACTATTGTATAACCAACATTTTATAATATAAAAACTTACATTTCATTCCTCAAGTGAACTTTTTAATACAGTATATCCCAAGGACACAAAATTCTAGAGTAGAAAGAGGTCTTATGAAAGCTCTATCCCCAGGAAAAATGAAGTGCAAAAAAGAAGAGACTTGCTTAAAATCACAGGGCTGCTCGATGGAACGGCCTACACCTGGTTTGTAGCCCAAAGCTATTTCTACTCTAAGGCTTATCTCTACCACTGTTTGTATTTTTTGATTTAAAGATTTTAAAATTATTATTGACTTTTAGAGAGAGAGGGAGAGGGAGAGAGGAACATCAATGTGAGAGAGAAACACTGATCAGCTGTCTCCTGCATGCTCCCTACCGGGGATTGAGCCTGCAACCTGGACATGTACCCTGCCTGAGAATTGGACCCGCAACCTTTCGCTGCAAGGGATGATGCCCAACCAACTGAGCCACACCGGCCAGGGTACTGCCACCTGTTTGGAAGGCCAGAAATTCCACCATTAAAAACTTTCCTCTAGAACAGTGGTTCTCAACCTTCTGGCTCTTTTAATACAGTTCCTCATGTTGTGACCCAACCATAAAATTATTTTCGTTGCTACTTCATAACTGTAATGTTGCTACTGTTATGAATCGTAATGTAAATATCTGATATGCAGGATGGTCTTAGGCGACCCCTGTGAAAGGGTCATTCGACCGCCAAAGGGGTCGCGACCCACAGGTTGAGAACCGCTGCTCTAGAAGGTTTTGCCCATTCTGCTCTTACCTCTCTATAAACTCAGCAGCCTTCATAAACCCACAGGCTCCTCTCTGGAGCAGGAGGTGCTAGTGGTCATCCCGGACAGCAGTTAACAAGTCAGCCTCGGGACATCCTGAGCCTGTGAGCCTCCCTCCTGCCACCAGCCTGGCACTGTCTGCTCCTCCCACACAAACACTCCTCAACTGCCGCGAGATGGCTCAATCTGTAAATATTTACTGACCTGAACACTGATCATGGACCCTGTAACAAAACATGTAACTTGGCGTTAAGTACTCACAAAATAGATGGTGTTTTCAGAATTCTTATTCCACCAGGCTGATTGGGAAATACATCTTCCAAGAAAAAATATATGTGTCCGACTGCAATACCTAAAGTCAACCAGAAATAAAGGAGGGAGAGGATTAAAATTTTAATTGCAAGTGAATCTACCAACACAAATTCCTTATATTTAGGAAGAAATATCAGTATAGTAAGAATTAGAAAACTAATATTACAATCTTTGAGCATATAACTATTAAATAATCCCGTAATAGCTATTATATGAAGGCCAAAAATGAAAAATAGTGACAAAATAAGTTTATAAGTAACGTGATAGAAAAGCAGTAATAAGACTCTTACCCAAGAGGTCCACAATGATTGAGTTCCCCAACAACAAGGAAAAGCCCATGAGCACCCAGGGTAGAAAGGGGGCCTGGAAATTGAGAAGGCCGAAGAAGTTCATGCGGACATAGGGGTTCCTTCGGCTCCACACGTAGACAAGCATTATTGTAAAGGCCTGGCCCAAGAAAACTAAGCTCACAAACAAACCAAAAATCTAGCAGATGGCATTAAGGAAAATATCAACATTAAAATGTAATAGGGAAGACTGTGCAAAAGAACTAAAGATTGTGTTCTAACAAAAGTCTGAGTTAGGAAAGCTAAGCATTAGTTACTTACATCTTTAGAAGAAAAAGGCCTGAAAATAATTCCCCAGAGCAATCAGGCAAAAACCTGCTTAGGCCAAATTATCTGGATTTCAAAGTGTTATTCTGCTTTCATGAAGTTTTTGTCTTTTTGGAAAATGTGTTAATTATTTGGTCAATAATTGAATTGAAGTTCACTCACCATTAGCACCTTTACAGAGGGTGAATAAAGCCAACGGCAGCAAAACCATCGTGTCAGACGGACTACATTCAAGTCTGTTATATGGTTGACAATTCCTTCTTTTTTAAAATAATTTATCAGTTTTGGTAGTAACCAAATAAATGTCTTACCAACTTTATTTAGAAGTGAAGCACACCATGAACAATAATATAGGGTATCCCAAAAATGTATACACATACTTTGAATAATTATAAAGGCAGTGTTTATTAAAATACATTTCACTTTCAAAACTGAAAATGCTGTTAAAGTGTATGTATACATTTTTTGCGGAGTATATACACACACACACACACACACACTGAGTGGCCAGATTATTATGACCACTCCATCAGTACAATGAAGTGAATTAGTTATGCAAATAATAATAATAATAATAAAACCTTGAGAGTATTTGCTTAGGAAGTTTTCAATATTCAGTATTTTTGGAAGTGTCAATAAAGTATTGATGGGGTGGTCTTAATAATCTGGCCGGTCATAATAATCTGGCCACTCAGTGTATGTACATACACACATATATATGTGTATAGATATATCACATCTTTATCCATTTATCCACTAGCAGACAGTAACCCACCTTGGTTAGAAGTTCCTCTGACGTGCTCATAGTAGAAAAGCATCCTGTCTAACCACTAGGCTTAGAAACTGTCACATAAAGTGTGCTGTACAATAAACAGTAGTACCCTCAAGCTAAAATCTGGAGGTCTCTGCTTATTCAGAATATCTAGTGAATTGTGGGAGACAGATGAAAAACTTTAGGAAGAGAGAGGTTGGTACATTTTCCTATGTTTGTTCTATTTGTTGAAGGATACAGTCATTAAAAATCCACCAAAAAGGAACATAAATACAAAGTCTGCTGTCCGGCCTCGGAAAGAGCCTTCTTCTAGCATTCGACAGTAACGGTATCTTAAGTTTCAGGTTAAGAAAATGTTAAGCACACAAACATGAAGAAAGTAAAATTTAATGTATCACGTAAGAATACTTGGACTCCACATCATTTATAAGTCATTCTGTAAGAATGTTTGTAAGTGGTAGGATGGTTACTTCTCTCTACATTTTATGCAACTTCATATTTTACAAAAACTGTCCCTAATTGGGGAATCAAGCCAGATGCTGGATAAACATGCCTCCAGTCACCTATTAAACCTTTTCAAACTTGTATCATCTTTCTCATGTCCAGCCACACCACAGTCTACGTCACCCTTGCTTTTGCACACCTAACTTGGAAGAAATCTGGATCAAGAAGCCTTGACTGGTAATCTACTTCTTCAGGCTGGTAGAGTATTTCTATACCTCAGTCAATGAAGCTGCATTTTGATGAAAAAATTTAATTATTAGAAACTTACCAGAATATACCATATAGGAGACACAGGAATCCATCCTAGAGCAGGAATCCTGTCACCCCCTACATGGCTCTCAGGCTACTGCAGGCTGAGGTGAGCTGTCCCTGCCCTCTTTCCAGAGGGTCAGGGTGGAGGAGGAAAATCTGCTCAGTGGCCCCAATTACCATATGACCAGAGCACAACTCTTCCTGTCTCTCAATAAACTGGAATGGCAAGCCTGGCAGACATTATGGCTCTGTCTTTTCAGCCAGTAGAACCAGCAACTAAGATACAAGATCTCAAGTTTCCATTCTTCATGAATCCACTCCCAGACCTGTATCAAAGCTCTATCAATTATCACTATATTCATCTTGTGTTTTACTACTTAGTTTCTGCTGATGTTACTTTCTAAGCACGCATCAATCAAATCACTCCTCTCCCTTGATCAGATTTGCAAGTGACTTAGAGGCAGACATGTAATCATTTTATGGTTAAACTAGAGGCCTGATGCACAAAATTCATGCCAGAGTAGGCCTTCCTTCCCCTGGCTGCTGGCACCAGCTTTCCTCCAGCACCCGGAGCCTGAGCTTCCCTCCGGCCCTTGGCAGGCACCTGGGACCTGGGCTTCCCTTGCAGGGGGAAGGAATTAGCATATTAGCTTTTACACTTTTATTAGCGTATTACACTTTTATTATTATAGCTACCTCCCCTTTGAACCAGCAGTGACCTACAAACACCTTCAAAACATTACTATCTGACCAAGTACTCTGCACTATTGAACCAGTACCTAGAAGTTACAGCTAAAATGTTAACAAAGCCTTAGCTGGTTTGGCTCAGTGGACAGAGCGTTGGCCTGTGAACTGAAGAGTCCTGGGTTTGATTCTGGTCAAGGGTACATGTCCAGGTTGCAGGCTTGATCCCCAGTAGGGGGTGTGCAGGAGGCAGCCAATCAATGATTCTCATCATTGATGTTTCTATTTCTCTCTCTCTTCCTTCCTCTCTGAAATGAATAAAAATATATTTAAAAAAATAACATGGTAACAAAAATAACAGGATTAATAGTTTCAACTTAGTATTGTATTTCCTAAGTGAACCTAAAGTTTTTATGCTAACCCCACTTAATAAAGGATACAGAAATATCATGTTAAATAAAAAATTGAATCCAACAGGCCCAAAAAATAAAAAATTGGTGATTAGCCTCCATATCTGTTAAAAGAAAAAAAATCAAGAGAGAGGTAGATTAAGTAAATATACCAAGAAACACTTCCATATTAAGACAAAAGAGATATCCTCTGACTATGATGGTTGAAAGGCCATGGCTAGGTGATACGATGTTCTGGACCAAAAAGTGGGGCACAAAATCTGACACTGGATTTTGAAAGTCTGAATGATGTCACTCAACTCCTGAAATCTGTAACGATAATAGGACAGAAATCTTGAAATTGCGATTGTCTTTAAAAAAACAAAACAAAAAAAAGCCCACACCTGCGCACTCTCCCTCTCGGGAGCACACCTGCTCCTGAGCCTTTCCGGTTCCCTCTTCTTCCCCCCGGGCACCTGGCACCTTTGTCTTTCTCTCTCCTAAGCTCCAAGGGTCCTTTTCTTCTGCTTCTGTAACTTGTTTCCTGAACCTACACAGCCCAGCTGGCTCACTTCTACTACCTCTGTAACTTTCTAAATAAACTTTCTCTTATAATTTGGGAGAAAAAAAAAAGCCCACACCGCATGGTTAGGCAAATTATAGGAAAAAATTTGATGAAAAGACTAGGTTAATTTACATATTAGAAAACAGTGCTGTCATATATGTAGTATCACAATTTAATGAATAGTCTTGAGACACCAGAGAACAACTCCAGGGATCTAATACAAATTACTAAAAAGTGTTTCTATATTAAGTAGCCCACAACACCCAGAGTAAAGAGTCATTGTAAAGCAAATATTCAAATTCTAGTCTGAACAAATAGCTAACTCCCGCCCTGGCTGGGTAGCTCAGTTGGTTAGAGCATCGTCCCAATACACCAAAATTGTGGGTTCGATATCCAGTCAGAGCACATACAAGAAGCAACCAATGAATGCATTAAAAAAAAAAAAAAGCCAACTTCCTATAAGTAAAGACCTAATGCTCTAATAACTAGAGTCTACTTGGTAGATATAAGGACACTCATGTTCTTGTTGAAAATTACTCTTCCCTACCCAACCCATGGAGCTCACAATAAAAACAACTTTTCACAATGGTAGAGCACTTAACATTTTAAAGCAGTTTAACATATTCTAGTAGCTCATGTGATCTTAATCTTGTTTCCACCATCCCCATTTCATACTAAGAATACTTTTAAAATGGCTTGCCCAGAACACATAAATTGTAAAGGGAGACTCTGAACTCCAACCTAAAACTTCTAACTCCTAATGCAGATTCACAGTATCAAGAGTTTAACTCCAGGCAAAATCAAGCCAAGCAATTATTAACCTGAAGCAATACTTGGGTGGAGCTACAGCACCAAGCAACGGCCATGAGTATCAAAGGAAGAAGACATGACAAGAGTCCACAGGGCTGCTTTAAGTATTATTAAACTCTTAAGAATTGCTAACTAATAAAGTTGAAACAATTCAGCTCTGCAGTCCTAGATTTAGAGCCCGCAATCTAGCCAGGACACAAGCATATAAACAAGTGCAAGTCTGAGACAGGAGATGCTCTAAAGGAGTGGTTCTCAACCTTCCTAATGCCGAGATCCTTTAATACAGTTCATGTTGTGGTGCCCCCCAATTTTGTTACAAATTGAACAGAATGAAAGCATAGTGATTAATCACAAAAAACAATATGTAATTATATGTGTTTTCCAAAGGTCTTAGGCGACCCCTGTGAAAGGGTCGTTCAACCCCCAAAGGGTCGCGACCCACAGGTTGAGAACTGCTGCTCTAAAGGAAGCATTTACAAATACCCTAGGGACACAAAAGAGATGGTTACATAAAAGCTTCTTTTGAAAGGCAAGCTGGAGTTCAGTGGGTATAAAGTGAATGAAACACACTTGAAACAGAGTGAATAGCATGTATAGAGGCAGAATTACTGGTTTTTGGGTCTCTCTCCCATTCCAACTATAGCCTATGTGAACATCCTGGAGCAGGAAAAGACATCTCTCTTTTAGCACTGTAATTACTGGAAAGGACTACCTTCCACTGCAATCTACCAAACTGGCATGTCGTTTAAGATGTCAATCTTTTGAGTTTTTGATGGATCACCTTAAAAGCACTAATAGAGGAAAGAGCATTTGAGATCTTGCTCCCCACCCCCACACTGGCATATTTTGTCAGTTTGGCTTAAAGAAATTCTTATAAAAGTTCAAAAATAAGTAAATAAAATAAAAGCACTAATAGAGTTAAGGGTCTTTCCCTCCTGGGGGCATGCTCACACCTTTCCCTCCCCCCACTCCCCCCCCCCACCCCCCCCCCCGCCCCCGGCAACTGTTACTTTTGTCTTTCCCTCTCCTAAGCTCCAAGGGTCCTTCTTTTACTTCTATAACTTGTTTCCTGAGCCTATGCAGCCCAGCTGGATCACTTATTTTTTTAAACTTTATTTATTGATTTTTAAAATTTATTTATTTACTTACTTATTTCAATCCTCACCCAAGGATATGTTTAGGGAGAGGAAGGAAGAGAGGGAAGGAGAGGGAGAAAAGGAGGGAGGGAGGGAGAGAGGGATGGGGAGGAGAAAGAGAAAGAGAGAGAGAGAGAGAGAAACTCAATGTGAAAGAGAAACATTGCTTGGTTGCCTCCTGTATACTCCTGACCGTGAATTGAACCCCAACCTAGGTAAGTGCCCTGAACGGGAATCAAACCTTCAACCTTTTGATGTACAAGATGATGCTCCAATTAACTGTGCCACCCAGCCAGGGCTATTTATTGACGAGAGAGAGAGAGAGAGAGAGAGAGAGAGAGAGAGAGAGAGAAACATAGACCTGTTGTTCCACTTATTTATGCATTCATTGGTTGCTTCTTGTATGTACCCTGACCAGAGATCAAACCCGCAACTTTGGTGTAACCAGACACCGCTCTAACCAACTGAGCTACCCATCAGAGCTTGTCACTTTCTAAATAAACTTTCTCTTACAATTTGAAAATAAATAAATGAATAATAAAATGCACTGATAGAGCTGAATTCCAGAACTGGACAATGGTGATAACACCCAGGTGGTGGGTGCACCAGGCAGTAAATGCACAAAATAAGGGCATCTTGTGAGATTCTCCCTGGTCAGTCTCTCAAATACAATATTAACTCTGAACTAGTGATTCATAAATATAGGAACTGGACACATCAAAGCAAATCCATGCAGGGAACTTTAGAAAACTCCACACAGATTCTTAATTCCTAAGCTTGGTTATTCTGACTTAGTACATGAGGAGGAGCTTGAGAATCTCTTAAACATTCCCAATGAGGCCACAGAAACACTGTTTATACCTCCCACAATAAGACTTATAATCAGACATTCCCACTGATTTCTCTGCATTCTTTTCTGAGGTAGCATATAGCAGGCTTTGCTATTAAAAAGTAAGAAAAACACGTTTAAAAACTGAAACATCATGACTGCCATGGACCACTTACTTGGAAGTGTTTAAAGATTAATTCGGGATTGAAGTACAGCTGAAAAGGTGTGATCAATTCCAACTGCTGAAATAGAGAAAGAGCTCCTTAAGCAAATCAAATCAAGAAGTAAAATTTCATCATCTACGATGAAAGAAGGATTAGTAGGGCTGGCAATTTCCAACTCTCAGTCACTTAGACTGAATCCTTTAAAGGCGCCAGGAGGGGCTGGTAAAGAATTCTCTAGGACTGGTACAATTCTGTGTCCTCAATACCCAACACAGAATGAAAGTCTGTTCTAAATTGCAGTAGTTGAGGCTGGCCTGAAGGCATGGGAGGCAGGTGGTGATACACATCTTAGATATGGGGCAAGTAAGAGCGGCTGCTCCGAATCTGCCCATCACAGTTGGGTGAAGCAACATATCTCACTCAAAAGAAATGAGACTAGCCCGGCCCAGTCAGGGTGGCTCAGTGGTTGAGCATCGACCTACGAACCAGGAGGTCACAGTTGGATTCCCAGTCGGGCCACATGCCCGGGGTTGCCGGCTTGATCCCCAGTGGGGGGCGTGCAGGAGGCAGCCCCGCAATGATTCTCTCTCATCATTGATGTTTCTATCTCTCCCTCTCCCTCTGCCTTCCTCTCTAAAATCAATAAAAATATATTTTTTAAAGAGAAACAATACTCAAGACCCTGCTTCCAGCCAACCTCTGTATTCACACTGTTTATTTTAAGCCTCTTGCCTCTGGACAACTTCCAGCTTTCTATCCTCCATAGCTAAGTTTCTTCATAGGCGGACTTTCCCCCACTAGTCACCGCGGTACCACTTGGCCATTGGTGCCACTTGGCCATCGCCCGGGTCCCCAGACACGTTTTCTGGGTGGGCGGCTCCCGCCGCGCCGCCCTGACTTGCGACAGGTCCGGCCTTCATGTCTCAGAAACTGACCCGCAGTCCTGATCCTCCAGCCCTCCCGCAGCGGCACTCCCTTCCCGGGTCCCCGGCTAATCAGTCTGAAAGCAATTCCGAAGCCCAGAGTGCGCCCTGTCCACCGCCACCCACCCTGAGACCCAACCATCTGGGCTTCCCCGAGGCCCAAGCCCAACTCCCCGGGACCCGATTATTCCCAGCCCGGATCGTCAGAAGCCGGCGCTGCATCTGCTCACCACGGCGGCGGTGGTGAGGACGCAGGCGGTGGTGTAGGCGCGGCTGACCGGTGGGATCTGCAGGTACTCCAGCCGGAGGCTCTGGTACGCCATCTTCCCCACCGCCGCCTTCCCCCGCCCCACTTCCCCTTCCGCCAGTCAGCCCAGCGGCCGGGCAGGGCCTAAGAGGCCTCCCGTTACCCTGCCCGCTGCTGTCCAATCGGCGCCGCGCAGCCTGCCAACCACCAATCGCAGGAGCCCTAAGGAAAGCCATTCGCCAATCAGGAGTTGCGTCTCGGCGGGGACCCAGCCTGGCTTCCTCACCCTCCCACGTCGCCGAGAGGAGAGTCAGTGCAGTTTTCTTCCGCCAATCCCCGCGGGCCACAGCTAGCTCGCCCGCCCGGCCCCTGTCTGTCACCGACCGAGCAGCCAGCCAATCAGGAGCGCGACATCATCCCGCCTTAGCTTTCGTTCGCTGAGGCGGGCATCATTCGGTGATTTGAGCCGCCGCGCCACCGATCTCCGGCAGCGAGAGGTGGTTGAAAAGAGGTGGCGGGAAACCAATTGTTTGATCGAAATTGCCTCCCTCACGGTCGCTTCGGTAAGTGCCGCGGGGCTGCACTTTCTCACAGGAAGGGAGGGGAGGAGTGGAGCTGGGTGAGGCATCACCGCGGGGCTCTGCAGCCGCCTGGCCGGCTGGGCCTCCGACCTGAAGGTCCCGGCATGCAGCGGGGTCGCGGGGCCCGACGGGAGCCGGTCCTCCGGCCGGAAGGAGTTCCTGCTGGGCTGTTATCTACAACTCTGTCAACTCAGTTTGTTGAGGTATTCCGGGCACCTCGTGTGTTTACTCTGCAAATACTGATTAAGCCGTCTTTGTCCTGCCCTGAGGACGTCTAGGGCCAGCAGGGAAGCTGGGACGGGCCCGTGATAACATCCTGAAGCGGAACTCGGTCGGTGCCTGAAGAAAGGCCCTGATGGTGTTCAGGGGAGGGGGTGCGCTACCGAGGAAGTGTGTTTAAACTGACCCCTCAAGGAGGTTTGGCCACGGCATCTTACCTTGAAGGGAAGAAGTCACTGGGGAAAAAATAGTTCGGTTTGGTTGGGAAGAGTAGTCAGATCTTGACAAACGAATAAGGAAGCGCTCAAAGTTTAGGAATAGGGAGTGTCCATCAAATCTTGTAGTATGTAAGGAAGGAACCAAACCAAAGGGTGAAGAGAGTGGTTTTTACAAAGGATATGAACGGGTGTTCACGGGAGGGGAACCCAAAAAGCTAACGTGTAGGAAGCAGTACCCAATTTACTGGTAATCAGAGAAATGCTCTAAAAATATTTTTGCCTGCTCCTCAAATACCACCCTCACACCCTGTTGATAAGAGAATGCTTCATGTACCTCTTACCCTGGTAAGGAAGAACAATGGGCCTTGAAAGAGCTTTGGCCGTGTCTCCTAGGGAAGAAAGGCAAGATGGGAATGTTTTGAGAACTGCAAGTTCGGTTTCAATTTGGGGGCTTGATTAGGGTTGGGTAGAGACCCTGACACGACAGTACAGGATTGGCAGAAACAGCCGAGGCAAGGGTTTCAGAGAATCTTAGGTTCTGCTTTGTTTTTTTTTTTTTTTTTTTTTTTTTTTCGCTTAAAGTATTACAAAGGGTATTACATAAGTGTCCTTCCCCCCCCCCCCCCCGCCCTTGACAAACCCCTACCTTCCCTTACCCCCCAGTGTCTTATGTCCATTAGTTATGCTTATATGCATGCATACAAGTCCTTCGGTTGATCTCTTACTCCCCTCCCTCCTGCCCCCCAACTCTCTCTGGCCTTCCCACTGCAGTTTGACAATCAGTTTGAGGCAGCTCTGCCTCTGTATCTATTATTGTTCAAAAGTTTGTAATGGTCTTTATTATCCATGAATGAGTGAGATCATGTGGTATTTTTCCTTCATTGACTGGCTTGTTTCACTTAGCATTATGCTCTCCAGTTCCATCCATGATGTTGCAAATGGTAGGAGTTCCTTCTTTTTAACAGCAGCATAGTATTCCATCGTGTAGATGTACCACAGTTTTCTAATCCATTCATCTACTGATGGGCACTTAGGCTGTTTCCAGATCTTAGCTATGGTGAATTGTGCTGCTATGAACATCTGGTTACATATATCCTTTCTGATAGGTGTTTCTGGTTTCTTGGGATATATTCCTAGTAGTGGGATCACAGGGTCAAATGGGAGTTCCATTTCCAATTTTTTGAGGAACCTCCATACTGCCTTCCATAGTGGCTGCACCAGTCTGCATTCCCACCAGCAGTGCACAAGTGTTCCTTTTTCTCCACATCCTCTCCAGCACTTGTCGTTTGTTGATTTGTTGATGATGGCCATTCTGACAGGTGTGAGATGGTACCTCATTGTTGTTTTGATTTGCATCTCTCGGATGATTAGTGACTTTGAGCATGTTTTCATATGCCTCTTGGCTTTCTGAATGTCCTCTTTTGAAAGGTGTCTATTTAGATCCTTTGCCCATTTTTTGATTGGATTGTTTATCTTCTTTTTGTTAAGTTGTATGAGTTCCCTATAAATTTTGGAGATTAAGCCCTTATCAGATATGACGTTGGCAAATATGTTTTCCCAAGAGGTGGGTTTTCTTGTTGTTTTGTTGATGGTTTCTTTTGCTGTGCAGAAGCTTTTTATTTTGATGTAGTCCCATTTGTTCAGTTTCTCTGTAGTTTCAACTGCCCTAGGAGCTGTATCAGTGAAGAAATTGTTTTGGCATAAGTCTGAGATTTTGTTGCCTTTGTATTCTTCTAGAATTTTTATGGTTTCCTGTCGTACATTTAAGTCCTTTATCCATTTTGAGTTTATTCTTGTGTATGGTGTAAGTTGGTGGTCTAGTTTCATTTTCTTGCATATATCTATCCAATTTTCCCAACACCATTTATTGAAGAGACTATCTTGGCTCCATTGTATGTTCATGCCTCCTTTGTCAAAAATTAATTGAGCATATTGGTTCGGGCTAATTTCTGGACTCTCTATTCTATTCCACTGGTCTATATGTCTGTTCTTGTGCCAGTACCAGGCAGTTTTGAGAACAGTGGCTTTGTAATACAGTTTGATATCTGGCATTGAGATCCCACCTACTTTGTTCTTTCTCAGGATCGCTGCAGCTATTCGGGGTCTTTTTTTATTCCAGATGAATTTTTGGAGAGTTCGTTCTAGATCTTTGAAGAAGGCCATTGGTATTTTAATGGGAAGTGCGTTGAATGTATAGATTGCTTTGGGTAGTATGGACATTTTAATGATGTTGATTCTACCAATCCAAGAACATGGTATGTTCTTCCATCTGTTTATGTCTTCCTCTATCTCTTTTTTCAACGTCCTGTAGTTTTCTGAGTAGAGGTCTTTAACCTCTTTAGTTAAGTTTATTCCTAGGTATCTTAATTTTTTTGGTGCGATGGTAAATGGGATTGTTTTTCTAATCTCTCTTTCTGAAAGTTCACTATTGGTGTATAGAAATGCCTCAGATTTCTTGGGGTTAATTTTGTATCCTGCTACATTGCCAAATTCATGTATTAAGTCTAGTAGCTTTTTGATGGAGTCTCTAGGGTTTTGTATGTATAATATCATGTCATCTGCAAATAAGGACAGTTTTACTTCCTCTTTTCCAATTTGGATGCCTTTTATTTCTTCTTCTTGCCTAATTGCCATGGCTAATACTTCCAGTACTATGTTGAACAGGAGTGGTGAGAGTGGGCATCCCTGTCTTGTTCCTGTTCTTAGGGGAAATGGTGTTAGTTTTTGTCCATTGAGTATGATGTTGGCTGTGGGCTTGTCATATATGGCTTTTATTATGTTGAGGTATGATCCTTCTATTCCCACCTTTCTGAGAGTTTTTATCAAAAATGGGTGTTGGATTTTGTCGAATGCTTTTTCTGCATCAATTGATATGACCATGTGGTTTTTTTCTTTCAATTTGTTTATGTGATGTATCACATTTATTGATTTACGGATGTTGTACCATCCTTGCATCTCTGGGATGAATCCTACTTGGTCATGGTGTATGATCCTTCTGATGTACTGCTGGATCCGATTTGCTAAGATTTTGTTGAGGATTTTGGCATCTATGTTCATGAGGGATATTGGCCTGTAATTCTCTTTCATTGTGATGTCTTTACCTGGTTTTGGTATTAGGGTGATGCTGGCTTCATAGAATGAGCTTGGAAGTGTTCCTTCCTCTTGAATTTTTTGTAGTAGTCTGAGGAGGGTAGGTTTTAGTTCTTCCTTGAATGTTTGGTAGAACTCCCCTGTGAAGCCGTCTGGCCCTGGGCTTTTGTTTGCTGGAAGCTTTCTGATGACTGCTTCAATTTCTTCCATAGTTATTGGCCTATTGAGGTTTTTAGATTCTTCCTGATTGAGTTTTGGAATGTTGTATTTTTCTAGGAATTTGTCCATTTCCTCCAGGTTGTCTAGTTTGTTGGAGTAGAGTTGCCCGTAGTATTGTTTAACAATCATTTGTATTTCTGTGGGGTCTGTTGTTATTTCGCCTCTATCATTTCTGATTTGGTTTATTTGGGACCTTTCTCTTTGCTTCTTGGTGAGCCTGGCGAGGGGTTTGTCAATCTTGTTTATCCTTTCAAAGAACCAGCTCTTGGTTTCATTGATTTTCTGTATTGTTTTTTTGGTCTCTATGTCATTGATTTCTGCTCTAATCTTTATTATCTCCTTCCTTCTGCTCACTCTGGGGTTTTCTTGTTGCTCTCTTTCTAATTCTTTGAGTTGTAGAGTTAGATGATTAACTACCATTTTTTCTTGTTTTTTGAGATAGGCCTGTAGAGCTATAAACTTCCCTCTCAGGACTGCTTTCATTGTGTCCCAGAGGTTTTGGATTGTTGTGTTTTCATTGTCATTAGTGTCCAGGATGTTTTTAATTTCTTCTTTGATGTCATCGGTAACCCAATCAATATTTAATAACATGCTATTCAGCTTCCAAGTGTTTGAGTATTTTGGGTTGTTTTTATTGTAGTTTATTTCTAACATTATGCCATCGTGGTCTGAGAAGATGCTTTTTATGATCTCAATCTTCTTGAATTTGTGGAGACTTTGCTTGTGACCCAATATGTGGTCTATTTTTGAATATGTCCCATGAGCACCTGAGAGGAATGTATATTCCGCAGCTGTGGGGTGTAGAGTTCTGAAGATGTCAATTAAGTCCATCTGATCTAGTGAGTCATTTAGGATTGCTGTTTCTTTGCTGATTGTTTGTCTAGCGGATTTATCCAGTGATGTCAGTGGTGTATTAAAGTCCCCTACTATGATTGTGTTATTGTCGATATCTCCCCTGATATCTTCCAGAAGTTTTCTTATGTATGTGGGTGCTCCTGCATTGGGTGCATATATGTTTACCAGGGTTATATCTTCTTGTTGTATTGATCCCTTTAGTATTATGAAGTGGCCTTCCTTATCTCTGGTTATGGCCTTCACTTTGAGATGTATTTTGTCAGATATAAGTATTGCTACCCCAGCTTTCTTTTCCTTTCCATTTGCGTGAAAGATATTTTTCCATCCCTTCACTTTCAGTCTGTGTGAGTCCTTTCCAATGAGGTGGGTCTCTTGTAGACAGCAGATGTATGGGTCATGTTTTTTTATCCATTCAGCCACTCGATGTCTTTTATTTGGAGCATTTAGTCCATTTACATTTAAAGTTATTATTGAAAGGTACTTGTTTGTAGCCATTTCTTTTTTTGTGTGTGTGTGTGGCTGATTTCTTTCTGAGCTTGATATTTCTTCTTTTACACCAGTCCCTTTAGCATTTCTTGCATGGCTGGCTTGGTGGTGATAAACTCCCTTAGCCCTTTTTTGTCTGTGAAGCTTCTTATTTCCCCTTCAATTTTGAATGATAGCCTTGCTGGATAGAGTATTCTTGGATTCAGTCCTTTGCTTTGCATCACTTTGTAGATTTCCGTCCATTCTTTTCTGGCCTGATGTGTTTCTGTTGAGAAATCATTTGATAATCGAATGGGAGATCCCTTGTATGTTACTTTCCGCCTCTCTCTTGCAGCCTGTAAGATTCTCTCTTTATCCTGAACATTTGCCATGGTAATTATGATGTGTCTTGGTGTGGGTCTTTTCGGGTTCACCTTGTTTGGGACTCTCTGGGCTTGTGTGACTTTTTTCTTCCCCACCTCAGGGAAGTTTTCTGATATTATTTCTTCGAATAGGTTTTCTAATCCATGTTCATCTTTCTGTTGTTCTGGCACCCCTATTATTCGTATGTTGCTTCGTTTCATGTTGTCCCAAAGTTCCCTTAGGCTCTCCTCCTGTCTTTTAATTTTTTTCTCCATTTGCAGTACAGTTTGAGTGTGTTTTGCTTCCTTGTCTTCTAATTCACTGATTCGGTCCTCCGCTTCTCCCAGTCTACTGTTGATACTTTCAATGGTGTTTTTTATTGCAGCTATGTCGCTCTTCATTTCTTCTTGGGACTTACTTAAGTTGTTGATTTTTTCATCTGTTTCTTCTAGCTTCTTGCATACGTAGTTGAGTTTTTCATCTGTTTCTTCTTGCTTCTTGAACATCCGGTGCATGTACTCTAGGAACCTTATTCTGAATTCTTTTTCCGTCATGTTGCATATCTCTGTCTCACTTAGCTGCTTTTCTGGCGAGTCCTCCTTTTCTTTCCTTTGGGGGTTTCTTTGTCTACCCATGTTTGATCTCACTGACATTGCTTGTTGTTGAATTGTTCAGTGGCTGGACCCTGGGTGGCAGTGGCTGCTCCCTGGGTGGCAGTGGCTCCTCGGTCTGTGGTTGCTCCTTGGGCGGTTGTGGTAGCAGCGGCTCCTCTGTTGATAGCAGAGCCTCTGATGGGTGCTGTTCACAGTTGTGGTGGCTCTTCTGGCTGGTGGAGGGTGGCTTCAGACTCAGCAACTGTTCCCCAGGCAGAGCGTGTGGTGATCAGGAGGCCGCTGTTGCTTGAATCTGTTGCGTTGATTTAGAGGCACAAAATACAACACAACAAGGCACAACGTACCAGGCACTGAACACTATTGTATTTACGATATTACTAACCCCAAATAAAGGTGGCCACCCGAGCTAAGAGAGTTGGGAGGTAAGGGGGAAAGAAGAGAAAAAGGTAGAAGAGAAAAAAGCAAGAAAGAAAAAAAGGAGTGCAAAAATGAGATTGGAAAAGGGAGGGGAAAAAGAGGAGGAAAAAAAAAGAAAAGAAAAAAAAAAAAAAAAAAGAAGAGAGAAAAGAGAGTGAAGTGTAAAAGGGGAAGAGACTATTTATGTGAGGAGGAAACTCCTATAGGACCGCCACTAATACCAACAAATTGCAGCAACAGATTCCTGGTGATGAATACAAACTACAAACAACCAATAATATCAAGCGACGCAAGGGGACAGAGAAGCGCAGAAATAACCGGGGGGGGGGGGGCGGGGAGAGGGAGGGGCAGGAAAATAAAAAGAATAAGCAGTCTAACCTTACAAACAATCAAAAAAAAGAAGAAGAAAAAAGAAAAAAAAAAGAAAAACAATATACTCGTCAATCAGGCAAACAACGATAAAACAATAGAGAGAGAAAAGAAGAAGAAGAGAGAGAGGAAAAAAAAATGGATAGTGAAGGAAGATAAGGGAAAGGTGTGTAAGGATTTGGAACAGGGGATTGGACGTAGGATATTTAAGCAGGGTTAAATTTTGACAGAGGGTAAAAAGAATAGGGAAGATCTAAAGCTGGAGTAGGGTAAGAGAAACAGGACAGCAAAAGGGAAAAAGTGGGGAAGATTGTTTAGCACAGAGGCAAATTGAGGTAGAGAAAAATGTTGCTAAAGGAACGATGAAAATAGAATGGAGAACATTAGTCCCAAAATAAAATAAAGACAAGATAAGATGACACTTTAAAAACTGGTAAAATGGTAGCGGTAATAATACTAGTTAAAAATAAAAATGTAGTAGCTGAAAGGGCAAAATCGGGTGATGGAGAAAAAGAAAAATGGAAAAAAAAAAAAAAAAAAAAAAGAAAAAAAAAAAAAGAAAAATGTTTTCTTAGTTAAAAGGAGAAAAAGTAATTTAAAAAAATAAAAATAAAAATGTGCATTAATGCAGGTGCTTCAGATCTTCTACTCTTCTTATTGGCACGCCCGGAATTCAGGAGAATGTTGACTTTCTCTCTGATACGCTGCTCCTCCTTGTTGCAAGCCACAGTCCTTATAGCCTTATCTGTATTTACAGAGGAGTCAGTTCGTGGCTCTGCCTCTGGGTGGCAGTGTGTCTGGGTTGACCTCCGAGGTTATAATTTCTCTCCGACCAGTTCTCTATTGTACCTGAACCAGCTCCGCCCAGAGGTGGTTCCCTCGGCGCCACTCCCAGCTCTGTTTCCCAGGCTCCCCAAAAACAATCTTCCCCTACAAGCTCTGCTAGTGACCCCAACTGGGCACTCACATGCACTGGGCTCAACAATCAAACTCACAGAAGTAAGAGGAAGTGTGCAAACTAGAGCCTGGGAAGCTGTTCGAACTCGCAGGGTTCCACCCTCCAGAACCGCGCGGAGTGTCTGCGCGCGCGCTCAAGCCCCTGGCATCAACAAGTAGCCGGTTATCAGGGAAACTCTGAGGCAGCCCTCATGCATCCAGTCCAACTATGGGCTCATTTATAGTGTTACCTTCTGGCAGCAGCCCTGCGGGAGCCCTCCCCCCTTGCGAGACACGCTGGCCTCTATAGGCACGGCTTTTGGAGAGCGCGGATTTTGGCGGACGCAGATTTCCCCCTGCGCCTGTGCGCGCGTTCCTCGTTCCAACCTGAACTGCGAACCGCACCTTTGAGGTAAGTCTAACCTTTCCGTGGAGGGGTGCAGGTCTCCCCTTGGCTCTTGCAGTCGCGCTGTTTGCGAATCGTTGCCTCCGGGTCAGTAGCCGATCTCTGGATGCCGGTGAACGCTGCCTGAGATGGCGCGGTCTCGCCGCTGCGCTGGCGCCCAGGGGGAGGTTTCAGCCTCAATCTCTAACCATCCGCATTTTTTAGGAGTTTTCTGTCTTTCCTGGCTGCAGACTGTCTCTCAGCTGAACCTCCCCAGCTTGATCGGGCCGATTGTTACCCGTTTCAGCTGCTCGCCCCTATCTGGTCCGGGACAAAGCACCAACACGTCTGTCTAAGCCTCCGCCATTTTCTCTCCAGGTTCTGCTTTGTTGATGCTTCCCATTGAAGAGCTGATCCACCTTTGGGGCAGTTCAAGCCATTAGAACAATGAAAATAGACTGGTTTCCTAGAATAGGAAAGTCACGCTAATGTAAACAGTAAATTGCTTGTTGGGGTGGGAGTGTAGGTAGTTTCAGTCCTCAGTATCCAACTCGTGTGTGGGGCTAGATGGTTTTGGTTCTCAAAACACAATAAAATAATTGTATGTCTACCAGATTGGTAAAAATTAGAATGCTTAATGGTGTTCGCAAAGATGTGAGAAATTCTCACATACTGTGAGAGTGTAATTCAGGGTAGGACATCCCCACCCCACCCCCAGCAATGCTCTGGAGAACATTTTGGCAGTATTTAGTGAAATTATGAGAAAATTCTATGGCCAGCAATTACTTGCCTGTATAAATACCCTCAAAGTCCCTAAGGAGAAATCATAGAAGGGTGTTTATTACAATATCATTTCTGGTAGTAAGGTGCTGAAAGCAAACTAGGTGTTTGTCACAAGGAGAATGGACATTAAGTGTGGTATGTGCATATGATAAAATTGTTGGTATACTTCAGCCAGAACCAATGAAGTAAATTGAAGTATAATAACGAAGTGATTGTAAACAAAGGAAAATGTAAACATACATATGCAAAACTGTATTTTTCAAGAATATATATATCTAAAACCTAGTTGAATTAACATTAAAGATGAATTGAAAAAAGCATATTTAGAAACAGGGGGGTTGGGGAGGGATTGAGCAAAAAAGTAAAGTAGAACTCACGGACATGGATAACTGTGGTGATTGCTGGGAGAGGGGAGGAGGTGGAAGAGGGCATAGAGGGGATAAATGGTGATGAAAGCAAAACAAACATTAGAGTAGGTTCCTAAGGGAGATGAAAGGTAGAAGACTAAAATGAGTTAGAGAAGACCTGCCTGAAGTAAAAATAGAGTGAGTGAAATAGGAAGTATTATCTATCACAGAGGTCCTCAAACTACAGCCCGCGGGGCACAGGCGGCCCCCAGAAAACATTTATCCAGCCAGCCGGGTGTTTTTGCCGCGCTGCCTGTCCTGCTTAGCTGCCTACTTGTCCCGGGCCCGCAGTGTGCATGTGTGGAATGTCTGAGGGACAGTGAACTGGCCCCCTGTTTAAAAAGTTTGAGGACCCCTGATCAGCTCGATTGTGAACACATGAAGTTTTAAAACGGACAGAATGTGGTTAGTAAGGGTTGGGTGATGAAGGCTCTTGCAAGCCATGTTGAAAGAGTTTTGGACTTGATTCTGAAGCATAGGGCAGTGTTGAGGAAATAAAAACCCTGCCAAACCCAGAGACTCCTCTCCACAACACATAGAAAAGAAAGTAGTTTTATTAATGAATAGTCATATTCAGATTACAATGTACTGTGGATAATTTGGGTGAGATTACAAAGACAGAAAGAAATTCTACCTTATTTATGCAGCCAAGCAATTACAGTGAAGAATGGTAGTAACCATCACAGGTAGAAATTATAGTTTAACTTTAACCCTGCTGTTTGGCTTATGTACCTATTTGCTTTGTTTAACAATGGACAGGTTATTTTGATTTTTTGAATTATATAAATCATCCCATTCGATTAAATGCCTTATTGATTGTAATGTGAATATCCCATGGGTTGTAGTCATACTGGTCTTAGAAAGCACATTTTCCTTTACCTGGGAAGGACAGCACAGTTATCCCAAGGTCAGAGGGCTCTAGACCCAAAACTGTAATTTAGATAACATGCTGTTTCTGCTTCTGTAAACTGCTTTTTTGCAAACTAGGTTCCTCATTCCAAACCCTGGGATGTAATCAATACCTTTGTGATTTTTTTGCCTATATAACCTTGGACTGCGACCATCTTGTAACTATGAGATTTGGGGAATGGCCCCTCATAGTCCCGTATTGTAATAAATGTGACTCTTTAATTCGACTTCTTGAGGCGTCCTTCTGTGATTCGCGGGGTACATTACAACAACAGCCATTCTATTTTAGTCATTGCATATATAAATTCTCAAAATTAATGGCATCATATCTTCTTATAATAAGATTTGTACCATTTGCTTCAAATCCTATATAATAAAAGGCTAATAGGCAAATTGTCCCCTCTACCAGGAGTTCGACTAGGGGGCGGGGTCGGCCAGCCAACTGTTCACGGCCCCTCCCCCTGGCAAGCCCTGCCCCCGCCCCTCCCCCCCCCCACCCCCCCCCTGCCCATCGGGGGCAGGCCTGCCAGCCAACCTCCCGTATCCCCTCCCCGGCTGTGCACAAATTCGTGCACTGGGCCTCTAGTTCTTTCATAAAGTTCATCCATCCTAAATTCATCTGGTAATTGAGGTTTCCATTTATTTTGCTAATTGTCTTTATCTGAAGGAATAATGAAACTTCTCTTATTTCTACAACAAGCATCTGATTATAGCTCCGAAAAAAAGTGCCTAGTGTCACTCCCACAGTGACAAGGAGATAGGAGAGCTATTTTCCGAGATGTTTGCATTGTAAAGACTTCTAGACCCTTGAAAAAACACGTTGAGGTGTAAAGCTGACAATGCACTTGTTCAGCTACGAACTGGATTTTTTTCCCCTGTTTACTAGGTTGGAAGGACAGAGAGTTGAGGACATTGGCAAGGGAGTGGTTAAAGTGATGGATGGTGGAGCCTAAAATGGATAAGGAAAGAAGTGAAGTGGGATAGACTGAGTGCAAGAAAGAGAGGATCAGAGGGTTGAAAGTCTTGATGATTAAGGTGTAGTATGAGTATGTGCATGATGAGAGTTGGAAGAATAGCATAAGAAGTTGTCAAAAAAAGGGGGGGCATTTGGGGAGAGAATTTGCAAATATCAAGAGCCAGATAGCCAAAAGAGTGAAGTCATTGAATCTCATGAAACTGTCTCTAGGGCTGGTTAGGTTATTTGTCTAAATTTGAATGTTTTCTAGGATGATAACAGATTTCAGAAGACTGAACCACAGGCCAGAGTCCTCAATAAATGAGAGGTAAGGAAAATGAGGGTCTAAGGGAGGTTATAGATGGATGGGAACAGCCTCAGAGAGGCAAGGGTTAGCATCCTGTTGTGGATGAGTGAGGCTGGAATTGGCATTGGGTATCAAACTTTTCTATCTATAATGTGATTTATTACTTTCTTCAGATGATGTAATCTAATGATATTTCCTTTACATTTGCAGATTTTTCACAATCAAAATTAACAGCAAAATAAGTCAAGATGTCTGTCGATCCAATGACCTATGAGGCCCAGTTCTTTGGCTTCACACCACAAACTTGCATGCTCAGGATCTACATTGCATTTCAAGACTACCTATTTGAAGTGATGCAGGCTGTTGAACAGGTTATTCTGAAGAAGCTGGAGGGCATCCCAAACTGTGAGATTAGCCCAGTCCAGGTTCGTAAGTGCACAGAGAAGTTTCTTTGCTTCATGAAAGGACGTTTTGATAAGCTTTTTGTCAAAATGGAGCAGCTGTTTTTACAGTGGATTTTGCGTATTCCCCCAAACATCTTGCTTCCGGAAGATAAATCTCAGGAGATGCATTCTTATAGTGAGGAAGAATTCCAGGTTCTCCAAAAAGAAATTGAACAGTTACAGGAGAAGTACAAGACTGAATTATGCACTAAACAGGCCCTTCTTGCAGAGTTAGAAGAGCAAAAAACTGTTCAGGCCAAACTTAAACAGACATTGGCTTTGTTTGATGAGCTTGAAAATGTTGGCAGAAATCATGGGACTAGTGATTTCAGGGACAGCTTGGTGTTCCTGGCCCAGAACTCCAGAAAACTCCAGGATATTAGAGACAATGTGGAAAAGGAAAGCAAAAGACTGAAAATATCTTAATTTCTAAATAGTAAAAGGAGACAGTCAAAAGTAGGTCTGTATATTTTGTTGGATTTTCTTTAAACATTTTTCTTTTCTTTGGTCCACTCCCCTGAAGTATCTGTGTACTACTCGAAACTGATCTTTGAAGCATTTATTCCTTATAGGCCTCTAATAGGTGGGAAGGGATTCTTAATCCATTAAAGACTCGTTTGGGGCTTGATGAAGAAATAAAGCTTTCCATGGCCAGTCAAAAGATATTTGTAAAAGGTGTACTTTGGTCATGAGTCCTTTGTAACCTTGATCCTTTTTACTTATTCTTTAGATGAGACCAAATGACAAAAAGGTTGAGTGGGTGGCTTCTTTTTTTAAATATATTTTTATTGATTTCAGAGAGGAAGGGAGAGAGAGAGAGAGAGAGAGAGAGATAGAGATAGAAACATGCCTCCTGCATGCCCCCACTGGGGATGGAGCCCAAAACCTGTGCCTGTGCCCTGACTGGGAATTGACTTATGACCTTCTGGTTCATAGGTCAACACTCAACCACTGAGCCACACCAGCCAGGCAAGTGGGTGGCTTCTTTATTAATCAGCCACTACACTGTGGGACAGCCAACATAGAATATGTGCTCTTGCCCATAATTTTTCTTATACCAGGAAGTTGATATGTAGTTTAAAGAAGCAAGTAGCAGAAAAACAATCATAATCTTTAGTAAAGAAGAAAGAAATTTTTTTTGTGTGTGTCATTATACAATTTTATTTTATTTTTTTTATTTTTATTTTTTTATTTTTCGCTTAAAGTATTACAAAGGGTATTACATAAGTGTCCTTTTTTCCCCCCCCCGCCCTTGACAAACCCCTACCCTCCCTTACCCCCCAGTGTCTTATGTCCATTAGTTATGCTTATATGCATGCATACAAGTCCTTCGGTTGATCTCTTACTCCCCTCCCTCCTGCCCCCCAACTCTCTCTGGCCTTCCCACTGCAGTTTGACAATCAGTTTGAGGCAGCTCTGCCTCTGTATCTATTATTGTTCAAAGGAAATTTTTTTTTCTAAAATAAATCCTTTCCATGACCAAGGCCTTGATGGTGTTAAACAATTTACTGTCTTGGAGCCTAGCAGTGGAAGACCTTGGACAAAAAAGAAGCAGATCTCACTGGAATAGAAGAGGAAGCCTGGAACATACGCAATAGCAAAGTTTATGTTAACTGACTATTTGGTATTTATGCCATTTTTTGTTTGTTAGTTAATCCTCACCCGAGGATATTTTTCCATTGATTTTTAGAGAGTGGAAATGAGGGGGAGAGACAGAAAGAAACATCTATGTGAGAGGGACACATCAATTGGTTGCCTCCACCAAAGCCAGGGATTGAGCCTACAACCTAGGTATGTGCCCTTGACTGGAATCGAACCTGGGACCTTTCAGTCCATGGGCTGATGCTCTAGCCACCTCCGGATCCTTAACTTAATTATACCTGCAAAGCTCATTTTTCCAAATAAGGACAGTCACAGGTTCCAGGAATCACAACATACATGGACAAACCATTTGGGGAAATCACCATTCAAGCCAGTCAATACTAGGAGATTTTAAATAGCTACAAATGCGGGGGGAAAAATTTTTTCATTTGGGTAAAAAGTAATATTGAAGAAGGAAACATAGCCAGGGCATATTTATGACATTTTTAAATTCGTACTTCAGATAGTTTTGGAATTTTTTGTGTGTCTAATATTTAATTAACTTATGTATTCACACTCATAAGTATCAAATATTTATTACCCTCAGTGGGAAATTTTAGCTGTGTCTTTTGCTTAAATTCAATGGAGTCTGATATATCCTTTTGTAATTAATCCATGTAACATGTTAGGTCTCCCCAAAAAAAGGGAAGATTTGGCAATAGTTACTCTCAAGGTATTGCTTGTGTCTTCCTAAAGAACAGGATTTGGAGTTTCTCCTTTATGTAGGAGAGTAACATAGGGTATTAATATTTGCAATTAAATATTGATAGATTTACGAAGTCTGTGTTTACTTGGAATATGTTTATTATCAAAGAGTTCTTTTCCCAATCCTATACATGAAATACAGATGTTTTTAAAGGCTTTAAATTTCGATTTTCTGCTGTATGTAATGTCATGCTATGTTTCCTTCTTCAATATTACTTTTTACCCAAATGAAAAAATTTTTCCCCCCGCATTTGTAGCTATTTAAAATCTCCTAGTATTGACTGGCTTGAATGGTGATTTCCCCAAATGGTTTGTCCATGTATGTTGTGATTCCTGGAACCTGTGACTGTCCTTATTTGGAAAAATGAGCTTTGCAGGTATAATTAAGTTAAGGATCCGGAGGTGATCATCCTCAATTATCTGGGGAGGTGGGGTGGCTAAATCCAGTGATAAGTATCTTTTATAAGAGAAAGGCAATGAAGGATTTGAGACAGAGGTGGGAGCATTGTGACAAAGGCAGATTGGGGCGATGCAGCCACAAGTCCAGGAATGCCAACAGCCACCATAAGCTGGAAGAGGCAAAAGACAGATGCTCTCCCAGAACCTCCAGAGCAGGCGTCCTCAAACTACGGCCCGCGGGCCACGTGCGGCCCGCTGAAAACATTTATCCGGCCCACCGGGTGTTTTTGCCGCCGCAATGTGCATAGAAATTTGTTCATAGTTTTTTTTAAACTATAGTCCGACCCTCCAACGGTCTGAGGGACAGTGAACTGGCCCCCTGTTTAAAAAGTTTGAGTACCTCTGTTCCAGAGTGTGTGGCCCTGCTAACGCTTGCTTTGGGTTTCTGGCCTCCAGAACTGAGAATGCATTTCTATTGTTTTAAGTCACTAAGTTTGTTATGGTAGCAACTGAAAACTGATGTACTTAGTGAAATTAGAATATTAAGAAATTCATAAGGATGTAGAGTACTATTAGGGAAACAACAGCTGAGACCTGATTGGCCCTGTTAATCAGGATAATAAACACTTGGTTACCCACTCTGCTTCATTGCCCATTTCTCATCCAGCATCAGCCTCAACCAATTTCCTGCTTCCTTCTACATTGGATCCTATGATTTTGCAGTATCAAACCTTCAGTTTTCCTAAATGCCTGCTCCCAAGCTTTCCCTTGTATTTATCTGTTTATTCTCCCTTAAAATATGCCTATTCCCAACTATACACTCCCAAATAGACTTTCCCCATACAGTTGCTGCAGTGACAGGACCAGTTTGGGAGACAGTTTGGCATGGTAATAATGGAAAGAGAGTGGCCATTACTACCAACTTTAAAGAAATAAAAAAGGATTATAAGGAAATACTATGCAAGAGGTTCTGCACTCAATTCTGATGAGGGTTTTCCCCACACCTCCAAGCAATTGTATAGGGTGCCACCTGGATATCCTATAATTCAACTCAATCTGACACTACCTACCCAGAGATAGCATCAGATTACACAGGTGAAGGGCTCAGCCCTACAAAGGCTGCCCTTCAAATACCAATGACAAGCCTAGGTTGTTACCTGTGCTGACTGACTGGCAATAACTCAGAGGTTCCAATGACCCCCCTCCTTGGATTTAATTACCTTGCTAGAATGGCTCACAAACTCAGGAAACCTTTATTAACTAGATTATTACTTTATTACAAAGGATATATGATCCAGGGCCAGGTGAAAGATACACAGGGTGAGGTTTCAAAGGAGTGTTTATCCCCATGGAGTTTGGGCGTGCATGGTGGGGTTCTAGTTACCCAACCTAGAAGCTTTCCAAACTTTCCTTTTGGGTTTTTATGGAGGCTTCATTACATAAAAATATAAACTATGACAAGATAAAGTACATTTAAGTTTATTCAGATGCTTTCATTTAATATTCAAGTGTGGAAAAGTAGCCAGCCACATGGGCAAGTACTGGCTTGAAATAGCTGGTCAGCAAGACTGTTCCTCTAGAGCAGGGGTGGGGTACCTTTTTTCTGCCAAGGGCCATTTTGATATTTATAACATTCGTAGGTCATATAAAATTATTAGCTTGCTATATTTGGTCAAACATTTCATTAACTCACCCCTAATGCCTTGGCGGGGCCAGACCAAATGATTTTGAAGGCGTATAAGGGCTGGACATCCCCCCCCCCCCCCCCCCCCCATAGATAAATCACATTTTGTTTTTCCATTCGCCATCTGATGAACATTTAAATTGTTTTAAATGTGGGGCTATTGCGAATAATCCTGCTATGTACTTTCGTGAACAAGTCTCAGTGTGGACAGATGTTTTTACTTCTGTTGGATGGAAACCTGGAATGGGATTCCTGGGTCATATGGTCAGTGTACATTTAACTTTTTATACAACTGCCAAACTGTTTCCCAAAGTAGCTGCACCATTTTACATTCCCAACAACAGTGTATGAGGGTTCTATATTTAAAAAAAATGTTTTATTAACTTTTTTTTAGAGAGGAAGGGAGAGGGATAGATAGAAACATCAATGAGAGACATTGATGGGCTGCCTCCTACACGCCCTCTAGGCATGTGCCCTGACCAGAATTGAATTGGGGATCTATTGGTTCAAGGGTCGATGCTCAACCACTAAGCCACACCAGCTGGGCAAGGGTTACACATTTTGTACCTCTTTGCCAACTAGAAGCTCTTATAGCTGGAGTTGCTAAGCTGTGAGAATGTGAGCTTGCTGATACTGTTATCAGAGAATTGCACGGGTGGAATTTCTTCATTGCTAATGGAAGTGGGGTTCTTAAGACATCTTGAGAAAAAGAGTTTTCTAAGACTCACATGAAAGAATGAGTGATTTTTATTTGTGTACAGTTCTATCCCTTGGTTTGCAAAGTCCTATTTCCCCTAAACCAGTCCTGGGAAATGTGCAGTTGGGGCTTCAGTAGAACTAGAAGCAAAGCCAGCGTCCAAAGTTTTTGTTCCATGGTGGAGTGGAATCTGGCACAGCATCCAGCTAATTCCAGTCCATCAGTCCATTGTGTGTGGGGTCCACATGGCTGTGGGCCATGTGGGCAAATGCAGGGGAGCATGTCCCACATCCTCCTGCAACAAGAGAGCCAGGAGCCCAGCATATGAGAGCCGAGAGAGAGAGAAAGCTTCTTTGTTCAGGAGTTAATGTATCTGAGATTTCACCCCCTTGTAGTGACCATACCCTTTCTGGCCAATACCCAGTTCCCAGGTGTGACTGACAGGTAATCTCTTTCCCACACCACCCCACCTCACTGGGCATGCGTCTATTGTCCAGTCCCTTTCCCATCGACCTGCAGTGAACAGACCTGGAGAATGTTAATGGCAGCTTTCTGGCACTAATGGCATGCCTGTATTATTTGGCCTTCCCTTTACTACTTTCCTGTTAATGAATAACCAAGTTATTACAACAGTATCAATACCAACAGCCATTCATTTGTTGCATCACTTACTTAATAAATACTCACCATTATGTGGTAGGCTCTGGCCTTGCAAGAAGTCCTGACAGCTCTGTAAGATGAGAGACAGCACCCAGGTGATATTGTTTCTGTACACTGATCCTGGTTCCCCCTGAGCCTTTCGGTTGCAGGAGGTGGGGAGTTCTCTGATGATAGTTGGAGTTGGGTCTGCAGCAACTGGCAGGGCTTGCCAGCGCACCCCTCCAACCCACTGGGAGCCAAATAAGTCCTAGTGCTGTTCTCCCCACATTCCAACCAGCCTTGGAAACCCGAGTGTAGCGGAGGTGCCAGGAGATGGTGGTGCCAGCAGTCTGTGGCAGAACCAATGGAAGCCAGAGAAAAGCCTGGTGGATGACAAGAGAGTGGGAGGATGGTTCAGGTGAGGAGCACAGAAAGTTCAGGATACACAGATACAGGTGTAGATGTAGGGAGATGGGAAAAGGAAGAAGGGAAGAAAAGCAGCAACTCCTTGGCCATGTCTCTGGGTCTTGGGACTGTGGAAGCCTTTCTTTTGTCACTGATTTTGCTTACAGTGGCTTCACACTTCCATTTTCCACATATATTATGTATTAGTTTTTTCATGTATTAAGTTTAAAAAAAAGACACCACCCCACACAATAATTGTTTCTTTTAAAAGGAGAAATAAAGTCCTGGGGAAGCCCTGGGCGCAGCTGGGATCCTGGCTGGCCCTCTGCAAGCTGCACTTTTGCCCCCCTGGCTCCCAGCAAGCAGCTCGCCCTCCCTCCCTCCTGCGCTCCGTTTCCGGTTGCCATGAAAACAAACTAGATTTTCACGCAGAGACCTCCCAGACGTGAGCCCTGGAGCTCCCTGGGGTTGGAACCTGCCGGGAGCCATCTGCCACCAGCCGGAGGCAGAAGGAGGAGCCAGGAGAAGCGGCGCCCGGGTTGAGAGGTCCCCTGCCCGAGGAGGAGGCGCCCCCCCACCCCCTGCCCCATTTCCGGAACCTCTCCATTTTTACCGAAGCGGCCGGCGCCTTCACCATCATCTCCCTGTCTGTTTACCTATATCCCTGTACAGGGTGCCGGAGTGGACAGGGTGGGCGCAGGGCCGGTGGGGGTGGGGGTGGGTTGAGAACGGAAAAGAAGGGCTCGCACTTTGTGTTTGGGAGACGCTCTGCGCGCGCTTTAGCTTATTTTATTTATTTTTTTTTTTTTTAAGGAAAGGTGTCACTGTGTTCCCGACGCCCCAGACCTGAGGGCCCCGCCCAGAGTCTGGGAAGGACCACACACAGGCGCCCCGCTTCCCAGGTCTGCGCTTTAGCTTTTATGTTTCCTTTCTTCTCTGCTTGTCACTGCCTTTGTCCACCAGTAGGAATGTCGAAGCAGCTGCCAATAATAAAATAAGGATCTATGTTTGCACCTGAACGTTAGACAAGAGGGCAGTTAGATCCAATATTTAGAATCTTGGGGTGCAGTTGGGCCCCGCCTATAATAGGATAACGTCCGCGGACCCATCCACTTTGTGAGGTGGAGGCACGCGCAGGGACCCTGTCATTGTGTGTTTAGGGCGTGCACAGCCTCCAGACTGTTCTGTAAGGGATGAACCTACCACTGCCCGCGGCCTTCCAAAGAGGCCCGTGGAGAGGGTGGACGCCCTGGCCCGGGCTGGGCATTGCCCAGGAGGAGGCAGCTGTGCCCGGAGCTGCGCAGACAGGTCTTTGAGCGCGGGAGCTGGGGACCTGAGCGCTCAGGGACTTCCCCGAGTGCAGGGCACAGCGAGCGGCCTTTGTCAGGGTGGTGTGCCCTGTTCCCACCGGACTGTGCGTTCTTCCTGCTTTAGGCTTCACTACAGCCACCACCTTCGCTTGGGAGCTGAGCAGAGGCCCATCGCCCTAGGAGCTGTCCTGCCAGGAAGGGATGCTCCTCACTGAGTCCTGGAGGGCGGGACCAGAGGCTGCAGACCTCCTGGGACACAGGCCCTGAGCATGTGGGCTTCGCAGATGGGGGTCCTGGCTGGGGTCCTCCAGACTGTGGCGGGAAACCTTTTACCGGTGTTGGGAGGAGCCTGGATGATGATATCCAAGAGCTAAAGTAGCTCAGGTGGAAGGTGGTGTTCCTGTTAGGGGAGGCCAGGGAAGGAGAAGGACTCAACTCTGCAGAGGGAAGGAAGATTGGCATGTGTGTGTGTGTGTGTGTGTGTGTGTGTGTGTGTGTGTGTGTGTGTAATGACGGGGTGGGGGACGGTGGAGGTGGGGGACAACCTACACAACTTGTAAAAGAGCATTGTCACTTGAGAATTCATTTGTTGCTTATTCAGCAAACATTGCTTCAGTGTCTGCCCTGAGCCTGCTGCTGTAGTAGGCCCTGAGGGTGCACCCACACAGGGTGCTATCGGGGGAAATAGTGGGAATGTAGTCATTGGTTTTGACTGAGGGAGTGGATATGAGAGGGTCACTTTATTAACTGTGCTGGTGCAATTGTTAACGGATGCACACGATGCTGCCCAGTTTGAGGCTAGAGGCTTTGTCAGTGTTGCCAGGTTTGTATCCAAATGACATTGTGTGGTGCGGAAATTGTCTTGTGGGAGCCCGACTGTCCTGTGGGAGCCCGAGCAATAAAGCTCTTTTCTCTGGGCACTGACCAGCCCTGAGCTCACTTTTGCATGCCCCAGGGCTGAAGATGCCCAGTCAAGGAGGACCCAGCACCTTCCTCCCTTGAGCAAAGGCAGGGATCCCTGCCCGGGTCGGCCTTGCCTTCCCAGGCCTGTTCTGAAGGGGGTGAGGTGTCATGGGAGCGAGGTTACAGGAAAATTCTAGGGGTGCAGAGGGCATGGCGGCTGGCACTCAGGTTCTAATTAGTAGGGGCTGGCCCTGCAGGACCTAGCGTCCTTCCTCCTGGCTCTTCTCTGCCTTTTATTGACCCATCACTATCTGGGCTCATCCTTTCCTGCTCCTGCCTCCCTCTTTTCCAATAGCAGGCCTGCCCAATGGCTGCCTTTGTCTTCCCATTAGAACTTATGGCTTCCTGTGCTGGCCTCTCTATTGTCTCACAAGTCAATACACTGTACAGTCTAAATCTAATGTCTCCCACATATTTCTCAATCTTAGGCCCTCTGTCTACGCAGTATTCTGCCTTACTATAGTGTAGTAGCATGATACATAAATGTAGTATCATGATATGAAAAATGTATCATGATATACAAATATCTACTGGTCCCTAATAATAGGGAGGCAGTCTGGGAGCCCCTGTGGCATCACTGAGCATGGACATATAATGCCCAGCAAAGGTATTACCAATGATCCATAACTTTAGGGCAAGAAGGCAACTCAAATGGCAATGTGTTTGTTTGTTTATATATTTATCCTCACTGAGGGCATGCTTAGAAAGAGGGAGAAGGAGGAAGGGAGGGAGGGAGAGAGAGAGAGAGAGAGAAGAAAAATCAATTAGTTGTCTTCTGAACCCGAAATCCAAGTATGTGCTCTGACCAGAAATTGAACCAGCAACAGGACAACACTCAACCAACTGAGCCACTCTGGCTGGGCGATGGCAATGTGTTTAGACATGAAGAAACCTAGACCCAAAGCCTGGACAGTCAGAGCCAGGACTCATAAGCAGGTGTTCAGACTTCAGCTGCCGAGCTTGTCAGTAGCCCCGCTAGTCGCTGCCACTGCGTCACTTCTCCCAGAGTTCCTCAATTAGGTGAGGATGGGTCTCCTTCAGTGCTCGGTAGAGTTGATCTTTGCAGGCCCAGTCCCAGGACTTGCTGAAGCTGAACAGCTTCCTCATCTTGTCTGGATTGGTGTGCTCAGCCCGCACCCTGTCATACTGCTCCTCGCTCAGCACCTGTCTATGCAGCTTGTCCAGGACTATGTCCACCGATGTCACTCGAGCCACCAGGTCTTCCCGATGCTGTTCCACAAAGTGCAGCAAAGTAGGGGCATCTGAGGGTGAAGGTGAGGCCAGTAATAAATAAGAAAGGGTTTCCATCACATCTTCTCCCTCTAATCCCTCAGCCTAACTCTTCACTCTCTTTATCTGCATCCCTGGCTCCTCCCTGATCCCCACACGTTTCCTGGACCACCAGAAAGGTACCTCTGCCTCCCTCATGTCAACTTCCAGCCTAGCGAGGAGACCAAGATGGCGGCGTAGGTAAACACCGGAGACTGCTGCCGCAAACAACCATTTCAAAAATACAACTAAAAGACGGAACGGACATCACCCAGAACCACAGGAAGGCTGGCTGAAGAGAGACTCTACAACTAGAAGGAAAGAGAACAGCAAACCGAGGCTCAGAGGAGGCGCAGTGTGGAAAATACAAAGGTACCGAGGTGCGCGCGAAAGCGGGCTGGTGGCTGAGGGAGCGGTTGTCGTTTTCGGTCAGGAGTGAGTCTCAGACTCTGGGCTCCAGATCCGGGCGAGTCTCTAGGGACCCAGACTCAAACGGGAGAAGCGGGATTATCCGGCATCAGTTGGAACCTGAGGGCAGCTTTCTCTCCGAGGTTTGCAGCGGCTGCCGGGGTTCTGAGAAGCAGAGCCTCTGGGAACGGGACTGAGAGCGGCCATAACTGCTCCCTCCGCCCGCCCTGTTGATCCCGCCCCGCCCAAACCCTGCGCACAGCCATTTGCCGATCGCCTCAGGCAAAGGCTGGATTAGCGCCTCCCCAGAAGACAGACGTTTTCCACACAGCTGATTCCTACAGCCAGTCGGCCTGGTGGTCAAATCCCTCTAGTGTTAACTACAACAATTAAGGCTTGGCTAGAACAAGACTTAGCACAAAGACCACAAGGGGGTGCACCAAGAAAGCATAAAAGATGCGGAGACAAAAAAACATGACAGAAATGGAGGATATGGAGCTAAGAATCGCAATTTTGAGGGCTTGCTATAAACTTGAGCAGAGCCTCACGAAAACTAATGAGACCCTCGATGCTACGATAAAGAAATTAGAAAGTAAGCATACACGGACTGAAATAAAGAATATTATACCAAATAGCAGACCAGAGGAGCACAAGAATCAAACCAAAGATTCGACAAAAAACACCCAACTGGAAAAGCAAAATGAAAAAAGAATCCGAAAGTGTGAAGATAGTGTAAGGAGCCTCTGGGACAGCTTCAAGCGCACTAATATCAGAATAATAGGGGTGCCAGAAGATGAGAGACAGCAAGATATTGAAAACCTATTTGAAGAAATAATGGCAGAAAACTTCCCCCACCTGGTGAAAGAAATGGACTTACAGGTCCAAGAAGTGAAGAGAACCCCAAACAAAAGGAATCCAAAGAGGACCACACCAAGACACATCATAATTAAAATGCCAAGAGCAAAAGACAAAGAGAGAATCTTAAAAGCAGCAAGAGAAAGAGACTCAATTACCTACAAGGGAATACCCATACGACTGTCAGCTGATTTCTCAACAGAAACTTTGCAGGCCAGAAGGGAATGGCAAGAAATATTCAAAGTACTGAATACCAAGAACCTACAACCAAGATTACTTTATCCAGCAAAGCTATCATTCAGAATTGAAGGTCAGATAAAGAGCTTCACAGATAAGGAAAAGCTAAAGGACTTCATCACCACTAAACCAGTATTATACGAAATGCTGAAAGGTTTCCTTTAAGAAGAGGAAGAAGAAAAAGGTAAAGATACAAATTGTGAACAACAAACATGCATCTATCAACAAGTGAATCTAAGAATCAAGTGAATAAATAATCTGATGTACAGAATGAACTGGTGATTACAATGAATCAGGGACATAGAAGGGGAATGGACTGACTATTCTTGGGCGGGGGGGGAGGGGAATGGGAGATGCGGGAAGAGAATGGACAAAAATCGTGCACCTATGGATGAGGACAGTGGGTGGGGAGTGACGGCGGAGGGTGGGGCGGGAACTGGGAGAAGGGGAGTTATGGGAAAAAAAAGAGGAACAAATGTAATCAGAACAATAAAGATTTAATTTAAAAAATAAAAAATAAAATATTCTGGGGAAAGGATTAACAGAAAAAAAAACCAAAAAAACAAAAAACTTCCAGCCTAGCATTCTGCTGAGCTAAGGGTGGGGGTCAGGTTCATGATGGAGACATTTGAGATTGTTCAGGGGAAGGTGCCAGAGCCATGATGGGCAGGAATAAAAGGGATGGGGGAGAACTCTGCCCTGGGGCACACACCTCTCCAAGGACTGAACCCTTGTGAGGTTTAATGAGTCCCCTTTCTTTCTCTCCTCCCTCCCTCCAGGACCAGGTAGCACACTCCAGAACTGCCATGGCTCCTGTGGTCTCTAACAGCTGCTACTGACCTGTCAGGGCTTGAGAGATCAGGGGAGCTGCAGGTCTGAGGTCTCCTGGAGGAAAAGAGATATGAATAAGCATCAGTATCGATGGTAGTTATTAACACAAACAATAAGCCTTGAAACTCCTACCCATTTTTCTCTTTTAAGATTTATTCTGAGAACAAGCTACAGACTAATTCTGATAGAATAAGGATTAAGGGTTGCAAGTGCCCTTAGAGACAATGTTGATGAATCATTTCCTCATGCATATTGGGAAACTGAGGCCCAATTTTTCCATTTACATTCCTTTGCACATGTTTTAATTCTGTCTTGGCCTGAATGGAACTCTGGTGGAGAAATAGCCGAGACCTTTGCTAGATATCTTCAAAGATGAGATCTTATTCTGAGTGTAAATCTACCTCTTTGACCTTTTTTGCACTTTGACTCCCACACTGTTTGTTCTGGAGTTTGATGTCAGAATCAAGAATTAACATCAAGAAACTCTTAGCACCTCAGAGTAATAGGTGAATTTCAATGGAAACAAACAAACACAAACAACAACAAAAGGGGATTAAATAATTACTTGCACATGGAGAGGAAGGGGGAGTCCACAGCAGCCCCTGTGGACACGGCCTGTTTTGAGCGGACCCACGTTCAGTGTGACCTGACAGTGTGGGAGGGAAGTCAAACACAGGGGAGCTCTGGTTCTGGTGTTGGGAGCAGCGGGTTCACTTGGATGGAGGAAGGAGGGTGTCCCATGTCCTCCATGCTGACTGGACAGTCTTAGAGTCTATCCTGACTCGTCCTCAAATGGGCACATCTACTGAGGAGGCAAAGATGTTAAAATCCAAAATGTAAGAGGAATGATGGAAGAAAATAGAGATGTTTAACTTGCACAGGGAGGCTAGGATCCTTCTTTAGGTACCTGAAGGGCTTTCCCATGGGGGTGGAGATAAATTCTTTTGCCAGCTCCAAAGAGCAGAATTAAGAAGATCATTTAACATAAGGATAAATTATAATACTGCTACTATTTATAATAAGAGTAGGGAACGTCTAGCCCAGTGGTTCTCAACCTTCCTAATGCCACGACATGGGGGTCGTGACCCCTTCGGGGGGTCGAACGACCCTTTCACAGGGGTCATTCAAAAATACATCATGCATATCAGATATTTACATTACGATTCATAACAGTAGCAATATTACAGTTATGAAGTAGCAACAAAAATAATTTTATGGTTGGGGTCACCACAACATGAGGAACTGTATTAAAGGGTTGTGGCATTAGGAAGGTTAAGAACCACTGGTAGCCCATGGGCTGTATAAGGCCATGAAATCATTTGGTCTGGCCCTGCCAACACATTGGGGGTGACTTAATTAAATGTTTGACCAAAAATAGCAGGCTATTTTATGTGTTTGTGTGTGTGTGTGTGTTAATCTTCACCTGAGGATATTTTTCTTTTGATTTTTAGAGAGAGTGGAAGGGAGGAGGAGGGACAGAGAGAAACATGGGCCCTGACCATGTCCAGAGATAGAGCCTGCAACTGAGGTCCATATCTTTGACTGGAATCAAATCCAGGACCCTTCAGTCCATGGGCTGACCCTCTATCCACTGAGCCAAACTGGCTAGGGCAGTAGGCTAATTTTTAAGTTGATAACTTTGTATGGCTCACAAATGACGTTATACATATCCAAATGGCCCTTGCAGAAAAAAGGTTCCCCATCCCTGATTTATAAGGACCACTGCATGAGATATGCATGTACATCAAGGATGTACTCATGGCCTGCAGGCCAACAGTGAATACTTTTTTGAGGCCCAGCCAATGTAATGGTATGTAAGAAAGGTTTTAATAAAAATTTCTTAACTTAATTTTTACAATATCCTGTTGTACATAATTATTAATGATGAACTACAATGTTCACTAATGACTGATTACATAATTACGTTGCATTCATTTCCCTTACACGCCTTACACACAGGCGCACCATTTCTCTCCACTAATACTGGCAGCGAATATTTTAGCAGCTGATTGCCATGTCATTAGTCTTGTACTGACTTGTTTGGTGTGCACAACAGGAAATATTTCACTTTCAGAGAACAAGAAAAATAGGTTTGTTGTGTTACACTTATTAATTTGTGCAGTTATTCAGTGTCTGGTAAGTTAATGTTCAAGAAAAAATATCAAATTTTATTAAAATTTTCTATTATTTTAACGATTACTCATTTATTTTAGTCCTTTGTATTCAGCATGTCTCTATTGAAATAAACCTACATTTCAATGAAAATTAAAGCTTTTGAGAGAAACCAAGATGGCGGCATAGGTAAACACCAGAGATTGCTGCCTCGCATAACCACTTCAAAAATACAACTAAAAGACATAACAGACATCATCCAGAACCACAGGAAGGCTGGCTGAGTGCAATTTCTACAACTAGAAGGAAAGAGAAAAGCATACCGAGACTCCCAACAGCAGACCAGAGGATCACAAGAATCAAGTCAAAGATTTGAAATACAAAGAAGCAAAAAACACCCAACCGGAAAAGCAAAAAGAAAAAAGAATCCAAAAATACGAAGATAGTGTAAGGAGCCTCTGGGACAGCTTCAAGCATACCAGCATCCGAATTATTGGGGTGCCAGAGGAAGAGAGAGAACAAGATATTGAAAACCTATTTGAAGAAATAATGACAGAACACTTCCCCTACCTGGTGAAAGAAATAGACTTAAAAGTCCAGGAAGCACAGAGAAACCCAAACAAAAGGAATCCAAAGAGGACCACACCAAGACACATCATAATTAAAATGCCAAGAGCAAAAGACAAAGAGAGTATCCTAAAAGCAGCAAGAGAAAGAAAGTCAGTTACCTACAAGGGAGTACCCATACAACTGTCAGCTGATTATTCAACAGAAACTTTGCAGGCCAGAAGGGAGTGGCAAGAAATATTCAAAGTGATGAATACCAAGATCCTACAACCAAGATTACTTTATCCAGCAAAGCTATCATTCAGAATTGAAGGTCAGATAAAGAGCTTCACAGATAAGAAAAAACTAAAGGAGTTCATCACCACCAAACCAGTATTATATGAAATGCTGAAAGGTATCCTTTAAGAAGAGGAAGAAGAAGAAAAAGGTAAAGATACAAATTATGAACAACAAATACACATCAACAAGTGAATCTAAAAATCAAGTGAATAAATAATCTGATGAACAGTATGAACTGGTGATTATAATAGAATCAGGGACATAGAAAGGGAATGGACTGACTATTCTTGGGGGGGAAAGGGGTTTGGGCGATGCGGGAAGAGATTGGACAATAATAGTGCACCTATGGATGAGGACACTGGGTGGGGAGTGAGGGCGGAGGGTGTGGTGGGAACTGGGTGGAGGGGAGTTATGGTGGGAAAAAAAGAGGAACAAATGTAATAATCTGAACAATAAAGATTTAATTAAAAAAAATAAAGCTTTTATTTTCAAACCACATAAACTTAAACCTTGTATATTTGGCCTGTGTTAGCTTTTGAGTTTGACATGCTTGATGTACATAATTTATTTAATCTTTCCAACAATCCTACAAGTTAGGCAATATGACCCTTTTTTTATAAATGAGGAATCTGACACTCAAAAAGGTGAAGTCATTTTCCCAAGATCACCCAGCAAGTAAGTGCCAGAGTGAGATTCAAAGGAGGTCTGATGCTGGGGCTGGTTTGTCCACACCTGTGATTGCGCCCGAGCCAAGACGAGTAAAGACCATTATCTTTCTCCTCCCTGGAAAGCCTGTTGTAGCACCTCAGGAGGCAGATTCACTATATATATTTTTGATGTTGTTAATCCTCACCTGAGGATATTTTTTTCATGAATTTCCAGAGAGAGTGAAAGGGAGGGAGGAAGGAGGAGAGAGAGAGAGAGAATGAGTGTGAGAGAGAATCATCAATGTGAGAGAAATACATTGATTGGTTGCTTCCCACATTCCTGACTGTGGCCGGGGATGGAACCTGCAACCCAGGTATCTACCCTTGACAGGGAATAAACTGCAATCCTTTGGTCCATGGGCTGACACTCTAACTACTGACCTACACTGCAGTGGGCCAGTTTCACTAGGCTTTATAACATTGAACATGATATGCTTTTTCCTAGAAGGAATTTTATTTTTAAAACCAGTTTTTATTATTGATTGCAAGGAGAGTAAGGGAGAGTGAGAGAGAGTTAGAAACATTAATGATGAGAGAGAATCATTGATAGGCTGCCTCCTGCATGTCCCCTACTGGGGATCGAGCCCACAACCCAGGCATGTGTCCTGACTGAGAATCGAACCAGGACCTCTTGAATCATGGATCGACTCTTACCCACTGAGCAACACCAGCGGGCTCTAGAAGGACTTTTGAGGGATTTTGCTTCTTGGGTGTGTTGGTGCTCGTTTAAGACACTGTAAAGTTACATTCATCCCTGAAAGTTCATTATTTGATTCCCTCTTGTTTACTTTGAAGATACCTGTATGATCCAGGTTAGTGTATGTGCTATTGCAATAATTGGCTTAATTCATACAACCATATAACTGTCTAGTTCTTATTTTTTACCAATTATGAGAAATTTTGCCAAATGTCTTGTGGGTGTCAAAATCTGTTAAAGCGCCCTGACCGATTTGGCTCAGTGGATAGAGCGTTGGCCTGTGGACCAAAGAGTCCCGAGTTTGATTCAGGTCAAGGGCATGTACCTTGGTTGCGGGCACATCCCCAGTAGGGGGTGTGCAGGAGGCAGCTGATTGAGGTTTCTCGCTCATCGATGTTTCTAACTTTCTATCCCTCTCCCTTCCTCTCTGTAAAAAAAATCAATGTATTAAAAAAAAAAAAGAAGAAATAATAAAATTCATTCGAGCGACAAAAACACAGTATAGGATGATGAAAAATACATTTATTTTTTAAAAAAATTTGTTAAATCAAGGGCAGTATAGAGACACCATGGTGCACGGGAGAGGGAATGGAGCTTAGAGTCAGACCAACTTTAATTCAAATTCTAGTTACACCAAATGTTATGTAACTAGAAAAAAAAATCACATAACTTCTCTGGGCTATTTCTTCTCATCAACAAATTGTGATCTCTCTCTCTCTCTCTGTCACACACACACACACACACACACACACACGCACATACACAGAGGCAGATTCTTTTATTGACTTTCTGTTTCCCACCACTGAGCTCCCTGGACTTGTCTTGACTTTACCTGATTTCACCAAGGCCTCCCATACCACAGTCTCATCATCTTTGCTTTTAATCTGCAGCCGGATCCCCGACACAAAATGACCAACATAGAACTCAGAGAAGAGCTGGGCTTTCCCAGGGCTTCGATAGCAGAGCTCCAGTTCCTGTAGAAACAGTGGTGATGTGAGAAGCTCCCATTCATCCTGCAAGTGAGGTGCCTCCCCACCTGACACCTTCTTGGCCCATGGGGACCCTTGGATGATCTCTACTGAAATTAATGCCATCTCAGGCACTGCTCTCTTCCTCATTTTTCCACAAATCTTGACTCAGAAGGGAGAGGACATGGCTGGGTATCCCGTGGATGAGTCAGGACTCACCCATAATGCAGTGCTCACACATCCTAAACCAGATCCTTCTCCTTTCATCTTGAACCAGATCCTTCTTCCTCCATCTCCCCCATCTTGAACCCAAATTCTAATTTCTCCAGCCCAAAGATAGGCTGCCTCCTGCATGTCCCCTACTGTCTTCTTAATGGATCCTAAGCTTGACATACCTTTTTTTTTTTTTAAAAGACAGTAACATAGTAATTTATTATCATTACCAAGTATTATGTATTTTTTTAAAAAATATTTTTATTGATGTCAGAGAGGAATGGAGAGAAATAGAGAGATAGAAACATCAATGATGAGTGTGAACCATTGATTGGCTTCCTCCTGCATGTTGGACTGAGCCCAAAACCCAGGCATGTGCCCTTGACCGGAATCAAACCTGGGACTTTCGGTCTGCAGGCCAACGCTGTATTCACTGAGCCAAATCTGCTAAGGCTATTATGTATTTTATAAATTTAAATTATTAATTATTTAAAGTATTACATATGTCTCCTCCCCCCCACGCAACCCCCCTTTGATCTTTCCCTGGCCACTCCCATCTCCCAGATTGACCCACTATTAATCAACAGAAAATTTGTATCCATCCCCTTTTCTAAATCACATTCGAGATGACTCTTGATTCCCAACTATCTTCCAAAAACATTCCCTTCCCAGTTTCCCCACATGCAGTAAATGGCACTACCACCACTGAATATCCACATTCCATATTCAGACATCACCTTTAATTCTAAGCATTCTCTCTCGCTGCTGCTGCTTCTTCTTCTTCTTCTCCTTCCCCTCCTCCTCCTCCTCCTCCTCCTCCTCCTCCTCCTCCTCTTCCTCCTCCTCCTTAGCTTTCTCTCTTATAAGTCAAGTTCTATTGACTGCACTTGCAACATATACTCTCAATCCATCAACTTATCTTCATCTCAGCTGCTTCTTCCCTAATCAAGGCATCTGCAGCTCCTGCCGGTACCATAGCAATGGTCTTTTGATTTGTCTTTTGTTTTCACTCTTGTCTTCTTCTCACCCATTCTTACCCAGCAGCTAGAGGCATCTATATGAAACTAAAGCAGGTTGTATTACTAAGCAACAACCTCTGAGATCTTGTCATTGCACTTAGAACAAAATCCAAACTCCACATAAAGGCAACAGAGTTGATGGGCCCTAGGAAACCTCTGTCTCTTGTGTGACCCCAGCTTACTTCTCTCTTTGCTACACTCAGTAAGCTCTGCCACACTGACTTCCCATTTGTCACGTGGAGGGATCAGGGTGGCTGCTCCTCTATCCTCTGGACCTAAAGTGCTCTGTTACAAATATTCATCTCCCAGGACCCTTCTTGTCACTCAGGTCTCAGCTTACATATTACTTCTCAAAAGTTCCTCCTCTGACCACCCAGTATAAAGTAGTCCAAATCACTCCCACAAGTGGCATGGTTGTGTTTTCCTCAAAGCACTTCATGGTTCTTGGTCCATTTCTTTAATGATGTAGGTCTCATCCGCCAGAATGTCATCTTCCCAAGCGCAGAGCCTTGTCTGTCTTGTTCACTGAACTTGATCACAAATGAAGACAGCACAGGGTTGGCACTGGGTAAATGTGTGGTGAATGACTGAATCATGTCTCTCATCCCTTGTTAAGATCTGACACAGCAGGGAATTGTAAAGTAGTCATGGTTGGATTCATGTTTCTCAACTTAAAAGTTCTATAATTCGCCCTGGCCAATTTGGCTTGATGGATAGAGCATTGGCCTGCAGACTCAAGTGTCCCAGGTTCAATTCTGGTCAAGGGCATGTACCTTGGTTACAGGCATATCCCCAGCAGGGGTGTGCAGGAGGCAGCTGATCGATGTTTCGCTCTCATCGATGTTTCTAACTCTCTATCCCTCTCTCTTCCTCTCTGTAAAAAAATCAATAAAATATATTTTTAAAAAATTATGTAATTCTTTCTCCTTCCTGCTGGAAATGTATACCATCTATCATTATCACTAAAATTGGTCCAAGGACTCATCTCAAAACAGAAGGGGGAAAAAAAAGATTGACTCTAGTTGAACTACAAACTACCATTCAGTTGAAAATCTGACCCTAGGCAACAAATCTTGGCAATGGTGGACATGTGGATATCATGGATGAATGTCCAGTGGCCTGACGTCATTCCCTTTGGTGAAAGGGGAGACTGAGAAAGGATAAAAGACAACCCCTGATGTCCAAACCTAATGCGATGCTCACAACTAGACCTCGTTGTTATTACAAACTAATCTGATGCTGCAATCTCTGCTGTGTTATCTTCCTGTTGAACGCATACAACCTCACAATCGCCAAACTTTGCCCCAATCCACTTCAAAATGAGCTATTTCAGCAATTATACCTACACACTTGCAGTGCCTGCCCTTCCAAGAGAGAAAATGTGTAGAGGTTCCCAATCATAGAATTGCCCTGCCTTCTGACAATACCAGATCTAGACCAAATCTTCATTTCCTTAGACCTTCCCCGAAATTACCCAACTAAGGCCCAAATCCTGAAATAGGTTCTTTCTGCATCTCTTGATATGAGGAGCCCCACAGTTCCCATTGGTGTGTGTTCTCTCACAGCAATGAGTAATAATCCCACTGTGTTCAGCTTCAGATGTGTTCCTGTTGGTTTTGCTTGAAGAGCATGGACACCCTATAGCCCAACACTTCCAGTTCCCCTAAATCAAACCCCATTGTTATCCCTACCCTGAATATGAACCTGCCTCTTACTATCCTCCTTTCTCCCAATCTTTGAAGCATTCCTGCTTACCCAAAATTCCATTCGCTGTCTGCCCAACCCTAACTGGGCCTGCCCCTGGGGAAGCTCTGAAACCTGCCTCACAGCTATTCCCAAGCATGACCTCTCAGGGAGGAGGGAATATTTAGACTACTCACCTTAGGGATTATTTCCACCTTGTCTGAACCAGACACAGTATATCGGGAGCCCAAGTAGAGTGGTGTCAGCGGGGGTGGCTTGCGAATTCGAAAAAACTGGAACTTCTTTTCTTCATCATCTATGGCCTAAGGGGCATACGGACGCTGATTAATAAAGGAGGGTTTCTGTGGTCTAATCCAGAGATTCCACCCTATAGAATCTGGTCTGAACAAGATGAGGTGGTGTTTCTACATATTTATGTGGGTGAAGGGGTTATACCACCCATGAATTCTCCCACCCCAATGACTGCTACACAGAGATCCCAATACTTGGCCAGTGCTGTGTTCAGGGTGTGAATTGGGGCATTGTTAAAGAAGAAATGAGAATGGAAGAGTGGGTGAAGCTCTGGGCAGGGAGCCCTCCCATCCTTCTGACTCCTGGAAAGAAGCTGCAAAAGGTGTCTAGCAATGAGTAGTGAAGCAGTTGGCCCAGTTGGAGGAGGCCTTGGGGACAGGAGACCAGTCCATGTCCCATACTTAAGCCCTGTTGACCCATCTAAGGAGCTCTCTGGATGCATGTCATGTCTCTATCATCCCATCCTGGCCGGCCCTTTCCAGCTATTGGGGCAACCTTTTGAATGGTGCAGTCGCTGGGGATTAGGTAGAGATGGAAGTTGACTTCCTCGGATTGGAGGCGATAGTAGAGCAACACATTGGAGATGACAGGAATGCACAGGGCTGTGTGGATCATTCTCAGTAGAACGCCTATGGGGGAGAAGCTAGGGTTCTCCAGGACTATGTAATGTGGTTCCACACTGGCTGGCTTTTCCATTAGAATCCCATCCTCTTTAATGTGGGCCACTTGGAACCAGGATATGTCCACATGTTGCCCTGAAAAGAATAAATTTGAAAGGTGAGCATTTGGTGCCCTCACTGAGTCATGTATGCCTGGGCAGTGGGGTCCTTAGGCATAGACTCAGTGGCCTACCTGGGGAACCCAGCAGGGAAGGCAGCATCCTGGGTCTGGGTCCTTTTGGGGTTGTGGGCAATAGGTTTTCCAGAGTGGGAGCATCACGAGAAGCCACTCAAGCCAAACCTTTACAATAGCCTAGCTTCTCCATATTTTTCCTCTATGGGATTTGGTTGTGTTCTTGGCTTCTCAGCACTATTTGGTCAATGTCTTCTTTTCCTTTAATGCTTGTGTCTAATTGTTTCTAAAGTCTATGAGCTACTCGATAATATTCTTATACATTCCTTTTCTTCCCCAATCAGCCAGAATTGGTTCCTTTGATTGCAGCCAAAATCTCTGACCAGTGTATCAGGTATGGACATTGTCACCACAATAGAGAGCTTGAGGGATGAAGGCTGGTAGTGGGAGATACATTGGCCTAAATGTCAGGAGTCCTGGCTCCATCCTTGTGTTGCCTGGAAATTGCTGTAGTGCAGGCCATTTCTGGGCAGCACAGGGACATCCAGCAAAGCTCACAGGCCCTTGGTCTGCATGGCTGACTGATTTAATCCCAGGAGCAGCTGTGGAGACTACAGCTAAAGTTTTCTCATTTATTAATTCCTTCTTATGTGTGTGTGAAAAATAAGATCATAGTGGTTTACACCATCTGACAAAATTCAGAAATATTTACATCTGATCTTACCAAGCAGTACAACTACTATTATTATCTTTCCCTTTTCCATTAGTCTTTCTCTGCAGCAACACCTTTTCATGTTTTCATTTTGGCTATGTAGCTTTGCCTTTCCCAAGCTGGTTTAAATTTCCCCAAGAGCCTGTGGACCTTTCTAATGACTGCAGTACTTGATCCCTCCTAGTGGATGTAGCATCCCTAGTTCACTGCTTCTTGTTTTAGTGTTGAGGTTGCTTCCACCTCTTTGCCATGATAGATAGTCCTTCAATGCACATGTTTCTACAGAGAACTTTTCTGTTTCCCTTGAGCTATTACCTTGGAATTGTAAGTCCCAAGGGACAAGAAAGGGTGTGAAAGGATGCCAGGTTTTGCCAAATTGCTCTCCAAGAGGTGGTGCACTTTGCACTGCCTTGGTAACACTAATTGGATGATGTCACCTCACCCTCCACAGAGCTGGAATGTCCTCACATGTCAGATGGGGGAACTGAAGCTCCTGGAGGGAAATGCTTTTTCGAAGGTCATGAGTCAGCTACAGCCCTGGGCTGAGATCCCTGCTCTCAGACCATAGTTCGTGGCACTTAAACTCTGTGGCACACTAATTTTGACTGAATTCTGGATGGTGCTGTGTGTGTATCCAACTTGTCTTCTTGCTAAGGTGACCAGCTGTTCTGGCTTGCCTAGGACTGAGAGAGTTAAGAACTGCATGTAGGACCTCACCAATGAGGGTAAAAAGCAGCCAGTGCTAAATTCCTAAATGAGGCCACTATTAGTCACTGAGGTCATTGTTTCCAGGACAACAAGAAGCTTCAGCCCAGACAGCAGGCGACAGGGATTCCTGGGGTCATGATTTCCTGGCTGGGCTCAGCACAGTGAGCTACAAGGAGACTTTGTGCATTTTGCCTCTTGCTTTTTGTATAGTATCCCAAAGGAATAGTCTTGACTGGTTAAAGGGTGAGGTCCAGAATTTGGCCTAGAGAACGCTGGTGGACATGGGCTTGGGTAGACCTGGAGTGAGTAGTGGTGTAGCTCTTTTCCTGGTGGTAATACACCTGGGTTACAACCTCAACTCTGGTCAAGTATCTTCACCTCTCTGAGCTTTAATTTCCTCGTAGGTATATCAATCAAGATGACATGAACATATATGTAGCTGACTTGCATGATATGGGACACAGAATGCTCAGTAACAGTCTATAGTTGTAATTATTAACCAAGTCCCAGGACCCTTCAAAGAAAAGTGCCACCAGGTGAATTCACTCCTGTTCAGAAATGGATTTCCATCTCAAAAGTTTAGGCTAGATTGTCTATGCTTGAACAGATTCCTGTTCTTTGGGTAAATCCCATTTCCTAAATCAACCAGAAGGAGGTATAGGACTGACCAAGGCATGGCTAGGGTGTCCTCATGACAGGGAGGGGCCAACTCACCCACCCCCAAGATAGTAGCATGATTTGGGAGCTGGGAGCAGGAGCTAAGGCACATCTTGTCCTCTTGGGCCCTGTTGGTACATTCTGACTCCAGGTCTTAGACCAGCCGTGGGCAAACTACGGCCCGCGGGCCGGATCCGGCCCCTTTGAAATGAATAAAACTAAAAAAAAAAAAAAAAAGACCGTACCCTTTTATGTAATGATGTTTACTTTGAATTTATATTAGTTCACACAAACACTCCATCCATGCTTTTGTTCCGGCCCTCCGGTCCAGTTTAAGAACACATTGTGGCCCTCGAGTCAAAAAGTTTGCCCACCCCTGCCTTAGACATATGAGGATTTTCCTCCTGGAATACTCTGGTGTAGAGCAGGGAGTGGCTTTGTAGCCTTGAGCATCCCAAGCCAATAACAGACCTGGGCAGAGCCAAAATCTGTTGACTCTATTGGCCAACCCCCTATCTCCCTGACAAAGCACTTGGAGATGCCTGGGGCCAAGGTCTCACTTTGAACAATGGGCAAAATATTTGTTGTGGTGGCATTATTCATCACTGTATAGATGGTCAGGTGGGAAGGATTAACCAGTCCCAGCTTGTTGTGTGAGCCCTATGCACCTTCTCCTCAACTTTTCACATGTGAATGGGCCTCTACAGAGCCTGACCTATTTCTCATCTCCCTCTGCACCCTTGGGACTGGCCTCTGTTGCTCCTGCACCCAAGCTCTCCTCCTGATGAGTAGCTTGAATTGTTTACTAAACCTTTGGTCTCAACAAATTAGTCTCTTTTGGGTCTGGTCAGTTCTTTGTTTTTTTAGCTTTCTCATTCTATTTATTTTTCTATCAGGTTGTAAATTCTTCTTACACACACACACACACACACATACATATAAATATTATATATTTTAATGCCCATACTTAGAGCCTCAAGTAAATCAATGCCTCTACCTAGCAGTGATACTAAATACATTCAACTACTAGAATGGCATTTTAAATCAATATATCAATCTACACGGTCATGCACTGCTGAACTATGGCAATATACTCTGAGAAAAGCATCTTTTAATAATTTTGTCATTGTGCAAACATCAGAGTGCACATACACAAACCTAGAAGGTACAGAACACTACATACCTAGACTATACAGAATACCACCATTGTATATGTAGTCTGTCATTGACCAAACCATTGATATGTGGTACATGACTATAAATGAAGCATTATAATTACTAGTATATCCCCATTTACTATATAAATAAGCTATGCATATCAAAAAAGTGCTTTCAACTGATATAAGCTATAGCATGAGCTGTTTATTAAATCATTCCATCATAATTCCATCAGTTCCTGTCTGAGTCATGATTTGATATGGAGAATTGCATCAGGTTCTTCTAACTTTCTCACTAAATTGATAGACATTATGTCTGAGGCAACCAGCATTGGCTGGCTGTGCATCTTATGACCTGGATTGGAAAGCCTGTGCCTCAGCCCCTTCCACCAACACTGCTCCTGCTACCAAATAGGCTCAGACCTTGCTGCCTATCCCTGGGCGATGTGGAGGGATGCTGCCTCAGCCACCCCATCTATTCCTGCAGGCCCCATTACTTGTCTCTGTGGCCAGTACTGGTTTATGTTGTCAGGTCACTTGTGATCTCAAAATGTGGAGAATTTATCTTTCCTAATCAGTACTGAAATATTTCAGCATTTTAACCCAGATGGCAGTTCTAGTGCAGCCTTCACCCTCTTGTGAACTACACCGAGACCTTCGGATTCTTTAACACTCAACTTGCTATTGTTGTTGTTGTCACTTTGTTCTCTCTCTTTTTAAAATCCCCATACATCAGGCATTATTATTGTTGCTTTATCTAGTTATTGGTTTATTAGATTTACCCAGATGTGTCTCAGTATCTTTGCTGATAATTTCATCTTGCATCCCATGCTTTCTATATGATCATTTTGCCTGAAGTACATCCTTTAGAATTTCCTTCACTAAGGATTTGTTCATGGAAAGCTACCTTGATTTTAGTTTGTTTTAAAACGTGGAGAAAACCAAGATGGCGGCATAGGCAAACACCAGGGATTGCTGCCTCGCACAACCACTTCAAAAATACAACTAAAAGATGGAACGGACATCATCCAGAACCACAGGAAGGCTGGCTGAGTGGAAATTCTACAACTAGAAGGAAAGAGAAAAGCATACCGAGAATCAGAGGAGGCGCAGTGCAGAGGTGAAATACTAAGGTGCGGAGGTGCGTGTGGAGCGGGCTGGCGGCTGAGGGCATGGTTGTTGTTTTCAATCGGGAGGGAGTCTCAGGCTCTGAGCTCCAGTTCCAGGCGAGTCTCTAGGGACCCAGACTCATACGGGAGAAGCGGGACTGTCTGGCATCAGTCAGAACCTGAGGGCAGTTTTCTCTCTGAGGGGCTTGCAGCGATTAATGGGACACTGAGAAGCAGAGTCTCTGAGGGCAAGACTGAGAGCAGCCATAATTGCTAACCCGGCCCTGTTGACCCCGTTGGACCCACCCCGCCCAAGCCCTGCAGGAAGACTTTTGCTGGATAGCCTCAGGCAAAGGCTAGATTAGCACCTCCCTAGAGATCCAGGAGCCAGGAAGCCCAGAGGTCAGAGTGGGACCATCCAGTTTGCAGCTCCGTGAAACCATAAAAGACACACTCAGGGGGCAGACTCAGTGAGCACCAAAGCCCCATTGAAGCAAGTCTAGCCCCAGAGGGGTGTCTCCAGCACAAAAGTTCTCCCACTGCAGACACAGCTGATTCTCACAGGCAATTGGCCTGGAGGTCATGTCCTCCCAGTGATAACTACAACAATCAAGGTTTAATTACAAGACTGTGCACAAAGCCCACAAGGGGGTGCACCAAGAGTGTCTACCTCAGGTAATTGGGACACTTCGCACAGAAAGGCACTCTATTGGCACAGCAAAGCATAAAAAATGCCGAGACAAAGAAATAGGACACAAACGACAGAATTGGAGGAAAGCAAACTTCTGGATATAGAGTTCAAAACCATACTTTTAAGGTCTTTAAAGAACTGTCTAGAAGCCGCCGATAAATGTAGTGAGATCTTCATGAAGACTGGTGAAACCCTCGCTGTTGTGATAAAGAACCAACTAGAAATTAAGCATACACTGACTGAAATAAAGAATATTATACAGACTCCCAACAGCAGACCAGAGGATCACAAGAATCAAGTCAAAGATTTGAAATATGAAGAAGCAAAAAACACCCAACCGAAAAAGCAAAATGAAAAAAGAATCCAAAAATACGAAGATAGTGTAAGGAGCCTCTGGGACAGCTTCAAGCATACCAACATCCAAATTATTGGGGTGCCAGAAGAAGAGAGAGAGCAAGATATTGAAAACCTATTTGAAGAAATAATGACAGAAAACTTCCCCTACCTGGTGAAAGAAATAGACTTCCAAGTCCAGGAAGCACAGAGAACCCCAAACAAAAGGAATCCAAAGAGGACCACACCAAGACACATCATAATTAAAATGCCAAGAGCAAAAGACAAAGCGAGAATCCTAAAAGCAGCAAGAGAAAGAAAGTCAGTTACCTACAAGGGAGTACCTATACGACTGTCAGCTGATTATTCAACAGAAACTTTGCAGGCCAGAAGGGAGTGGCAAGAAATATTCAAAGTGATGAATACCAAGATCCTACAACCAAGATTACTTTATCCAGCAAAGCTATCATTCAGAAGTGAAGGTCAGATAAAGAGCTTCACAGATAAGAAAAAACTAAAGGAGTTCATCACCACCAAACCAGTATTATATGAAATGCTGAAAGGTATTCTTTAAGAAGAGGAAGAAGAAGAAAAAGGTAAAGATACAAATTATGAACAACAAAATACACATCTATCAACAAGTGAATCTAAAAATCAAGTGAATAAATAATCTGATGAACAGTAAAAAAATAAAAATAAAAAAAATAAAACGTCTATTTTAGAGGATTAAAAATGGCGGCAGAGTAAGTGGGTGCTGCACAGACATGCTAACAGGAACAAACTGGAATTACAACTAAAATACAGAAAAAACTTCCTGAATAATCAACGGAAAACTTGCAGGAGGGAACCCTGATACCCTAGAACCGAAAGTGGAGACTACATAGAGACTGGTAGAAGGGGCGGAGGTGCGAAACGGCTGGCCAAGTGCCTACAGACAGCAACTGAAGACCCGGAGAGATATCTCAGCTGTTGGGCGTTGCCACTGAGACATCTGGGATCTAATCCCCAAGTTTCCCCCACACCCTCAGAAGAGTGCACCAAAACTGGGAAGAGTACCCACATAACATCTGGCTGTGAAAAGCAGTGGGGTGCTGTCTGCTAGGGAGTGACAGCTGAAAATTCAGGCACCCTCTTAAAGGGCCAATGCACAAAATTCTCTGTGGTGCCACCCACCCTGCGCTCTGGCAGAGGCAAGGTGAAATGGACTGGAGCTGTGAGAGCAGAAGTCAGGACTAGGGACTCAGGGGATAGATCTCAGAAGGCAGACACCCCAAGTTTCCTGGGCTGAGTCATTCCTTCACACAGCAAAGGACATCTTTCCCACAGATACATTTGTCTTGCCTGAGGGGAAGACAGTTGACACTCTATTGGAAAACACCTTCCTCTGAGGCCATTTAAGACATTAAAAATAACAATTAGCCTTCAGACAGAAGCAACTTCCCCCACTGTTGAAAAAACTCTCAACACACCTGAATACAATTGCCTGAGGGGCAATTCAAGTTGGAATCCTATTAGTCGGCCTCTGGAGGTTTTGAGTTTTTGCCTGATCTAATTAGTCCGAATCAGCCTTTAACAATGTCAAGCACATAAGTTTTCCCACTGCAGACACAACTGATTCTCACAGCCAATTGGCCTGGAGGTCAATCTCTCCCAGTGTTACCTACAACAATCAAGGCTTAACTACAACAAGACTGTGTACAAAGCCCACAAGGGGGTGCACCAAGAGTGTCCACCTCAGGTAATTGGGGAGGCTGAGCCACTGAGCCCTATAGGACACCTAGCACAGAAAGCAACTCTATCGACACAGCGAAGCCTAAAAAAATGTGGAGACAAAGAAACAGGACACAAATGACAGAAATGGAGGAAAGCAAACTACTGGATATAGAGTACAAGACCACACTTTTAAGGTTTTTAATAATTTTCTAGAAACCGCCAGTAAACTTAATGAGACCCTCAAGAAATCTAATGAGACCCTCAAGGTTGTGATAAAGGACCAACTAGAAATTAAGCATACACTGACTGAAATAAAGAATATTATACAGACTCCCAACAGCAGACTAGAGAATTGCAAGTATCAAGTCAAAGATTTGATATATGAAGAAGCAAAAAACACCCAACTGGAAAAGCAAAATGGAAAAAGAATCCAAAAATACAAAGATAGTGTATGTAACCTCTGGGACAACTTCAAGCATACCAACATCCGAATTATTGGGGAGCCAGAAGAAGAGAGAGAGCAAGATATTGAAAACCTATTTGAAGAAATAATGACAGAAAACTTCCCCTACTTGGTGAAAGAAATAGGCTTACAAGTCCAGAAAGCACAGAGAACCCCAAACAAAAGGAATCCAAAGAGGACCACACCAAGACACATCATAATTAAAATGCCAAGAGCAAAAGACAAAGAGAGAATCTTAAAAGCAGCAAGAGAAAGAAAGTCAGTTACCTACAAGGGAGTACCCATAACACTGTCAGCTGATTTCTCAACACAAACTTTGCAGGCCAGAAGGGAGTGGCAAGAAATATTCAAAGTGATGAATAGCAAGAACCTACAACCAAGATTACTTTACCCAGCAAAGCTATCATTCAGAATTGAAGATCAGATAAAGAGCTTCACAGATAAGAAAAAGCTAAAAGAGTTCATCACCACCAAACCAGTATTATATGAAATGCTTAAAGGTATCCTTTAAGAAGAGGAAGAAGAAGAAAAAGGTAATGATACAAAATATGAACAACAAATACACATCTATCAACAAGTAAATCTAAAAATGAAGTGAATAAATAATCTGGTGAGCAGAATAAACTGGTGATTATAATAGAATCAGGGGCATAGAAATGGAGTGGACTGACTATCCTTGGGGGGGGGGGAAGGGTGTGGGGGATGCGAGAGAGACTGAACAAAAATCGTGCACCTATGGATGAGGACAGTGGTGGGGGGGTGAGGGTGGAAGGTGGGGTGGGAAATGGGTGGAGGGGAGCTATTGGGGGAAAAAGAGGAACAATTGTAATAATCTGAACAATAAAGATTTAATTTTTTTTAAAAAAGAAATAATGGTAGAAAACTTCCCTAACCTGGTAAAGGAAAAAGTCACACAAGTTCAGGAGGCACAGAGAACCTCAAACAAGAAGAACCAAAACAGGCCCACGCCCAGAAACATCATAATTAAAATGCCAAAAATTAAAGACAAAGAGAGAATCTCAAATGCAGCAGAGAAAAGAAAACTGTTACCTACAAAGGAGTTCCCATAAGACTGACACCTGATTTGTCTTCAGAAACTCTACACGTCAGAAGGGAATGGCATGAAGTACTCAAGGTAATGGAAAGCAAGGATCTGAGACCAAGATTACTATATCCAGCAAGGCTATAATTCAGAATAGACAGTCAAATAAAGACCTTCTCAGACAAAAAAGGCTAAAGGATTACATCACCACCAAGCCTGAATTATAAGAAATGGGACTTCTAAATGAGAAGAAACAGAGAGAGAAACCTAACCATACAGAATTAAAATGGCAACAAATTAAGTACCTATCAAAAATAACCCTAAATGGATTAAATGCTCCAATCAAAGGCATAGGGTAGCTGAATGGATACAAAAACATGACTCAACTATATGCTGTCTACAAGAGACCCTTCTCAAAGCAAAAAACACACAGAGGATGAGAGTGAAGGGATGGAAAAAAATTTTCCATGTGAATGGGAAAGGAAAAAATGCTGGAGTAACAATACTCATATATGGTTGAAGACCAAGATGGCGGCATAGGTAAACACTGGAGATTACTGCCGCAAACAACCACTTCAAAAATACAACTAAAAGACAGAACGGACATCACCCAGAACCACAGGAAGGCTGGCTGAGGAGAGACTCTTCAACTAGAAGGAAAGAAAACAGCATACCGAGGCTCAGAGGAGGCGCAGTGTGGAAAATACAAAGGTACCGAGGTGCGTGCACAAAGCGGGCTGGTGGCTGAGGGCGCAGTTGTCGTTTTCAATCAGGAGGGAGTCTCAGACTCTGAGCTCCAGATCCGAGCGAGCCTCTAGGGACTCAGACTCAAATGGGAGAGGCAGGATTGTCTGGCATCAGTTGGAACGGAGGGTAGCTTTCTCTCAGAGGTTTGCAGCGGTTGTGGGGGTTCTGAGAAGCAGAACCTCTGGGAACAGGGCTGAGAGCAGCCATAACTGCTCCCTCTGCCTGCCCTGTTGATCCTGTGCGACCCGCCCCACCCAAGCCCTGCGCAGAGCCATTTGCCAGATCGCCTCAGGCAAAGGCTAGATTAGCACCTCTCCAGAGGACAGAAGTTTTCCCAGCAGACACAGGTGATTCTTACAGCCAGTCGGCCTGGTGGTCAAATCCCTCTAGTATTAACTACAAAAATCAAGGCTTAACTAGAACAAGACTGCATACAAAGACCACAAGGGGGTGCGCCAAGAAAGCATAAAAAATGCGGAGACAAAAAAACATGACAGAAATGGAGGATATACAGCTAAAAAACGCAATTTTGAGGGCTTGCAATAATGTGCTACAAGCTGCCAATAAACTTGATGAGAGCCTCACGAAATGTAATGAGACCCTCACGAAATCTAATGAGACCCTCGATGTTATGATAAAGAACCAACTAGAGATTAAGCATACACTGACTGAAATAAAGAATATTATACAGACACCCAATAGCAGACCAGAGGAGCACAAGAATCAAGTCAAAGATTTGAAATGTGAAGAAGCAAAAAACACCCAACCGGAAAAGCAAAATGAAAAAAGAATCCGAAAATACGAAGATAGTGTAAGGAGCCTCTGGGACAGCTTCAAGCATACAAACATCAGAATAACAGGGGTACCAGAAGATGAGAGACAGCAAGATATTGAAAACCTATTTGAAGAAATAATGGCAGAAAACTTCCCCCACCTGGTGAAAGAAATGGACTTACAGGTCCAAGAAGCGCAGAGAACCCAAACAAAAGGAATCCAAAGAGGACCACACCAAGACACATCATAATTAAAATGCCAAGAGCAAAAGACAAAGAGAGAATCTTAAAAGCAGCAAGAGAAAGAAAGTCAGTTACCTACAAGGGAATACCCATACGACTGTCAGCTGATTTCTCAACAGAAACTTTGCAGGCCAGAAGGGAATGGCAAGAAATATTCAAAGTGATGAATAGCAAGAACCTACAACCAAGATTACTTTATCCAGCAAAGCTATCATTCAGAATTGAAGGTCAGATAAAGAGCTTCACAGATAAGGAAAAGCTAAAGGAGTTCATCACCACTAAACCAGTATTATACGAAATGCTGAACGGTATCCTTTAAGAAGAGGAAGAAGAAAAAGGTAAAGATACAAATTATGAACAACAAACATGCATCTTTCAACAAGTGAATCTAAGAATCAAGTGAATAAATAATCTGATGTACAGAATGAACTGGTGATTATAATGAATCAGGGACATAGAAAGGGAATGGACTGACTATTCTTGGGGAGGGGGGGAGCAGGGAAGGGGAATGGGAGATGCGGGAAGAGACTGGACAAAAATCGTGCACCTATGGATGAGGACAGTGGGTGGGGAGTGAGGGTGGAGGGTAGGGCGGGAACGGGGAGGAGGGGAGTTATGGGGGGGAAAAAGAGGAACAAATGTAATCTGAACAATAAAGATTTAATAAATTAAAAAACAAACAAACAAACAAAAAAACAATACTCATATCCAACAAAATAGTTTTTATAATGAAGACCATCAAAGGAGACAACCAAGGTCACTACATAATACTATAGGGATCGATCCAACAAGAGGATATAACCCAGGTAAACATACATATATGCACCCAATATGGAAGCTCCTAAATATAAAAAAAAAAGCCTTCTAGAAGACTTTAACAGAGAGATCAACAACAGAAAGGATATTTGCACCCCTATGTTCACAGTAGCACAATTTACAATAGCTAAAATTTGGAAACAGGCTAAGTGTCCATTAGCAGCTAAGTGGATTAAAAAACAGTGATGCATCTACACAATGGAATACTACCCTGCCGTAAAAAAGAAAACTCTTAGCATGTGCAACAGCATGGATGGACTTGGAGAGCTTTATGCTAAGTGAAATAAGCCATTCGGAGAAAGATAAATATCGCATGATCTCACTCATTTTTTTTTTTTTTTAAATATATTTTATTGATTTTTTACAGAGAGGAAGGGAGAGAGATAGAGAGTTAGAAACATCGATGAGAGAGAAACATCGACCAGCTGCCTCCTGCACACCCCCCACTGGGGATGTGCCTGCAACCAAGGTACATGCCCTTGACCGGAATCGAACCCGGAACCTTTCAGTCCGCAGGCCGACGCTCTATCCATTGAGCCAAACCGGTTTCGGCTGATCTCACTCATTTGTGGAATATAATGAACTACATAAACTGATGAACAAAAATAGAGCCGGGGGAGGGGGGGAGGGGGGGGGGAGAAAAAAGATTCTCGAATATAATGGAAGTAATCCTGTTATTTGCAGATTTTTAATATTTCCTACAACTTTAGTGATATACAATGTTAGTACAGTTTTGGTAATATTATTATATCTAAAATCTTTTTTTTGAAATATTAATGCTTATTGCATGTAATCTATCTATAATAATAAAAGCATAATATGCTAATTAGACTGGACAGCTGAACGTCCTTCCAGACATCCTTCTGGACGTCCTTCTGGATGAAGCAGGGGCTGCAAGGGCCAAGGCAGAGGTTGCCACTGCAGCGGCAGGGACTGAGGCAGGGGCAGCCACTGCAGTAGCAGTGAAGGCTGAGGCAAATCGCTGTGGCTGTGAGGATTGAGACCCTTGCATGAATTTTGTGCATCAGGATTGTAGTATCCTATCTAATACTAGACAAACAGGGTAATTGACCCTACCTTCACTACGCTTCCCATTGGCTAATCAGTGAGATATACAAATTAACCACCAACAAAGATGGCAGTTAATTTGCATATATAGGCGCGAAGCAGCAGCAGCGGAGCGAAGACTGAAGGCGGCTCTGGCCAGAGCAGCGAAGGCTTTGAAGGCGGCTCTGGTTGGAGCGAAGTCCTGGGTCCCCGGTGCAGAAGGAAAACCGGTGCAGGCAACCAGGGGATGGGAAGGCCTATTGCACGAATCTTTTTGTGCAACAGGCCTATAGTATATATATAAAAGCCTAAGCGAACGTTCAACTGGTTGACCATTCGACCGGTTGACCAGTTGCTATGACATGCATTTACCACCAGGGGGCATATGCTTAGCACAGGAGCTGCCCTCTGCTGGTCAGTATGTTCCCACAGTGGAAGTGCTGATCAGCTGACTGAGGGGCACCAGACACAGGGCTCACAGAGTCCGCAGTGGAGCGAGTCTACTGAGTGGCAGATGCAGGTGCAGCGGGGCCGGGATGAACACGAGCAGCAGGCAGTAGTGGCAGGTGGTGCTGGATGGCAGTTTTGGCCCGATCTCTTCAGGCCATGCTGAGGGACTCCACTTGTGCACAAATCTGAGCACGGAGCCTCTAGTATTATTATATTTAAGATCGTTTTTCTTGAAATATTAATGTTTATTGCATGTAAATGGCTAATTGTTTTGTAACTACAAATAGAAGATTTTTTTGGTATATTGGAAAAAAATAAACTTAATGAAGAAATAATAAAATGTCTATTTTACCTACTTTTTAAACAATAATTTTTCTGTGGTTACAATTCTTGATTGACAATTATTTCCTCATTACTATGAGAATATTGTATTGTCTTCTGCCTTTCATTGTTACTGTTGAAAATCAGTTGTCATCCTAATTGTAGCACCTTTTTGGGTGCTGTTAAAAACTGCTCTTAGATGTCTATATTTTGGAGATGCACTTTAATGGGTTGATTACTGATTTCCATGTATCCCTCTCTCCTGCTTTGGATATGTTTCCTTCCTAGAAATCACATCTTTCAGCAATTCTAGAAATTTCTTGGTAATTCTTTGAATATAACATCTTCTCCATTCTCTCTATAATATTCTCCTGGAATTCTGATTAGATGTATGTTAGGCCTTCTCATAGTATCTTCCATGTCACTTATTCTTTTCTTAATTATGCTTTATTATATTTTCTGTCAATATAGCTTTGTTTCAAACTTGATTCATCATTTTAATACTTCTTGCTCATATTTTAAAAATGATTTCTTTAAGCATAAAAAACATACTTATTTTTTTCTGATCATTTAAATGTCTGACTTCTTTATAGGCCTGATATAACCTGAGGTTTCTATTGCTTCTTACTTATGATGCCTGTTTCCTGTTTCTAAGGTTTTGCTTGTAAGCTTATATTTTCAGAATTTTATCTGTGGGAAGTCTTGGGAGGTGTTGAGATAATAACATTACCCTTTATGACTAAGTCTCCTTCTGAGATGCCCTACTTTTGTGGCTTGAGTTCTCATAAGGAGTCTGGTGACACTGTTTCTTCTCCCTGCCTCTAACAGTAGCGATGGCTTCCTATTTGTTCCTATTCTCCAGGTACCTCAACCTTTCTCATTTGTTCACTTAGCCTTACTTGCAAATAGACTAGTCTTTGAAAAGTCTTCTAAAAAATCTCAACTGATACATCATATATTTCCTGCTGAGACCCTGAGTAATATGATCTATGTGAAGAGAACTTAATAAATGATGGCTATTATTGTTATTGAGGAGACCACTTTCTATTTAGGGGAATCTTCAAGTAATTCAGGGAAAAATGATTATGATGCTTGGGAACAAAAATGTTTCAAAAAAGATGCCCAGAGCACTGTGGAATGAAAAAGAAAGCTCTCTCCACTTCTTCAACACCACACCCCCTTAGTCAGTATAAGGAAGCCCCAAGTCCTTCCCTCAGGATATTGCCATTGGAAGCCATTTCGAGCCCATTCTCACCACCATCACCTTCCCCCACTCCTCCCTGTCACTCACCTTGGAGGTCTATAAAGTGAGGGAGGTACACAGCTGCCACAGCTCCTGGTTCAGCCTTGATGTCAAAAAGAGGCCCTGCAACCATCCAGCTGTGCCGTGGGACAATCTGGTCCAGGAACTGGTCCCAAGCACAGAATTCAATCTCAATGGTCACTGGCTCTGTCACCACAAAGTGGAGACCCACGTTGGACCAGTGGTAGGAACCAGCCACAGGGAAGTGAACTCTGGGGATAGCAGAGAGAGGTAGACATTGAATTAATTACTCCACACAAGCTCATGGACTACCTACTGGATGCCTAACCCATGCAGTGCACTGTGTATGTAGTAGAGTGGCTGCAAGCTCAGATGTCACAGCCAGAGGGCTTTGGGTTTGATTCTTGGGCCCCTGTTCTCCCTACTGTGGACCCCTGAGCAAGTCATTGAACCTCCCTAATCTCAGTTTTCTTATTTTAAGTAAAAGTAATAACAACACCATCTCTTAGAGTTGTGAGTAATAAGTGACCTAATGTATGCTGATGGCTTACTACTTGGGTGGGTGTGGTTAGCTGTTTCTATAATGGTGATAATGATGAGAATAATAATGCTAGTAATATTAACGATAATGAAACAGGCAAGTGTTATTGTTTTTAAAGGGCCTAATTTTCAATAATTAATAACAATCTCCATAGTGATATTAATGATAACCACTTGAACTTAAAATAAAACTTACAGAGACTTTCCCCAGGTTCCCTGCTGGTATAGAGCGGGTTCTAGGATGTCAGGTTCTGTGTGTAAGTTGTGAGGAATATTATCGCCCAGCTGAGATCATGTCTGTGACAGTGAATGGGAATGTGCTATGTAACAGATCAGAACTAAAATTATAGATGTTCATTACTTAAGACTGGGAACCCTTGGAAGGCACGCCTCCATATTCATCTCATGGCTCCTTGTTACTGGTATGGTACTTCGCACATAGCGGCTGTTAATAAAGCAGGAATGTGGAGATGAAAAGAGATTTAAATAGATTTATGATACATAACAAACCAAGTAAAATGAGTGGACTCGGTTTGGGTCCTGATTAAAATAAACTTACTGCAAGGACATGTTTTGGATAATTGAGCATATTGAATACAGATGGGGTATTAGATGATATGAAAATGACTTACTGTAAATGTTGTTAAATATGACAATTGCATTGTGGTTATGGCAATGGTATTATGGTTATTTTGTATTCTTCAAAATTCATCACAAAACATACACAGATAAAATCAACCGATATCTTGTATTTAAAATAGTATAACAACAAAAGAAAGGGAAAGTGGATAGTTGAAACAAATTTGGGAAAATGGTTGTTAAAGCTGGGTAATGAGTAAGTGGTAGTCCCTTGAACATTTTTCTTTGTTGTTTGCAACTTTTCATAATAAAAATTCTGTTTCCATAATAAAAGTACTAATACAGCCCTGTCTCTCTGCCTGGTGGCTCAACAATGAGAAGGGACCCAATGGATCATGAGTGGGGTGCTGAGTGTCTGTTGGGATCCAGTGTGAGGATGGCGGAGGTGGGGAGGTCAGCCTGGCACACCAGAGTCCTGTCACTCACCGGTACAGACTCCTGTGTTTGTCAACCATCTCTGTAGCCACAGGTCCTGTGGGGCCCCAGAAGTCCTCATCCGTCCTTAGAGGTTCCACTGGTTGGTTCCCCAGAAGTTCATGAGATGACAGACAGTAGGGTTTCTGTAATACTTGAGGGGAGCTCTCCTCTGGAACAGACAGGGCAGTGGTCAGCTTTAGGGTCTCTTGTATGGCCTCTCCTACCCCTTAAGCTAGAACATGGAGGGGTCCTTCTCAAGGCTGGTCTGCCTGGACTTTGGAAGGTGTGTGTTAGTAGCCTCTGTCCATGCTTCTGGAGCGACTACCTGCTATCTGAGGAGGCCCAACCCTGTTTTCCCCTGATGCCACCCCTGCCTACTGGTACAGAAGGCATTTCTATTCCCTCATCCACCAGAAAGGTAGCTTATAAGAAGAACATGGCTCTAAAGGTGGATGGACAATGACAGAAAGGGATTCCCAGGCTTCAGAAGCCCAGCGTGGATCAGAGTCTGAGACATGCCAGACATGAGCTGGAGAGGAGCAGCCTTAGCCCCTGAGCCCGGGAGGGAGGAAACCAGAGATCTTGCCAGGTTCTAGGTGTGGAAGATCTTGCATGGAGTGAGGCCTCACTAGTTGTGAATTTTGCCATGCCTCACCCCAGAAGCAGGACCATGGAGGGGATGGCCTTCCATATCCTCCTCACCCCTGTCCCAGTTAACAATGCTCCCAGCCTGGCTCCTTCAAAGTACCTGATTCTGATCTCTGCCATTGGGGTGAAGATGTGCCATCACTCGTCTGTTCTCCACCTGGGTCCATCTTAGTGATCATTTCACTTGGCTTCCTAGACACAGAGTTGGTCATTCTCCCTGAGATCTTGGAGGAAGTTGGGACTGTCTATGTGACATCCCCACTTAATTTCAACCCATCTGAATTTTAACTCATGGCCTTCATCTGACGTTCTCTCATAGACCCTGTCTTCATGATGGCCCCCATCCATCCCTCCATCCATGCAGGAACTGGGATGTAGTCCTGACTCCTTCTGGCTCCCTCTGAGAGTTGATTGGCCACCGTGTCACTGGCTCTAGTCTAGCTCTCCTTTCTAGTCCCTTCTCTCCACCTCCACAGCCTCCACCTCCAGCCAAAGCCCTGGTATCAGTGGCTTGAACCACTGCGTCCTACCCCTATAGGTGCCCTCTTCTTCTCTTGTCCCTCTCCAGGCCATTTCTACACAGCAGCTGGTCTTCAATTTGAACCTGAGTCATCACGTAGCTACTGAAGCCCTGAAATCTTTCTTTATTGCTTTTGAGGTAGAAGCGGAAGTTATTAACATGGTCCAAAGGCCTCTTTGTCCTCCCAACTTCCTGCCACCCCTCAGCTCCAATCCCACCTCTGCCACTCTCCCTGCTCACTCACTTCTAATCCATTGCTGCTCAGAGGCCTTGTCAAAACACAGATTCTGATTCAGCAGGTCTGGATTGAGGCTTGAGATTTGCATTTTTAATGAGCTCTCAGGTGATGCTGATGCTGATGCTGACACTGCTGGACCATGGTCCACACTTGAGTAGCAGTGTTTCTGGTCCCTGGCCTCCTTCCATTCCTCAAAGGAGCTGAGATCAGAGCTTCTACCTCTGCCAGGAATCTACCCACTCGAGGCCCAGCTACGCCCTCCCACCTTTCATAACTCAGCTCAGGTCCTTTGGACGGACTCAAATAAGCTATGAGAGCATTCACGCTGATCCCAGGCACAATGATTCATGCTGTGGGTCACCTGGGCCTGTGCCCCTGCTGAGTTAATTCTTAGGAGTTGGGCCCGTGTCCACGGTCCTGTGCCTCACACACTGTGGGTCTGAGGGGAATGCTTGTTCCCTGAGGAATGGCTCCTCCTAATCCTAGGAGGCATTTGCTGCCATGCCAGGTGAGGCAGAGCAGTCAGAACCAGGGCATAAGTGCACTCTGTTGTCACAAGTCGAAATATACCAAATGCCCCACAGGAAGATCCATTCTCCTCTTCCCAAGGCTTCCCCTCAGCGGGGCTCTGTACATGGGTGTTTATATGTGTGGAGGGTGAGTGAGGGTGGTCTTCCCCCGCAAAGCTCTCTCTCCTTGTCTTTGTCTCCTCCTCATGTTGTTGCTTTCCATGTTCTAAATATTACACATTCACTTTTTTTCACTTATTCATCTCCTTATCATCTAGCAGAAGGCTTTAAACCAGTGATTCCCAAAGTGGGCGCTACCGCCCCCTGGTGGGTGCTGCAGCAATCCAGGGGGGCGGTGATGGCCACAGGTACATTTGTTTTAACTTTTTTTGTATTACCTTTCTATTCTGAGTTCAATAAATAGTTTCATAATTTCAAACTTCAATGTTTCTAATTTACACCTTTCTTTACTATATTTTACGAAAAAGGTAGAAACATTAATACATATATCTTTCTGTTTAATTGCTATTAAAATTTAAAAAAATTAATTTCCAGGGGGCGCTGAGTAATATTTTTTCTGGAAAGGGGGCAGTAGGCCAAATAAGTTTGGGAACCACTGCTTTAAACAGAGGAGAGACATCATTTTATTTGCAACAAACAAACAAACAAACAAACTCCCTCTGGCTGCTGTGTTTTCTTGGCTTCTTCCTGTTCTGTCTGTCTCTGCCTCCAGCCTCACCCCACCCCACTTCTGGCCCATGTCTCTGCACCAGCCTCTAGGAGTCAGCCCTGGGCCTGGGCCAGCTTGAGCAAAGTCTGTGTCTCCCCCTTTACCAATCATCGGTTAACAGCTCATGTATCATATGCATTTGGATGTCCTCCATCTCTGTCCTCTCATTACTGGGAGACATGGCCACCCTGCAAACACAAAGGAAGCCTGGTTACCTGGGACCCCCACACGATCTCAAGGTCCTGTAGGAACTACTGTAGGTTGGGTTCCCTGAAATCAGGTTCTGAGATGGAGAATAGAGTTAGGAAGTTTATTCAGAAACGGTCTTGTGTCAAACAGGGCAAAGAAAGGGAGGAAGCAGGAATGGGCAGAGGGACAAGCTGGGCTATGACACAATCTCAAGGGACATATCTGATTTTGTGGGACTTCTGATGTGGGGATGACCCTCCAGGCTGTTCCATACTGGGAGTAGGTGCTTTACACCACTACACCAGTCAGTCACTGGATGCAGGCCACCCTGGGAGGGGAGGTGACCTTGCGTGATTTGGCAGAGGCCATCCCTGTAGCCAGCAGCACTCCCAGGAACTGGGGTTACATCTTCTTTCCTGAAAGAAGTGCATGGGCAGCACTTCTCAGCATCCACCAGAGAACAGCCAGGCCCCATGGCCTCAAACTGACCACACAGGAGTAGTTCCTGGGATTTCCTTCTTAGAGGTTAGGAGGTGTCCTGGAAAGAAAGAGCCACTCTCACAGGCCCTGTGTTCTGGGCTTTCTGTTGGATTTGTTCCAGGGGTAGGAGCCACCCATGGGGAAGTGAACTCTGGGGATTACAGAGAGAAGTAGACATTGAATTAATTACTCTACACAAGCCCCCTGAGTATGTACTGAATATCCCACCCTAAGCTGTGCACTGCATTGCTAGTAGAGTGGCTGCAAGCTCAAACATATCACAGTGGGATCTGGAATTGTGTCATAGCCCCTCTGCTCTCTACTGTGGATCCCTGAGCAAGTCATTGGAACTGCCTAATATCAGTTTGCTTATTTGTAAGTAAAAGTAATAATAGCACCATCTCATAGAGTTGTGAGTAATAAGTGACCTAAATGTATGCTGACAGCTTAATATATGACTGCAGATGTTTAACTGTTTCTAGAACGATGGTGATGATGATGAAAATAATAATAGTGTTATGGACAATAAAATAGGAAAGTTATTATTTTTAAAGGTCCCACTTTTCAACAATTAACGCAGTCTATATGGTGATATTAATGATAACCACTTGAGCTTAAAATAACACTTACAGAGATATTACATAGACTTTCCCCAGGTTCTTGTTGGTATAGAGCGGGTTCCTGGGATGTCAGCTTCTGTGTGTGTAAGTTGGGAGTAATATTATCACCCAGCCGAGATCAATTCTGTGCAGTGAATGGTAATGTGTTATGTAAGAGATCAGGACTAAGATTATAGATGTTAATTGCTTATGACTGGAAACCCTTGGGAGGCAGGACTCATGGCTGGTTGTTGCTGGTATGGTACTTTGCACACAGTGGATGTTAATAAGACAGGAACATATAGGTCGAAAGAGATTTAAATGATATTTATGAGACATACCAACCCAAATACAACGAGTGGACTTTTTTTTTATCCTGATTAGAACAAACCTACTGCAAGGACACATTTTGGACAATTGAGCATATTGAATGCAGAATGGGTATTAGATGATATGAAAATGACTTATTGTAAACATTCTTAGATATGATAGTGGCATTGTGGTTATGGGGGAAAAGGTCTTTATTTCTATTCTTCAAAATGCATCACAAAATATATACGAACAAGATCACCTGATATCTTGGTATTTAAAATACTATAATAACGGCCTAGCTGTATTGACTCAGTGGATAGAGCATCGGACCATGGACTGAAGGGTCCTGGGTTTGATTCCAGTCAAGGGCACCTGCCATGTTGTGGGCTCGATTCCCAGTAGGGGGCATGCAAGAGGCAGGTGATCAATGATTCTCTCTCATCATTGATGTTCCTTTCTATCTCTCTCTCTCTTTCTCTCTGAAATCAATAAAAAACCAAACCAAAACAAAAGAAAAACTTGATTGAGGTATACACGACATACAATAAAATGAAAGTATTTATAAAAAATAAAACAAAATCCTATATAATAAAAGCCTAATATGCAAATCCAAATGACCAGTGGAATGACTGGTTGCTATGATGTGCACTCACCACCAAGGGGCAGATATTCAATGCAGGGTTTGCCCCCAGCCCACAGGCCCCAGGCAGGCCAAAGCAGGTGCCAGCAGGGGTCCCCCCGATCACCCCACCCCTCGCCCCACAGATGGGCCTGATCGCCAGCCAGGCCTATGGATACTACCAGTGAACAAATATTGTGCACCAGGCCTCAAGTACTATAATAACAAAAGACGGGGAAAGTAAATAGTTGAAACAGATTTTGGAAAATGGTTGTTGAAGCTGAGTAATGAGTAAGTGGTAGCCCTTGGACTCTTTTTCTTTGTTGTTTGCAACTTTTCATAATGAAACTTCAGTTTTAATAATAAAAGCACTAATCCAGTCCTAGTCTGTCTGCCTGGTGGCTCAGCAATGAGAGTGGGCCCACATGGCTATGACTGGGGTGCTGAGTGTCTGTGGGGAACCACTGTGGGGATGGCCGGGTTGGGGGCCAGCCTGGCACAGTAGAGTCCCTCACTCACTGGTACCAACTCCTCCTGTGTTTGTCAACCATTTCTGTAGCCACAGGCCCTGTGGGGCCCTAGAAGTCATTAAGCCTCATTAGAGGCTCCACTGGTTGTTTCCTCTGAAGTCCAGGATAAGGCCAATATGAGGATTCCATCTCTTCTATGTGAGAGGAACAGACAGGGAAGTGGTCAGCTTTAGAGTCTCCTGTATGGCCTCTCCTACCCCTTAAGCTAGAACATGGAGAGGTCCTGCTCAAGGCTGTTGTGCCTGGACTTTGGAAGGTGTATGTTAGTAGCTTCTGTCCATGCTCCTGGGGCTGACTACCTGCTATCTGAGGAGGCCCAACCCTGTTGTCCCCTAATGCCACCCCTACCCACTGGTACAGAAGGCATTTCTATTCCCTCATCCACCAGAGGGGTAGCTTATAAGAAGAACATGGCTCTAAAGGTGGATGGACAATGACAGAAAGGGATTCCCAGGCTTCAGAAGCCCAGCGTGGATCAGAGTCTGAGACATGCCAGACATGAGCTGGAGAGGAGCAGTCTCAGCCCCTGAGCCCGGGAGGGAGGAAACCAGAGATCTTGCCAGATTCTAGGTGTGGAAGATCTTGCATGGAGTGAGGCCTCACTAGTTGTGAATTTTGCCATGCCTCACCCCAGAAGCAGGACCATGGAGGGGATGACCTTCCATATCCTCCTCACCCCTGTCCCAGTTAACAATGCTCCCAGCCTGGCTCCTTCAATGTACCTGATTCTGATCTCTGCCATTGGGGTGAAGATGGGCCATCACTCGTCTGTCCTCCACCTGGGACCATCTTAGTGATCATTTCACTTGGCTTCCTAGACACAGAGTTGGTCATTCTCCCTGAGATCTTGGAGGAAGTTGGGACTGTCTATGTGACATCCCCACTTAATTTCAACCCATCTGAATTTTAACTCATGGCCTTCATCTGACGTTCTCTCATAGACCCTGTCTTCATGATGGCCCCCATCCATCCCTCCATCCATGCAGGAACTGGGATGTAGTCCTGGCTCCTTCTGAGAGTTGATTGGCCACCTTGTCACTGGCTCTAGTCTAGCTCTCCTTTCTAGTCCCTTCTCTCCACCTCCACAGCCTCCACCTCCAGTCAAGGCCCTGGTATATGTGGCTGGAACCACTGCATCTTGCCCCTTAAGTTATGGGAAACTGTTTATTGCCTTCACTATCTGATAAGCATAGACAGAAAACCCCCGAAGGCTGGGTGCCTTTGAAGCCCTAACAAAAGTCGGAGCTAGGTGCCACCTCTGTTTGTCCAGACAGTGGTAGCTGAAACTACTCCCCCATTTATTATGTAAATCCTTGCTGGTGGGCTAGTCTGCCTGTTAATGGGGGGTCGCCTGCCTAAGGGCTATGCTAGGGGTGCATCCCAGATCAATAAAAGGTTGGTGAGGCCCGAGCACAGGAGGAAGTCCTTCCACTTGAGTTGGACTTGCCCGCCTGGTCCCCCAATATTTCAAATTATCTCTTGTCTTTTCATTTTCATTTGTGTGCGGCTCTGCTTCCAGGCCCTGAACCCTGACCCACGTGGGACGTGGGAAGGAAACACCCAACATTAAGGTGCCCTCTTTTTTTCTTGTCCCTCTCCAGGGCATTTCTACATAGCCTCTGATTTTCAATTTGAACCTGAGTCATCACGTAGCTGCTGAAGCCCTGAAATCTTTCTTTATTGCTTTTGAGGTAGAAGTGGAAGTTATTAACATGGCCCAAAGGCCTCTTTGTCCTCCCAACTTCCTACCACCCCTCAGCTCCAATCCCACCTCTGCCACTCTCTCTGCTCACTCACTTCTAATTCAATGCTGCTCAGAGGCCTTGTCAAAACACAGATTCTGAAAAGGAGATATATGTAATACCCTTTGTAATACTCTAAGCAATAAAAAAACACAAAACACACACACACAGATTCTGATTCAGCAGGTCTGGAGTGAGGCTTGAGATTTGCATTTTTAATGAGCTCTCAGGTGATGCTGATGCTGACACTGCTGGGCCATGGTCCACACTTTGAGTAGCAGTGTTCCTGGTACCTGGCCTCCTTCCATTCCTCAAAGGAGCTGAGATCGGAGTCTCTACCTCTGCCAGGAATTTACCCACTCTCGGCCCAGCTACGCCCTCCCACCTTTCATTACTCAGTTCAGGTCCTTTGGACGGACTCACATAGGCCATGAGCACATTCACGCTGATCCCAGGCACAAGGATTCATGCTGTGGATCACCTGGGCCTGTGTCCCTGCTGAGTTAATTCCTAGGTGTTGGGCTTGTGTCCATGGTCTGGTGCCCAGCACACTGTGGTTCTGAGGGGAATGCTTGTTCCCTGAGGAATGGCTCTTCCTAAGGCCTCCTAATGGCTTCTGCCAGACTAGGTGAGGCAGAGGAATGGGAACCAGGGCATAGATGTACTTTGCAGTCACAGGCCAAAATATACCAAAATGAAAGCCCACGGGGCTGCAGCAAATTCCCAGCAGGAAATCGTATTCTCCTGTTACCAGGATTCCCCTCAGCTGGGCTGTGTGCATGGGTGGAGATTGAATGAGGGTGGTCTGTCCTTTCCATAGCTCTCTCTGCTTGTCCTTATCTCCCCCTCATGGTCATTGCTTTTCATGTTCCAAATCTTACCCACTCACTCATACACTTTTCTTCATTTTTTTCACCTCCTTATCATCTCATGGAAGGGTTAAACAGAGAAGGGGCATAATCTTGTTTGAACTAAAGAAATAAACACATAAACAACCTCACTCTGGCTGCTGTGGTTTCCTGGCTTCTTCCTGGTTCTGTCTCTGCTTCCAACCTTACCCCAACTTACTTCTGGCCCATGTTCCTGGAACAGCCTCTAGGAGTCAGCCCTGGGACTGGGTCAGCTTGAGGGAGTTCTGTGTCTCCCCCTTACCATCTGCTGCTGATGACCAGCTGAGGCTTTTCCTGCTGCAGGAGCATCAGCATCTTATTCACCTTCTTACTCAGCGGAGTCTGGTTCAGCCTGCAAGCACAAAAGAAGCCTGGTTGTACTGGGACGCCCATACGATTTGAAGGGCCTCAGGGCCCAGAATCATGGAACATTCCAGGTCCTGCAGGAACCTGTTGTAGGTTGGGTTCCCTGAAAACACGTTGTATGATGGAAAGTAGAGTTAAGAGGTTTATTAGGGAGTGTTTTTGGGTCAATACCAGGGCAAAGGGAGGTAACAAGACTGGGTGCAGTGGTTCTCAACCTTCTGGCCCTTTAAATACAGTTCCTCATGTTGTGACCCAACCATAAAATTATTTTCGTTGCTACTTCACAACTGTAATGTTGCTACTGTTATGAATCGTAATGTAAATATCTGATATGCAGGATGGTCTTAGGCGACCCCTGTGAAAGGGTCGTTTGACCGCCAAAGGGATTGCAACCCACAGGTTGAGAACCACTGGGGTCGAGGGATAAGTTGGGGTGTGTTGTGATGCAGTCCCCAGGGACACAGCTGACTTTGTGGGAATTCTTTTATGGGGATGACCCTCCAGAGCTGTCCATACTTGGAGGAGGGTCCTTATACCACTACCCCAGTCACTGGATGCAGGCCACCCAGGGAGGGGAGGTGACCTTGTGTGAGATGGCCCTGGTTGGCAGAGGCCATCCTTGTAGCTGGCAGCACTCCCAGGGTAGGGGTTGGGTCTTCTTCCCTGAAAGTGAACTGGGCAGCACTTCACAGCATCCACCAGAGGACAGGCAGTGTTCATGGCCTCAAATGACCACACAGAAGTAGTTCCTGGGATTGCCTTCCTAGAGGCTAGGGGGCTTCCTGGAAAGAAAGAGCCTGTTTCCATTTTCACACACCGTGTGCTCTGGGGTTTCCGTTGGATTTGGGATGGCTGCTGCCCTCACCTCCAACACGGAGGGCCCTGCTCAGCCTATTATGAGCCATGGACAGGCAGGTGTGAAGACCCTGCACCTGTCAGGGCGCACACCTTCCTCATTCCTGCTGTCAGAGTTGTTCTCCCCTGGGCAGGGTATGGGACCATGATGCAGAGGTTGTCCCTCTCATCCCAGTTCCAGGGCCCTAGAAGGAAGGAGGCAGAAACCTTTGCAGGACCTCCTAGAGCTGCTCTGAGGCAACCAAGAGGTGAGGAGTAACAGGTGAGCGGGGCATGGATGCAGACCTACTGCCAAGGCCCAGCTCTGGAGAGGTGGTGACATATAGGAGATGGTGATAGCCACACATGCTCAGAGGGGAGGGGACTGAGGTGGAAAGATGCCAGCCCCAGAGGATGGAGTTCCCTTGGTTGTGAAGGATGAGAATAGGCTCTGGGAGGACCCACATGTAGAGTCTTCACCTCCTGCTGCTTTAGGTTTGAGGAAGGAGGACTCTCAGAGGAAAGGCTGAGAGCCAGCAGGAGCCTCAGCCAAGACTGAGGGGTCAGGACTCAGAGGTTTGGAGCCCTGTCAGCTCTGTGTGTGTGAGACAGGCCCCAGCCAGGAGCTGCAGGGAAATGTTCAGTCAGAAACTGGCTGTGGACTTGTTTTCAGGTTGGGGGGAGCGACTGGAAGTGGCCGGGAGACAGTGTGGGAAATGAGGGCTGGGGTCACTGCACCCCAGCCATACAGCTCTCCAGTGCTCGAAGCCGGATTCTGTCCTGGGGTCTCCCCCACGCTATTCTCAGCCTGGACTGCTCTCCTTGACTGGGCCTGGTCAACCCCTATTTCTGCTTCAGGTCTTGGCCTGATGTCACTTCTTCAGAGAGGCCCTCCCTCCCCCTGAGTCTAATTCCATCCTGCCCCCCTGTTACACTCTCATAACAGAGTGCACTTTTCTTTCACAAACTGCATGAAGCTCAGAGATACACACTGTGTGTTACCATCTGTCTAGTTCTCACTGGAGTGCAAACTTAGGGGAGCAGGACCTGGGTCTGTTGTTCAATATTGTCCCCTCAGTGCCTGGTCCAGTGCTTGGCACATGGGAATTATGAAATGAATGAAAGGATGAATGAGTGAATGAAAGAGACCATGAAGGAAGGACAGAAGGATGGAAGTAGGAAGGAAGGATGAAAGGAAGGAAGGAAGGAAGGACAGAAGGAAGGAAGGAATCAAGAAGGGCCAAGGCTTAAGTGTAAGCTTTAGGGGGAAGGGTCCGTGTTTGTTGCTCAATATTGTCTCCTCAGTGCCTGGTCCCGTGCTTGGCACGTGGGAGTCATGAAATGAATGAAAGGATAAAAGAGTGGATGAGTGAATGAGGGAGGGAAGGAAGGAATAAAGGAAGGAAGGAAGGAAGGAAGGAAGGAAGGAAGGAAGGAAGGAAGGCCTGGCTTGGATGGAGAGGTAAACCAGGGCAGGAATCCTCTGAACATGTGGCCTCACCAGTGGTTCTCATTGGAACCTCTCAACTCTGTTCCCAGCGCTGCTCTAGTTTTACATGCATTTTATTTCATCACATCTATGAGGTGGGTATGATAGTCCTGTTATACAGATGAAGAAACCGAGTCTCAGATGAAACCTGCCCGTCTTATGGCCTAAGTCAGAGGCGGATCCGGTAGGGAAGCCAGGCTGCCCAGGCATTTTTCTTCCCCTTTACTTTCCCGTCTAATTCAGGGCCCCCACAGCCCTTTCTATTGCTCTCCCTCCCCTTCCCTGTCCTCTGCCCAGTAATGACCCCAGGACCTTACCTCAGGTGCTTGAGTTGGCAGGCAGGCTGCCTGAGCCCTTCGCAGAGCAGCTTCACACCACTGTCACCCAGTTTGTTCTGCCACAGGTCCACCACTCTCAGGCTGGGGCTGGCACCCAGCATGGAGGCCAGGTCCTTGCAGCAGTTCTTCCTGAGGCCACAGGTGGCCAGCCTGTGGGAGAGATTTGCAAGTCCTGAGGACCCTCTCCTCAGGGTAACTGGGATCTGGTTTCCATTTCTAGTACTGTGGCCCTTTTGGGGTCCTTGGTGATATTAAAGGAAGAAAAACACATGTCTGGCTTATAGTAACCTGGGACATTTTATTTAAATTTATTTTATTTTGGGGGGGAGGTGGGGGGAGTATGGGAGCAGGCTGGAAGAGGTATATGGGGGAAAAAGGACGGCCTATGTAATACTTTCATCAATAAAGATTGAAAAATAAATAAATAAAAATAAAATAAAGGTTACAGAGACCGGCAAAAAAAATTATTTTAATCCTCACCAAGGATATTTTTTCCATTGATATTTAGAGAGAGTGGAAGGGAGGAGAGGCAGGAGAGAGAAGGAGAGAAACACCGATATGAAAGATAAAAGAATTGGTTGCCTCCTGCAAGCGGCCCCAGTTGGGGCACCAGGAATTGAAGCTGCAACTGAGGTTCTCACCCTTGACTGGGAATCGAACCCGTGAACCTTCAATCTGAGGGTCGATGCTCCAACCACTGAGCCAAATCGGCCAGAACATGGGAGATTTTCATTTTCTCCTGCAGCCGAGGAGCCACTAGTCAACATTTCTCACTCCTGTGTGATTCTTAGCAATGCTTCCTACTCTCCACATCAGCACTGCACCATTAATCGACCCAACCTTCCAGTTGTGTACTGGGCCTAATTGTTAACTACATCAGCCCTTCCAAATGCTCAGTTAGCTGACTCAGGATGCTTTGGTGGGGTTCAACCTGAGGGTATGTATCTGCTCCCACCCCCATTCTCCTATCCTGCCTAGTTCTCTCTGATTCATGGTCTTAGGGCAGCTATCTCGCCTCCTGTGGCTGCCCAGCCCTCAAAGCAATGTCAATGATGAGCAATTACAGCTGCAGCCGTGGAGTGGAGGGAATAAAGCTTTATATCTTAGTTCATTTGATTTCATTTCTTTCCTGATGTTTGAGCAAGGGCACTGCCTTTTCATTTTGTATGGATCCTACAAATTATCAAGCTAGTCCTGAGAGGAGGAACAGGTGTATTTTGGTTAGGGAGGAAAGTCTAATTTAGAATACACTGAATTTGAGGAGCCCCTGGCACATCCTGGAGGAGGGTGTGGTTTTTCAGTCCTGAGCTGAAGATGGAAGCTTGGCAGGTACCCGCTGAAAGGGGTCTGGGATGCGATGGTGGGAAGCCCTGAATGAGGTGGAGGACAATAAAATTGGGACCTGGTTACAGGTCACCTGATTGGACGTCAGATAGGCCTGGTGTCAAAGCTCACCTCTCTCAGTTACTAGATGAAGACTGGGGGCAGGTTTCTTAATCTTCAAGTTTACTGGTCTGTAACATGAATTCGACATGCCTTTGCACATGGTGGTTGCCAAGGTCAAAGGAGATAACATATCCCATGTGCTTAAACAGTTCTTAAAGGATGAAATCTGAGCCCCTTGACTTTCTTCTAAGTTTCCTTCCTGTTTTTACACAGCCTCGAATCTCAGTTTTCATGTCGCCCTTCTTATATCCTGCTGTCCCAGAAGGGCAAGGCTCCTCTGTCTTCAACTCCACAATTTCCTGCCTCCCCTCTGACCTTGTTCTGGAATCCCCTCTTCAGACCTCCAACCTCTCCTTTACCAGTTTCTTCTCCTTTGTCTATGTACTATGCTCAGTTTTACATGTCCATGAAAAGTAAAGCACCCAGAATCCTTGAGTCTTGAATATTCAACTGTTTTCAAGAGAAATCCAATTATTAGTTAGGACTTTGCTTGAAGGTCTTAGACATTCCTACATTCATTGTGCAGGAGCCAGCTGATCAATGTTTCTCTCTCATAGATGTTTCTATCTCTCTCTCCCTCTCCATTTCTCTCTCTCTAAAATCAATAAAAACATATGTACATTTTTTAAATAGAAAATAACCCATCAAGTTCCCACAATCAAATCTATGTGTCTTTTGGCCAATGTCCCTCTGCCAGTTCTTCTCCCCTCCTGTTACAGTTGGAGGTGTTTCCCAGCTCCTCCAGAGCCATCCTTCCCCCACTGCCTCCCTCTGAGGAAAGGGAGACCATCAATTAGTCCTTTCTCTTGTATCTTTCATCATCCTTTATCAACATATATTCAAACTTAGACCTTTTCCTTCTTTAGTGTAAACAAGCGTGCATGAAGGTGTGCAAACACACACACACACACACACACACACACACACAATCCTAGTCAGTCCCACATTCCCTTATGCTTCAGTTCTTTTATCTTATATTTATTTTTAAAGTAAATCTTTATTTTTGAAAATATTACATATGTCCTCCATTGATTCCTTCTAGCCTAACCCCTCCCCTTCACCACACCCCAGGCCTTCACCACCCTATTTTCTGTGTCCAGGGGTTATCTTTATATGCACATAATTTCTTTTGTTGATCTGTTCCCACCGACCCACTCTCCCCCACCTTCCTTCTGAGATTTTGCAGTTGGTTCTATGCTTCTGTGTCCCTGGATTGACGTTTTTCAGCAATTTATTTTGTTCATTAGATTCTACATATGAGTGAGATCATGTGACACTTATCTTTCTCTGATTGGCTTATTTCAGTTAGCATAATACTCTCCAGGTTCTTCCATGCTGGCCTAAAGGGCAAGAGATCCCTCTTTTATATAGTTTCGTAGTATTCCATAGTGTAAATGTCCTATAGCTTTTTTTTATCCACTCGTATGCTGATGGGCACTTGGGTTGTTTCCAGATTTTAGCTATTATAAAATGTGCTGCTATGAACATACGAGTGCATACATACTTTCTGATTGGTGTTTCTGGTTTCTTAGGATATCCTATCCTATATAATAAAAAGAAACATGTAAATTGACCACCCCTCTGCTACGCTCACCAGCCAATCAGGAGTGAGTATGCAAATTAACCCAACAAAGATGGCAGGGTAATTTGCATACACAGGCACCAGGCGGAAAGCAGAGTGGGAGAACTGTCAGAGAGTGGAGCGGCTTGGGGAAATTGGCTCCCCAAGGAGAAGACAAGATGGTGGCGATATAGGCAGATGCGTCCCAGGTCTTTCCAGGAGCAAATGGAGTAAGCAGCTCACCCGAATTGGCGAAATTACTCAGCTGGTGAGGCGGTTTGCAGCCGGGAAGGGCAGAGCTCCCTTGGAAAGTTAAAAAAAAAAACAGGGATCTGGGCAGGAAAGTTTGCCAGATCTCTGAGCCCAGAGGGTCAGAGGGAGACCACATGGCAGACAGCCACGTCTCTTGGGACAGACACACCCCCTGAATGGGGAAAGGAGATCCGAGGGATTGCTGGCACCGGGGGATTTTAGATCTGGGTTCTGTGATTACGGAGGACTGAGCCTAAGGGGGGCAACCTGAAGAGCTGACCAGACCATGCAGTGCCAGTAAGAGAGGAGCTTTCAGAAATTCAGCCTTCCCCGTTTCCGCGGCTGGAGTTTGTTTTTTTGTTTTCACTGAACCCTATTCATAGGACATTTCAGATACAGACACTCACCTGTGCTGAAGAGAAGGAGAAGGTGCGGACAAGTGGAATCTGGGGAGAGACTGAGGAGAGCTGGGGGGGAGGGGGGGGGGGGCGGGGGGGGAGGGTGCAGGAGAGGTGGCAGCGAATTGAGTGCTGAGACACCCCTGGGCCCAGGACTGGGGCAGCCATTCTCTCCGGAGGGTGGGACTCCTCCACCTAGCCCCCAGGCAAGGAGCACAGCCACACCCAGATTCCACCCTGAAGGAGATGAAGGATTAAAATAATCTGATTAGTCCCTGGGAGTTAACAGGGTCTGGCCTATAGAGGAACTTTCAGTCCCAGCAAGAACACCAAGCAGGGTAACGATTAAAGAACCATCTCTGGGCAATTGACCTCCCCAAACCAGTTTTAAGTGCAATAGAGAAAATAAACCCTTGCTACTGGATAGAGAAGCCGAATAGCCTCAGAGGCCAAACCAAAAATACTGCCACCCAGAGGCTGAGCTACAAACTGACTCTTAGGTAAATACAAATTAAGGCAGTCTGGGACACAAATAAGGCCTGCTTTAAAATCAGGACTGTGGTTTACAACACGGAGGAACAGTGTATTGCAGGGAAATTCAACACTCTCCTGAATACCTGGCAGGACTAAGGCGAGCCAGATTGAAGAGTAGAAAAACCGAAGGACCCTCACTACTGCAATTTTTTTTTCTTTTTTCACCTTTTAACTAAGAAACCAATTTTTTTTCTTCTTTTTCCAACACCTGATTTTACCCTTTTAATTACTACATTTTTATTTTTAACCAGTATTATTACTGCTACCATTTCACCATTTTTTAAAGTGCCATTTTATTTTCTCTTTAGTTTATTTTGGGATTAGTGTTCTCTATTCTATTTTCATCGTTCCTTTAGCATCAATTTTCCCTACCTCAATTTTACCTCTATGCTAATACCCTCTTCCTCACTTTTCCCCTTTTGTTGTCCAGTTTCTCTTACCCTATTCCTGCTTTAGATTTTCCCTATTCCGTCTGTTTACCCCCTGTCAAAATTTCACCCTACTTATATATCCTATTTCCAATCCACTGCTCTAAATCCTTATACACCTATCCCTTATCTTTCTTCACTATCCAAATTTTTTTTCTCTTCTTTTATCTTTCTATTGTTTTGTTGCTGTTTGCTTGATTGTTGAGTATATTGTTGTGTGTGTGTGTGTGTGTGTGTGTGTGTGTGTTTTAGGACTGGTTGTGAGGTTGTTTTGCTTTTTCTTTTTATTTTTTTCTGCTGATTTCTTCCCTCCCTCCACCCCCTCCCCCCGCCGGTTATTTTTGTGCCTCTGTTTTCCCTTATCTCTCTTGATATTATTGGTTATTTGTAGTTTGCATTCATCTCCAGGGATCTGTTGCTGGAATATGTTGGGATTAGTGGTGGTTCTATTGGAGTTTTCTCCTCATATAAATAGTCTCTTCCCCGCTTCTACTTCATTCTCTCTTTTCGCTCTTTTATTTTCTTTTTTATCCCCCTCCTTTTTCCCAATTTCAATTTTGCACTCCTTTTCTTTCTTACTTTGCTTTTCTTTTCTTTTTTGTCTTTTATCTTTTTCTCTTCTTTCTTCCTTATCCCCTAATTCTCTTAATTCGGGTGGTCACCTTTATTTCGGGTTATTAATATCGTGAATATATTTGTGTTCAGTGCCTGGTACATTGTGCCTTCTTGTGTTGTATTTTGTGCCTTAAATCAACGCAGCAGATACAAGCAACAGCAGCCTCCTGATCACCACATGCTCTGTCTGAGGAACAGCAGCTGTACGTGAAGCCTCCCCCCACCATCCAGAAGAGCCACCAGAGCTGTGAACAGCACCCACCAGAGGAACTGCTGCCAACTGAGGAGCAGCTGCTACTGCAACTGCCCAAGGAGCAATCACAGGCCAAGGAGCCACTGCCACCCAGGGAGAAGCCACTGAACGACTCAACATCTAGATATGTTAGTGAGATCAAACATGGGTAGAAAAAGAAACCCCCAAAGGAAAGAAAAGGAGGACTCGCCAGAAAAGCAGCTAAGTGATACAGAGGCATGCAACATGACAGAAAAAGAATTCAGAATAAGGGTCCTAGAGTGCATAAACCGGATGGAGGAAAAATCAACAACTTATGCAAGAAACAAGAAGAAACAGATGAAAAATCAACTACTTATGCAAGAAGAAACAGATAAAAAAATCAATAACTTATGTAAGACCCAAGAAGAAATGAAGAGCGATATAGCTGCAATAAAAAACACGATGGAAACTATCAACAGTAGACTAGGAGAAGCAGAGGACCGAATTAGTGAATTAGAAGACAAGAAAGCAAAACACACCCAAACTGTACTGCAATTGGAGAAAAAAATTAAAAGACAGGAAGAGAGCCTAAGGGAGCTTTGGGACAACATGAAACAAAACAACATACGAATAATAGGGGTGCCAGAATAACAGAAAGAGGAACAAGGATTAGAAAACCTATTTGAAGAAATAATATCAGAAAACTTCTCTGAGGAGGGGAAGAATAAAGTCACACAAGCACAGAGAGTCCCAAACAAGGTGAACCCAAAAAGACCCACACCAAGACACATCATAATTACCATGGCAAATGTTCAGGACAAAGACAGAATCTTACAGGCTGCAAGAGAGAGAAGGAAAGTTACATACAAGGAATCTCCCATTAGATTATCAAATGATTTCTCAACAGAAACACATCAGGCCAGAAAAGAATGGATAGAAATTTACAAAGTGATGCAAAGCAAGGGGCTGAATCCAAGAATACTCTATCCAGCAAGGCTATCATTCAAAACTGAAGGGGAAATAAGAAGCTTCACAGACAAAAAAAAAAAAAAAAAAAAAAAAAAGGTTAAGGGAGTTTATCACCACCAAGCCAGCAATGCAAGAAATGCTAAAGGGACTGGTGTAAAAAGAAGATAAAAAGCTCAGAAAGAAAACAGCCACACAAAAAAAGAAATGACTACAAACAAGTACCTTTCAATAATAACTTTAAACGTAAACGGACTAAATGCTTCAACCAGAAGACATCGAGTGGCTGAATGGAAAAAAAAACATGACCCATACATTTGCTGTCTACAAGAGACCCACCACATTAGAAGGGACTCACACAGACCAAAAGTGAAGGGATGGAAAAATATCTTTCAGGCATATGGAAAGGAAAAGAAAGCTGGGTAGAAATACTTATATCGGACAAAATAGACCTCAAAGTGAAGGCCATAACAAGAGATAACGAAGGCCACTTCATAATACTAAAGGGATCAATACAACAAGAAGATATAACCCTGGTAAACATATATGCACCCAATGCAGGAGCACCCAAATACATAAAAAAACTCCTGGAAGATATCAAAGGAGAGATCGACAACAATACAATCATAGTAGGGGACTTTAATACACCACTGACATCACTGGATAAATCCTCTAGACAAACAATCAGCAAAGAAACAGTATTTCTAACTGACTTACTAGATCAGATGGACTTACTTGACATCTTCAGAACGCTTCACCCTAAAGCCACGGAATATACATTCTACTCAAGTGCTCATAAGACACATTCAAAAATAGACCACATATTGGGTCACAAACAAAGTCTCCCCAAATTCAAGAAGATTGAAATTATACCAAGCATCTTCTCAGACCACGATGGCATAATATTAGAAATAAACTACAATAAAAACAACCCAAAATACTCAAACACTTGGAAGCTGAATAGCATGTTATTAAATATTGATTGGGTTACCAATGAGATCAAAGAAGAAATTAAAAACATCCTGGAGATTCTAAGGGGAGAGAATCGAAGATGGCGGCATAGGTAAACACCGGAGACTGCCGCCGTGGACAACCACTTCAAAAATACAACTAAAAGTCGGAGCGGACATCAACCAGAACCACGGGAAGGCTGGCTGAGGAGAGTCTCTTCAACTAGAAGCAAAAACAACAGCATTCCGACGCTCAGCGGAGGCGCAGTGTGGAAAATTTAAAGGTACGGCGGTGTGGTGGTGAGGGTGCGCGCGCAAAGCGGGCTGGCGGCTGAGGGCGCGATTGTCGTTTTCACTCAGGAGCGAGTCTCAGACTCTGGGCTACAGATCCGGGCGAGTCTCTAGGGACCCAGACTCAAACAGGAGAAGCGGGACTGTCTGGCTACGGCCCCTCCGAGGTTTGCAGCGATTGCTGGGACAGAGAGGCAGAGCCCCTGGGGACGGACTGAGAGCGGCCATAGCTGCTCCCTCCCCCCCGCCCTGTTGAGCCCGCCCCGCCCAAACCCTGCGCAGAGCCATTTGCCGATCGCCTCAGGCAAGGGCTGGACTAGCGCCTCCCCTGAGGACTGAAGTTTTCCCACAGCTGATTTCCACCGCCAGTGGGCCTGGTGGTCAAATCCCTCTAGTGTTAACTACAACAATTAAGGCTTGGCTAGAACAAGACTGCGCACAGAGACCACAAGGGGATGCACCAAGAAAGCATAAAAGATGCGGAGACAAAAAAACATGACAGAAATGGAGGATATGGAGCTAAGAATTGCAATTTTGACGGCTTGCCATAAATTTGTGCAGAGCCTCACGAAAACTAATGAGACCCTCGATGCTACGATAAAGAAATTAGAAAGTAAGCATACACGGACTGAAATAAAGAATATTATACCCAATAGCAGACCAGAGGAGCACAAGAATCAAACCAAAGATTCGACAAAAAACCCCCTTTTGGAAAAGCATAATGAAAAAAGAATCCGAAAGTGTGAAGATAGTGTAAGGAGCCTCTGGGACAGCTTTAAGCGGACTAATATCAGAGTCATTGGAGTGCCAGAAGATGAGAGACAGCAAGATATTGAAAACCTATTTCAAGAAATAATGGCAGAAAACTTCCCCCACCTGGAGAAAGAAATGGACTTACAGGTCCAAGAAGCACAGAGAACCCCAAACAAAAGGAATCCAAAGAGGACCACACCAAGACACATCATCATTAAAATGCCAAGAGCAAAAGACAAAGAGAAAATCTTAAAAGCAGCAAGAGAAAGAGGCTCAATTACCTACAAGGGAATACCCATACGACTGTCAGCTGATTTCTCAACAGAAACTTTGCAGGCCAGAAGGGAATGGCAAGAAATATTCAAAGTGCTGAATACCAAGAACCTACAACCAAGATTACTTTATCCAGCAAAGCTATCATTCAGAATTGAAGGTCAGATAAAGAGCTTCACAGATAAGGAAAAACTAAAGGAGTTCATCACCGCCAAACCAGTATTATATGAAATGCTGAAAGGTATCCTTTAAGAAGAGGAAGAAGAAGAAGAAAAAGGTAAAGATACAAATTATGAACAACAAACATGCATCTATCAACAAATGAATCTAAGAATCAAGTGAATAAATAACCTGATGTACAGAATGAACTGGTGACTATAATGAATCAGGGACATAGAAAGGAAATGGACTGACTATTCTTGGGGGGGAAAGGGGAATGGGAGATTCGGGAAGAGACTGGACAAAAATCATGCACCTATGGATGAACTCAGTGGGTGGGGAGTGAGGGTGGAGGGTGGGGTGGGAGCTGGAAGGAGGGGAGTTATGGGGGGAAAAAAGAGGAACAAATGTAATAATCTGAACAATAAAGATTTAAAAAAAAAAAAGATTCTAAGAAACCCCCCCCCCCCCCAAAAAAAAAAAAACATCCTGGAAACTAATGACAATGAAAACACAGCAATCCAAAATCTATGGGACGCAATGAAAGCAGTCCTGAGAGAGAAATTTATAGCTCTACAGGCCTATCTAAAAAAAAAACAAGAAAAAATGGTAGTAAATCATCTAACTCTACAATTCAAAGAATTAGAAAGAGAGCAACAAGAAAACTCCAGAGTGAGCAGAAGGAAGGAGATAATAAAGATTAGAGCAGAAATAAATGACATAGAGACCCAAAAAAACAATACAGACAATCAATGAAACCAAGAGCTAGTTCTTTGAAAGGATAAACAAGATTGACAAACCTCTAGCCAAGAAGCAAAGAGAGAGGACCCAAATAAACAAAATCAGAAATGAAAGAGGCGAAATAACAACAGACCCCACAGAAATACAAAGGATTGTTAAAAAATACTATGGACAGCTCTACTCCAACAAACTAGACAACCTGGAGGAAATGGACAAATTCCTAGAAAAATACAACATTCCAAAACTCAATCAGGAAGAATCTAAGAATCTCAATAGGCCAATAACTATGGAAGAAATTGAAGCAGTCATCAAAAAGCTTCCAGCAAACAAAAGCCCAGGACCAGACGGCTTCACAGGGGAGTTTACCAAACATTTAAGGAAGAACTAAAACCTATCCTCCTCAGACTACTACAAAAAATTCAAGAGGAAGGAACACTTCCAAGCTCATTCTATGAAGCCAGCATTACCCTAATACCAAAACCAGAAAAAGACAACACAATGAAAGAGAATTACAGGCCAATATCCCTCATGAACATAGATGCCAAAATCCTCAGCAAAATCTTAGCAAATCAGATCCAGCCGTACATCAGAAAGATCATACACCATGACCAAGTAGGCTTTATCCAGGGATGCAAGGATGGTACAATATCTGCAAATCAATAAATGTGATACATCACATAAACAAATTGAAAGAAAAAAACCACATGGTCATATCAATTGATGCAGAAAAAGCATTTGACAAAATCCAACACCAATTTCTGATAAAAACTCTCAGCAAAGTGGGAGTAGAAGGATCATACCTCAACATAATAAAAGCCATATATGACAGGCCCACAGCCAACATCATACTCAATGGATAAAAACTAACACCATTTCCCCTAAGAACAGGAACAACACAGGGATGCCCACTCGCACCACTCCTGTTCAACATAGTTCTGGAAGTATTAGCCATTGCAATTAGACAAGAAGAAGAAATAAAAGGCATCCAAATTGGAAAAGAGGAAGTAAAACTGTCCTTATTTGCAGACGACATGATATTATACATACAAAACCCTAGAGACTCCATCAGAAAACTACTAGACTTAATACATGAATTTGGCAATGTAGCAGGATACAAAATTAACCCCAAGAAATCTGAGGCATTTCTATACACCAATAGTGAACTTTCAGAAAGAGAGATTATAAAAACAATCCCATTTACCATCGCACCAAAAAAATTAAGCTACCTAGGAATAAACTTAATTAAAGGGGTAAAAGACTTCTAGACAGAAAACTACAGGACGTTGAAAAAAGAGATAGAGGAAGACATAAACAGATGGAAGAACATACCGTGTTCATGGATTGGTAGAATCAACATCATTAAAATGTCCATACTACCCAAAGCAATCTATAAATTCAATGCACTTCCCATTAAAATACCAAGGGCATACTTCACAGATCTAGAACGAACTCTCCAAAAATTCATCTGGAATAAAAAAAGACTCCGAATATCTGCAGCAATCCTGAGAAAGAACAAAGTAGGTGGGATCTCAATACCAGATATCAAGCTGTATGAGAAAGCCACTGTTCTCAATACTGCCTGGTACTGGCACAAGAACAGACATATAGATCAATGGAATAGAATAGAGAGCCCAGAAATCGGCCCAAACCAATATGCTCAATTAATATTTGACAAAGGAGGCAGGAACATACAATGGAGTCAAGACAGTCTCTTCAATAAATGGTGTTGGGAAAATTGGACAGATACATGCAAGAAAATGAAACTAGACCACCAACTTACACCATACACAAAAATAAACTCAAAATGGATAAAGGACTTAAATGTACGACGGAAAAACATAAAAATTCTAGAAGAATCCAAAGGCAACAAAATCTCAGACATATGCCAAAGCAATTTCTTCACTGATACAGCTCCTAGGGCACTTGAAACTAAAGAGAAAATGAACAAATGGAACTACAAATAAAAAGCTTCTGCACAGCAAAAGAAACCATCAACAAAACAACAAGAAAACCCACTGCGTGGGAAAACATATTTGCCAATGTTATATCTGATAAGGGCCTAATCTCCAAAATTTATAGGGAACTCATACAACGTAACAAAAGGAAGATAAACAATCCAATCAAAAAATGGGCAAAGGACCTAAATAGACACCTTTCAAAAGAGGACATTCAGAAAGCCAAGAGACATATGAAAACATGCTCAAAGTCACTAATCATCTGAGAGATGCAAATCAAAACAACAATGAGGTACCATCTCACACCTGCCAGACTGGCTATCATCAACAAATCAACAAACGACAAGTGCTGGAGAGGATGTGGAGAAAAAGGAACACTCGTGCACTGCTGGTGGGAATGCAGACTGGTGCAGCCACTATGGAAGACAGTATGGAGTTTCCTCAAATAACTAAAAATGGAACTCCCATTTGACCCTGTTATCCCCCTTGTAGGAATATATCCCAAGAAACCAGAAACACCAATCAGAAAGGATATGTGCACCCATATGTTCATAGCAGCACAATTCACCATAGCTAAGATCTGGAAGCAGCCTTAGTGCCCATCAGTAGATGAATGGATTAGAAAACAGTGGTACATCTACACGATGGAATACTATGCTGCTGTAAAATAGAAGGAACTCTTACCGTTTGCAACGGCATGGATAGAACTGGAGAGCATTATGCTACCTGAAATAATCCAGTCAATGAAGGAAAAATACCACATGATCTCACTCATTCATGGATAATAGAGACCATTATAAACTTATGAACAATAATAGATATAGAGGCAGAGCTGCCTCAAACAGATTGTCAAACTGCAGTGGTAAGGCCGGGGAGGGTTGGGGGGCAGGAGGGAGGGGGTTAAGAGATCAACCGAAGGACTTGTATGCATGCATATGAGCATAACCAATGGACATAAGACACTGAGGGGTTGGGGAGGCCAGGGGATTGTCAAGGGCGGGGGGAAAAAAAGGACACATATGTAATACCCTTTGTAATACTTTAAGCAATAAAAAAAAAAAAAAGAAAAGAAATTGGCTCCCCAAGACACCAGAGGGAGAGTAGAGAGGGAGAGCTGGTGGCTTGGAGGACTTGGCAGAAGCTGTGGGACATAGAGCAGGAAGAAAAAACCAAGATCACGGGGAGCATCAAGAATTCTGGGAATAGTAGTTTTGGTGGCAGCTCAGGACCAGAAGTGGAAGCCCAGAGTGCGGGGAGCACCAGGAATGCTGGGAATTGTAGTTCTGGTGACAGATGAATCTCCTAGACCAGCGGTTCTCAACCTGTGGGTCATGACCGCTTTGGGGGTCAAATGACCCTTTCACAGGGGTCGCCTAAGACCAACGGAAAACACATATTTTCGATGGTTTTAGGAACTGAGACACTGCTCCTCTATTCATCTCCAGGCGGGTCTGCCTACATGCAGATACGCCCACATATGAGTACCCGGCGTGATGACATCATCGTGCTAACCCCATCACATACACCCCTTACAAATACAGGTGTATGTGACAGGGTTGGTGCCATAATGTACTTATGCAGACCAGTCACACATGTGTAGAGAGCAGCTACTGTGTAAAAAGCAGCTGCTGTGTAGAAAGCAGCTGCTGTGTTGAAAGCAGCTACTCTGTTAAAAGCAGCTACTGTGTTGAAAGCAGCAGTATTGGAGGTAAAACGACACTTCATGAATTATAATTACTGGGTAAATGTAAAATCATATACTGTAAAATCATCAACTACTGCAAAAAAAAAATATATCTGTACCATGGGAACTTAATCTGGATGCTGATCGATATTTTTATATTCAGCTGTGGTTGATGTGAATACTGCCCCCTTGTAATAGTAACAGGTATGTAAAAAAACAACACAGAGAATGGTAAATCATAGGAAACTTTAATGAACTATATTGACTGAACTATGCCATGTATCATCTTTTGTATTATTAAAGCTATTGTTATATATTATTTTCATTAGCAAACCATCCCATGACAATGGATTGTGTAGAGAAGAACGTCAAGAAAAGAAAATATAGTGAGGATTTTTTATAGTATGTTTTTACCTCAATAATTACAGCAGGAATTGAGAAACCGCAATGTGTCATTTGTTGTGAAGTTCTATCAGTTGAATCTATGAAGCCGAACAAACTAAAATGCCATTTTGATGGAAAGCATCCGAGCTTTGCCAGCAAAGATATGAAGTATATTAGAAGCAAAGCTGATAGACTCAAGAAAGCCAGACTTGACACTGGTGGCAAGTACCACAAACAAAATGTAGCAGCCCTTGAAGCTTCATATTTGGTGGCACTCAGAATCTCCAGAGCTATGAAACCTCACACCATTGCTGAGGATTTACTGTTGCCAGTGGCCAAAGACATTGTTAGAGTTATGATCGGACACAAATTTGTTATGAAATTGAGTGCAATTTCCTTCTCTAACGACAGTGTCCGCAGAAGAATAGATGACATGTCTGCTGATATTCTTGATCAGGTAATCCAGGAAATTAAATCTGCTTCACTTCCAATATTTAGTATCCAGCTTGATAAATCTACGGACATTGCAAACTGTTCAGTTACTGGTTTACGTGAGGTATATTAATGATGGCGACTTTAAAGATGTTTCTTTTTTGCAAACCTCTTGAAACAACAACTACTGCATGTGATGTATTTGACACAGTTGGTTCATTTCTGAAAGAGCATAAGATCTCTTGGGAAAAGGTTTGTGGTGTTTGCATAGATGGTGCTCCAGCTATGCTAGGATGTCGATCTGGATTTCAACGTTTGGTACTGAATGAGTCACCAAAAGTCATCGGAACTCACTGTATGATTCATCAGCAAATATTAGCAACAAAGACGCTGCCACAAGAGTTACAAGAAGAAATGAAAAGCGTCATAAATTGTGTCAATTTTGTAAAGGCGAGCACTTTAAACAGTTGACTGTTTTCACAACTGTGAAATGAGTTGGATGCGGTGAACAATGCTCTGCTATTTCACACTGAAGCGAGATGGTTGTAGAGAGGAAAAATGTTAAAACGTGTTTTTGAGCTTCGTGATGAACTCAAACGTTTTTTAATCAGAAAGCAAGACTGCAGTTCAAAGCACTTTTCGGCGATAAAAGTGGACTGCAGAAAATAGTTTACTTGGTTGCCATCTTTGCCATCTTGAATGAGTTAAATTTATCACTGCAAGGACCAAATGATTTGTTTTAAAAGATCTGATCATTCCAAATAAAACTTCAGCTTTGGCAAAAAAAATTGGATGAAAATAAAATTTATATGTTGCCTACCTTATCTGCTTTCTTTGAGGAACATGACATTGAACGAGACAAAAGGATTACGATGATAATTTCTGTGAAAGAACACTTGCACATGCTTGCAGATGAAATTTCATTGTACTTTCCAAATCTACCTGACACCTCATTTGCACTTGCCAGAAGCCCATTCAATGTCAAAGTTGAAGATGTTCCTGAGACAGTACAAGAGGAGTTCGTTGAACTTATTAACAACAATGCAGCAAGAACTGATTTCTCTACAATGACAGTTACAAAATTCTGAATCAAGTGTTTGTAGTCATATCCTGTTCTAAGACTGTGTTGCGCCTTCTTCTTCCATTTCCAACAACGTATCTTTGTGAAACAGGATTTTCCAGCTTGTTGGTTATCAAGTCTAAATACAGAAGTAGAATTGTGGAAGATGATCTTCGTTGTGCTCTTGCAAAGACTGCCCTGAGAATTTCTGATCTGGTGAGAAAGAAGCAATCTGAACCTTTGCACTGACGTTGGCTTTTTACGCATACTGTCGCAAAATGTAGCAATGTAGTTTGCTGTTGTTATATTAAGACTGTTACCCATGCTACACCATGCTTCAAGACAAAATTTCATTTATTTGTAATTAGAAATAAATATTTCACAATATATAATTACATATTGTTTTTGTGATTAATCATTATGCTTTAATTATGTTCAATTTGTAACAATGAAAATATATCCTGCATATCATATATTTACATTATGATTCATAAAAGTAGCAAAATTACAGTTATGAAGTAGCAATAAAAATAATTTTATGGTTGGCGGTCACCACAACATGAGGAAATGTATTAAAGGGTTGCAGCATTAGGAAGGTTGAGAACCACTGTCCTAAACACTAGAGCAAAGTGAGCCTGCAGCTAGCTACTGTTGCGGTGGGGGATGGAGGGAAAGCAAAGATGAGAGACATAAGTAAAATCAGAGTGTCTAGGAAAAATTAAAGGGAAGATATCCTAAAATGTCCAGGAAATCTCCACCAATGAAGCAAAGAAAAAACCCCAAAAACCTCTATTATTCTGTGAGCAACAAACCAAACTGAGTTGGGGTCTTAGACAATTTGCTCATATGATTGCAAAGACAGACAGAAACTCCTGAATTGGAGAGGGCTTCCCTGAGGGCTCACAGATTGGAGAGGGCACAGTTTGGGCTGAGGGACCCCCACACACCTCAGTGCACGAATGTTGTGCACCGGGCCCCTAGTATTCTTATAAATGGGATCACTAGGTCAAATGGCAGTTCCATGTTTAATTTTTTGAGGAAACTCCATACTGTTCTCCACAGTGGCTGAACTAGTCTGCATTCCCACCAGCAGTGCACAAGGTTTCTTTTTTTTTTTTTAATATATTTTATTGATTTTTTCACAGAGAGGAAGGAAGAGAGATAGAGAGTTAGAAACATCGATGAGAGAGAAACATCGATCAGCTGCCTCCTGCACATCCCCTACTGGGGATGTGTCTGCAACCCAGGTACATGCCCATGACCGGAATCGAACCTGGGACCTTTCAGTCCGCAGGCCGACGCTCTATCCACTGAGCCAAACCGGTTCCGGCAACACAAGGTTTCTTTTTCTCTGCATCCTCTCTAGCACTTGTCATTTATTGATTTGTTGATGATAGCCATAAAAATTCTTTGTTCTTTCATTTAGGAGTTGTTTTTTGTCTCCCCATTTTGGCTGCCTGTTTGGGTTTGTGACTGTGTATTAGGTAGATCTGCTATGACTCCCAATCTCCAGTGCAGGACGATGTCAGGCACTGTTTCTGACTGGCCCTGAGTGTCCTCTTTTTTGGCTCTCAGCAACGCAGAGCTTGTGGCTCACTCTTCTGGGGCCGGTGCCTTTGGAAAGGACCAAGATGTGCACCAGGGTCTGCTTTTCCTAGCCCTGGGCCCAGAAGGAGATAAGGCAAAGACTCAAAGCCTCCAAAGATCATCCTCTGCCTGCAGTTTGATTGTTATCAGCCTTGATTAGTCTCAGGGTATTGACCACAGGGTGGAGCGAGTGGTCTTCCAAAAGGGTGTGGCAACTGCCTTTTCCCCAGCCAAATACTGCTTATGCAAATATTCTTGAAGAAAGATGTCTTCCACAGTGTGAGGGAATGACCAAGCACAGGAAAGCTGGGTGGTTGCCCTCCAAGCTCCAATCCCAGCCCCCAACCCTGGACACTCCTCACACAGCTCCAGTCCACTCTGCCCTCCTTCTGTTGGAGTCCAAGGTCAGTGGCTTCACACATAATTTTGTGCATTGGCCGTTTAAGAGGGTGCCTGCATTTCCAGCTGTCTCTTGCTGGCAGACAGCAACCCTGCTGCTTTTCACAGCCAGATGTTATGTGGGCACTGTTTTCAGTTCTGGTGCTCTGGCCTCTGGAGCCCAGCTTGGGGTTTAGACTGCAGAGTTATCAGTGGACCCCCACACAGCTGAGATATCCCTCCAGGCCTTCAGCTGCTGTTTGTGGGAGCCTGTCTACCCCTTTCACATCTCTGTACTTCCTACTAGTCTCTCTATAGCTCCACTTTCTGTCTTGGTTATCAGGGTTCTCTCCAGCTAGTCTTCAGTAGATTTTTCAGGGTGGTTTTTCGACATTTTAGTTGTATTTCCAACTTTGTTCTTGGAGCATGTTAGTATAGCTTCCATTTACTCCACCTCCATTTTTAATCCCTCTTCCTTTCTCTTCTTCACTACCAAAATCTTGGAAAAAAGTGTTTGTATTTGTAATCTCATTTTCACCCTTGTCTACATCTTTAATTCATTCCAATTTGGATTCTGGCTTCATCACCTCACAAAATTGTTCCTGCTAAGGACATCTATGACTTCCCTATCACAAATCCAATGGACAACTTTCAGTCCTTATTTTACCTGACCTCCCTGCAGCAATGGATCCTGAGGACCACACACTCCTTGAAAGCCTCTGTTCCTCTAAGTAACATGACACCACACTGTCCTGGTGTTCCTCCCACCTCCCTGGATGCTCTTCCTCAGGCATCTTTGTTGACTTCTCTTGGCCATTAAAATTTGGAGGGTGGGTTTCCCAAGACTTGACATGCAAACTTTTCTTTGCATATAAATTTTAGGATTAGCTTGATAATTTATGCAAAAAAAGCAGCAGTGACTTTGATAGGGATTGAGTTGAATCTATAGACCAGTTTGGAAAACATTGCTGTCTTAACAGTATTTGGTCTGCCAGTCCATGAACATGGAAAGTCTTAACATTTATTTAAGTTTTATTTAAATTCTTCAACTATGTTTTGTAGTTTTCAGTATACAAACCTTGCTCTTCTTTTGTCAAAATTATTCCTAAATATTTCATTATTTTTGATGGTATTGTAAATGGAGTTGTTTTCTGAATTACATTTTAGATTGTTTATTGCTAATATGTAGAAATACAATTGATGTTTATATATTGACCTTTTATCCTGAAAACTTTTATCCTATTAGTTCTAATAGCTATTTTTGTGTGTGCCTTCCTTGGGACTTTTACATATAATCATGAAAGCTGCAAATAGAGATAGTTTTACTTTTTCCTTTATAATCTGAAAGACTTTTATTTCATTTTCTTACCTAATTTCTCTGATGAGAACCTCTAGTGTAAAGTTAAATAGACTTGGAAAGAGTGGAGAAGTTTGTCTTGTTCCTGATGTTAGAGGAAAACATGCAGTATTTTCAGCATTAGGTATAGTGTTCATTGTGGGTTTGCATTGAATCTATAGATTGCTTTGGGTAGTATGGACATTTTAATGACATTGATTCTACCAATCCATGAACACGGTATATTCTTCCATTTGTTTATGTCTTCCTCTATCTCTTTTTTCAATGCCCTATAGTTTTCCAAGTACAGGCCTTTTATCTCCTTAGTTAAGTTTATTCCTAGGTATCTTAATTTTTTTGGTGCAGTGATAAATGGGGTTGTTTTTTTAGTTTCTCTCTTTCTGTGAGTTCATTATTAGTGTATTAAAAAGCCATAGATTTCTGGGTGTTAATCTGGTATCCTGCTACATTGCTGAATTCATTTATTAAGTCTGGTAGTTCTTTTTTTTTTTTTTTTTTTCCTTTTTTTCCCCCCCACCCTTGAGTCTGGTAGTTCTTTTAAAAAATATATCTTTATTGATTTCAGAGAGGAAGGGAAAAGGAGAGAAAAACATCAATGATGCGAGAGGATCAGTGATCAGCTGCCTCCTGAATGCCCCCTACTAGGGGACAAGTCCACAACCCAGGCATGTGCCTTTGACCAGAATCAAACCCAAGACTCTTCAGTCTGCAGGACAATGCTCTATCCACAGAGCTAAACCAGCTAGGGCAAGTCTAGTAGCTTTTGATGAAGTCCTTGGGTTTTCTATGTATAATATCATGTCATCTGCGAATAATGACAGTTTTACTTCTTTTCCAATTTGGATGCCTTTTATTACTTCATCTTGTCTGATTGCTATGGCTAGTACTTCCAGTACTAGGTTGAACAGGAGTGGTGAGAGTGGGCATCCCTGTGTTGTTTCTGTTCTTAGAGAAAATGGTTTTAGTTTTTGCCCACTGAGTATGGTGTTGGCTGTGGGTTTGTCAATATATGGCCTTTATCATGTTGACATATGCTCCCTCTATTCCCACTTTGCTGAGAGTTTTTATCAAAAATGGGTGTTGTATTTTGTCAAATGCTTTTTCTGCGTCTATTGATATGATCATGTGATTTTTGTCTTTCAATCTGTTTATGTGAGGGTTCATGTTTATTGATTTGTGAATATTGTACCAGCCTTGCATCTCTGGAATAATCCCACTTGATCATGGTGTATGATCTTTTTAATATATTGCTAGCCTGGGAGCATGTCCATGCAGCATCCACTTACTCTGCCACAATTTTTTTTTTTTAAATCTTTATTGTTCAGATTATTACATTTGTTCCTCTTTTTTCCCCTCATAACTCCCCTCCTTCCAGCTCCCACCCCACCCTCCACCCTCACTCCCCACCCACTGTGTTCATCCATAGGTGCATGATTTTTGTCCAGTCACTTTCCGCATCTCCCACACCCCTTTTCCCCCCAAGAATAGTTAGTCCATTCCCTTTCTATGTCCCTGATTCTATTATAATCACCAGTTCATTCTGTACATCAGGTTATTTATTCACTTGATTCTTAGATTCATTTGTTGATAGATGCATATTTGTTGTTCATAATTTGTATCTTTACCTTTTTCTTCTTCTTCCTCTTCTTAAAGGATACCTTTCAGCATTTCATATAATACTGGTTTGGCGGTGGTGAACTCCTTTAGCTTTTCCTTATCTGTGAAGCTCTTTATCTGACCTTCAATTCTGAATGATAGCTTTGCTGGATAAAGTAATCTTGGTTGTAGGTTCTTGGTATTCAGCACTTTGAATATTTCTTGCCATTCCCTTCTGGCCTGCAAAGTTTCTGTTGAGAAATCAGCTGACAGTTGTATGGGTATTCCCTTGTAGGTAATTGAGACTCTTTCTCTTGCTGCTTTTAAGATTTTCTCTTTGTCTTTTGCTCTTGGCATTTTAATGATGATGTGTCTTGGTGTGGTCCTCTTTGGATTCCTTTTGTTTGGGGTTCTCTGCGCTTCTTGAACCTGTAAGTCCATTTCTTTCTCCAGGTGGGGGAAGTTTTCTGCCATTATTTCTTGAAATAGGTTTTCAATATCTTGCTGTCTCTCATCTTCTGGCACTCCAATAATTCTGATATTAGACCACTTAAAGCTGTCCCAGAGGCTCCTTACACTATCTTCACACTTTCGGATTCTTTTTTCATTTTGCTTTTCCAATTGGGTGTTTTTTGTCGAATCTTTGGTTTGATTCTTGAGCTGCTCTGGTCTGCTATTGGGTATAATATTCTTTATTTCAGTCCGTGTATGCTTACTTTCTAATTTCTTTATCGTAGCATCGAGGGTCTCATTAGTTTTCGTGAGGCTCTGCACAAATTTATGGCAAGCCCTCAAAATTGCGATTCTTAGCTCCATATCCTCCATTTCTGTCATGTTTTTTTGTCTCCGCATCTTTTATGCTTTCTTGGTGCACCCCCTTGTGGTCTCTGTGCGCAGTCTTGATCTAGCCAAGCCTTAATTGTTGTAGTTAACACTAGGGGGATTTGACCACCAGGCCGACTGGCTGTAGGAATCAGCTGTGCGGAAAACGTCTGTCTTCTGGGGGCTCTGCCACAATTTTTAATCCTCTAGACCAGTGGTCGGCAAACTCATTAGTTAACAGAGCCAAATATCAACAGTACAACAATTGAAATTTCTTTGAGAGCCAAATTTTTTAAACTTAAACTATATAGGTAGGTACGTTGTTATTAACTTAATTAGGGTACTCCTAAGGCTTAGGAAGAGCCACACTCTAGGGGCCAAAGAGCCACATGTGGCTCGCGAGCCGCGGTTTGCCAACCACGGCTCTAGACTGTTTCTCTTTTATAGAATAGTTTTAGTTTTTCAGCAAAATTGGCACCCTCTCCCACCTTCCCTCTGAGGTTCTGCAATCTGTTCTGTTTCTATGTCTCTGGAACTTTCTGGAGAGTTCTTATATACCTTTGCCCCCACATACACAGCCACCCCCATTATCAACATCTGGCAAGAGAGTAGTAAATTTGTTGGAATCAGTGAACCTACATTGACACATCATAATCACCCAAAGTCCATAGGTTACATTATGGCTCACTTTTGGTGCTTTACATTCTATGGTTGTTTGAAATATAAAATGACATGTAGCTGCCATTATAGTGTCTGCTCCATATATGTATCCTTACTTCCCACAAACCCCTGGCAATCACAGATCTTTTTACTGTCTTCATATTTTTGTCTTTTTAAGAATTTCATATTGTTGGGATCATATAGTATACTAGAGGCCTGGTACACAAAATTCGTGCATTGGGGGGGGGGGTCCCTCAGCAAGGCCTGCACCCTCTCCAATCCGGGACCCCTTGGGGGACATCCCTTTCACAATTCAGGACCACTGGCTTCTAAGCACTTACCTGCCTGCCTGCTTGATTGCTCCCTAACTGCTCCCCAATGCTGGCCTGATCACCCCTAACTGCTCCCTCCTGCTGGCCCAATTGCCCCTAACTGCCCTCCCCTGCTGGACCGATCACCCCTAACTGCCCTCCCCTGAGGCCTGATTGCCCCTAACTGCCCTCTCCTGCTGGCCTGATTGCCCCTAACCGCCTCTGCCTCGGCCTCCACCACCATGACTTTGTCTGGAAGGACATCCAGAAGATGTCCAGTCTAATTAGCATATTACCCTTTTATTAGCATAGATAGCTTTTCAGAATGTCCTTTTTTCAACGAGTAATATGCAGTTAAGTTTCGCCCATTCTTTTTTTTTTTTTAATATATTTTATTGATTTTTTTACAGAGAGGAAGGGAGAGGGATAGAGTCAGAAACATCGATGAGAGAGAAACGTTGATCAGCTGCCTCCTGCACGCTCCCCACTGGGTATGTGCCCGCAACCGAGGTACATGCCCTTGACCGGAATCGAACCTGGACCCTTGAGTCTGCAGGCCGATGCTCTATCCACTGAGCCAAACTGGTTAAGGCTCGCCCATTCTTTTTATAGCTTTAGAGCTCATTTTTTCACATACTAAATAATATTTCATTATATAGATATACCATGATTTATTTACCTGCTCACCTACTGAAGGACAAGTTGGTTGCTTTCCAGTTCCGGCAATTACAAATAAAACTGACATAAACACTGTTGTGCAGATTTTTGTGTGGACATAGGTTTTCAACTCATTTGAGTAAATACCAAGGAGCACGGTTGCTGGATCATATGGTAAGGGTGTGTTTAGTTCACTAGGATTCTGCAAAGTGGCCGTATTATTTTGCATTCCCACTAGCAATGTCTGAGGGTTTCTTTTTCTCCACAACCTTGTCAGCATTTGGTGGTGTCAGTGTTCTAGATTTGGCAGTTCTAATGGGTGAGTAGTTGTAGCCCTTATTTCTAAAATCCTGGCAATGATAATATACATTTCCCTGTAAGCACTGATTTAGTTGCATCAAATACGTTTTGTTTTTGTTTTCATTCATCTCAAAGCATTTTAAATTTCCCTTGTGATTTCTTCTTTGACCCATTGTTTATTTAGGAGTCTGTTGTTGTAAATTTCCTAAATTTCCCTTTGTTATTGAGTTCCAATTTCATTTCATTATGTTCAGATAATATAATTTGCATGGTTTCAATTCTCTTAAATTTGTTGAGATTTGTCTTATGGGGCATCTTATTTTTGCACAGAAGTTAATTTGATACCTGCTTGACATCTCCCATTGGTTATCTCAAAAAAACTTGAAGATTTTGCACAAAATCACAGCCTTGACATTCCACCCCCCATTCACTCCTCTTCCAAGATTTCCATCTCAGTGAAGGTGCCACTATTCCATGCATATCTCTGGCCTGAACCTAAGTTTATCTTCTATATCTCCATCTCCCTTTCTCCATAATTCAAATCTATTGGATTTTACTTTCTTTTTAGATCTCTTAAATCCATTCACTTTTTTTCCATTTCCATGGCCGACACCATAGTCCAAGATACAACTATTTCTTGCAGAAACTATGGTAACGTTCCTTAGTGCAACCTCTCACCATCTTTATTGGAAAACAAAAACTTTCCTATGAACTGGTTTCCCAAGCTCTACCATTGCTATCCTCCGCTCCCAGTTTTATATGGCAGTCTGGTTCTACTTTGTAAATGTACTGGTTTTATCAACCTTTTGATTATAATCACATTGCATTAGAAAAAACAACCCCAAATTCCAACAGGGCCTTGCATAGACAGTCTTACTTCATGACCTCTGAAGCCTCCTGTGGCTCCTTTGCTCTCCATCCTCCAGCCTCACTTGTCTGCTTTCAATCCCATGACAGCCCATCCTCCCTCCTGCCACAGGGCCTTTGACCATTCTGCCCTCCTGCTTCACTTAGGTAAACCCTCTGTAGTCTTCCCATGTCCTTCAATATTCACTTTATTAAGGTCATTTTCCACTAGAGGCCCTTATGTGGGCCTGTAATTACATATTTGTTTGGGTGGTTAATGTCAATCATTTGCAAGTTCTGTGGAAATAGAATCCTGTCTGTGTTTGCTTACTGCAGTAGCCATGGTCAGAGAGGGCTCAATGAATATTTGTTGGATACAAGGATTTTTCAGGATGATCACTTAGTAAGTTTTATAATATCTAATCACTGGGATGTATACCTGGAAATAATATAATATTGTATGTCAACTGTAATTGAAAAATAAAAAATAATGTTAAAAACCTAACAAAAACAAAGACCTCACACCCATCCTAGACACAACTCCTACCTTGGATCTCCTGTCTACCCCTGTTTCAGATCAGAACCCAGGTCAGACTTACCTCAAGGTCTCCAGGTGGCAGTGAGGGCTTTTCAGGGCGTCACAAAGACTCTGTACTGCAGAGCAGCTCAGAGAGTTCCCACTCAGGTCCAGCTCCCGCAGGCTTCCAGGGACTTTGAGAATAGAGAAGAACATCTGCCACCAGGAATCTGTAAACGGGCCCCAGCTGTACCTGATGGAGAGAGAGGGACAGGGGAGATGTGACCAGTGTGTGTGGGGTCTTATGTGCACACTGTGCTCTACACCATTGGGTTTGGCCCTCTGAGTGCCAGGCTGCAATGGGCAGGGCTATTGCCAGGGGTGATCAGTCTCTGGAACTGCCCCTCTGTTCCCACCACCCTGGGCTAATTGCGCCCATTCCTTGTGGTTTCTCATGGTACAGCTCTTGCCATTCTACACTGCAGTGCTCATTTAGTGTGTCTGTTTCTGCCTCAGTCTGGGAATTTCTTGTGGGCTGAGGCAGATGTTCATTTTTTTATTTTTATCTTTAGTGTCCATCACAGGGCCTGACAAAGACCTTGGGGATGCAGACAGTCTTCCTCTCATCAATGCAGACATGCCTTTCTTCCTTTGGCACAGATTTTGTAAAGTCCCAGTTTCCAGAAAGGAAAGGAAGAGATGGGAGGTGGGAACAGAACCTGGGAGAGGTGGTTGAAAGGTAGTTTTGTGATGGGATTTTTGTGTATTACTATATACTATACTGTTGTCCAGATTGGCTTGTGTGGGACCATATCCCCTTCCCAGGATAGCAATACCATAGAGAGGTTCCCCAGGAGAGAGGTGACAAAAGGGAATGATTTAGGAGAGAACATTTGCAGAATGTGGGAGAGGAGGATGGGCTTTGTTTGAAAGTTATAGGATAGACTGCCTTGTATAATTTCCACCAATTTAAATTCTACATGTCACACACTATTTATGTGATTTTATCTACTCCCAAATAAATTAGATAAAATTTTCAAGATGCAAACTGCCATCTCTATTTTATTGCCAGATAAATCCACCTCGATAGCCCAGTAGCACCTTGACCCAATATGTCCCCAACTCCATTCATCTTTCCCTTCATGTCTGCAGACACTGAATTAACTGGTAAGTGGCTCCAGTCTCTTATCCCTTTCTCTTTGGGCTGTCCTGCATTTTCTGTCTGGGATAATTGGGGCCAGGCTCTGGGGTGTGACTGCACAGCCACTCCCTCGCCGACATCCAGTGCTGGTCAGGACACACTCCCCGGGAACCAGGTTCCCTGGTCCACCTGTCTATGGGGACGCCTACTGATGAGGTGTGATCGCCCCTATGTTTCTGACGCTCAGGAGGAAGGGGACGCCTTTCTTTAACTTGGTGTACACGGGAAACTAGACTCTCACTTAAGGGGAACACACAGTCGGCCATTCCCTGCACCACACCCTGGGATGTCTTCTTAAGAATCTACAGGCCCTAGGGTTCGCTCAGGACTTATGTCCCAAGCACCTCATTTTCTATTGCAATACCGCTTGGCAGCAACAAAAAATTAGACAATGGGTCCTAATGGCCTGAGAATGGTACTTTAGATTTCCAAATTCTCATTGACCTTGGTAACTTCTGCTGCCAGCAGGGCAGATGGCCTGAGGTCCCGTATAGCCAGGTTTTTTTACACTCAAGGACACATCCTTTTCTCTGTAACAGCTGCTCTCCCTCACAGATTTTTCTTCCTCACTCAAAGCCTCCCCTCCCCCCATCTCAAATCCTCCTCCTCCTTCACCACTTTTGATCCCGCTGACCATTCCTCAGTCCCCCAGCCTATAGCTCCTGTCTCAACAGCCTGAGAGTCCACCACCCTATCCAGCGGATCCCACTGTCACCATCCTATCTTATACCTGCTCCGGAGCAAGTTTTTGGCTCTCTTCTTCCCCCGACTCTGGCTTTAGTCTTAAAGTGCCCCCTTGGGGAGATTGCTGGTGTCAAATCTGGCCTCATGCCCAGGGCCTCGTGAATATTCTCTGCTGGCAAGCCCCTGCTCTCCCACTCAGAGCAGATGTTGTCCCTAACCGGATCCAAAATGGAATTATCAAGAAGAGTAGACAGATCACAGGTCTTGAGACCACATGGTTCTCTGCCTGCTAGAAGGACTGAGAAAGGCAACCCACAAAGCAGTTAATTATTAAAAATAAGCAGAGGTCACCTAGGAAAGACATGAAAATCCAGCAGTCTTCCTCTCTCACCTTACACAGGCCATGAGAAAATACACCAACCTTGACCCTATACGTCCAGAAGGAACTAAACCCCAAAAGAGACTTTTAAACATGACCTTTAAGGTTTTTAATGATAGAGACAAAGAGACCCAAATCCAAAAAACGAAGATGAGATCAGGCCAAGGCTGAGGCCCAGAAGAAGGCTTTTCAGCCCCTAGCCACCACTCTCATAAACCCCAAATAAAGTGCCTGTCCTCCAACCAAGGGTAAGTCAGGGGCTAAGCCTCCTCCGGGCCCATGCTTCAAATGCAACAAGAAAGTACACAGGACCAAGTCCTGCCCAAACCTGAGACCCTGCCTGGGTCCTGCCCAAGGTTCGGGAGGGAAGGCCACTGGAAATCAGACTGTAGTCTGGCCCCTTCAGGTCAGACCTCAGCAAGGCCACCCTCTGGATCTGGTTTGGAGCTCCCAGACTTCCTGGGACCGGCCACCGAAGACTGAAGCTGCCCAGGTCCCAAGAGGGCCCCACAGACTTACACCACCAGGAGAGTGCTTTGGGTAACGATTGTGGTGACAGGTAAGCTGATCTCCTTTTTAAGGGGCCCCCGGGCCACTTATTCTGCCCTCTCTGAATTTGCTGGGACCCTTGTCCCCTCCTCAGTCCCTGTTAAGGCGGTTGATGGATCAGTCTCACAGTCATTAGCTACCTCACCTCTACACTGCATCTTACTAAATACCCCTTCCCCACTCTTCTTGCCCAACAGGAGGGGTACACGCCTCTCTTACCATGGACTTTGCACGCTGTTGTAGTTATTGGATGGATATCTGTCTTCTCTTCCAGATTTGAGTTTGTAGTGGACAGGACTATGCTTTACTAATCTGTGATCTTTAGGAGCTGGTGTAAAATCAGTTCTTAATACACATTTATGGAGTGAGTCATTTAAAGGGGAGATAGGCACCTCGAAGTACTAAAGGATCAAAACTGCCACTGAGGTGGGGAACCCGGATGTGGAAGATAACAGGGTTGCTGGTGCTGGAGGGTAATTTGAGAAATCTACTCTGTCATACTAAGATGGTGGGTTTTAGCGGAGTCCCTGGGGCAATAGTGCATCATTGAAACGAACAGGGAAGCTGGTTTTGTAGAGAAAAAGAAAGATTCCTTTTCAGATAGACACATTCTGAGGAGACAGGGGAGAACTTAGGACCAATGTCATAGTCAACAGCCATCAAAGGGGTGCCTGATGCAGCTGAGTGAGCTGTTGCATGAAGGAAGCATGTGTGAGGGAGAATCAGAGGCAGGTGGGCTGGGTGGAGGGCAGCTGATGTCAGCATGGGGCTGAAAGTGCACCCAAGCGAGAAGGTAGCCATTGTGACAGAGACAGGAAGAGAAGCAGCAGTGCGAGGCAGGGCCATAGCAGGCCGCCCAGAAGCAGAGACGGAAGGTCACATGGTCAGAAACTGCTGCAGAGGATCCTAGGTGGACAGAGAATGGGGGTCAGATTTGGCTGTTAGAAGTCACTGGTTACATCAATCCTTTAGCCCCTGGGGCCAGGCTTAGTGAGAGTGCCCCCAGTGGCCAGGACAGTGATACCAACAGAGGAGCTGGAGAGAGGAGAGAGGGAGAGTACTTACAGAAATACAGTGGAAGTTCTTTCTTCTTGTCCGTGCTGTCCATCTTCATTTAGTTGAAGCCTTTCAATGCGGTGGCAGAATTTAAAGAAGAAAGTGAACAGCAGGAGCTCCATGTCAGTTTGGACACATATGCTCATTTCATAGAAAGTGAAAATATCTTTCATAAAGTTTTCATCCCGAATCTCATAAAAACAGTGCAGCAAATGCCAAGAATATGCGTCTAGGTTCAGTTGCTTCAAAAGGACCTCCCTTTGGACCAAGTGCATCAGAGAGGAAAACCTCTTCTGAGACAGGCTGCATTTGAAGATGCTCTTCATCTCGCTCATCCCCTGATCACTCAAAAGGCCAAACAGGAAACGTATGGTTGGTTCCCCAAATAGGTCATGCCTGTCATATACATCTGTCAAGTCTGTTATAAATTTGATTTCATTAAAGCTATCACATTTGAATACGCTATCGCCTAAAGCACATGACATTGCTGCAAAGAACTCCTGGAAGCACAGGTGAATGAAGCTGTAGCTCTGAGGGGTAGGGTGCTCTCGAAGAACACCCATGTTTAAGAGACTGGAGATGTTGTCCCCATTTAACCCATGTTTGCTGAAGTCCTCGAGGCTGAACAGAGTCTTTCCTTGCCAGGTGCCTTCAGCAGCCAGAGAGCAGAAGCCCCTCAGCTTGGTCTCGAGGGACTGAGCCTGGAGAATGTGGAAAAAGTAGTGGAGACAGAGGGCTGTGGTCGTCTGGGAGGTCAGTGAGAGTGGTTGCTCCTGCTCCATCTGCTGCTTCAGGCAAGTGCAGACCAGCCAGGACATCAAGGGCATGAGACACATGGTGAAGAGAGCCAGGTTGGATTCAACCAAGGTAAAGGCTCTTATCGCTTGCCTCCTATCTGTGAAATATTTGTAGAAATAGTCCTTCCTGGCTGACTCAGAGAATCCCAGGACCTCCACCCAGCGAGGATGCTTTAAAGAAGGAATGAGTTTTCTCAGAGCTGTGATTCGAGCTGTGATCAGCAGGGAAGCCGTGGGAAGTAAGGTTTTCTTCAGCAAACTGCCCAGCAGTGTGTGCACCTGCTGCTGCTGGCTCCAGTGTGGACAGAGCTCAGAACTCTGCTCCTTCAAGTCCCATTTGGGTTCATCTAAGTTATCAAGAATGAAGAGCAGCTGCTCTGGCTGAGACAGAATCTGCCCAATGGGAGCATCAGGAGCTGCCCAGTCTTTTGTGATGAGCTCAGCGAGACTCATGGTCTCTGACTGGGCCAGCTCTCTGCAGTTGAAGTAGAAGACATGCTTGAAGAGGTCCTTGAACAGCCAGCCTTCCTCCCAGCCTCTCCTCACCTGCCTGGCCAGGGTTGACTTTCCGATTCCAGCAACTCCATGCACCACGACAGTGGGAGGCTGTTTCTGGGTACTCAGGCCTGGGCCAAATAAGTCTCCAATCTCCATCAAATGTATTTGTTCACTTATCTCTTGATTCAGGACACCATAGCCCCTGGGTTGAGATCTGAATAGAAGTAGCAGCTGTATGAATTTTTGGTGCAAATATTCATTTCTCCATGACTGTGTGGGGTGGGAACTCTCTCTTCTTTGGTTCTGGTATTTTTCTTTGATTCCTACAGAAACAAGAGAAAGATGGAACATTTGTTTAATGGTTTCTCCATTTATTCATTCCACAATTGTTTTTTGAAGTCACTTGAAGCTACACACTGTGGTGGCTGCTGATAGAGGTACATTCTTTTCAGATGGTGGAGGAAATATGGGTTTTTGGGGAGAAGATCCCTGCTCAAGTTTTGACTTGAGCAAATCATTCTCATAGTGTGATGCTTCTTCTTTCTGCAAATATTAATCAATGGCTAACACTGCCAGACACTGATTTAGAGGCTTGGGATAAAGAGTGAACAAATGGACACCCCTGTTTGCTCTCATTAATTCCATGACCTGAGCTATTAGCTCCACTGAGCTTACAATTTTTTATTAATAAATTGTAAGTGGTCATGGTCGAGTGAAGGAGATAATGGATGGTGAAACAGATACTATTGATTCCTGACAGAACTCTCTTTGCACCCACCACTGAAGTACATGCCAAGGATAATCTGCTACAATCACCTCAGGTCATCTGTCTGAGGGCTCTCTCCAAGGCAATGAGCATGACAGGCCAGAAACCCCATGGAATTAAAGCTCCAGGATGAGTGCTTAACCCCTGACAGAGGCAATTCCCTGTCCCCCAGCAGAGACATCTCTGACGTGTGTTCTCTGCTGTCTCCTGGAGATCCCTATTACATCGAACCTCAGTTGCTCTACAATGCAGGTTTCATTCTTACCTTACCTTACCTTACCTTACCTTCCCTCTTCTCTCTCCTAATGGTGCTTCCAGGAAACCATTTCCTGAATAAGCCACCTGCTCTCCAATTTAGTGTCAGGGTCTGCTTCCGGGAGAAAACACCTGGACAGAGAAGAAAGGGGTTTGTGAACAGTGAGAAGCTGAGCACATGTCAGGGACTGTGTGCTTGGGAAGGAACTCAAGCTCATGTCTTAGTCAGATTTCAAATCGAATTACTGTTACATCCTCTTCCCTTCAGAATATTTTGAGTGACTCTTACTTTCTTCTTAAGGGAATGTTTGAGATGATGCAAGTGACCCACCTGGGATCCTGAAACCCAGTTCATCTTGGGAAACCTGCTGGACCTTCAGAGCATCTGGGGCCAATTTTCACCTGTAGCTTGGTGAGAATAGGATATTAGGGGCTCACTCCCTCCTCTGGAATCATGATCTAATGATCCACTCTTACTGTCTCTTGTGAAAACATTTCTGGCAAAATGAAGATCTTCCGTATGGCCACTCTGCGTCATGGCTATGCCCGCCCCCTTCCCCCCGCCCTGCCTCACCCCAATATGAGTCCTGTGATTGCCTGAGGTGCCAAGAGAGGGCTTAGGTCTTTTGGTGCCATGTTCTCCAAAATATCCTGGTTTTAATGCATCTGCTTGCATTCCACATATCTAAATCCTCTTGATTTAGTAAAACTTTCAAAATTCTCCCCCACCACCAATAATTCTAACAAGTTACATTTTTAAAAAAATATATTTTATTGATTTTTTACAGAGAGGAAGGGAGAGGAATAGAGAGTCAGAAACATCGATGAGAGAGAAACATCGATCAGCTGCCTCCTGCATAGCCCCCACTGGGAATGTGCCAGCAACCAAGGTACATGCCCTTGACCGGAATCGAACCTGGGACCCTTCAGTCCGCAGGCCGACACTCTATCCACTGAGCCAAACTGGTTATGGCAAACAAGTTACATTTTAATATTAGGCTTTGGACCAGGGGTTGGCAAACTATGGCCAACTCTTGATGACCAACCTGTGTCCTAAGGATGTTTGAAAGAGTCAAAGAAGACTATTTCATGACATGAAAATTATATAAAATTCAAGATCTGCAAAGAAGTATGTACATCCAGGTACATGAAACTCTTAAGTTCTGATACAGATCCAACTCTAAAAGGACATCACCTATCACATTATAATAAAATTGTCAAAAATGAAAGACAAAGAGAATATGAAAGCAGCAAAAGAATGACTGATCACATACAAGGGGACTCCCACAAAACTATGAGCAAGTTTCAGCAGAAACTTCACAGTTCAGGAGGCAGTACATGACATATTCATAGTGCTGAAAGAAAAATAGTCAAGAATAATTGACCCAGGAAAGGTTCAGAAATGAAAGAGCTATAAAGGTATTTCCAGGTAAACAAAAGTTGAGGGAGTTCATACAACACCATTAGAGCTGACTCAGAACAAATGCAAAAAGACATTCTCTAAGCTGAAATAAAGAATGCTAATTGGAAACATGAAAACAGGTGAAAGTATACATCTCTTTGGTAAAGGTAAATATATAGTCAAATTCAGAATATGCTGTACGGTAATGATGGTAAATATCTCTAGTAGAGTGGTTCAAAGACAAAAGTATTGGCCAGTGCTGTGGGGCTGGGGTAGTCAGGCTGGAGCAAATCCTGGGGCTGGTGAAGGGGGCCATGGAGGCACTAGAACAGGACAGTAATGTTGGTCTTAGAAACTCTTCAGGGTATGCAGTGGGTTATTGGATGCTGATCAGGCACCTGACTTTAGCATTGTAACAGCTTCATAGACTAGGTGAGAATGTGAGTGGATTGGCCCTATCACTTTAGACAGTTCAGAGTTTATATGTTCCTTTTGTACAAGTGATTTTGCAGATTACAGTTCTCTGCTGAGATTTGAGTGTGATTTGAGGATTTGGGGAATACCTGCAGCTTTGTAACTTCAGAGGTGCAATCAGCTAAAACATTCACCTTTTAAAACAATATATATTTTGTTGATTTTTTATAGAGAGGAAGGGAGAGGGATAGAGAATTAGAAACATCAATGAGAAACATTGATCAGCTGCCTCCTGCACATCCCCTACTGGGGATGTGCCCGCAACCAAGTTATATGCCCTTGACTGGAATCGAACCTGGGACCCTTCAGTCTGCAGGCCGACGCTCTAGCCACTGAACCAAACCAGTCAGAGCAAACATTCATCTTTTGAGGAATTGTATTTTGCCAGTTATCTCTCCTAACTGAGTGCCAAAGGGCTCTGTGAAAGATGACAGAAGTTATTGTTATAGGCAAGGAGACTAAATTGTCCAGAAGGACCAAAAACTTTACATCAAGAAGAATCAGTGTATGTGGCTGCTGAATGACTCCAAGATGTGGTGGCAGGTGAGGACGTGGCCAACAGAACAGGCCACAGTGCTGTCCAACTATGTGGAGAGGAAGAACGGCCTGAAGAAGGGCTCCCTCATGAAGAACCTGAAGGACACACCATGCCTCGGCAATACCAAGAGTAAGACCAGCATGTGGGATTGTCCCTAATACCCAGCACCAATGCTAAGTACCCTGACAATGGGGGGAGGTGGTGCCAACTGCATCCAGGACCTTAACATCCTGGACTGTGAAAATTTGCCTACATGATGGAGGGGTAGATGAACTAATCCTGGTAAAGGCGCCTGGTGTCACTGTCATGAGGAGTGCAGCAATGGCTGGTGGTGTGGCAGCTACAACTGGCCTTTGGGCTTGTTCCCCTAAAACCACTTTCTGAGGAGGTGGACAAGCTGACCACCGAGTCCCCCAGCTTCCTCAGCCTTCTGCAGGGCTCATCCCCAAGCAAAGGCCAGGGCACTGCATCCTGCATGTGGTCCATAAATTGTACCCTTTCAGCTTGGCCACCGAGAAACTCAACTTCCAGAAGAGAGAGACCATGAAGGCAATTGAGAAGCCCAAGAACTATCAGGAGAGGGGGAAATGCAAAAATGCCTGGGAGCAGGCAGGCCTTGTTCCCCTCAAACTACATTGTGGTCTTCAGCCACAGGCCTGCCCTGTCCACGTCAAATGCCCCATACATTACATACCTGAGGTAAGGGCAGTGGGTGCTTTGCAGGTACTATGGAAATAAAACGCCACCAGGCCACATGTGCCCTCAATAGGGATGCCAGAGGGTGACTTCCTTATTGGGGACAGCAAATCCTCACCCAGTGACTTGTCATGTGTCTCTCAAAGCATCAGAGAGGAATGAACATTTCAAGGTGCAGCTTGTGAAGAATAACATATTTTTCCATGTATGACACCCCCGTGTATAAGATGGCCCCCACTTTTCCAACCCCAAATTAAGAAATCAATATTTTAGACATAAAACAAAACACATTTTTATTTAGTAATTACAACAGGTAATGTTTACATACCAGTACTATGATATCATACAGCCTATCACTTTATTCAGCCTCTGTTGCATCACTGCTCTCTTCTTCATCACTATCAGTTCCAGACATATCAATTTCTTCAACTCCTATTATATCACTGCTGTCTTCTGAGTCACTGTATATATATATGTGAGATAATCCTCATAAACTGGTGCCATATTCTGAGCTAACTTTGTTCACGTTCTCATGTCCAACCCTTCTCTCCTCATGAAATTGAAGTACCATTTTCCCTCTTGTAAAATCAACAATACTCATTTTGCTTGCAAACATTCTTGCCTGACATTGAATAAGCTTGGTTGACACACATAAGCCACTCTGGTGCTGCTCCATAGCCCAAGTCTTAAGCCTCTGCTCCCATTTTTGCTGCTTTTCCTCTTAAGGCCTCCCCCTCCTCCTCCTCCTCCTCCTCCTCCTCCTCCTCCTCCTCCTCCTTCTTCTTCTTCTTCAAAGGATTATGCCCTTAATTTTATTTTTTTTAATTAAATCTTTATTGTTCAGATTATTACATTTGTTCTTCTCCCCCCCGCCCCATAGCTCCCCTCCACCTAGTTCCTACCCCATCCTCCACCCTCACTCCCCACCCACTGTCCTCATCCATAGGTGCACGATTTTTTGTTCAGTCTCTTCCTGCATCCCTCACACCCCTTTCCCCCCCAAGAATAGTCAGTCCATTCCCTTTCTATGCCCCTGATTCTATTATAATCACCAGTACATTCTGTTCATCAGATTATTTATTCACTTGATTTTTAGATTCACTTGTTGATAGATGTGTATTTGTTGTTCATAATTTGTATCTTTACCTTTTTCTTCTTCTTCTTCTTCTTCTTCAAGAATACCTTTCAGCATTTCATATAAAACCGGTTTGGTGGTGATGAGCTCCTTTAGCTTTTTCTTATCTGTAAAGCTCTTTATCTGACCTTCAATTCTGAATGATAGCTTTGCTGGATAAAGTAATCTTGGTTGTAGGTTCTTGGCATACATCACTTTGAATATTTCTTGCCACTCCCTTCTGGCCTGCAAAGTTTCTGTTGAGAAATCAGCTGACAGTCGTATGGGTACTCCCTTGTAGGTAACTGACTTTCTTTCTCTTGCTGCTTTTAAGATTCTCTCTTTGTCTTTTGCTCTTGGCATTTTAATGATGATGTGTCTTGGTGTGGTCCTCTTTGGATTCCTTTTGTTTGGGGTTCTCTGTGCTTCCTGGACTTGGAAGTCTATTTCTTTCACCAGGTAGGGGAAGTTTTCTGTCATTATTTCTTCAAATAGGTTTTCAATATCTTGCTCTCTCTCTTCTTCTGGCACCCCTATAATTCGGATGTTGGTATACTTGAAGCTGTCCCAGAGGCTCCTTACACTATCTTCGTATTTTTGGATTCTTTTTTCATTTTGCTTTTCTGGTTGGGTGTTTTTTGCTTCTTCGTATTTCAAATTGTTGACTTGATTCTTGCGATCCTCTAGTCTGCTGTTGGGAGTCTGTATAATATTCTTTATTTCAGTCAGTGTATGCTTAATTTCTAGTTGGTCCTTTATCACAACCTCGAGGGTCTCATTAGATTGCTTGTAGATCTCATTAAGTTTATCGGCAGTTTCTAGAAAATTCTTGAAAAACCTTAAAAGTGTGGTTTTGAACTCTATATCCAGTCATTTGCTTTCCTCCATTTCTGTCATTTGTGTCTTGTTTCTTTGTCTCCACATTTTTTATGCTTCCCTGTGTTGATAAAGTGGTTTTCTGTGCTAAGTGTCCTCTAGGGCCCAGTGGTTCAGCCTTCCTGATTACCTGAGGAGGACACTCTTGATGCACCCCCTTGTGGTCTTTGTGCACAGTCTTGTTGTAGTTAAGCCTTGATTATTGTAGGTATCACTGGGAGGAATTGACCTCCAGGCCAATTGGTTGTGAGAATCAGCTGTGTCTGCAGTGGGAGAACTTCTGTGCCGGAGACACCCCTCCGGGGCAAGACTTGCTTCAATGGGGCTTTGTTGCTCACTGAGTCTGCCCCCTGAGTGTGTCCTTTATGGTTCCATGGAGCTTCAAACTGGATGGTCCCACTCTGACCTCTGGGTATACTGGCTCCTGGATCTCTAGGGAGGTGCTAATCTAGCCTTGCCTTAGGCTATCCAGAAAAAGCCTCCCTGCAGGGCTTGGGCAGGGCGGGTCCCATGGGATCAACAGGGCGGGGCTAGCACTTATGGCTGCTCTCAGAGTCCCTGCTTCTCAGTGTCTCGGCAATTGCTGCAAGCCCTTCTGAGAGAAAGCTGCCCTCGAGTTCCAACCCATGCCAGACAGTCCCGCTTCTCCAGTATGAGTCTGGGTCCCCAGAGACTCGCCCGGAACTGGAGCTCAGAGCCTGAGACTCCCTCCTGATTGAAAATGACAACCGGGACCTCAGCCACCAGCCCGCTCTGTGTACGCCTCTGTACCTTAGTATTTTACTTCCGCACCGCACCTCCTCTGAGTCTGGGTATGCTTTTCTCTTTCCTTCTAGTTGTAGAATTTCCACTCTGCCAGCCTTCCTGTGGTTCTGGATGATGTCCGTTCCATCTTTTAGTTGTATTTTTGAAGTGGTTGTGCGAGGCAGCAAACTCCGGTGTTTACCTATGCTGCCATCTTGGTTTCTCCTCAAGTCCTTCTTCGTTTTTGGCATTTTAAGGAGTCGTTCTTCCTGTTTTTTCCACTCTCTGATCATACACTCAGTGGGAGGGAGTCCAAATTGTCTCTCTGTAGCTCTATTTTCATGCTCTTTTGCATAACTTTTTACATTCACTTTGAATTTTGTGGAGTAAGACAATTGCTTACCAGTATTTACCTTTATTTTTTGACATCTTTATAGGCTCAGAATGCTCCAGTCCACACTCTCCACCTCCACCTCCAATTATAGCATCAGCTGATGTCAGTAACAATAAGGCTCGTGATTGGAGGAAGCCTGTTTGATAAGGTATGGGCAGCTACACACTAATGAGGCTCCCTCCTCAGCTGACATCTGTGTATAAGATGCACCTCGATTTTCAGTCTAACGATTTTATTTTATTTTTTAAAGAATTATTACATATTTTTATTGATTTCGGAGAGGAAGGGAGAGGGAGAGAGCGATAGAAACATCAATCATGAGAGAGAATCGTTGATTGGCTGCCTTCTGCATGCCCCACACGGGGATCAAGCCCACAACCCAGGCATGTGCCCTTGACCGGAATCAAACCCAGGACCCTTTAGTCCGCTGGCCGATGCTTTATCCACTGAGCCAAACCAGCTCGGGCCAATCTAATGATTTTAGAAAAAAATAGCATCTTATACATGGAAAAATATGGTATCTACTGCATTAGGCAATGGAGGTTTCCAACCAGGGACAGGTGGTGGAACACTACAAAAAGGCACCCATCCTCACCAGTGAGCATGGGGAGAAGCTGTACCTCATCGGAGTGCTTCAGTGATGTCCTCCCAGGGCCCTGCCACCTCCAGGCCTTGGTGCCACACTTACAAACCCAGAGCTGAGTGGGTGGCTTTAAGAAGACATGGTGGGTCACTGGCTCCCCTATGGTCTCATCTGTTCAGTGGTTCTTCCCCTACTGCAGTGATTCTCAACCTTCCTAATGCCCAGACCCTTTAATACAGTTCCTCATGTTGTGGTGACCCCCAATTTCATTGTTACAATTTGAACATAATTAAAGCATAGTGATTAATCACAAAAACAATATGTAATTATATATGTGTTTTCTGATGGTCTTAGGTGACCCCTGTGAAAGGGTTGTTTGACTCCCAAAGGGGTCTCGACCCACAGATTGAGAACCGCTGCCCTACTGGCTTCCTTTGCCTGGTTGATGTTTCTGTCCAAGTTCTTTATTTCTAACTGCCTCCCCCTTGCCATCCCAGGCCCTCATTCCAGGGTCCAATGCCACCCCTCTCTACTGTGGTCAGTTTTAGAGAATGAAAGATGGAAGAGCGCAAGTTTGTCCAGTTTATTCTTCTCAATTAGAAACAGCCATAGATTCTCCAAACAGTTATACTGTCAGCACCCCGATAGTGGGGCCAATGGAGATGCACTGAAGCTGCCCTTGGTGAAGTGACCCAAGTGCCCTTCATGGTGAAGGTCCCTGGTCCCAGCAGCCTTTGTTGGGGTCCTTTGCCCATACTTGGCTCTGTGACTGTCCAGGGAGTGAACAAGTTTGCTGGTAGCAATACTGGATCCACCAGTGAGACAGTAGTGAGGAAGTTGTCCAGTGCCTTTGGGGTTGTGCTTGCAATAAAGAAAGAATTTCCTTGGAATTCAACCTGGAAGACGGATAGCTCACTTGGAAAGACAGATGTTTTGGTACTTTACCCCCAAATACACTTCCTGCCTATGCATTATCCTCTTGTCTACCCCCTTCCCTGGCTTGTTTAAATTTCACAATTATGTATTTAATTCTCAAAGTAATATGTATCTGTGCTCATTTGTGGACACTAATACAAATGATTAAGGAAAACACCTGATCTTAGGGAAGGGTAGCTAATAACACTTAACTCACACAGACATACCATACACAGAGTGGCCAGATTATTATGACCACCTGACATTTGTAGGCAAATTAGCTATAATTTCACGCTGAATTTGCTAGAGGGCCAAACCATTATAAATAGGGAAGCAGGTTGTTTACTACGACAGTAGAAGTGATTTTTTTCTGAAGATATGGGTAAACAACTCGATTTAACAGCCTTTGAACATGGCATATATATATACACTGAGTGGCCAGATTATTATGACCACCCCATCAGTACTTTGTTGGGCCACCTTTTGCCTTCAATACTGCTGAGGTTCTTCTTGGCATTGACTCCACGAGATGTTGAAAGGTGATGAGAGGAATCTGACACCATGCCTGATGAATAGCACTGTCCAGTTCTGTGAGATTTGATGGTTGTGGAACCAGCTGCCTGATGGTTCTTTTAACTTCGTCCCACAAATCTGGTGATTGTGGGGGCCACCTAAGCAAGGTAAAGTCTCCCTCATGTTCTTGAAACCACTCCTGCACAATATGAACACCATGGCATGGTGCATTGTCTTGTTGGAAGAAGCCATCTCCATTGGGATACGCCATCAACATGATAGGATGAACTTGATCAGCAACAATACTTAGGTATGTTGTGCTATTCAGATGTTGTTCCACACGAATTAAAGGGCCCAAATCATGCCAGGGAAACATGCCCCAAACTATAACACTGCCCCCACCAGCTTGAAGGGTTGTACTCATGCATGTAGGGTGCATGCTTTCATGCTGTTTCTGCCAAATTCTCACTCTGCCATCTGCATGATGCAACTGGAAACGTGACTCATTGGACAACATGACTTTTTTCCAATGCTCGACTGTCCAATCCTTGTGTTCCTGTGAGAATTGGAGACGTTTTATCTTGGTAACTGCAGACAGCAAAGGTGTTCGAACAGGCCTTCGACTTCCATATCCCATATGATGCAGTGTATGGCTAATTTGCCTACAAATGTCAGGTGGTCATAATAATCTGGCCACTCAGTGTATATATATGCCATGTTCAAAGGCTGTTAAATAGCGTTGTTTACGCATATCTTCAGAAAAAAATCACTTCTACTGTCGTGGTAAACAACTTGCTTCCCTATTTATAATGGTCTGGCCCTCTAGCAACTTCAGCGCGAAATTACAGCTAATTTGCCTACAAACGTCAGGTGGTCATAATAATCTGGCCACTGTGTGTGTGTGTGTGTGTATGTGTGTGTGTATGTTTAAATTTTCTTTACAGGTAAGTGTTTCAATGTTTACAAAAGAATATGTGATTGGTAATAGGAGTCAGAATGTTTATGAAGAAATTGCATTCTTTTCTCTTTACATTTGAACTTCTTTATTTAAATATACAGCCTTGAGCCCTATCTGCTTTGGCTCAGTAGATAGAGGATCAGCCTGTAGACTGAAGGATCCCGGGTTCAATTCCAGTCAAGGGCACATGCCTGAGTTGTGGGCTCAATCCCCAGTAGGGGGCTTTGTAGGAGGCAGCCGGTCAATGTTTCTCTCTCATCATTGATGTTTCTATCTCTCTCTTCTTCTTTTCTGAAATCAATAAAAATATGTTTTAAAAAATATAAACAGCCTTGAGAAGACACTCCTATATTGAAGAAGGGGTCTTGACACCTCCTAAACCTGCATGCTCAGTTTTCTGGCTATTGTAATAAAAATATTATGGCAAAACTATGTGTGATTATCTTTGGTAAACTCTGACTCAATGATGTGACAGCAATGACTGAGCCATTACTGAATACTCTGTGCCTAAAGGGAGGAGTTTAACAAATTTATTAGTTATGTGTGTTAATTTCTGTCACAACATTTTTATTATATTGAAATAATAAATTTATTGGATGAAACTCCAAGAGGAAACAAGAACAAAAGTATTAAAAATAACTCATGCAAACACACACACAAACACACACACCTGCAAATATCTCGTGCAGATTAAAATAATTGGATAATGGATACACAATATAAAAGATGTAAATTGTGATCACAATGAAGGAATAAAAGGGTATAATTTTTACATGTGATTGAAATTAAGATGTTATAAGTTTGAAATAGACTAATAATTATATGATATTTTATGAACATTTCATGGTACACACAAAGACAAACCACTAGCAGATACACAAATGAGAAAGAAAGGAATCATAGCATACCACTATAGAAACTCATCAAATCACACACAGCAAGAGAGGAAGAAAGAATAAAAGAAGTATATAACAGCTACAAAAACAATGGATAAATCCTTTCCTATCAATAATTTGAATAAAAAGCATTACCTGCTCTAATGACAAGATAGAGTGACTGAATGGATTAAAAATAAAAACAAAGTAGCCAAAGCCGGTTTGGCTCAGTGGATAGAGCGTCGGCCTGCGGACTGAGGGGTCCCAGGTTCGATTCCGGTCAAGGGCATGTATCTGGGTTGCGGGCACATCCCCAGTGGGAGATGTGCAGGAGGCAGCTGATCGATGTTTCTCTCTCATCGATGTTTCTAGCTCTCTATCTCTCTCCCTTCCTCTCTGTAAAAAATCAATAAAATATATTAAAAAAACAAACAAACAAACAAACAAACAAAAAAAAAAAAACAAAGCACAATAAAATTCAAGATCTGACTATATGCTGCCTACAAGAGACTCTCTTTGGCTTAAAAAACACACTTGGGCTAAGGGAAAAGGATAGAAAATATTCAATGCAAATGAAAACCAAAGAGAGCAGGATTAGCTATTATTATGTCAGACAATGAAGCTTGAGCTTGTAACCATCACTGCCAGGGCCTGGGGGCAGGAGGAGGGAGAGTGGCACAGAAGGAAGAGAAAAGGGGACATGGAAACTGGGGGTGAGGTCCTCACAAAGCAGCAGCAGGGTGGAGGGAGAGATCACTGGGTCTGGGTTCCAGCCCTGGCTGTTTCCAAGTGCTGTGTGAGCGTAGATTTGGATGCTGGCATGAAAGGAGAAAGAGGCAAAGGTGTAGCTGAGATTTCCAGCCCAGGTGACTCCGTATGTGGAGGCTGAAATCAGAGAAGTCAGGAGAGGGGACTGGCTTGAGCTGAGGAATAGGCCTACCCTCCTCTTGGGGTTCACCTGGAGAACAGAGTCTTCCTTGGAACTTTCTGGACCACCCAGACCCCAGGGAACTTCAGAGTTATTATGACCCCAGCTGTGCCTGGCCAAGGACCATGTTACACATGGCATCTGGTTGGGTAAGATTCCCTGCCTGGCCTGCTTGGATCTCAGTTTACCCATCTTTCAAATTGGAGGGGGTGTAACCTCAACATTGGAATGTTCCTGAAAGATCACTCCTAGGCCTACTGACCCCACCACCCTGGTTTTTCCATTCTTCTTATGGTGTTTTTTTTTTTTTTTTCTATTTTGAGTCTTTTTTTTTTTTTTTTTTTCCGCTTAAAGTATTACAAAGGGTATTACATAAGTGTCCTTTTTTCCCTCCCGCCCTTGACAAGCCCCTGCCCTCCCTTACCCCCCAGTGTCTTATGTCCATTAGTTATGGTTATATGGGTGCATACAAGTCCTTCGGTTGATCTCTTAACCCCCCCTCTCCTCCCCCCCAACCCTCCCTGGCCTTCCCACTGCAGTTTGACAATCAGTTTGAGGCAGCTCTGCCTCTGTATCTATTATTGTTCAAAAGTTTGTAATGGTCTTTATTATCCATGAATGAGTGAGATCATGTGGTATTTTTCCTTCATTGACTGGCTTGTTTCACTTAGCATAATGCTCTCCAGTTCCATCCATGCTGTTGCAAATGGTAGGAATTCCTTCTTTTTAACAGCAGCATAGTATTCCATCGTGTAGATGTACCAAAGTTTTCTAATCCATTCATCTACTGATGGGCACTTAGGCTGTTTCCAGATCTTAGCTATGGTGAATTGTGCTGCTATGAACATCTGGGTACATATATCCTTTCTGATTGGTGTTTCTGGTTTCTTGGGATATATTCCTACAAGGGGGATAACAGGGTCAAATGGGAGTTCCATTTCCAATTTTTTGAGGAACCTCCATACTGCCTTCCATAATGGCTGCACCAGTCTGCATTCCCACCAGCAGTGCACAAGTGTTCCTTTTTCTCCACATCCTCTCCAGCACTTGTCGTTTGTTGATTTGTTGATGATGGCCATTCTGACAGGTGTGAGATGGTACCTCATTGTTGTTTTGATTTGCATCTCTCGGATGATTAGTGACTTTGAGCATGTTTTCATATGTCTCTTGGCTTTCTGAATGTCCTCTTTTGAAAGGTGTCTATTTAGATCCTTTGCCCATTTTTTGATTGGATTGTTTATCTTCTTTTTGTTAAGTTGTCTGAGTTCCCTATAAATTTTGGAGATTAAGCCCTTATCAGATATGACGTTGGCAAATATGTTTTCCCACGAGGTGGGTTTTCTTGTTGTTTTGTTGATGGTTTCTTTTGCTGTGCAGAAGCTTTTTATTTTGATGTAGTCCCATTTGTTCAGTTTCTCTTTAGTTTCAACTGCCCTAGGAGCTGTATCAGTGAAGAAATTGTTTTGGCATATGTCTGAGATTTTGTTGCCTTTGTATTCTTCTAGAATTTTTATGGTTTCCTGTCGTACATTTAAGTCCTTTATCCATTTTGAGTTTATTTTTGTGTATGGTGTAAGTTGGTGGTCTAGTTTCATTTTCTTGCATATATCTGTCCAATTTTCCCAACACCATTTATTGAAGAGACTATCTTGATTCCATTGTATGTTCATGCCTCCTTTGTCAAAAATTAATTGAGCATATTGGTTCGGGCTAATTTCTGGACTCTCTATTCTATTCCACTGATCTATATGTCTGTTCTTGTGCCAGTACCAGGCAGTTTTGAGAACAGTGGCTTTGTAATACAGCTTGATATCTGGCATTGAGATCCCACCTACTTTGTTCTTTCTCAGGATTGCTGCAGATATTCGGGGTCTTTTTTTATTCCAGATGAATTTTTGGAGAGTTCGTTCAAGATCTTTGAGGAAGGCCATTGGTATTTTAATGGGAAGTGCGTTGAATTTATAGATTGCTTTGGGTAGTATGGACATTTTAATGATGTTGATTCTACCAATCCAAGAACATGGTATATTCTTCCATCTGTTTATGTCTTCCTCTATCTCTTTTTTCAACGTCCTGTAGTTTTCTGAGTAGAGGTCTTTAACCTCTTTAGTTAAGTTTATTCCTAGGTATCTTAATTTTTTTGGTGCTATGGTAAATGGGATTGTTTTTCTAATCTCTCTTTCTGAAAGTTCATTATTGGTGTATAGAAATGCCTCAGATTTCTTGGGGTTAATTTTGTATCCTGCTACATTGCCAAATTCATGTATTAAGTCTAGTAGCTTTTGGATGGAGTCTCTTGGGTTTTGTATGTATAATATCATGTCATCTGCAAATAAGGACAGTTTTACTTCCTCTTTTCCAATTTGGATGCCTTTTATTTCTTCTTCTTGTCTAATTGCAATGGCTAATACTTCCAGTACTATGTTGAACAGGAGTGGTGAAAGTGGGCATCCCTGTCTTGTTCCTGTTCTTAGGGGAAATGGTGTTAGTTTTTGACCATTGAGTATGATGTTGGCTGTGGGCCTGTCATATATGGCTTTTATTATGTTGAGGTACGATCCTTCTATTCCCACCTTTCTGAGAGTTTTTATCAAAAATGGGTGTTGGATTTTGTCGAATGCCTTTTCTGCATCAATTGATATGACCATGTGGTTTTTTTCTTTCAATTTGTTTATGTGATGTATCACATTTATTGATTTACGGATGTTGTACCATCCTTGCATCTCTGGGATAAATCCTACTTGGTCATGGTGTATGATCCTTCTGATGTACTGCTGGATCCGATTTGCTAAGATTTTGTTGAGGATTTTGGCATCTATGTTCATGAGGGATATTGGCCTGTAATTCTCTTTCATTGTGATGTCTTTACCTGGTTTTGGTATTAGGGTGATGCTGGCTTCATAGAATGAACTTGGAAGTGTTCCTTCCTCTTGAATTTTTTGTAGTAGTCTGAGGAGGGTAGGTTTTAGTTCTTCCTTGAATGTTTGGTAGAACTCCCCTGTGAAGCCGTCTGGCCCTGGGCTTTTGTTTGCTGGAAGCTTTCTGATGACTGCTTCAATTTCTTCCATAGTTATTGGCCTATTGAGGTTTTTGGATTCTTCCTGATTGAGTTTTGGAATGTTGTATTTTTCTAGGAATTTGTCCATTTCCTCCAGGTTGTCTAGTTTGTTGGAGTAGAGTTGCCCGAAGTATTGTTTAACAATCATTTGTATTTCTGTGGGGTCTGTTGTTATTTCGCCTCTATCATTTCTGATTTTGTTTATTTGGGACCTCTCTCTTTGCTTCTTGGTGAGCCTGGCTAGGGGTTTGTCAATCTTGTTTATCCTTTCAAAGAACCAGCTCTTGGTTTCATTGATTTTCTGTATTGTTTTTTTGGTCTCTATTTCATTGATTTCTGCTCTAATCTTTATTATCTCCTTCCTTCTGCTCAGTCTGGGGTTTTCTTGTTGCTCTCTTTCTAATTCTTTGAGTTGTAGAGTTAGATGGTTAACTACCATTTTTTCTTGTTTTTTGAGATAGGCCTGTAGAGCTATAAACTTCCCTCTCAGGACTGCTTTCATTGTGTCCCAGAGGTTTTGGATTGTTGTGTTTTCATTGTCATTAGTGTCCAGGATGTTTTTAATTTCTTCTTTGATGTCATCGGTAACCCAATCAATATTTAATAACATGCTATTCAGCTTCCAAGTGTTTGAGTATTTTGGGTTGTTTTTATTGTAGTTTATTTCTAACATTATGCCATCGTGGTCTGAGAAGATGCTTTTTATGATTTCAACCTTCTTGAATTTGTGGAGACTTTGCTGGTGACCCAATATGTGGTCTATTTTTGAATATGTCCCATGAGCACCTGAGAGGAATGTATATTCTGCAGCTGTGGGGTGAAGTGTTCTGAAGATGTCAATAAAGTCCATCTGATCTAGTGAGTCATTTAGGATTGCTGTTTCTTTGCTGATTGTTTGTCTAGCGGATTTATCCAGTGATGTCAGTGGTGTATTAAATTCCCCTACTATGATTGTATTATTGTCGATCTCACCCCTGATATCTTCCAGAAGTTTTCTTATGTATGTGGGTGCTCCTGCATTGGGTGCATATATGTTTACCAGGGTTATATCTTCTTGTTGTATTGATCCCTTTAGTATTATGAAGTGGCCTTCCTTATCTCTGGTTATGGCCTTCACTTTGAGATGTATTTTGTCAGATATAAGTATTGCTACCCCAGCTTTCTTTTCCTTTCCATTTGCGTGAAAGATATTTTTCCATCCCTTCACTTTCAGTCTGTGTGAGTCCCTTCTAATGAGGTGGGTCTCTTGTAGACAGCAAATGTATGGGTCATGTTTTTTTATCCATTCAGCCACTCGATGTCTTTTATTTGGAGCATTTAGTCCATTTACATTTAAAGTTATTATTGAAAGGTACTTGTTTGTAGCCATTTCTTTTTTTGTGTGTGTGTGGCTGTTTTCTTTCTGAGCTTGATATTTCTTCTTTTTACACCAGTCCCTTTAGCATTTCTTGCATGGCTGGCTTGGTGGTGATAAACTCCCTTAGCCCTTTTTTGTCTGTGAAGCTTCTTATTTCCCCTTCAATTTTGAATGATAGCCTTGCTGGATAGAGTATTCTTGGATTCAGTCCTTTGCTTTGCATCACTTTGTAGATTTCCGTCCATTCTTTTCTGGCCTGATGAGTTTCTGTTGAGAAATCATTTGATAATCTAATGGGAGCTCCCTTGTATGTTACTTTTCGTCTTTCTCTTGCAGCCTGTAAGACTCTCTCTTTATCCTGAACATTTGCCATGGTAATTATGATGTGTCTTGGTGTGGGTCTTTTCGGGTTCACCTTGTTTGGGACTCTCTGGGCTTGTGTGACTTTTTTCTTCCCCACCTCAGGGAAGTTTTCTGATATTATTTCTTTGAATAGGTTTTCTAATCCATGTTCATCTTTCTGTTGTTCTGGCACCCCTATTATTCGTATGTTGTTTCGTTTCATGTTGTCCCAAAGTTCCCTTAGGCTCTCCTCCTGTCTTTTAATTTTTTTCTCCATTTGCAGTACAGTTTGAGTGTGTTTTGCTTCCTTGTCTTCTAATTCACTAATTCGGTCCTCCGCTTCTCCCAGTCTACTGTTGATACTTTCAATGGTGTTTTTTATTGCAGCTATGTCGCTCTTCATTTCTTCTTGGGACTTACTTAAGTTGTTGATTTTTTCATCTGTTTCTTCTAGCTTCTTGCATAAGTAGTTGAGTTTTTCATCTGTTTCTTCTTGCTTCTTGAACATGTGGTGCATGTACTCTAGGAACCTTATTCTGAATTCTTTTTCCGTCATGTTGCATATCTCTGTCTCACTTAGCTGCTTTTCTGGCAAGTCCTCCTTTTCTTTCCTTTGGGGGTTTCTTTGTCTACCCATGTTTGATCTCACTGACATGACTAGTTGTTGAGTCGTTCAGTGGCTGGACCCTGGGTGGCAGTGGCCTCTCCCTGGGTGGCAGTGGCTCCTCGGGCTGTGGTTGCTCCTTGGGCGGTTGTGGTAGCAGCGGCTCCTCTGTTGATAGCAGAGCCTCTGGTGGGTGCTGTTCACAGTTGTGGTGGCTCTTCTGGCTGGTGGAGGGAGGCTTCACACACAGCAACTGTTCCCCAGGCAGAGCGTGTGGTGATCAGGAGGCCACTGTTGCTTGAATCTGCTGCGTTGATTTAAAGGCACAAAATACAACACAACAAGGCACAATGTACCAGGCACTGAACACTATTGTATTTACGATATTACTAACCCCAAATAAAGGTGGCCACCCGAGCTAAGAGAGTTGGGAGATAAGGGGGAAAGAAGAGCAAAATGTAGAAGAGAAAAAAGAAAGAAAGAAAAAAAGGAGTGCAAAAATGAAATTGGAAAAAGGGAGGGGAAAAAGAGGAGGAAAAAAAAAAAAGTAAGAGAGAAAAGAGAATGAAGTATAAAAGGGGAAGAGACTATTTATATGCGGAGAAAACTCCTATAGGTCCACCACTAATACCAACAAATTACAGCAACAGATTCCTGGAGATGAATACAAACTACAAACAACCAATAATATCAAGCGACGCAAGGGGAAACAGAAGCACAGAAATAACCAGGGGGGCGGGGGGGAGAGGGAGGGGCAGGAAAATAAAAAGAATAAGCAGTCTAACATCTCAAACAATCCAAAAAAAAAAAAAACCCCAATATACTCGTCAATCAAGCAAACAACAATAAAACACTAGAGAGAGAAAAGAAGAAGAAGAGAAAAAAAAAATTGGATTGTGAAGGAAGATTAGGGAAAGGTGTATAAGGATTTGGAACAGGGGATTGGACGTAGGATATATAAGCAGGGTTAAATTTTGACAGGGGGTAAAAGAATAGGGAAAATCAAAAGCTGGAGTAGGGTAAGAGAAACAGGACAGCAAAAGGGAAAAAGTGGGGAAGATTGTTTAGCACAGAGGCAAATTGAAGTAGAGAAAAATGTTGCTAAAGGAACGATGAAAATAGAATGGAGAACATTAGTCCCAAAATAAAATAAAGACAAAATAAAATGACACTTTAAAAAATGGTAAAATGGTAGCGGTAATAATACTAGTTAAAAATAAAAATGTAGTAGCTGAAGGGGCAAAATCAGGTAATGGAGAAAAAGAAAAAATAAAAAAAATAAAAAAAATATTTTCTTAGTTAAAAGGAGAAAAAGTAATTTAAAAAAATAAAAATAAAAATGTGGAGTAATGCAGGTGCTTCAGATCTTCTACTCTTCTTATTGGCACGCCCGGAATTCAGGAGAATGTTGAGTTTCCCTCTGATACACTGTTCCTCCGTGTTGTAAGCCACAGTCCTGATTTTAAAGTCGGCCGTAAAATCCCCTTATTGCCTTATCTGTATTTACAGAAGAGTCAGTTCGTGGCTCTGCCTCTGGGTGGCAGTGTGTCTGGATTGACCTCCGAGGCTATAAGTTCTCTCTGACCAGTTCTCTGACCAGTTCTCTATTGTACCTGAACCAGCTCCGCCCAGAGTTGGTTCCCCAGGCACCACTCCCAGCTCTGTTTCCCAGGCTCCCCAAAAACAATCTTCCCCTACAAGCTCTGCTAGTGACCCCAACTGGGCAATCACATGTACTGCGGTCAACAATCAAACTCACAGAAGTAAGAGGAAGTGTGCAAACAAGAGCCTGGGAAGCTGTTCGAACTCGCAGGGTTCCACCCTCCAGAGCTGCGCGGAGTGTCTGCGCGGAGTGTCTGCGTGGAGTGTCTGCGCGCGCTCAAGCCCCTGGCAACAAGTAGGCGGCTATCAGGGAAACTCTGAGGCAGCCCTTTTGCATCCAGTCCAACTATGGGCTCATTTATAGTGTTACCTTCTGGCAGCAGCCCTGCGGGAGCCCATCCCTCTTGCGAGTCACGCTGGCCTCTATGGGCGCGGGTTTTGGAGGGCGGAAATTTCCCCCTGCGCCCGCGCGCGCGTTCCTCGCTCCAACCTGAACTGCAAACCGCACCTTTGGGGTAAGTCTAACCTTTCCGTGGAGGGGTGCAGGTCTCCTCTGGCTCTTGCAGTCGCGCTGCTTGCGAGTCGTTGCCTCCGGGTTAGTAGCCGCCGGGTTAGTAGCTGCCGGGTTAGTAGCCGATCTCTGGATGCCGGTAACCGCTTCCCAAGATGACGCGGTCTCGCCGCTGCGCTGGCGCCCAGGGGGAAGTTTCAGCCTCAATCTCTAACCATCCGCATTTTTTAGGAGTTCTCTGTCTTTCCTGGCTGCAGACTGTCTCTCAGCTGAACCTCCCCAGCTTGATCGGGCTGATTGTTACCCGTTTCAGCTGCTCGCCCCTATCTGCTCCCAACACGTCCGTCTAAGCCTCCGCCATTTTTCCTCTCCTCTTCTTATGGTGTTTTATTGGCTCAGGTCCTCATGCAGCTCTTGGCTCACCTGGCTGGGAACTCACTTGCTGCCTTGTAGCCCCACTTGGGGCCTCAGGACAGCTCAGCAAGTCTCACATTTCCAGCTCTGTCCATATGTCAGGCAAGTGTTTCAAATTCTCTCTATGTCTTGGAGGACTCAGGACTCAGGGTCAAAGAATTTCAGCACCTTGGTGGAGGTGAACCCTCTGGGGGAATTCTGCTTGGGTGGAATTGGGGAGTAGGCCAGCTTTTGAGCTTGGGGTGTCAGCATTTTGAAAAACCCTAACTTAACTCTGGTGCCCTGTCACATATAGAAATTTTTTGATATTTGCAACCATAGTAAAACAAAGATTTATATGTTTGATATTTATTTTATATATTTAAATGCCATTTAACAAAGAAAAATCAACCAAAAAAAATGAGTTCGCTTGTCACCTATGACATGCGTGTCATAGGTTTGCCATCACTGGAGTAGGGGGATGGGAGCAATTGGACTGGGGAAGGAGATTAGGGGTTGATGCTTGTTAGTAGGATGGGCAGGAGCCAGGCATTGAAATTGGGGGTTTTCAATGGAGAGGAACTGTGCTGGCAGTTAGAAAGACATGAGCAGAGCAAGGACGATAAGTCAGGTACAGAGGTCACCAGGGTGGAGAGCTCTGGAGGCCTAGCAACTGGCAAAACTTGGAAAACAAGGACTTCAACCCTAGGGTAATCTTACTTTCCCTAACATATCACTGGTCATGGGGTTTGGACTCCCTGACCTTTCATATCTCTGGCTATGCTGTTCAGACCCCCTCTTATGACAGGTCTGGTCTGACCCCACTGGTCTAACACCTGGTGCTGTTCTCGCAGTCAGTCGTAGTCAACAGCTGCTGCTCATTCCTCCCTAGAAATAACATCTGGGCATCAGTTGTATTTCAGCTCCAGGCCCAGAAAGGCAGCCAAACCACTCAGGACCATCTGCATTGACCCTTTGCCCTGGCACAAACCAATCAGTGGAGACCACAACCCTGAAAGGACCCACTTGGAAAGCTGATGGATATTCCATTGAGATCCTCCCTGGGATCTCCCCTAAGATCTCCACTCTTAAAGCTTTTAGGATGGAGGACCCAGTGCGCTCTCCCTCCTGGAAGCATGCCCATGCCTTTCTGCACCCATCCCCTCCCCTCCCATCCCCCATTACCATTACCTTTACCTTCCTCACTCCCAAGCTCCAGGGGCCCTTCTTTTGCTTCTGTAAGTTGTTTTCTGAACTCCTTTGTTCTGCCATCCATTTCTGATACCTCTGCAATTTTCTAAGTAAAAGTTCTCTTACAGTTTGAGTCTTGCCTCTGAATTCTTCCCTAGTCAGAACTCTAATTCCAAGGTTGGTGAACCAAGGTCTGGTCTGACCCCTCTAGTCTAACACCTGGTGCTGTTCTCGCCGTCACAGTCAACAGCACCAGAAAACAAGAGACCCTGTCTTAACTAGGAGAGGTCAGGAGGAACCAGTGAGCCCACTGCAGCCTGCCCCACCCTCTCATTGGAGAATGGTGCCCTGACACTGCTGGGCAACTGTCCTGATGTGGGCTTCAGGAACTTTGCATCTCTGGTTCTGCCTCTACCTCCCCATATATGTCATGACTCCTCTCTGTGCCTCAAGTCCCCTCACATGAGGCTGAGAGCCTCTGCCACCCACAGCTGTCAGTAGTAATAACATCGCGGGGGCAGCAACATTAGCAACAGAACAGTTCATTGAGCACTTGCTAGGAAGTGGACTCTGGGTAGGTATCTAACATGGATTACCTCTTTACCCTCCTACAGTCCAGGGAGCAGATTCCTACCCTCTCATTTTACAGATGGAGAGAAGATGCAGAGAGCAGTGAAGCGACTTGCCCAATGTGGTCGTGCCAGGACTGGAACTTGCTTTTCCCCGACTCCCTTCGGTGCTTATAGCACAAACCAGGCAAGTGGCCTCTTGGGAGGTGGATGTGAAACCCACACCCTCTGCTGGTGCCTCCTGAGAGTCAGCCTCTTGTCTCTCTGGCCCTCTGAGTGTTCCCTCCCAGGTGCTGTGAGGACCCATGGGTTGCTGGGAATGCACTTGGCTGCAGTCTAGCTTGAGCCTGGATCCCCCCTTTGACAGGGCAGTCCCCTGATGGGGTTCAGTGGGTTGTGTGTGGGAAGGATATCAACAGCAGGCAGAGGATATGTTGTCTACTCACCTGACTTCATAGCTGGCTCTTCCTGGGCCCGGGCACACAGCTCGCTCAGGCCCATCTGCTCCCAGGTCTGCAGAGCAAGGTCCCAGGCCTGCTGCTCCCCAAGTTGAGCCACCAGGCATGAGGCTACCTCCTCTGGTTGCGCTGGGGTCACCCCAGGAGAGTGCTGGCAGAGATGCTTATCAGGCAGCCGCAGCAGGAACTCCCTCAGCTGCTCCTTGCTCATACACTCTAACATCTGGGCCAGCCGCTGCTGGACTCGATGGGCCATCTCTGCTGCTCTGGCCATGTCTGCTGCACTGGCCATGTTTGCTGCACTTGTCATCTCAGTTCCGACTCCGAGGGCCTCAGGGATGTTCACTGGAGATGAGGTAGGTGGGGAGGGCATTAGGCAGGTAAAGAATAGCAGTCATTCTTGTCCCCTACCATATCCCAATACCAGACTCCCCCCCCCCCCCCCGCCCCACCGGGGTCATTACTGGTTCCCTGGCAAACTCCTCTTCAGCACTATGAACCCATTTTTGAAATCCTCTTGGTTTCTTCCAATAGATGATGCTGGGAGAAGGGAGGTGAAGGGAAGAGGCAGGGAAAGCCATAAAGGGAGGAGCCCAGAGAAGGCAGAGACATTTGCAGAAGTCAGGTTACTGAGATGCTGGGGTAGGGGCAGTGAGAAGAGTGAAGTGGTGGGGATGGGAGGATGGGATCTTCAGGATACTCACTGTTCTGTGCTCTCCAGTCTTCCCTCCTGTGAGACCCGGAGCTCTGGAGCCACCTTGAGCTTTAATGCTGACAGGAGATGGGGTGAGGGGAGAGGCAAAGCACAGGGTGGGTTTTTAGATCCCAGGGTGGAGCTCAGAGCTGCTTCTCCCAGGTCTCTTCAGAATGCTCCTGGCCCTAGGCAACCAAAGGGGGAGAATGGCCTCACCCAGCCAGAGCCTGAATAGAGGGTGTAACCAGGGGAGAGGTGGGGCCAGTACAGGCCTGCAGAGCTTGTACTACTTATAGCCAGACATCCACAGGCCACATGTACAGGCAGGCCATGGGCATGAGTTCTGGTAGAGTACTGTGGTAATGCATGAGACAGGTCAGTAAGCCAGGACAAGTGGAAGAGGGAAACTGAGCAGATATCTGAACAAACTGGCAGAGCAATTTACAGCAGACACAGAGGTCACCTCCCTAGAGATAACACCTAGTTCTCAGTTGTATTGTGACAGAAGTCCTGAAAAAACCAAGGGACACTTTAAAGAAGCAGAGGGACACTGTTTTAATTACGCAGGGCAGGGGGCGGGGGGACTCCGGGAATAATTTCCAAATCAGAGTGAAGAAACATGCAGAGCCTATCTATATATATTCCGCTGGGGTCTTTGTCTTGCAGATACGGTTCCACCCCCTTTCAGGGGCTTACAGGAAGGCCCCCAGGTGTTGGGGGTTCCCAGGTAATATCCCATGATCTGTCCTGGGGCCAGTGATAATGACCTGCCTCCCCAGGGCAGTGCTTTGTTTACAGTTTTTATGGCCTGACACACCTTGCAAGACCAGTTTCCTCCTCAGTATTTCAGCTCCAGGCTCAGAAAAATAGCAAAACCAGGTAGGTGACACCAGCACCAGCTGCAATGACTAAAGACCCCCTGCCCTGGCACTGACCAATCAGTAGAGACCAGGACCCTGAAAGAGCCCACCTAGAAAACTGATGAATACTCTGCTAAAACCCTCCTCTAGGATTCCCACCTGCAAGAGAGAAAAAAACTCTCCAGTCAAAGGACCCAGCATGTGCTCTCCCTCTGGGGAACACACCCAGGTCTTTTCCTTCTCTCTCTTCTTCCCCCACAGGCACACACCTCCTAAAGTCTAAGGGACCCCACAAGACTTGTAAGCAGGGGAGCCATGGTCAGAAGTAGCTCATCCCAGGCTAACCCCCTGAACCTGTCTCCCTTTTCTCAGACTTCCCAGTGAGCTAAAGCAGCCCTGCCTTGGCTCATTTATTTCCAATAACATTTTTAGAGAACCAAAGCAGCCCAGCCTAGGTCTCTCCTGTGGCCTCTTCTATGCTAAGCCCTTCCTTGTTTTACTGTCCCCAGCTATAATAAACACACCCTCATAGTCACTTGGTCTTGTGTTGTCAAGAACACACATACTGGCCGCCCTTATGCCAACCTGCTCAGGGCCAGGTCCCCTGCCTAATAACATCTGGTGCCCCAGAGGGGACATTTTTTCCTGAGGCTATGGAACCCAGCTGGCTCACTTGCTCTGACTGGGATTGTCTTGTCATGGTATAGAGTGGCAGGATTCCAGAGGAGCCCACCCAGAACCATCTCGTAGACTCAGACCCATGCTAGGTACCAGCTGGGGCCCTCTGGGCCCTACATGCTCCTCATTTTGCATTGGGTGAGTTCCTTTGGAATTCTGGACCTACCTCTCACCCCTATTTTAAGGTAAGAGGCTCACTTTCTTTGATCTGTTTTTTAAAAATCCTTGTGGTAGAGCTAAAGGTTAAGGGTTGAGAGAACCCAGGCTAAGGCAGGACAGGTAGACAAAAATGAATGGCTGTTTTTTAACTCCCAGCCTCAGCCCTCCTTAATATTTCTGCAGTGCCAAAACCGGTTTGGCTCAGTGGATAGAGCGTCGGCCTGCGGACTGAAAGGTCCCAGGTTCGATTCCGGTCAAGGGCATGTACCTGGGTTGCGAACACATCCCCTGTAGGGGGTGTGCAGGAGGCAGCTAATCGATGTTTCTCTCTCATCGATGTTTCTAACTCTCTATCTCTCTCCCTTCCTCTCTGTAAAAAATTAATAAAATATATTTTAAAAAAAATATTTCTGCAGATATACAATAAACAGGAAGCCTTTACTTGCAAGTATTTACAGAAATGGGGAAATGTAATGTTAAAACATAGCTATTTGATGCCTAAATCAAATTTTGCATGCAAAATTAGAAAAAGCTGGCTCTAAAATTAAACGGAACGAATGGAAATCTTATCTTAAGTACAAACTAGAAGCTCCTAGGAAAAGCATAGGTAAATCACACTCACAGTAGAAAACCAGAAAAAAAACACTCTCAAGTAGAGGGAAAATAGCAATTGATGTATTCCTTGTATTACGGGTGCCTGAAGGTAGTGTGTGGGTTCTTGACTTCATGTAGGAAAGGTTTCGCAATATGAGTCCAGATGATTTTGAGACCATGTTTACTAAAAGTGGGAACAGTGAAACAAAGGAAAGGCTGAATGTAGAAGTGTAACCAGACAATCAATGGGTCCCTGTTGCCTGTCACTACTTGAGCCAATTAAGTAGAACCATATCTGATCACTTATTCCAATACTGCCAGCAGCATGGGAGAGTAGCAGGTCATCCACAAAAATCTGCTCTCCACCCCACCATAAGGCAGCTTCTTATACTGAAAGGGCTAGGGCTACGCCCTCCATCTTGCCCCAGATCCTCCATTTTTGGGCAGCAGCCATTAGCCATGTGCTCAGCAAGGAGCTTCTTCCCAGAAGCCCAAGCCTCTGCTAGCCACACCTAGCATTTCTTTAAATTAACCAATGATAATCAAGGGAAGTGCGTGCCATAGACACAACCACAATCTGTGTAACAAGACCCAGACTTGCGCCTGGCCAATCGGCAGGGCCCACAGTCCTCTCTCCTCCCCTTACTCCAACCCCCCTATAAAACCCCTCTCCCCACAGAGCTGGCTCTCTCTCTGCCTCCTGCCTCTGTGTCAGCAAGTGTGGTAGATGAGGAGCTCGAGCTAGCTCGAATAAAGACTCTTTTGCTTTTTCATTGGACTCGGCTGGCTCCCTGGTGGTCTTTTGGGGATCCTGAAATCTGGGCATAACAATATTAGGTAGAAGGATAAACATTACATAGGGAAGTAGACAAAAAGGGCAAATGGGTAGTTTACAGATATGCAAAAGGGCTGGGGTCTTCAAAGGGCTAGTGATATGCAAAGGCTGGGGGTCCTCAAAGGGCTGGCAGCTCTGGTTCTGGCTTTGGTTTCTGCTTTCCACGAGAATAGGGAGCTCCCTGATGGGGAGAATGGGCTGCATTTCCAGGTGAGTTCCCAGGTCCCACAGGCAACTGCCATCCAGGTTAGAATGTGCCTTCATTAATCAGAATAAAACAATCAGGGTTAACAGCACATGATTACTATTTCTTACAATTATAGTTGGTCCCCAATATTCTATTTCTGCCCCTATCAGAAGAATAAACAAAAGAGAGTCTAGGTGAGGCTGCTTTGGCTCACTGAGAAATAGAAGTCACAGTGGCAGAAGTGAGCTCACTGGAAAGTCAGAGAAAAAGGGGGCCTTGGAGACAGGTTCAGGAAGTAAGCCTGAGATGAACTGCTGCTGCCCACTGCTTTCCTGGTTGCAAGTCTTGAGGGGTACCTTAGTATTTAGGAGACAGAGAGCAGTGATATGAGCTGTGTGCATGCTCTAGCAACAGCATGCCCTAGGTAGGGTATGTTTATTAAAGCTGGGGACAGTGAAATGAAGAAAGTGCTTAGGATAGAAGAAGCAACAAAAGAAAGTCAGAGAAATGGGGGCCTTGGAGACATGTTCAGGGGATAAGCCTGGGACAAGCTGCCACTGCCCACTGCTCTCCTGATTGCAAGTCTCATGAGGACCCTTAGAGAAAAAGAGCAGAGACAGAAGGTGGAGGCATGCTCCAGCAAGAGTGCACCATGGGTTCTTTGTCTTGAGGCTTTTTATGTTTCTCTGGCAGGACAGAATCCTAGGGGAGGTCAAATGGGAGGGTTTTAACATAATATTCATTAACTTTTCAGGTGTGTCCTCCAATGTGTTGATTCATTAAAACATAGGTAAGAAGGGTCAGGGGTTATTTTCTATTTTTTTTTGGTAAGGGATTATAAATACATTAGGTCACCTGAATAGCAGATGGACTGAGCCCCAAAATGGTGCCAGCACCCAAAGATGGGAGTCAGAGGTTTTTAAAGGACAATGGCAGGCTGTTTCTGGGTGAAGAATTCTCTGGACATGTTGGGATTCTGGGAAACTCTGGAGGGGAGAGAGAATGGTTTTAGCAGTGGAATGTGGTTTAAACAAGTGGAATGTCCACTGTGAAGTGGCCTAAAGGTCAGTTCCCAGGGGAGGGGGAATTGATTCTTACATATGATCATACTTAACATGCCAGCCTTTTTGTTTTATGGAACAGGGACGAAGGTCATATCTTCCATAGTTACTTCCTGCTGAGAGGGGCCATCGAGATCACAGGGGTTGGACTTTGATTGTAGTAAGCTGGAACATTGTATAGATACCTCCTGGTTGGAGTGAATGCCTGTGGCAGTATGATTTCCCTGAGAGACTGGATGATGAAGGCTCAAAAGCGGTCCTGTTGAATGACTTGGTAAAAGCTGTTCCTGAGGCTGCCACAGTGTCATTTGTTTGGTTTTGCTGATTTTCTGGGCCTGGAGCTGAAACACAATTGAGGCCTAGATGTTATCTGCCACCCCAATCATTAACCAAGGCTTTGTCCTGGTGATGTAAGTCTGTGGGGCCTTTTCAGAGAATGGGCAGCTTCAGTCTTCCATGGCCAGTCTCAGGAGGTCTGGGAGCTCCAAGCAGTATCCAGATGGCAGCAGCCTTGCAGGACTGGCTGAGGTCTGACCTAGAGAAGATTGGCTGGTGTGGGATGGAGGGTCAGCAATGGAGGGGAGATTACTGATTGTGCGTCCTCCTTGGCTGGTTTTGGAGGGTCAATAAGGGATGGAGGCCTAATTGAGGCTGGCAATCGAGTCACCTGAGTAGGATTCAGAGGTACGCCCAGGTTGAGCTGCCGCTGCCTACTGCTCTGCCAGTAGCAAACTCAGGGTGACCAAAGCCTGGGTGATGGCTCCCCATTCCTGGGGAACTCCCTGGGGTTTCAGCACTAATTGTTAGGGTCACCAAAGGAGAGGCGCATGAGGCCAAAGTGGTAAGGGATTATAAATTTACTAGAGGCCTGGTGCACGAAATTTGTGCATGGGAGGGTGTGTCCCTCAGTCCAGCCTGTACCCTCTCTCAATCCGGGTCCTTTTGGGGGATGTCAGACTGCCAGATTAGGCCTGATCCCACAGATCAGGATATCCCTCTCGCAATCCGGGTCTGTTGGCTCCTAACTGCTCTGCCTGCCTGCCTGATCATCCCTAATTGCTCATCTGGCTGCCTGATTTCACCCCTAAAACTCAAGCTTATTTTTATTTTTATTTTTAGTATTTGTATTTCTTCTGTATTTTTTATTTTAAAAGTTAAGCTTCTTGAGAACATGATGCATTTAACATTATTCCATATTCCTCACAGAGAGCTAAGCATGGTAAACACAGCAAATACTTAATACATATGGGCTTCTATATAAACACTTTCCAACCAGGAATGTTTTAATAGGCAGTCTCCAAAAACTTTAATTGGAAAACCTAAAAGTAGAGTGCTCAGATTTCAGGGATCAGGTCTGTTAGCAGGATTTCTATCTCAATTAAACTCTAATTCTTAGCTCTCAACAGTCTGGACAAATTGCCCTTCACTGTCTCTAAAGTTTCTTATTCGTCACTATCCCATTTTCCTTTCTTTTTTTTTTTTGAGTTTAATGTTTTATATCCACATAAGTATCAACATATCATACAAAACCCACCTGCCAGCCTAGCTGGGCATGCAGGAGGGGGGTCCATGGGAGCATAGAAAACCATGGTTCTTGTCCCAAAAGAGGAGAAAATGGGTTTACAGTCAAAGAAACAAAAGCAGAACTCAACATGATCAAGGAGAAGCCTTGAAACTGCCTTGAGTGGAGGTTCTGGGGGCAGTGGTGCATCTCGGCTGGCCAAGCGGTATTTGCAGCAGCCTCAGTTCCTGGGAAACCTGGGGTCAGAGAGGGCCCAGCTCTTGAGGTTACGTTTTTAATAATTTTGCTTTTGCGGGAAGGAGGGCTTCTGGGCAGCAGCTCCATGTGGGGGTAACCTGTGCAGGTTTCACTTCAGGAGGGGAAGTTGGGTCTGTGGGGTGATCCCGCCCCGCCCCCAAATGTCACAGCTGAGGTTCTTGGAAGTGGCCCAGGGAGTTCCTTCCTGCCTTCTTCCTGGCCTGATCCCAGGTCTGTGGCTTAAAAATCAGAGCACCAGGCTGAGGCTGAGCACCCCAGGGGCCTTTGTAAACATGGCAGGTACAGGCAGGGGGAGCTTGGGGGAACTGTAGGAACTGGTGGGGGCAGCCAGAGCCAGGGGAGGGCAGTGCCCATGGGGAAAGGGGGCATGGGCTGGAGGAGGTATGCTCCTCTAACAGAGATTTAGAGGTACAGAGACTAAGAGAGACAGAGAGGACAGAGATGGGGATAGAAAGAGTGACAGGAAGAGAGAGACTCAGAGAAAGCAAGAGAGAGAGAGAGAGATTGAGACAGAGAAAGAAAGATTCACAAAAAAAGAGAGACAGACAGAAAGATGGAGTCCTGCTCTGTATGAGTCAGCTGGCTGTGGGGGGCAGGGTTAGGGAGGGAGGCCAGGACTTGCTCGGGATGTGTCAGTGTGACGGTAAGTGCATCGTTGTGTTGCATGAGGGAGGTGTGCTGGTAATACAGCACCAGCTCCTTCAGAGACCCATACAGGTTGTAGGGCTCGGCAAAACCCAAGCCAGTGGCCGTGCGGTAGATGACACAGTGCTTGGTATCACCATCCATCACCACAGAGCAGGCACAGCAGCCCCGGGCGGCTCTCACGGATGAGGAAGGGACCACCCCGCCTGCCGTTCAGCATTTCCTCAGCCTGCGTGCAGTTGATCTTGCCCACATACCAGGTTTGTTCCTCATGTTGGGGAGGTCATCCTCATCCTCCATCAGTGCATACTGGTCTTCAGTCTCATTTTTGATTCCCAACCACTCGATGATTTTCTTCTGCCGGGCGCCTTTCTGGGTGAGCCATACCCGGCACTGGTCTCGGATCTTGCGCTTGCTGCATGAGGTCTGGCTTCAGGTTGTTCATGCGCTTATCGATCTCCTGGTTGTCCGAGGCCTGTTATCCGCATTTCCTGTTCCAGCTTCGTGTGGCTCTTGTAGGCCTTGGTGATGCGAGACTTGAGCTGTTCTGAGTTCAGCAGGGTCCTCTGCATCTCGTTTTCATTGCCCTTACACCGGAAGCGCTCCAGGTACTCCTGGCTGCCCTTCTCTTTAGTCTGGCCCTGCTCTTCCAAGTTCTTGATGGTTTCATTGAAGGCTTGATTGCTGTGCGCTTCATCTGCAGTTCCTGGGAGATTCGCGTGTGTACTCCCCATAGAGCTGGTCGTACTCCCAGCTCTTCTCCCCTGCTTCAAACCAAGGTAACAAACAAATAATTTCTCGCCAGAAGTCACATCCAAATACTGCGAGACTGAGGACTATAGGGCTCACTATGTACATGCGCAATAACAGGCTCACAGTCTACCGCAGGCACCCAGGCGGCCTCCGCAATCCCACAATCCTCTGGTCGCACACTTCCGGTTTCTCTAGCTCCTCCTTAAGTGGTGTTTCCTTTAGGTGCATTGCGGCGTCCAGAGCCTCCAGTTGGAGAGGATTTTTCTGTTTTGGCGTTGATAGCTGTTCACTATTTGGAATCAGTGAAGTTTCGGGAGCACTGCCGCTGCCATGAGCATGTCGGTCCCAAGCGCACTCAGGAAACAACCGCCCATTCAGGCCACAGCTGGCGCCGTCCTGGTTCGCAAGGAGAAAGGTACTGTGCTGAGCCGTTTCCAATCGGATCTTCCTCTCCCTTCCCCGGCACACTCCCAACCTACTCCAGGCTGACCACCCCAACCCCGCAGACCCTTAAGACCTTCCCCTCCATTTCGGCTTTTCCCCATCACACTCGCACCCTATCGCATTGCCTAGGGTCGCCCCTAACCGCTCCGGGGGGCGGGGCCAGCTGGTTCTGGTCTTGACGCCTGGCCTTTAGGATTAGGTCATCTGGATACCAGATGGGCTGAGCCCCCAAATGGCGCCAGCAACCAAAGACAGGCGTCAGAATTTTGTTCTGGTTTGTTTAATTTTTAAAGGATGTCATCAAGAACATCATTGAAGAGGGACCAGGACTAAGGTTGTTCTATCCTGAGAAGGTCTGGAGTGTGTAAACCATTTCCTCCTGAGTTAGAGAAGATACCTGGTTAGAGAAGATGAAATCTTATGATTCATTAGCTGGGTGTGAAGTTCAAATCGTTTGGCCTTGTTTAATTGTTTTGTCCCATTATTCCACTTGAGGAATTTCCCTAGCCTATTACTATCCTGCCACACTTGGAGTAGAACACAATTAAGGAATCTACCCTCATAAAGATTTCCCTGACTTTCTCTGGGACCTTGATGGGTTTTGCAAAGGAATTTAACTGTTAGAGAATATGGTTCTGGCCATTCTGATCTATTCCAATTAATATACCTACTGGTTTCTGGGAGCAAATCAATAGAATTAGCAAATAGAGTCTGCTGGAAAACTACTATAGAGAAGTCTGTATTTATTAAAGAAAGCCAGGTCACTGTAATAAAGATTATGGGAAGTGGAAATAGAATTTAGAAAGAGAAAAGAAACAAAAGTTAGCATAGAGTTGCTCTGAGGGCATTTCCCCTTCTCTTCACTGATAGTTTGGAATTATCATTAAAAGGGAAGCCACTTAGGACCCTCATAGATCATGGGGCTACTTATCTGTTCTAAACCACACCTAACTAAGTTGCCTCCTCCCTCAGAATAAAGCTTCTACACAAATGGTAGGGCTATCTAATCAGTGTCTGTTTTTTAATCGGAACCAGTTGCCTATCCAAGTAGGGAACGTTATGGGACAATATGTCTTTTTACTAATTAAATCTGCTTGATTCACCTGATAGTGTGATATTTTCTTGAAATCAGTGACACCCACATATCTTTTTTCCCCCCAAAAGGGTGGTATGTATTTTAAAAAATGTACCCAGATGGGGAAAAAAAAAATTCAAAAGTGGGTGGCCAGATAGCCCAGTTGGGTAGAACATCATCCCAATACGCCAAAGTTGTGGGTACAATCTCTAGTCAGGGCATATACAAGAATCAACGAATGAATACATAAATAAGTGGAACAACAAATCATCTATGTCTCTCTCTCAAATCAATAAATTTAAAAAAAAAATGGGTGAATGGATTTGTCCATCCTGAACCAACAACATTTGAGTGGCAACCCACTATTGAAGTATTGAAAATGATTGTCCTTGTTTTACAAATGAAGTATTTTTAAAATATCCTCAACAGAGGATATTTTTTCCATTGATTTCTAGAGGGAGTAGAAGAGAGAGAGGAGGGGGAGAGAGAGAAACGTCAACACGAGAGAGACACATCAATTGGTTGCCTCCCTCACATGCCCCTACTGCTCTTGCTCCCTGAGCAAAACCGGCCAGGGCTACAAGTGAAGTCTTTACAAGGCCAGAGGTGTGAATCCAGAAGGTCAAAGCCCACCAAATCCTTTTACCTTCTAATATCTCCTCTATTCGTCTTAAACAACATACAGATAATTGACTTTATGAAACCAAAGTCCTTCTAGGAGAAGATTGATTTTCTTTCTCTACACCTTTGAAATGCAAGTACCTGATCTTCTTCAAGATCTCTTGTCTGGGCCATCTTTTTTTTATTTATTTTTTTTATTTTTCGCTTAAAGTATTACAAAGGGTATTACATAAGTGTCCTTCCCCCCCCCCCCCCCCCCCCGCCCTTGACACGCCCCTGACTGGGCCATCTTTTAAAATACAAATCTCTGGGAAGTAAGTCCTATCAAAATGGGAAAAACCTTAGGTCTATCTGAGCAAATCAATTTAACTTATTTCAGATATTCCTTATTATATTAGACTAGAGGCCCGGTGCACAAAAATTTGTGCACTGGTGGGGGGGGGGTTCCCCCAGCCCGGCCAGTGCCCTCTCGCAGTCTGGGACCCCTCGGGAGATAACGACCTGCTGGCTTAGGCCTGCTCCGGGGAGGCAGAGGGCAGGCCCAATCCCTAGGTGCAGAGCAGGGCTGATTGGGGAGTTGGGGCACCACCCCGTCATGCACAGAGCAGGGCAGATCGGGAGGTTGCAATGCCACCCTCAGTCACGCTCATGGTAGGGCTGATTGGAGGGTTGGGGCACCGCCCCCTGTCACACTCAAGGCAGGGTCGATGAGGAGGTTGTGGCGCCACCCCGTCATGCACAGAGCAGGGCCGATCAGGGGATTGGGGCTCTGCCCCCTGTCACTCACAGAGCAGGGCCCATTAGGGGGTTGAGGAGCTCCCTGCTGTCACTCACAGAGTAGGGCCGATAGGGGAGTTGGGGCACCGCCCCCTGTCACACACAGAGCAGGGCGGATCAGGGGCTTGGGGCGCTGCACCCTATCACACTCAGGGCAGGGCCAATGGGGAGGTTATGGCTCTACCCTGTCACACACAGAGCAAGGCCAGTGGAGGGGGGTTGGGGCGCCACCCTCTATCACCCACAGAGCAGGGCCGATCAAGGGGTTGGGGTGCCGCCACTGTCACACTTGGGGCAGGGCCGATGGAGAGGTTATGGCTCTACCCTGTCACACACAGAGCCGCAGGGCAATCAGGGGATTGGGGAGCTCCCCCCATCAAGCACAGAGCAGGGCTGATCAGGGGGTTGGGGCGCCTTCCCCTGTCACGAACAGAGCAGGGCGGATAGGGAGGTTGTGGCCCTGCCGCCTGTCACACACAGAGCCGCAGGGCGATCAGGGGGTTTGGGCGCTGCCCCCTGTCACGCTGATCCCAGTGCCAGGAGCCTCGTTGCTCCGCTGATCCCGGTGCCGGAAGGCATATTACCCTTTTACTATATAGAATAGAGGCCTGGTGCACGGGTAGGGGCCAGCTGGTTTGCCCTGAAGGGTGTCCTGGATCAGGGTAGGGGTCCCCACTGGGGTGCCTGGCCAGTCTGGGTGAGGGGCTGAGGGCTGTCTTCCGGAAGCGAGCTACTGAAGCTTCCAACAGCTCCTTTTTTTCTTTTTTCTTTTTTCTTTTTATTCTGGGCCAGCTTTAGCTCTGAGGCCTTGCTGCTGAAAACATCGATACAATGTTGCTAAAGCCCGGCTGAATGAAAGCCGGTTTCTGGGCTTTTGTTTATCTTCTTATTTGCAACATAGTACATAGTTGCTTAGAGTTGTAGCTCAGAGGCCGGTTAGTGAGGCGGGAACGTTGGAGTCCTCCTTCACTGCAGCAAGTAAGCCTCATGTTCGCTTCCAGCTGCCTGGCTGCCAGCCGCCATCTTGGCTGACAGTTAATTTGCATATACTCACTGATTAGCCAATGAAAAGGGTAGCGGTCGTACACCAATTACCATGTTTCTCTTTTATTAGTGTAGATTGTTAGATATTCCTTTTTAATTCTGACTAAAGTTATTGAATATCTACATACTTTGAAATAACATGAATTACTAAAATGTTTGCCACAAAAGTCTTACATTCACCTGCTTTTGGCGTTCTATTGCAGAGTGTCTATAGAGTGGTTTTGAAACTGTTGATAAATGTACTGTGCTTTGTTGGAGATGTGTGACTTGAAAGTGTGAGTGTTTGCCAATGGAGAAGCTTATGATTCTAAAGGTTATAAAATCTATATTAATACAAGAGTAATATGCTAATTAGACTGGGAGACCTTCTGGACATCCTTCTGGACAAAGCCATGGTGGCAGTGCCGAGGCAGAAGCGGTTAGGGTCATTGGTTCCAATTTAACACCAATAGAAATCTTCCATTTGGGGTGTGATGAAGGGGGAGACTTTATTTAATACAAACATCTCAATTGTGATACCTCGTGACTGGGAACCAAATGGCTGTGGAATAGCTCAATGTTGTTACAGCTCCATTATGAAACAGCATGGCTGTGGAACAGCGTATCTGTGAAGTGGCACTGGGCATAAGCCGGCTCAGCCCAATGTTGTACCTCAGTCAGGGGTTGCCACTTGGCTGGGTCTTATAGGTTGACCTCTTTTGAGCTAGCCAGTTCTGCTCAGCTCTGGTTCACCCTGGTCTGCAGAAACAGGACAGCTTTACTCCTGTCCAGTGAATAGTCTCTGTTGTTTCATCTCTAGCAGGAAATGCAGTCTTAGGAGAAGAGGAATGTGAGCTCCACTGGGGGCTGACTATATAGAGCAGTGATGGCGAACCTATGACACGCGTGTCACGGGTGACACACGAACTCATTTTTTTTGGTTTATTTTTCTTTGTTAAATGGCATTTAAATATATAAAATAATTATAAAAAACATAAGTCTTTGTTTTACTATGGTTGCAAATATCAGAAAATTTCTATATGTGACATGGCACCAGAGTTAAGTTAGGGTTTTTCAAAATGCTGATACGCCAAGCTCAAAAGGTTCGCCATCACTGATATAGAGAGAATTCTGGCCCCTGTTCCCTGTTTTGTCTGTTCTGATGAAAATTTAAGACTCTAGCCCTACCAGTGGTCGGCAAACTGTGGCTTGCGAGCCACATGTGGCTCTTCCACAAAATACTGACTTTTGCGCGTGGGCCACGAAGTTTCAGTTGCACTGTACATGCGCACCCGCACGTGGTATTTTGTGGAAGAGCCACACTCAAGGGGCCAAAGAGCTGCATGTGGCTCTCGAGCTGCAGTTTGCTGACCACTTCCCTAGCCAGTTTTACTCAATGGATAGAGCGTTGACCTGCAGAATAAGGGTCCCAGGTTCAGTTCTGGTCAATGTCACATGCTTGGGTTGCAGGCTCGAGTAGGGGGCATGCAGCAGGCAGAAGATCAGTGATTTTCTCTCATCATTGATGTTTCTCTCTCTCCCTCTCCCTTCCTCTCTGAAATCAATAAAAATATATTAAAAAAAGAAAATAGAAAACTCTAAACGTTCACAGTTTGGTCCAAAATGCACTGTTCTGATTGGTTGAAATAGAGCCCTTCTGGTTATTAAAGATGCTAATGAGGATATAGCTGCACAGTTCTGATTGGATCGGGAAACTCTCAGTCCTATTTATTGAATTATGATATCTGGAACTCCTTTAATTAATTAATTAATTAATTAATTTTTTGTTACTCCTCTGGAGGATATTTTTTTCATTGATTTTTAGTGAGAGTGTAAGGGAGGGGGAGAGACACAGAGAGAGAAACATTGATGCGAGAGAGGCACAATTGGTTGCCTCTTGCATGTGTCCCAACTGGGGCTGGTTTGAACCTGTGACACTCCATTGCGCAGGCTGACACTGTAACCACTTGGCAACACTTGCCAGGGTTGTCTCTGTTGTTTTGTAAAATGAGGAAGATAGTGTAACCAGACAAACAATGGGTCCATGCTGCCTGTCACTACTCAATCCAGTTAAGCAGAGCAGGGTTGAATCATATGAGTGTTTATTCCAATATTGCCATCAGTATGGGAGAGCAGCAGGTCATTAACAAAAATCTGTTCTGCAGCCCCCTCCCACCCCCATAAACTGATTTCTTTTTTTTTTTTTAATATATTTTATTGATTTTTTACAGAGAGGAAGGGAGAGAGAGATAGAGAGCTAGGAACATCGATGAGAGAGAAACATCGACCAGCTGCCTCCTGCACATCTCCTATTGGAGATGTGCCCGCAACCCAGTTACATGCCCTTGACCGGAATCGAACCTGGGACCTTTGAGTCCGCAGGCCGATGCTCTATCCACTGAGCGAAACCGGTTTCGGCTAAACTGATTTCTTTTTTTTATTTTTTATTTTATTTTATTTTATTTTATTTTATTTTATTTTTTTAATTAAATTTTTATTGTTCAGATTACATTTGTTCCTCTTCCCCCCCCCCATAACTCCCCTCCTTCCAGTTCCCGCCCCACCCTCCGCCCTCACTCCCCACCCACTGTCCTCATCCATAGGTGCACGATTTTTGTCCAGTCTCTTCCAGAATCTCCCATTCCCCTTCTTCCCCCAAGAATAGTCAGTCCATTCCCTTTCTATGTCCCTGATTCATTATAATCACCAGTTCATTCTGTACATCAGATTATTTATTCACTTGATTCTTAGATTCACTTGTTGATAGATGCATGTTTGTTGTTCACAATTTGTATCTTTACCTTTTTCTTCTTCCTCTTCTTAAAGGATACCTTTCAGTATTTCGTATAATACTGGTTTAGTGGTGATGAACTCCTTTAGCTTTTCCTTGTCTGTGAAGCTCTTTATCTGACCTTCAATTCTGAATGATAGCTTTGCTGGATAAAGTAATCTTGGTTGTAGGTTCTTGGTATTCAGCACTTTGAATATTTCTTGCCATTCCCTTCTGGCCTGCAAAGTTTCTGTTGAGAAATCAGCTGACAGTCGTATGGGTATTCCCTTGTAGGTAATTGAGTCTCTTTCTCTTGCTGCTTTTAAGATTTTCTCTTTGTCTTTTGCTCTTGGCATTTTAATGATGATGTGTCTTGGTGTGGTCCTCTTTGGATTCCTTTTGTTTGGGGTTCTCTGCGCTTCTTGGACCTGTAAGTCCATTTCTTTCACCAGGTGGGGGAAGTTTTCTGCCATTATTTCTTGAAATAGGTTTTCAATATCTTGCTGTCTTTCATCTTCTGGCACCCCTATTATTCTGATGTTGGTACGCTTGAAACTGTCCCAGAGGCTCCTTACACTGTCTTCACACTTTCGGATTCTTTTTTCATTTTGCTTTTCCAGTTGGGTGTTTTTTGTCAAATCTTTGGTTTGATTCTTGTGCTCCTCTGGTCTGCTATTGGGTATAATATTCTTTATTTCAGTCCGTGTATGCTTACTTTCTAATTTCTTTATCGTAGCATCGAGGGTCTCATTAGTTTTCGTGAGGCTCTGCTCAAGTTTATAGCAAACCCTCAAAATTGCGATTCTTAGCTCCATATCCTCCATTTCTGTCATGTTTTTTTGTCTCCGCATCTTTTATGCTTTCTTGGTGCACCCCCTTGTGGTCTTTGTGCGCAGTCTTGTTCTAGCCAATCCTTAATTGTTGTAGTTAACACTAGAGGGATTTGACCACCAGGCCGACTGGCTGTAGGAATCAGCTGTGTGGAAAACTTCAGTCCTCTGGGGAGGTGCTTATCTAGCCTTTGCCTGAGGAGTTCGGCAAATGGCTCTGCGCAGGGCCTGGGCGGGGCGGGCTCAACAGGGCGGGGGGAGGGAGCAGCTATGGCTGCTCTCAGTCCGTCCCCAGGAGCTCTGCCTCTCTGTCCCCACAACTGCTGCAAACCTCGGAGGGACCGTAGCCAGACAGTCCCGCTTCTCCCGTTTGAGTCTGGGTCCCTAGAGACTCGCCCGGATCTGTAGCCCAGAGTCTGAGACTCCCTCCTGATTGAAAACAACAACCGCGCCCTCAGCCACCAGCCCGCTTTGCGCGCGCACCGCCGCAGCACCATACCTTTAAATTTTCCACACTGCGCCTCCTCTAATCCTCGTAATGCTGTTGTTTTTCCTTCTAGTTGAAGAGTCTCTCCTCAGCCAGCCTTCCTGTGGTTCTGGTTGATGTCCGTTCTGTCTTTTAGTTGTATTTTTGAAGTGGTTGTTCGAGGCAGCAAACTCCGGGGTTTACCTATGCCGCCATCTTGGTTTCTCAACTGATTTCTTATATAGGTAGAAGTTCAAAGGAAAGTAGGCAAAAGGGCAAATAGGCAGTTTACAGATATGCAAAAAAAGGCTGGGGATTTTCAAAGGGCTTGGTGATATGCAGAGCTTGGGTTCTTCAAAGGGCTAGAGATTCTGGTTTCTGCAACAAAGCTGTTCATCTTCCCATGATAATCAGCAGCTCCAAATGGGGAGGGTGGGCTGCACTTCCAGGTGAGCTTCCAGATCCTGAGTGCAGCTGCCAGCCAGGTTAGAATGTGCCTTCTTCAATTTGAATAAAACAATCACAGTTAACAGAGCATGATTAATATTTCTTACAATATTAGCTGGTTACCCAACATTCTATTTCTGCCCCCTTTCAATAGTAGTACCTGTCATCATAGCATTTGTAATGCTTAATTCTATGTCAACTTGACTGGGCCACAGTGCCCAGATATTGGGTCACACATTATTCTGGATGTTTCTGTGAGGGGTTTTTGTCGATTAACACTCCCTCCACGTTCTGCGTGGAGTAGGGTTCGGTACCTGAAAGAGGAGCCGCACAGCAAATGAGAGAAAAAGACAGGAGATAATTTTGCAATATTGGGGGACTAGTCGGGCAAGTCCTGAAGGACTTCCACCCATGCTCAGGCTGCTCCAATCTTTTATTGATCTGGAGTAGCCCTTAGGGTAAGGAAGTTTCAATGACACACAGATCAGCAGACAATTTCCAGGAGTAGACAAAAGTATCTGATTAGCTCATCAATAGATTTCCGGGAGTATCTGATTAACAATAATCAACAAGGATCTACATAAGTATCTAAGGAATTAAGGGAACTAAGGTGGGGATGCTTCAACTATTATTACCTAAATTAACTGAGTGGTTCCTAGATTAACTGGGTGGTGCACAACCCTGACCTTTGCTAGGACTTTCAATGGCTACTAGCTTTTGGGGGGGTCTCTGTCTAAACTCAGCTAGTGAAGACAATGAATGGACTCCAGCAGGTTTTTAGATGAGATGAACAGGAATTAGTAACACTGGAATTATTAACATTGGAATTAATAGAGCAGATTGCCCTACACATTGTGGTCAACCCGGTGTAATCAAGGGAAGGCCTGAATAGAACAAAAGAATGATGTCCCCTGAGCTAGAGAGAACTCTGTCAGCAAACTGCTGCATCAGCTCTTCCCTGAGTCTCCAGGCTGCCAGCCCACCCTGCAGATTTTGGACCTGCCAGCCTTCATAATTATGTGAGCCAATTCCTTAGACTAAATCTCTCTTTATATATACACACATCCTATTGGTTCTGTTTCTCTGGAGAATTCTGTCTAATACTGATTGTCATGAGGGTTAAATAATTTATACATGCAATACTTAAAGATTCGGACAGGGGTGGGTGGCCGCACTAGCAGACTATAACTTCAGTGTTTGCACCTGTCTGGGTTCAATTTCATGGATGCCTATGTTCTCTTGCTCTTTGAACATACCCGGGGCTACTAAAAATACCCCCATTCCCCCAGCAATCATTGAGGGCCATTTGGAGCCCCCAAAGGTCAGCCACTGCTTCTGTCATCTGAAAGGGACCAGGACAGGCCTGAAATGGGTCTGTCTGGCATGGCTTGGAATGCATGGGTTCTTGACTTTGTGCAGGAAAGAATTGAAGACATGGGTGTAGGTGATTTTGAGATTATGTTTATTCAAGCGTGGGATGGTGAAACAAAGGAAGGGCTTAGGATAGGAGAAGCAAGATCACAGTACCAGAAGTGAGTCTAGGCAGACCACAGTGTTGCAGAAGACCCAAGAAAAACCACGCGACGCTTTAAAGAAATGGAGGGACACTGTTTAATTACGCCAGCAGACTCAGGGAATAGCTTTCCAAATCTGAGTATGGAAACATGCAGGGGCCTTCTTTTTTTCTATCTCCCTGTGGTCTTTGTCCCGCAAATATGGACTATGCTTCCGGTATTTTTTGCGGGCCTTGCAAGAAGGCCCTCAGGTGTTGGGGGTCTCCAGGCCATATCTGATGGTTTGGTCTCCTGCCAGCGTTAATAACCCTCTTACCGGGGCAGTGAACTGTTCACAGTTTTATGGCCTCTGTAACAGGTTCTGCAAACAAGTTTCTGGGAAGGAGGTAATGACTTAATTAAAGGTTATCAAGAATGTAAATTGAGCTTGCTGGCATGGATTCCAATTGCTAGCCCCCAAAACAGTGGTGGGCAAACCGCAGCTTGTGATCCACATGCGGCTCTTTGGCCCCTTGAGTGTGGCTTTTCCACAAAATACCCTGTGCGGGCGCGCACGTACAGTGCGATTGAAACTTCGTGGCCCATGTGCAGAAGTCAGTTTTTGGCCTGGGCAAGTCTATTTTGAAGAAGTGGCGTTAGAAGAAGTGGGGGTGTCAGTCAGTAGGGTGACGGGAGACGGGGCACAGGCGGGCCGCAGGATACGCAGCACGGGGGAGGTACATTGTTTTGAGGTTCGTTTGCTGAGGTCGACCCCTTCCAACTCTCCCATCCACACTTGTCTATGTGAAACAAGTATACAAGACAAGTGTGGATGGGAGAGCTGGAAGGGGTCGACCTCAGCGAATGTACCTCAATCAGATTGAGGACGTTTTTAGCAAAGGCCAGCTTAGGAGTACCCTAATTAAGTTAATAACAATGTACCTACCTATATAGTTTAAGTTTAAAAAATTTGGCTCTCAAAAGAAATTTCAGTCGTTGTACTGTTGATATATGGCTCCGTTGACTAATGAGTTTGCTGACCACTGCCCCAAAATGTCAGGGTTACTTTAGAATTAGCCCTTTTTAGCCTTCTCAACAGTAGCAGAAAGGAAGTCATAGTAACAGAATTAAGCCTAGGTGGGTCTGCTTTGTGTTCACTAAAAAGTTATTAAGAGGAGGGTTCCCACAGCTTAGGAGAAAGAAAGTAAACTTATGTGCATGAGGAAAGGGGTGGGGCACATGCATGCACTGGGCCCTGTGGGAAGCTATTTCTGTCTTTTGCAGGGAATTTTAAGGGAGGCCTCACTCAGAATATTCATCAGCTTTCCAGGTGTGTCCTTCAATATGCTGATGCAGCAATCTCTGCTCAAATTCACCTCTATCTTGGATTTGTTCTGCTCTAATTGTTGTTGTTTTTTCTTTCATTTATTTGCCTGACTTTATTTATTTGGGTTTGATTAGCACTAATGGCACTAACTGGGTCTCTGTTTTCTATCTCTGTGACTGGGTTATTTAAGCTCCCTGCTCTCTGGTTGGGAAGGAGACATGTAAACCATCTGCTCCTAAGGGTCCTTGGTTAGGGAGGAGAGGGACTTGTGATTTATCAGCTGGATGTTAATTGTTCAGCTGTTCCTTCAGCTCAACGGTTCTCAACCTGTGGGTCGCGACCACTTTGGCAGTCGAACGACCCTTTCACAGTGGTCGCCTAAGACCATCCTGCATATCAGATATTTACATTATGATTAATAACAGTAGCAACATTACAGTTATGAAGTAGCAATGAAAATAATTTTATGGTGGGTCACAACATGAGGAAGTGTATTTAAAGGGCCAGAAGGTTGAGAACCACTGCTTTAGCTAGTTTGTCTCCGTTTTTTCTCATTCCACTTGTCCAGGAATTTTCCTAGCTTCTTATTGTCCTGCCTGGCATGGCAGGAAGTGGGAGGTTGACCCCTGCAATGACTGTCTACATTGTGGCCCCACAATCAACAGAGCCCTAGCTGGGAGTTAAAACTTGGAGAACTGTGCCTGGGACAGGCCCTGAGATACCAGGCTCCACCTGCAGCTTCCTGTGGAGAGGAGCAGAACTTCCTCTACAAGATTCTGGATTTTACCTTGAGAATGAAGTAAATTAGAACCCATAAATGGGCACTGTCCCATGCAAAGTGACACCAGTGCAGGGTGTTTCCTGAGAATATTCTTCCATGCTTCTCAGGTTCTTACAGGAGACCTTTGGATTTTTGATGAAGAAAGAAGCTCTAAGACATATTGGCATGTTCCTTTATTTCTCTTAAGATAGCTGAGAACATCAAATTAAGAATCAAATCATATACCTGCCACCTTCAGCAGAAAACTGGGTACACAGGATTACACTTAAATCAACAAGTTCATTGTGTCAGCTTTCTTGTTCTTGGAGGTGCAGGGCCAGAGTCTTGGGTGCAGAGTCCTGATGATATCTTGCCTTCTGCACAAGCTTACCTGCCTGGGACCAGAAAGCAGCCACAGTTACTTGGATCTTAGTAAAAGAGGACCCTTCTCAAGTACAGGTGTCCAGCTAGACTCCACTTCCATTAGAGGATAGGTCCAAGAGCTGGGATCCAAAGTTCAGTAATAATCTCATTCAGAAGAAGGTCCTGACAGAGTCAGCCAAATGTATTGAACATGTTAGCAATGTGACCTGAGCAAAAAAGTAATGCGTCCAGGAGGTGGCACCTCTGCACATTATTATGAAACAACTGGGACTTCTGTAGGGGCACAGGCAGTGGTACCTAAGTCGGGTGTAAGGGGATGGAATCACTTTCCATAGCAGGAGTTATCTAAGCTAAGACCGGGATCCATTCCTCCTGTGGCCTCAATCTTCACCTCTCTTGTGGCTCTAGGAATCCAGTAGACTTCAGAATCAACAAAAAGCACAATTTGGGCTAATAGAAAAACCCAGCTCAACATGGACAAGTGAAAAACAAATCTGTTTTTGCCCCTACTCCTAGTCATTCCAAACCTTCAAGGTGTCCATTTTCACTGTGTGTCTTCAGTCAGAAGTGACCGTGCTGCATCTGGATGGCACAGGGAGGGCTGTGGTGGCCACTGGAAAAGGCTCTTGGGTGAGGCTTCTACAGGGTTGGAAGACACCCTGCCAGCTCCAGAGGCACATTCCTCCAGAGGCTGTCATTCTACCTGGACAGCTGGCCTGGGAGAGCCAAGGGAGGCAGCCTGGAAGTCCGTGTGGCAGCACTGAGCATGGACACATAATGTCCAGCAAAGGCATCATCAAAGCACCATAACTTCAGGGCTAGAAGGCAACTCAGAAGGCAATGTGTTTGTGTATTTATTTATTTATCCTCACTGAGGACATGAGAGGGGCAGAGGGAGGGAGGGGAAGGGAGAGAGAGAGAGAGAGAGAGAGAGACAGACAGACAGACACCGATGTGATACAGAAACATCAGCAACATTATAGGTTGCCTTCCATACATTCCATGACCAGGAATTGATCCACAACCCAGGTATGGGCCCTGACCAGGATTCGAACCAATAACTCTTCAGTGCACAAGATGATACTCAACCAACAGCCACTCCGGCTGGGCAATGGAAATTTGTTTAGACTTGAAGAAACCTAGACTCAAAGCCTGGACAGTCAGAGCCAGGACTCAGAAGCAGGTGTTCAGACTTCAGCTGTGGAGCTTGTCAGTAGCTCCCCTAGTCTCCTCCACTGCATCACTTCTCCCAGAGATCCACAATTAGGTGAGGATGGGTGTCCTTCAGGGCTCGGTAGAGTTGATCTTTGCAGGCCCAGTCCCAGGACTTGCTGAAGCTGAACAGCTTCCTCATCTTGTCTGGATTGGTGGGCTCAGCCCGCACCCTCTCATACTGCTCCTCGCTCAGCACCTGTCCATGCAGCTTGTCTAGGACTGCATCCACCGATGTCACTCGAGCCACCAGCTGGGCCCGATGTTGATCCACAAAGTGCAGCAATTCTGGGGCATCTGGAGGTAAAGGTGAGGCTGACAACGAATAAAGAAGGGCTCTCACCCCAGCTTCTACATCTGATGCCCACCTGTAGTTCTTCACTCACCTGATCTGCATCCTTGGCTCCTCCCCCACCTATGAAAACATTTGACCACAGAGAGGCACCTCTGCCTACCCTCAAATACCTAATGGAGGCATTTTAGGTTGCCCCACAGAAGGGCCTCCATGGGCAGAAATAAGGGTGATGGGAAAGGACTCTGCCCTGGGGCACACACCACTCTCCAAGGACCAATCCCTTGTGAGGTGTGAAGAGTTCCCTTCTTTCTCCCCTCCCTCCCTCCAGGACCAGGTAGCACACTCCAGAACTGCCATGGCTCCTGTGGTCTCTAACACTGTTACTGACCTGTTGGAGCTTGAGAGACCAGGGTAGCTGCAGGTCTGAGGTCTCCTGGAGGAAAAAAGATATGAATAAGCATCAGTATCAGTGGTATTATTAACACAAGCAATAGCCCTTAAAAAATCCTATCCTTGTCTCACTTGTGAGACTCTTTGATTCTTAGAAGTGGCTCCAGGCTAATTGTGATAGAAGTTGGAATAAGCATTGCAAGGGGCACTTAGAGATTGGGGAATCCCTTCCTTATGCATATGGGGAAATTGAGGCCCAGAAGCAATGATCATAGACAGAGAGACAGAGAGGGAAATTTTCTCAACAATGCAGACATGGTTTAATTTAGTCTTGACCTGAATGGAACCCTGGTGAAGATAACCGAGTCCCTTACAAGGTAGCTTCAACTATGAGATCTCCTTATTTTGAGCAGAAGGCTACCTCTTTGTCCTTGGCCTCTAGACCAGTGGTTCTCAACCTCCTGGCCCTTTAAATACAGTTCCTCATGTTGTAAACCCAACCATAAAATTATTTTCGTTGCTACTTCATTACTGTAATGTTGCTACTGTTATGAATCATAATGTAAATATCTGATATGCAGGATGGTCTTTGGTGACCCCTGTGAAAGGGTCGTTCGACCGCCAAAGGAGTCGTGACCCACAGGTTGAGAACCGCTGCTCTAGACTCACACTGTTCTGAATTTTGATATCAGAATCAAGATCAAGAAAAACGTAGCACTAGGGTAATAGATGAATTTCAATAGGAATAAGAAACAACAACAAAGGAAGGGGGTTAAAAAATGACTTGCATTAGGAGAGAAAGGGGGCGTCCACAGCAGCCCCTGTGGACAGGGCCTGAGGTTTTGAGCCGACCCAAGTTCAGTGTGACCTGACAGTGTGGGAGGGAAGCCAAGCACAGGGGAGCTCTGACTGTGGTGCTGGGAGCAGCGGGTTCACTTGGATGGAGAGAGGAGGATGTTCCATGTCCTCCATGCTGACTGGTCTTTATACTATTTATAAGGACCACTGCATGAGATATGTACATACATCATGTATTTAATCTTTCCAAGAATCCTACAATGTAGACAATATAACCCTCTTTTTATAAATGAGACACAAATGAGTTAAGTAATTTTCCCAAGATCACCCTTCAAGTGAGTGCCAGAGTGAGATTCAAACGAGGTCTGATGCTGGGGCTGATTAGTCCACACCTGTGATTGCACCCAAGCCCAGACTGAGTTAAACTCTTTCTCTGCACTGGGAAGCCTGTTTGTAGCAGCTCAGAAGGCTGATTCACATATTACAACAGTGAACATGGGCTGATTTTTCCCAGAAGGTCTTTTAGCGGGAGGTTTGCTTCTTGGAAATGTTGGAGCTGCTTTAAGAAACTATAAAATTGCATTCATTCCTGAAAGTTCATTATTTGATTCCCTCTTGTCTACTTTGAAATATCTGAGTGGTCCAGGTTAAATGTATGTGCTATTGCCATAACTTTCTTAATTCATACAACCATATAACCGTCTAGTTATTATTGTCTCATCTCATGTTCAATCTATTATGAGAAACTTTGCCAAATGCCTTGTGGGTGTCAAAATCAGTTAAATCAAGGGCAGTGTAGAGATACCATGGTGCATGGGAGAGGGAATGGAGCTTAAAGTCAGATTAACTTTAGTTCAAATTCTAGTCATGCCAACTGTTATATGACTAGAAAAAGTCACTTCCCTGGGCTATTTCTTCTCATCAGCAAATTGTGATCTCACACACACACACACACACACACACGCAGAATATTTTATTGACTATCTGTTTCCACCACTGAGTTCCTTGGATTTGTCTTTTTTTTTAATTGTTTTATTGCTTAAAGTATTACAAAGGGTATTACATATGAGTCCTTTCCCCCCCTCCCCCCGCCCCGCCCTTGACAATCCCCTGGCCTCCCCTACCCCCCAGTGTCTTATGTCCATTGGTTATGCTTATATGCATGCATACAAGTCCTTCTGTTGATCTCTTACCCCCCTCCCTCCTGCCCCCCAACCCTCCCTGGCCTTCCCGCTGCATTTTGACAATCAGTTTGAGGCAGCTCAATTGAATTTGTCTTGACTTTACCTGATTTCACCAAGGTTTCCCATACCAGAGTTTCATCATTTTTGCTTTTAATCTGTAGCCGGATCCCCAACCCCAGATGGCCAATGTAGAACTCAGAGAAGAGCTGGGGGTTCCCAGGGCTTCGATAGCAGAGCTCTAGTTCCTATAGGAAAAGTGGTGATGTGAGAAGCCACCATTCATCCTGCAAGTGAGGTATGTCCCCACCTGACACATTCTTGGCTCTGCTCAGCCCCATGGGAACCCTTGGATGATCTCTACTGAAATTAATGCCACCTCAGGCACTGCTCTTTCCCTCATTTTTCACAAATCCTGACTCAGAAGGAAGAGGACATGGCTGGGTCAGGACTCATCTCTAACGTAATGCTCACACATCTTGAACCAGATCTTTCTTCCTACAACTCCTTCATCCTGAACCCAAATTCACATTTCTCCAGCCCAAAGTCTATCTTCTCAATGTATCCTAAGCTTGACACACTTTCAATCACCAGAAGATTTATATCCATCCCCTGTGCTAAATCACATTTAAGATGACTCTTGATTCCCAACTGTTTTTCACAAATGTTCTCTTCCCATTTTCCCCGAACTCAATAAACGGCACTACCACCCACTGAGCACTAATGTTCCAGATTCAGGCATCATCCTTAACTCCTACCTTTCGCTTCCATAAGCCAAGTCCTATTGGCTGTATCTGCAACATATGCCCTCAATCCATCAATTTATTTTAATCTCAGCTGCTTCTTCCCTAATCAAGGCATCTGCAGCTCCTGCCTATACCATAGCAGCAGTCTTTTGTTTTCATTCTTGTCTTCTTATCACCCATTCTTACCCAGCAAGCAGAGGCATCTTTGTGAAACTAAAGCAGGTCTTGTATTACCAAGCAACAACCTCTGAGATCTAGTCATTGCACTTAGAACAAAATCCAAACTCCAGGTCAGAGCAACAGAGTTGATGGTCCCTAGGACACTTCTGTCTCTTGTATGGCCCCACCTTACTTCTCTCTTTTCTACACTCAGTAAGCTCTGCCACACAGACCTCCTATTTGTCATGTGGAGGGATCAAGGTGCCTGCTCCTATATACTCTGGACCTGAAGTGCTCTGTTACAAATATTCACCTCCTAGGGCCCTTCTTGTCACTTAGGTCTCAGCTTATATGTCACTGCTCAGAGGCTCCTCCCCTGACCACCCAGTATAAAGCAGCCCAAGTCACTCTCTTAAGTGGTGTAGTTGTGTTTTCCTCACAGCACTTCATGGTTCTTGGTCCATTTCTTTAGTTGTGTAGGTCTCATCCACCAGAATGTCATCTTCCCAAGGCCAGGGCCTTTCTGTCTTGTTCACTGGACTATCACAAATGAAGGCAGCACATGGTTGGCACTGGGTAAATGTGTGGTGAATAACTGAGTCATCTCTCATCCCTTGTTAAGATCTGACACAGCAGGAAAATCTAAGGTATTCATTGTTTGATTCATGTTTCTCAACTCAAAAGATATATTGAGTTTATAAAGAGTTTCCTCATTACTCCTGGAAATGTGTTCCATCTGTCATTGTCACTTCAAGTGGTCCAAAAACTCATCTCAGAACAGTAGAAAAAGAAAGGTTTGACTCTATTTCAACAACAGACTACCATTCAGGTGAAACTTTGATCCTCAGCAGAAAGATCTTGGCAATGGTGAACATTTGGATATTGTGGATGAATGTCCAGTGGCCAGATGTCATTTGCTTTTGTTGAAAAGGGGAGACTGAGAAAGTATAAAAGACAGCCCCTGATGCCCAGACCTGATGTAATGCTCACAACTAGACCTCATTGTTATTACAAACTAATCTGACGCTGCCACCTCTGCTGTGTTGTCCTCTTGTTGGACACATACTATTTCACAATTGCCAAACATCCTCCCACTGCAAAATTGACTATTTCAGCAATTATACCTTCACAATTGTGGTGCCTCCCCTTAGAAAGAAAATATGTAGAGGTTCCCAATCATAGAATTGCCCTACTTTCTCAGAATACCAGATCTAGACCAGATCTCTATTACCTTAGATCAGTGATGGCGAACCTTTTGAGCTCGCGTGTCAGCATTTTGAAAAACCCTAACTTAACTCTGATGCCGTGTCACATATAGAAATTTTTTGATATTTGCAACCATAGTAAAACAAAGACTTATATTTTTGATATTTATTTTATATATTTAAATGCCGTTTAACAAAGAAATATCAACCAAAAAAATGAGTTCGCGTGTCACCTCTGACACGCGTGTCATAGGTTCGCCATCACTGCCTTAGATCTTCCCCCAAATTACCCAACTAAGGCCCAAGTCCTGAAATAGGTTCTTTCTGAGTCTCTTCATCTGAGGGGGACCTATGGTTCTCATTGGTGTGGTTCTCTCACTGCAAAGAGTAATAACTCCAGTGTCTTCAGCTATGGGTGTGTTCCTGGTGGTTTTGATTGGAGAGCATTGACACCCTATAGCCCAACACTTCTCAGTTCCCCTAAGTCAAACCCCATTGTTGTCCCTATCCTGAATGTAACCCTTCCTCCTACTAATGATTTTTCTCCCATTTTTTGAAGGATTCCTGCTCACCCCAAATCCTACTCACTATCTGCCAAACCCCAATTGGACCTGTCCCTTGAAAAGCTCTGAGACCTGACCCACAGGTATTTCCAAGCATGATCTCTGGCCTTAGGAAGGGGGGAATATCTGTACTGCTCACCTCAGGGAGTATTTCCATTTTCTGTGAACCAGACACAATATATCGGGAGCCTATGTGGAGTGGAGTCAGCGGGGGTGGCTTGTGTATCCGCACAAACTGGAACTTCTTTTTTTCATTATCTACGGCCTAAGGAGCATAAAGAACACTGATCAAGGGAGGAGGGCAACTGTGTCTTCCTCAGAGAGTCCACTCTGTGGACTCTGATCTGAACAAAGTGGAGTGGGGCTTTCACGTGTTAATGTTGGTGGTGGGGCTATACTACCCATGAACTCTCCATCTCTATCCTGATTGACTGCTATAGAAATCCCCCCAATTTGTCAGAGCTATGTTCAGGGTGGGAATTGGGACATTGATAGAGATGAAATGAGAATGGAGAAATGGGTACACCTCTGTGCATGGAGCCCTCCCTTGCTTCTGACTCCTGGAAAGAGATTGCAAAAGGGTGTTCAGCAATGAGTAGTGGAGCAGTGAGCCCAGTTGGGGGAGGTCTTAGGGATCTATTAGACTAGTCTATGTCTTATACTTATGCCCATTTGACCTACCTAGGGGACTTTCTGGAAGCACGTCATGTCTTTGCCAGCCCACCCTGGCCTGACTTTTCTGGATATTGGAGTACCTTCTCAATGGTGCAGTCACTGGGGATTAGGTAGAGGTGGAAGTTGACTTCCTCAGGATGGAGGCGATGGTAGAGCAACACATTGGAGATGACAGGAATGCTCAGGAAAGAGTGGATCTTTCTCAGTAGAACTCCCATGGCGGAGAAACTGGGGTTCTCAAGGACGATGTAACGTGGCTCCACCCTGGTTGGCTTCTCCAGAAGCATCCCATCCTCTTTAATGTGGGCTACTTGGAACCATGAGATGTCCACATGTTCTTCTGTGAAAAAATGGATTTGAGAGATGAGTACCTAGTGCCCTCACTGAGTCAGGCTTGAGAGGGGGCCTCTCTGGGGGACCCAGCAAGGAAGGCAGCATGCCTTTGTCTGGGGCTTTTTGGGATTGTGGTCAATAGGTTCTCTCCAGTTGGAGCATTGCGGGAATCTTCTTAAGCCAAATCTATAAATACCACCAGGTCCTTGAGCTGGAAAGATATGGATCCCATGGTTACCTGTGTTACTGTGGATTATGTAACTTTGAGGGCCATTGAGCAATGCTGGCAGGTCTGACTCCAGGCAGATAGAAACAAGGAGAAAGAGAGTTGGAAATGGAGTGACCATGATAGTGTACATTGATCATGTTTGGCCACCCATCATTTTCAGATTCTTTTTAAAAAATATATATTTTATTGAATTTTTACAGAGAGGAAGGGAGAGGGATAGAGAGTTAGAAACATCAATGAGAGAGCAACATCGATCAGTTTCTTCCTGCACACTCCCTGCTAAGGATGTGCCTGCAACCCAGGTACATGCCCTTGACTGGAATTGAACCTGGGACCCTTCAGTCTGCAGGCTGACGCTCTATCCACTGAGCCAAACCAGTTAGGGCCAGATTCTTTTTTTAAAAATATATTTTATTGATTTTTCACAGAGAGGAAAGGAGAGGGACAGAGCGTTAGAAACATCGATGAGAGAGAAACATCAATCAGCTGCCTCCTGCACACGTCCTACTGGGGATGTGCCCGCAACCAAGGTACATGCCCTTGGCTGGAATTGAACCTGGGACCTTTCAGTCCGCAGGCCAATGCTCTATCCACTGAGCCAAACCGGTTAGGGCCAAGATTCTTTTTTTTTGTTAAGAACCTCATCCTCCATCATTGTGTGGGTCTTGTCTAAATACAAGCTGGTCCTCCCTCTTGGGAAGCTTGTGACAGAGGTGTGTGACCAAGACTTGACCAAGTGGATGCTTCTAACCAGGACCTTGATCTAGAGGTGATGAAGCACAGATGAAAAGACAGAGATTCTCTTGGCAGCAGCAATGTCGTCAAGAGACCAGCAGCCACCATGGCAGGAAGGCTCTTCAGTGGCTATGTCTGCCCTAGCGTTCTCTCCATATTTTTCCTGTTTGGACCTTGGCTGTAATCTTGTTTTCTCAACCATCTTTGGTCACTGCCTTTTTTTTTCTTTTCTTTTCTCTATAAAACTTGTTGCCTAATTGTTTCTTAAGTCTATGAGTTACTCAGTCTTCTCATATATTCCTTTCCTGCCCAAATCAGCCTTAGTTGGCATGGGCACCAATCAGCACATGCAGATTGATTTAATACCAGGAGGAGCCTTGGAGATTGCTACTTAACCTTACTAATTTATTAAATGCTTAAATTTTTTAAAAAATACGTATTTTTACCATTGATTTTTAGAGATAATGGAAGGAAAGGGCAGAGACAGAGAGAGAGAAACATCAATTGGTTGCCTCTCACACTTGCCCCAACTGGGGCTAGGGATTGAGTTTGAAATCAAGGTTCATGGTTCATGCCCTTGACCAGAATCGAACCTGAGACCCTTCAGTCCTAGGGCCAATGCTGTAACTACTGAGCCTAATGGGTTAGGGTTATCAGTTGCTTTTCTTTTTCCCCCAAGAAAAATACTATCATGGTTGTGTATACCACCTGACAAAATACAGAAGTATTTAGCTCTGATCTCACTAAACAGTACAACTGTTATTACCATCTTCCCATTTTCTCTACAGCAGCACCTTTCCATGTTTCCATTTTGGTCATGTAGCTTTGTCTCCTGCCTTTCCCACACTGGTTTAAATTGTCTTAAGCACCTGTGGGCCTTTCCAGTGACTGCAGTATAGGATTCCTGCTAGTGGATGCAGCATCCCTCCTTCACCGCTGTCTTCTGGTTTCAGCATTGGGGTTGCTTCCACTCTTTCACCATGATAAATAGTCCTCCAATGCACATGTTTCTGTAGAGAATTTTTCTATTTCCCTTGAGCTACTACCTCGGGATTGATAAGTCCCAAGGAATGAGAAAAGGGTGTGAAAGGATGTGAGCAATTCTATGACTTGCCAGGTTTTGCCAAATTGCTTCTCCTTGAAGTGGTGCACTTTGCATTGCTTTGGTGACACTAAGTGGATGTTACCTTATCGTCCACACACTGAAATGTTCTCACGTGTTAGTCGGGTGCAGTGAAGCTCCTGGAAGGACTGGGTTTTTGGAAAGTTACGAGTCACCTACAGCCCTCGGGTGAGAACCCTGCTCTCAGAGCATGGTTTGGGGCACTACAAACACAATGTACCTGAATTCTGTTTCATTTTTCATTTAAAAATTTATTATTATTGAGAGAAACTAAGATGGCGGCATAGGTAAACACTGGAAATTGCTGCCTCGTACAACCACTTCAAAACTACAACTAAAAGACAAAACGGACATCATCCAGAACCACAGGAAGGCTGGCTGAGTGGAAATTCTACAACTAGAAGGAAAGAGAAAAGCACACTGAGACTCAGAGGAGGTGTGGAAGTAAAGTGCAGAGGTACGGAGGCACACATGGAAAGGGCTGGCAACTGAAGATACGGTTGTCTTTTTCAAGCAGGAGGGAGTCTCAAGCTCCTGACTGCTCTGAACTCCAGTTCTGGGAGAGTCTCTGGGGACCTAGACTCATAAGGGGAGAAACTGGACTGTTTGGCATCGGGTGGAACTCGAGGGCGGCTTTCTCTCAGAGGTGCTTGCAGCAATTAACGCAGGACACTGAGACCCGGGCCTCTTAGGGTAGGACTTAGGAGCAGCCATAGCTGCTTGCTCCACCCTGTTGATCCCCTGAGACCCTGCCCCACCCAAGCTGTGTGCAGAGGTTTTTGCATATGAAAGGCCTGGCCCTTTGCAATCTGAAAATTACCTAACAAACAGCAGCTGGGTCAGAGAGACCCAGAACATCCAAAAGTAGGCCCAAGGCCCCACAGCAGCTTGCATTGCTTCACAGCTGGGCCTCATCTGGGCACCTCCAAACCCCAAACAAAGAAGAGGAAACTGCAGATCTCTCCTTAACTCTTGCTGGGTAGCCTCAGGCAGAGGCTAAATTAGCACCTCCTTTGAGATCCAAGAGCCAGTGTACCCAGTGGTCAGAGTGGGACCATCCAGATTACAACTCCTCAGATCCATAAGGGACACACTCAGGGGGCAGACTCAGTGAGCACCAAAGCCCCACTGAAGCAAGTCTTGCCCCAGAAGGGTGTCTCCAGCACAGAAGTTCTCCCACTGCAGACACAGCTGATTCTCACAGCCAATTGGCCTGGAGGTCAATTCCTCCCAGTGATACCAACAACAATCAAGGCTTAACTACAACAAGACTGTGCACAAAGCCCACAAAGGGGTGTACCAAGAGTGTCCAACTCAGGTAATTGGGGAGGCTGAGCTACTGGGCCCTATAGGATACCTAGCTCGGAAAGCCACTCTATCAATACAGGGAAGCATAAAAAATGTGGAGACAAAGAAACAGGTCACAAATGACAGAAATGGAGGAAAGAAAACTACTGGATATAGAGTTCAAAACCATGGTTATAAGGTTTTTCAAGAATTTTCTAGAAACTGCAGATAAATATAGTGAGACCCTCAAGAAATCTAGTGAGACCCTTGAGGTTATGAAAAAGGACCAACTAGAAATTAAGCATACACTGACTGAAATAAAAAATATACAGAGATCCAACAGCAGACTAGAGGATCACAAGAATCAAGTCAAAGATTTGAAATACGAAGAAGCAAAAAACACCCAACCAAAAAACAAAAAGAAACAAGAATCCAAAAATATGAAGATAGTTTAAGGAGCCTCTGGGACAACTTCAAGCATACCAACATCCGAATTATGGGGGTGCCAGAAGAGGAGAAAGAGCAAGATATTGAAGAAATAATGACAGAAAACTTCCCCTACCTGGTGAAAGAAATAGACTTACAAGTCCAGGAAGTGCAGAGAACCCCAAACAAAAGGAATCCAAAGAGGACCACACCAAGACACATCATAATTAAAATGCCAAGAACAAAAGACAAAGAGAGAATCTTAAAAGCAGCAAGAGAAAAACAGTCAGTTACCTACAAGGGTGTACCCATACGATTGTCAGCTGACTTCTCAACAGAAACTATGCAGGCCCGAGGGAGTGGCAAGAAATATTCAAAGTGATGAATGCCAAGAACCTACAACCAAGATTTCCCAGCAAAGCTATCATTCAGAATTGAAGGTCAGATAAAGAGCTTCACAGATAAGAAAAAGCTAAAGGAGTTCATCACCACCAAACCAGTAGCATATGAAATGCTGGAGGTATTCTTTAAGAAGAGGAAGAAGAAGAAAAAGGTAAAGATACAAATTATGAACAACAAATACACATCTATCAACAAGTGAATCTAAAAATCAAGTGAATAAATAATCTGATGAACAGAATAAACTTGTGAATATAATAGAATCAGGGGCATAGAAAGGGAGTGGACCTACTATTGTTGGGGGGGGGAAAGGGGTGCAGGGGGTGAGGGAAGAGATTGGACAAAAATCGTACACCTATGGACAAGGACAGTGAGGGGAGGGTAAGGGCAGAGGGTGGGGTGGGAACCGGGTGGAGGGGAGCTATGGGGGAAAAAAAGAGGAACAACTGTAATAATCTGAACAATAAAGATTTAATTTTTAAATAATTTATTATTATTATTGAGTGTGTGTGTGTGTGTGTGTGTGTGTGCACCTGAATTCTGGAAGTGCTTTGTGTGCATCCAACTTGCCTACTTGCTAGGATGACCCAGTGTCCTGACTATCGCACACCTCCATCCCCACTGTTTTACTGCTGAATCTTCCCTAGTTACTCTGCCCTACTGACCCTGTCTACCAAGCCAGGTGCCCCTGGACCCTGGAGTCTCTCCTTGGGACTGGCCTCTGTTGCTCAGGTGTCCGTGCTCTCCTGATGGGCAGCTTGAATTGTTTACTAAATCTTGTGGTCTCAACAAATGAGCCTTCTCTGGGTCTGGACACTTTTTGCTTTTTTAGTTTTCTCATTCTATTTTTTTTTGTTACTACTAATTTGTAAATTATTATTCTTGCATACGTATATATTTTTCTGGGGACCCTGATATTTTAATGTGCGTACTTAAAGTCTAAAGAAAATCAGTGCCTGTACCTGGAGGTGATACTGAATGGATTTAACTACTGGACGTGCACTATAATTTAATATAACAATCTATACAGTCATGCATTGCTGAACTATGGGGATATGGTCTGAGAAATGCATATTTCAGCAATTTGATCATTGTGCAAACATCATAGAGTACATGAACACGAACCTAGATGATGTAGCCTATTACACACCTGGACTACTGACTACCGTCATCGTATATATTTTCTGTCATTAACCAAACCATTGATATGTGATACATGACTGTAAGTGAAACATTAAAATTATATCCCCTTTATTATCTAAATAAATGATACATATCATAAAAGTGCTTACAACTGATATAAGCTGTAATGTGAATTATTTATTAAATCATTTATCATAATTAAAGTTCTTGCCTGAATCATGATTTGACATGGAGAACAGAATCAGGTTCTTCCAACTTCCACATAAAATTTATAGACATTAGTTCCGTGTCAGCCAACGTTGTCCTGTAGCTTCGTCTCCTGCCTTTCCCACACTGGTTTAAATTGTCTCAAGCCCCTATGGGCCTTTCTAGTGACTGCAGTACATGATCCCTGCTGTGGATGCAGCATTACTCATTCACCACTTTCTTCTGGTTTCAGTGTTGGGGTTGCTTCCACCTTTTCGCCATGATAAATAGTCCTGCAATGCACATGTTTCTACAGAGAATTTTTCTATTTCCCTTGAGCTACTACCTCAGAATTGATAAGTCCCAAGGAATGAGAACAGGGTGTGAAAGGATGTGAGCAATTCTATGACTTGCCAGGTTTTGCCAAATTGCTTCTCCTTGAAGTGGTGCACTTTGCATTGCTTTGGTGACACTAAGTGGATGTTACCTCATCGTACAAAAACTGAAATGTTCTCACGTGTTAGTCGGGTGCAGTGAAGCTCCTGGAAGGAGTGCTTTTTGGAAAGGACGTGCTTTTTGGTGCATCTGTTGCCACTCATGGCCTGGATTGGAAAGCCTATGTTGCCTCAGCCTGCACAAGTGCAGGCTCATTACTTGCTTCTGTGGCCAACACTGCCTGGCGTTGTCAGGTCACTTGTGGTCTCAGAAAGTGGAGAATTTCTCTTTCCTGATCAGGATGGAAATATTTTAACATTTTAACCCAGAAGGCAGTTCTTTTTTTGTTTGTTTTATTGCTTAAAGTATTACAAAGAGTATTACATATGTCTCCTTTTTTTCCCCCGCCCTTGACAATGCCCTGGCCTCCCCTACCCGCCAGTGTCTTATGTCCATTAGTATGCTTATTTGCATGCATACAAGTCCTTCGGTTGATGTCTTACCCTCCCTCCTTCCCCCCAACCCTTCCCAGCCTTCCCGCTGTAGTTTGACAGTCTGTTCGAGGCAGGTCTGCCTCTGTAACTATTTTTGTTCATAAGTTTATAATGGTCTTTATTATCCATGAATGAGTGAGATCATGTGGTATTTTTCCTTCATTGACTGGCTTATTTCACTTAGCATAGTGCTCTCCAGTTCCATCCATGCCGTTGGAAATGAAAAGAGTTCCGTCTTTTTTACCGCAGCATAGTATTCCATCGTGTAGATCTACCACTGTTTTCTAATCCATTTGCTGCGCACTTAGGCTGTTTCCAGATCTTAGCTATGGTGAATTGTGCTGCTATGAACATATGGGTGCATATATCCTTTCTGAATGGTGTTTCTGTTTTCTTGGGATATATTCCTAGAAGTGGTATCACAGGGTCAAATGGAAGTTCCATTTTTAGTTTTTTAAGGAAACTCCATACTGTCTTCCATAGTGGCTGCACCAGTCTGCATTCCCACCAGCAGTGCACAAGTGTTCCTTTCTCTCCACATCCTCTCCAGCACTTGTCGTTTGTTGATTTATTGATGATAGCCATTCTGACAGGTGTGAGATGGTACCTCATCGTTGTTTTGATTTGCATCTCTCGGATGATTAGTGACTTTGAGCATGTTTTCATATGTCTCTTGGTTTCCTGAATGTCCTCTTTTGAAAGGTGTATATTTAGGTCCTTTGCCCATTTTTTGATTGGATTGTTTATCTTCCTTTTGTTAAGTTGTATGAGTTCCCTATAAATTTTGGAGATTAAACCCTTATCGGTGATAACATTGGCAAATATGTTCTCCCATGCAGTGGGCTTTCTTGTTGTTTTGTTGATGGTTTCTTTTGCTTTGCAGAAGCTTTTTATTTTGAGTTAGCCCCATTTGTTTATTTTCTCTATAGTTTCCAATGCCCTAGGTCTAGGAGCTGTATCAGTGAAGAAATTGCTTTGGCATATGTCTGAGATTTTGTTGCCTTTGGATTCTTCTAGTATTTTTATGGTTTCCCGTCGTATATTTAAGTCCTTTATCCATTTTGAGTTTATTTTTGTGTATGGTGTAAGTTGGTGGTCTAGTTTCATTTTCTTGCACGTATCTGTCCAATTTCCCCAACACCATTTATTGAAGAGACTATCTTGGCTCCATTGTATGTTCTTGCCTCCTTTATCAAATATTAATTGAGCATATTGGTTCGGGCCAATATCTGGGCTCTCTATTCTAATCCATTGATCTATATGTCTGTTTTTATGCCACTACCTGGCAGTTTTGAGAACAGTGGCTCTGTAATACAGCTTGATATCTGGTATTGAGATCCCACCTACTTTGTTCTTCTTTCTCAGGATTGCTGCAGCTATTCAGGGTCTTTTTTTATTACAGATGAATTTTTGGAGAGTTCGTTCTAGGTCTGTGAAATATGCCATTGGTATTTTAATGGGAAGTGCATTGAATTTATAGATTGCTTTGGGTAGTATGGACATTTTAATGATGTTGATTCTACCAATCCATGAACACGGTATGTTCTTCCACCTGTTTATGTCTTCCTCTATCTCTTTTTTCAGTGTCCTGTAGTTTTCTGAGTAGAGGTCGTTTAGCCCTTTAGTTACGTTTATTCCTAGGTAGCTTAATTTTTTTGGTGCGATGGTAAAGGGGATTTTTTTTTTTTTTAGTCTCTCTTTCTGTAAGTTCACTATTGGTGTATAGAAATGCCATAGATTTCTTGGCGTTAATTTTGTATCCTGCTACATTGCCAAATTTATTTATTAAGTCTAATAGTTTTTTGATAGTCTTTAGCATTTTTTTATGTATAATAACATGTCATCTGCAAATAAGGACAGTTTTACTTCTTTTCCAATTTGGATGCCTTTTATTTCTTTTTCTTGTCTAATTGCAATGGCTCATACTTCCAGTACTATTTCCAATAGGAGGGGTGAGAGTGGGCATCCCTGTCTTGTTCCTGTTCTTAGGGGAAATGGTCTTAGTTTTTGTCCATTGAGTATGATGTTGGCTGTGGGCCTGTCATATATGGCTTTTATTATGTTGATGTATGATCCTTCTATTCCCACCTTGCTGAGAGTTTTTATCAAAAATGGGTGTTGAATTTTGTCAAATGCTTTTTCTGCATCAATTGATATGACTATGTGTTTTTTTTCTTTCAATTTGTTTATGTGATATATCACGTTTATTGATTTGCGGATATTGTACCATCCTTGCATCCCTGGGATAAATCCTACTTGGTCATGATGTATGATCTTTCTGATGTACTGCTGGATCCGATTTGCTAAGATTTTGTTGAGGATTTTGGCATCTATGTTCATGAGGGATACTGGCCTGTAATTCTCTTTCATTGTGTTGTCTTTACCTGGTTTTGGTATTAGGGTGATGCTGGCTTCATAGAATGAACTTGGAAGTGTTCCTTCCTCTTGAATTTTTTGTAGTAGTCTGAGGAGGATAGGTTTTAGTTCTTCCTTGAATGTTTGGTAACACTACCCTGTGAAGCCGTCTGGTCCTGGGCTTTTGTTTGCTGGAAGCTTTTTGATGACCACTTCAATTTCTTCCATAGTTATTTGTCTGTTGAGATTTTTAGATTTTTCCTGATTGAGTTTTGGAATGTTGTATTTTTCTTGGAATATGTCCATTTCCTCCAGGTTGTCTAGTTTGTTGGAGTAGAGTTGTCCGTAGTATTGTTTAACAATCATTTGTATTTCTGTGGGGTCTGTTGTTATTTCGCCTCTATCATTTCTGATTTTGTTTATTTGATTCCTCTCTCTTTGCTTATTGGTGAGCCTGGCTAGAGGCTCATCAATCTTGTTTATCCTTTCAAAGAACCAGCTCTTGGTTTCATTGATTTTCTGTATTGTTTTTTTGGTCTCTATGTCATTTATTTCTGCTCTAATCTTTATTATCTCCTTCCTTCTGCTCACTCTGGGCTTTTCTTGTTGCTCTCTTTCTAATTCTTTGAGATGTAGATTTAGATGATTTACTACCATTTTTTCTTGTTTTTTTAAGATAGGCCTGTAGAGCTATAAACTTCCCTCTCAGGACTGCTCTCATTGGGTCCCATAGGTTTTGGATTGTTGTGTTTTCATTGTCATTAGTTTCCAGGATGTTTTTAATTTCTTTTTTTTTTTTTTTTAGTATAATGCTTTTATTTTATTTTTTTAATAATTAAATCTTTATTGTTCAGATTATTACATTTGTTCCTCTTTTTTCCCCCCATAACTCCCCTCCTCCCAGTTCCCACCCCACTCTCCGCCCTCACTCCCCACCCACTGTCCTCATCCATAGGTGCATGATTTTTGTCCAGTCTCTTCCCACATCTCCCACACCCCTTTCCCCCCCAAGCATAGTCAGTCCATTCCCTTTCTATGTCCCTGATTCTATTATAATCACCAGTTCAATCTGTTCCTCAGATTATTTATTCACTTGATTCTTAGATTCACTTGTTGATAGATGCATATTTGTTGTTCATAATTTGTATCTTTACCTTTTTCTTCTTCTTCCTCTTCTTCAGTCTGCAGGCCAACGCTCTATCCACTGAGCCAAACCAGTTAGGGCTCTTCTTCCTCTTCTTAAAGGATACCTTTCAGCATTTCATATAATGTTGGTTTGGTGGTGATGAACTCCTTTAGCTTTTCCTTATCTGTGAAGCTCTTTATCTGACCTTCAATTCTGAATGATAGTTTTGCTGGATAAAGTACTCTTGGTTGTAGGTTCTTGGTATTCATCACTTTGAATATTTCTTGCCACTCCCTTCTGGCCTGCAAAGTTTGTGTTGAGAAATCAGCTGACAGTCGTATGGGTATTCCCTTGTAGGTAACTGAGTTTCTTTCTCTTGCTGCTTTTAAGATTCTCTCTTTGTCTTTTGCTCTTGGCATTTTAATTATGATGTGTCTTGGTGTGGTCCTCTTTGGATTCCTTTTGTTTGGGGTTCTCTGTGCTTCCTGGACTTGTAGATCTATTTCTTTCACCAAGTAGGGGAAGTTTTCTGCCATTATTTCTTCAAATAGGTTTTCAATATCTTGCTCTCTCTCATCTTCTGGCACCCCTATAATTCGGATGTTGGTACGCTTGTAGCTGTCCCAGAGGCTCCTTACACTATCTTCACACTTTTGGATTCTTTTTTCTTTTTTTTTTTTTTATCCCTCTCCCTTCTTCTCTGTAAAAAATCAATAAAATATATTTAAAAAAAATAAAATAAAATAAAAAAATAAGTATTTTGTGTTAATGACTTAAATACATAGGACTAATGAATATTTTTGGATAATGTTTTAGGCCTTGCTTATCCAAGAGTCAAGATGGAAGTTACCACACCTACTACAGTTGCCTGAGAATAATAATACCATTTTCCAGTACTACCACAGAAAAACCTGCAGTGTCTGCACCAAGGTTCCTAAAGACCCTGCTGTTTGCCTTGTTTGTGGCACTTTTGTATGCCTGAAAGGACTTTGCTGCAAGTAACAAAGTTACTGTGAATGTGTATTGGTAAGCATTAGTAAATAATAGCAATTTTATGAAAACTCAAAATTTCATATCACATGGATATGTGCTATATAGATACATATATATGGTCAAGCCAGCTCTAAAAGTTTAGGTTTTGAGTGAAATAAACAATATATGTAAAGATTTCGTTCTTTTTTGTTCTTGTTTGTTTTTGTTCTTTTTAACCCAGTAAAAGGGTAAAGCAAAGCAAAACAAAACAGCTGAGCCTTTGAGTAAAAACTTTCATAAGTACAATTTTCTTCCTCTTCCTACTCCCACCATCGGATTCTTTTTTCATTTTGCTTTCCCGGTTGGGTGTTTTTTGCTTCCTCGCATTTCAAATCTTTGACTTGATTCTTGCGCTCCTCTGGTCTGCTGTTGGGAGTCTGTATAATATTCTTTATTTCAGTCAGTGTATGCTTACTTTCTAGTTGGTCCTTTATCACACCATCGAGGGTCTCATCAAGTTTATCGACAGCCTCTAGAAGCCTCTTGAGAGACCTCAAAAGTGTGGTTTTGAATTCTATATCCAGTAGCCTGCTTTCCTCTGGTTCTGTCCTTTGTGGCCTGTTTCTTTGTCTTGGCATTTTTTTATGCTTCACTGTGTTGATAGAGTGGCTTTCTGTGTTAAGTGTCCCAATTACCTGAGGTAGACACTCTTGGTGCACCCCCTTGTGGTCTCTGTGAGCAGTCTTGTTGTAGTGAAGCCTTGATTGTTGTAGGTAATTACTACTTGACCTCCAGGCCAACTGGCTGTGAGAATCAGCTGTGTTTGCAGTGGGAGAACTTCTGTCCTCTAGGGAGGTGCTAATCTAGCCTTTGCCTGAGGCTATCCGGCAAATGGCTCTGTGCAGTGCTTGGGCGGGCCAGGTCCCACGGGATCAACAGGGCAGAGGAGGGAGCAGTTATGGCTGTTCTCAGTCTGTCCCCAGGGGCTCTGCCTCTCTTTCCCAGCAACCGCTGCAAACCTCGGAGGGACCAAAGCCAGACAGTCCCGCTTCTCCTGTTTGAGTCTGGGTCCCTAGAGACTCGCCCGGATCTGGAGCTCAGAGTCTGAGGCTCCCTCCGGATTGAAACAGACAACCACTCCCTCAGCCACCAGCCCACGCTGTGCGCACTCCGCACCTTAGTATTTTACTTCAGCACTGCGCCTCCTCTGATTCTCGGTTCCTCCTAGTTGTAGAACTTCCACTCAGCCAGCCTTCCTGTGGTTCTGGATGATGTCCGTTCCATCTTTTAATTGTATTTTTGAAGTGGTTGTTCGAGGCAGGAAACTCCAGCATTAACCTATGCCGCCATCTTGGTTTCTCCTTAATTTCTTCTTTGATGACATTGGTAACCCAATCAATATTTAATAACATGCTATTCATCTTCCAAGTGTTTGCTTATTTTGAGTTGTTTTTATTGTAGTTTATTTCTAATATTATGCCATCGTGGTCTGAGAAGATGCTTGGTATGATTTCAATCATCTTGAATTTGGGGAGACTTTTTTTGTGACCCAATATGTGGTCTATTTTTGAATATGTCCCATGAGCACTTGAGAAGAACGTATATTTCGTGGCTTTGGGGTGAAAAGTTCTGAAGATGTCAATTAACTCCATCTACTCTAGTGAGTGAGTCACTTAGGATTGCTGTTTCTTTGCCAATTTTTTGTCTAGAGGATTTATCCAGTGATGTCAGAGGTGTATTAGAGTCCCCTACTATGATTGTATTGATGTCGATCTCTCCCTTGATATCTTCCAGGAGTTTTTTTTTATGTATTTGGGTGCTCCTGAATTGGGTGCATATATGTTTATCAGGGTTATATCCTCTTGTTGTATTGATCCTTTTAGTATTATGAAGTGGCCTTCCTTATCTCTTGTTATGGCCTTCACTTTGAGGTCTATTTTGTCTGATATAAGTATTGCTACCCCAGCTTTTCTTTCATTTCCATTTGCCTGAAAGATATTTTTCCATCCTTCACTTTCAGTCTGTGTGAGTCCCTTCTAATGAGGTGGGTCTCTTGTAGACAACAAATGTATGGGTCAATTTTTTTTTTAATCCATTCAGCCTCTCAATGTCTTTTGGTTGGAGCATTTAGTCCATTTACGTTTAAAGTTATTATTGAAAGGTACTTGTTTGTAGCCATTTCTATTTTTTTGGCTGTTTTCTTTCTGAGCTTTTTATTTCTTCTTTTTACACCAATCCCTTTAGCATTTCTTGCATTGCTGGCTTTGTGGTGATAAACTCCCTTAGCCTTTTTTTTTGTCTGTGAAGCTTCATATTTCCCCTTCAGTTTTGAATGATAGCCTTGCTGGATAGAGTATTCTTGGATTCAGTCCTTTGCTTTGCATCACTTTGTAAATTTCTGTCCATTCTTTTCTTTCCTGATGTGTTTCTGTTGAGAAATCATTTGATAGTCTAATGGGAGATCCCTTTTATGTAACTTTCCATCTCTCTCTTGCAGCCTTTATGATTCTCTCTTTGTCCTGCACATTTGCCATGGTAATTATGATGTGTCTTTGTGTGGGTCTTTTCAGGTTCACCTTGTTTGGGACTCTCTGTGCTTGTGTGACTTTTTTCTTCCTCAGCTCAGGGAAGTTTTCTGATATTATTTCTTCAAATAGGTTTTCTAAGTCTTGTTCCTCTTTCTGTTGTTCTGGCACCCCTATATTCATATGTTGTTTTGTTTCATGTTGTCCCATAGCTCCCTTAGGCTCTCCTTCTGTCTTTTAATTTTTTTCTCCAATTGCAGTTCAGTTTAGGTGTGTTTTGTTTCCCTGTCTTCTAATTCGCTAATTCGGTCCTCCGCTTCTCCTAGTCTACTGTTGAAACTTTTAATGGTGTTTTTTATTGCAGCTATATCACTCTTCATTTCTTCTTGGTTCATACCTAAGTTATTCATTTTTTCGTCTGTTTCTTGCTTCTTGTATAAGTTGTTGATTTTTTCCTCCATCCGGTTTATGCATTCTAGGACCCTTAATCTGAACTCTTTTTCTGTCATGCTGCATGCTTCGGTTTCACTTAGCTGCTTTTCTGGTGAGTCCTCCTTTTCTTTCGTTTTGGGGTTTCTTTGTCTACCCATGTTTGATCTCACCAACATATCTAGATGTTGAGTCGTTCAGGGGCTGCTCCTTGGGTGGCAGTGGCTCCTCGGGCTGTGGTTGCTCCTCTGGCGGTTGTTGTAGCAGCCGCTCCTCAGTTGGCAGGAGCTTTTGTTGTGGGTGCTATTCACCACTGTGGTGGCTCCTCTGGCTGGTGCGGGGAGGCTTCACACACAGCTGCTGTTCCTCAGACAGAGGGTGTGCTGATCACGAGGCTGCTGTTCCTTGTATGGGGCGGGCTACACACGCAGCTGCTACTCCTTGAACTGGGGTGGACTGCTCATGTGGCTGCTGATCCTTTAATGGGGGTTGGCTGCACGCTGCTGTTGTTCCTCTGATGTGGTGGGCTGCTTGTGGGGCTATTGCTCCTAGGACCGGCTGCTGCTTGTCAGACAGGTGCAGGCTGTTGTGGCTCTGCTCCTCGGACTGGTGGGTGCTGCGTAGAGCTGTCACTCCTCGGATGTGGGTGGTCTGCTCGTGTGGTTGCTGCTCTGTGGACCGGGGTGGGCTGCCGCTGCTCCTCAAATGGGGTCCGGCCACTCGCAGAACTGCTGCTCCTCGGATGGGGGCGGGCTGCTCACACAGCTGCTGTTCCTCGGATTGGGCAGGCTGCTCGTGCGGCTCCTGCTGCTTGGGCAAGGGCAAGATGCTTGTGCAGCTGCTGCTCCTCGGACTAGTGCAGGGTGCGGGCTGTGCGCAGCTGCTACTCCTCGGATGGGGGCAGGCTGCGCAGGGCTGCCTCTCCTCAGACGTAGGAAGACTGCTTGTGCGGCTGCTGCTCCTCGGACAGGTCGGAGTGCTCATGTGGTTGCTGCTCTTCATACGGGGAAGTGGGCTGCACACACAGCTGCTGCTCCTTGGACAGGGGCGGGCCACATGATGCTGCTGCTCTTAGGCTCGAGGCATGCTGCTCACAGGGCTGATGCTCCCTGGATGAGAGCATGCTGATCATGTGTCTGTTGCTCACGTGGTTGAAAAAATAATGTGAACAGAAGTAGGAAATAAAAAAACAAACAAAAAAAAAGCAGAACAAAAAAAGAAGAAAGAAAAAAAGCAACAAACAAAAAGGAAACAAAGAAAAAAGCAAAAAAAAAAAAAGCTAACAAAGTAATAAAAAAATAAAATTGAAATGTCATCCCTTTGGCTGGCTTAAGATCCCAGTTTTCTGGAATGTCCATGATTCTGTTGTTGTTGCTGGGACTGAAAGGCCCTCTATAGGCCACACCCTGTTAACTCCCAGGGATTAATCAGATTATTTTAATCCTTCATCTGATTCAGGGTGGAATCCGGGTGTGGCTGTATTCCTTGCCTGGGGCCAGCTGAGTATACTTTGCCAATTCGGGGTGGGTGTTATTAGTTTCAGCTGCTCACTCCTTTGCTCTGGGACAAGACCTGGGACTAGTTTGCCTATTCTGCCGCCATCTTGTCTCTCCCCAGAAGGCAGTTCTAATGCAGCCTTCACCCTCTTTGTGAATTATACACTAAGACCTTTGTATTTTTTAGCACTCTACTTGCTATTTCTGTTGATATTTTAGTTTTCTCTCTCTCTCTTTAAAATCCCCACACATTAGACATTATTACTGTGGCTTTATCCAGTCATTGGTTTGTTAGATTTACCTAGTTGTGTGTCAGTAGTATCTTTGCTGATTATTTCATTGTGTACCGCACACTTTATGTATGGGATCATTTTTCTGTTGCCTGAGTTAACATCCTTTAGAACTTCCTTCAGTAAATATTTGTGTAAAGATATCTTGGTTTTAGTTTGTTTTAAAATGTCTATTTTACCTACTTCTTTTTTTAAAAAATATATTTCATTGATTTTCTCACAGAGAGGAAGGGAGAGAGACAGAGAGCCAGAAACATCAGTGAGAGAGAAACACCGATCAGCTGCCTCCTGCACACCCCCCACTGGGGATGTGTCCACAACCCAGGTACATGCCCTTGACCGGAATCGAACCCAGGACCCCCCAGTCCGCAGGCTGACGCTCCATCCACTGAGCCAAACCGGTTCCGGCTATTTTACCTACTTCTTAAACAATAATTGTTCTGTGACTGTAATTCTTGATTAACAGTCATTTGCTTAACACTTTGAGGTTTTTATTCCAGTGTCTTTTGCCTTCCATTGTAGCTGTTCAAAATCAGTTGTCATCCTAATGGCAGTACCTTGCTCCATAATCTTTCTGCTACTGTTAAAACCTGCCCTTAGATGTCCGTATTCTGTAGATTCACTTCAATGGGTCTAGTGCTGATTTCTCTCTGTTCCTCTTTCCTGCTTTGAATTTTTGGGATTTCTCCTTAGAAATCACATCTTTCAGCAATTATAGAAATTTCTTGGAAATTCTCTCTTTGAATATTACTTTTTGCATTCTCTCTATAATATCTTCTAGAATTCTGATTATATGTATATTCGGCCTCTTGGTATCTTCCATGTCACTTAATCTTTTCTTATTTATGCTTTATCATATTTTCTGTCAATTTAGCTTATTTTCAAACTTGATTTATCATTTTTAGTGGTTTATTGTTTGTTGCTCATATTTTAAGGACTATTTCATGAAGCATAAGAAACATACTTCATTTGCATTCTCCTTTTGATAACTGAAATGTCTGAGGTCTTTTTTTGTTTTTTGTTTTTTGTAAATATGGACTGCTTTACAAATTGTTGTGTCACCCTTGCGCAGAGGCCATGCTAATCTTCTCTGTATCATTCCAGTTTTAGTATATGTGCTGCCAAAGTGAGCACTGTCTGAGATCTTTATGGGACAGATACCTGGTTGAAGTTTCTGTTGGTGTTCACTTATGGTGTCTTGTTCACTGCTTATGAGGTTTTGACTTAGAACTTTATATATTTTGGAACTTTATCTGTGGGAAGTCTTTGGAGGTGTGAGAGGTTCAGATAACCATGTAACTCTTTATGACCACATCTCTTACCAAGATGCCCTTCTTTTGTGGTTTGAGCTCTCATATGGAGTCTGGTGACACTGTTTCTCCTCCCAGCCTGTAGCAGTAGCAATGACTTTCCATTTGTTGTTAATTTTTAGGTGCCCCAAACTTCCTTTTCGTTCACTTAGCTTTACTTTGCAAATGGTCTTGTTTTTAAAAAGTCTCTTCAAAAATCTCAACTGAGTATATCATATATTTTCTGTTGGGATCCTAAAGGATACAATCTATGTAAAGAAAACTTAATAAATGATAGCTATTATTATTATTGAGGAGACCACTTTCTTTTTATTTATTTATTTTTTGTTAATTCTAACCTGAGAATATTTTTTCATTGATTTTTAGAGAGAGTGGAAAGGAGGGGGAGAGAGAGAGAGATAGAGAGAGAGAGAGAGAGAAAGAAACATCGATATGAGAGCACCGATGTCTCACATAGATTGGTTGTCTCCTGCATGTGCCCTGATCAGAACCAGGGATTGAGCCTGCAACCAAGGCATGTTCCCTTGACCTGAATCAAGCCCAGGATCTTTCAGTCCACAGACCAATGTTCTATCCACTGAGCCAATCTGTTAAGGGTGAGGAGACCACTTTCTATTGAGGGAAACTTTCCAGTAATTCAGGCAAAAATAATTTTGATGCTTGGAGACACAATGTTTAAAAAAAATAAGCCCAGAGCACTGTGGAATGAGAAAGAAAGCTGCTGCCACTTCTATAATTTTCTCTTAGCCAGTGGAAGCCACAAACTCCCCTCAGGATATTGAAAGCCATAGGAAGCCATTTCAGGCCCATTCTCACCACCATCACCTTTCCCCACACCTCCCTCTCACTCACCTTGGAGGGCTATAAAGTGAGGGAGGTACACAGCTGCCACAGCTCCTGGTTCAGCCTTGATGTCAAAAAGAGGCCCCGCAACCATCCAGCTGTGCTGTGGGACAATCTGGTCCAGGAACTGGTCCCAAGCACAGAATTCAATCTCAATGGTCACAGGCCCTCTCACCACAAAATAGAGACCCACGTTAGGCCAGTGGTAGGAACCAGCCACAGGGAAGTGAACTCTGGGGATAGCAGAGAGAGATAGACATTGAATTAATTACTCCACACAAGCTCATTGACTACCCGACCCCATGTAGTGCACTGTGTATCTAGTAGGGTGCCTGCAAGCTCAGATGTGACAGCCAGAGGGATCTGGGGTTGAGTCTTGGCTCTTCTGCTCTCTTCTGTGGATCCTTAGCAAGTCATTGAACCTCCCTAATCTCAGTTTTATTATTTTTAAATAAAATTAACAATAGCACCATCTCATAGAGTTGTGAGTAATAAGTGAATTAATGTATGCTGAGGGCTTAATATCTGCCTGGGGGTGGTGAGCTGTTTCTATAATGGTAATGATAAAAAGAATAATAATATTATTAATAATAATGAAATAGGAAAATTTTCTTGTTTTTGAAGGGCATATTTTTGATAATAACAAAGCTGAATAATGGGTAAGTGGAAGTTCCTTAGACTCTTTTTTCAACTTTTTATAATAAAACCTCTGTTTCCATAATAAAAGCACCAATCTACATGGTGATACTATTGATAACCATTTGGAACTGAAAACAACACTTGCAGAGATATTACAGAGACTTCCCCCAGGTCTACATTGGTAAAGAGTAGGTTCCTGGGATGTCACCTTCTGTGTATGTAAGTTTGGAATAATATTCCATTGCATTGAGATCATGTCTGTGACAGTGAGTGGGAATGTGTTGTATACGAGATTAGAACTAAGATTATAGACATTTATTACTTAGGACTCAGAACCCTTGGAAGGCAGGCTACCATATGCATCTCATGGCCCTTGTTACAGGTATGGTACTTTGCACATAGCAGATGCTAATAAAACAGAAATGGGTAGATGGAATGAGATTTATGAGACATAACAAACAAATGCAACCAGTGGACTTTGTTTGGATCCTGATTAGAACAAACCACCTGCAAGGACACATTTTGGAGAATTGAGCATATTTGAATACAGACTAGGTATTAGATGATATGAAAATGACATTGTTAATGTTGTCAGATATAATGGCGTTGTGGTTATAGGAGAAAAAGTGTTTATTTATATTCTTCAAAATGCATCAGAAAAATTTATTGGTAAAATCACCTGATATCATGGATTTAAATTACTGTAACAACAAAAGAGGGGGGAAATGAATAGTTAGAACAAATTTGGTAAAATGATTGTTGAAGCTGAATAACGGGTAAGTGGAAGTTCCTTAGACTCTTTTTTCAACTTTTTATAATAAAACCTCTGTTTCCATAATAAAAGCACCAACCCAGTATCTCAGCCCTGTCTTTGCCTAGTGACTTGGCAGTGGGAGGGTACTCTATGCCATGAGTGGGGTGTTGAGTGTCTGTTGGGACCCAGTGTGGGGATGGCAGGGGTTGTGGGCCAGCCTGGCACAGTGGAGCCCCCTCACTTACCGGTACAGACCTCTGTCTTCATCCACCACCTCTGGAGTCACAGGCCCTGTGGGGCCCCAGAAGTCATCATCTGTCCCTATAGACTCCACTGGTATGTCCCCCAGGGGTTCAGGAGAAGACAGACAGAAGGGCTTCACTTGTGCTACTTGCTGGGAGCTCTCCTCTGGAACAGGCAGGGCAATGGTCAACATTAGGGTATCCTGTCTGCCTTCCCCAATCCCTAGCCTATACCAAGGAGGGGGTCTCCCCAAGGCTTGTCTGTCTGGACATTGGCAGGGAGTGTGTCTGTATCCTCTGTCCCTGCTCCTGGGGCTGCCTGCCTACTATCTGAAGAGGCCCAACACTGCTGCCCTCTGACCCCAAACCTACCCATCCCCCTCTTCCCACTGGCGCAGAGATATTGCTATTCCCAGCTCCAATGGCAAGGTAACTTGTGAAAGGAACATGGCTCAAAAAATGGATGGGCGGGGATGCAAAGAGCCTTGGGAGATTGGGCCATGGATCAGAGTCTGAGACGCTCCAGGGATATTCTGGGGAGGAACAGCCTCAGACCCTGAGGCTGGAGAGAGGAAAGCAGAGATCTTGCCAGTTCCCAGGGTCTAGGTGTGGAGGATCTCGCATGGAGCGAGTTCCTGTAGGTGGGCACTTTTCCATGTCCCACACCAGAGGCAGGAGCATGGTGGGGCTCACCTTCCACATTCTCCCTCTCCCATCCCAAGTCATGATGCTCCCAGCCTGGCCCCTCAAAGTACCTGGTTCAGGTTCCTGCCATTGGAGTGGAGTTGTTTCATCATCCATCTCATCATCCATCTGTTCTTCCCCTGGGTCTTCCTTAGTCATCGTCAGATTTGGTTTCCTACACACAGAGTTGTTCATCCTCCCGAGATCTTGAGGAAGTTGGGATTATCTACATGACATCCTCACTTAACTTCAACCATCTGAATTTGAACTCATGGCCTTCATCTGAGATTCTCCCATAGCCCCTGTCTTCATGATGGCCCCCATTCACCTTGCCATCCATGTCGAAACTGGGATGTAGTCCTGGCTCCTTCTGAGAGCTAATTGACCACATTGACACTATCTTTAGAATAGCTTTTTTTCTAGTTCCCTCTCTCCATCTCCACAGTCTCCACCCCAGGTCCAGGCCCTGGCATCGGTGGCTGGAACCACTGCATCCTCCCCCTAAAGGTCCCCTCTTCTCTTGTCCCTCTCTGGGCCATTTCTACACAACAGTTGATCTTCAATAGGAACCTGACTGAACACTTTGCTGCTGAAGCCCTGAAATCTATTGCTTTTGGGGTAAAATTTAAAGTTCTTAACATGGCCCAAAGTCCAACTTGTGCCCTTGTTCCTCTAACTCCATCCATTCTTTGTCTCCAATCCCACCTTTGCCACTCTCCTTGCTCACTCACCTCTAGTCCAATGCTTCTCAAAGCCCAAACCAGGAGGTCTGGTTAAAACATAGATTCCTGGGCTAATCTCAGAGATTCTGATTCAGCAGGTCTGGAGTGTAGCCTGACATTTACATTCATAATGAGCTCTCAGGTGATACTGATGCTGACACTGCTGGTCCGTGGTCCACGCTTTGAGTAGCAGTGTTTTTGGTCCCTGGCCTCCTTCCATTCCTCAAAGGAGCTGAGATCAGATCTCTAACTCTTCCAGGAATCTACCCCTGCTTGGCCCAGCTAAGCCCTCCCATGTTTCCTAACTTAGCTCAGGTCCTTTGGACAGAGTCTAATAGGCCCGTCAGTGCATTCATTCTGATCCCACACACAAGGACACAGGTTGGGGTGGGGTAACCTGGTCCTGTGTCCCCGCTGAGTTAATTTCTGGGAGTTGGGCTCGTGTTCATGGTTTGTTCCTAATACACTGTGTGTTTGAGGGGAATGCTTGTTCCCTGAGGAATGGCTCCTCCTAAGCCTGGGAATCCTTTCCTGCCATGTCAGATGAGGCAGAGCAGTTACAACCAGAACATAAGTGCACTTTTCTGTCACAGGCCAGAATACACCAACATGAAAGGCCACGGGGCTGCAGCAGATGCCCAGGAGGAAGAACGGATTCTCCCGTCCCCAAGGCTTCTCCTCAGCTGGGCTGTGTATATGGGTGTTTATATGTATAAGGGTGAGGAGCACCCCTCCCCCTCTGCCTCCCCAAAGCGCTCTCTTCTCTTTGTTTCCCCCTTATGGTCTTTGCTTTCCATGTTCCAAATCTCACCCACTCTCTCATTCACTTTTCTTCATTTATTCTCTCCTTACTCATCTCATGGAAGGGTTTAAGCAGAGGATACCTTTGTTTGCAGTAAACAAACAAGCAAACCAACAAACCACGCAAACAGCCTCACTCTGACTGCTGTGGTTTCTTGGCTTCTTCCTGGTTCTGTCTGTCTCTGCCTCCAACCTTGCCCCACCCCACTTCTGGCCCATGTCTCTGGCCCAGCCTCTAGGAGTCAGTCCTAGGCCTGGGTCAGCTCAAGGGAGTTCTGTGTCTTCCCTCTTACCCACTGTTGATGATCAGCTGAGGCTTCTCCTGCTTCAGAAGCCTCAGCATCTCTGTCACCTCCTCACTCAGCTGAGTCTGGTCCAGCCTGAAAACACAAAGGAAGCCTAATTATCCTGGATCCCCAAACAATCTCAAGGGCCTCTGGGCCCACAATCATGGAACCTTTCACATACCACAGGAACCTGTTGTAGGTTGGGTTCTCTGAAGTCAGGTTTTGAATTGGAAAGAAGAGTTAGGAGGTTTATTAGGGAGTGTTGTTGTGTTAACACCAGACCAAAGGAAGGGAGGAAGCTGGACTGAGCGGAAGAATAAGTTGTGCTGTGATGCAGTTGCAAGGGGTACAGCTGACTCTGTGAGACTTCTGATGTGGGGATGACACTCCAGAGCTGCCCATACTGGGAGGAGGGTCCTTATACCACTACCCCAGTCACTGGATGCAGGCCACCCAGGGAGGGGAGGTGACCCTGTGTGAGATGGCCCTAGTTGGCAGAGGCCATCCTTGTAGCTGGCACCACTCCCAGGGGTGGGGGCTGGGTCTTCTTTCTGGAAAGGGAAAAGGGCAGCACTTACGGCATCCAATAGAGAATAGCCAGTGTCCATGGCCTCAAATGACCACATAGGAGTAGAATTTAAAGTTCTTAACATGGCCTAGAGGTTTCCTAGAATGAAAGAGCCTGTTTCCATTCTCACACATCCTGTGCTCTGGGGTTTCTGTTGGATTTGGGATGGCTGCTGCCTTCTCTTGGCCTCCATGTCCTCACCTCCAACAGGGTGGGACCTGCTCCACCTATTGTGAGCCATGGACAGGTAGGTGTGAAGACCCTGCACCTGTCAGGGCACATATCTTCCTCATTCCTTCTGTCAGAGCTGTTCTCCCCTGGGGAGGGGATGGACCATGATGCAGAGGTTGTCCCTCTCATCCCAGTCCCAGGGCCCTAGGAAGGAAGGAGGCAGAAACCTTCTAGGGTTAGGCAACCTGCTCTGAGGCAACCAAGAGGTGAGAAGTAATGGGTGAGCAGGGCATGGATGCAGACCTACTGCAAAGTCTCAGCTCTGGAGAGGCCCTTCAGCATATAGGACAGTGATGGCGAACCTTTTGAGCTCTGCGTGTCAGCATTTTGAAAAACTCTAACTTAACTCTGGTGCCGTGTCACATATAGAACTTTTTTTGATATTTGCAACCATAGTAAAACAAAGATTTATATTTTTGATATTTATTTTATATATTTAAATGCCATTTAACAAAGAAAAATCAACCAAAAAAAATGAGTTCGCGTGTCACCTCTGACACTCATGTCATAGGTTTGCCATCACTGATATAGGAGATGGTGACAGCCACACATGCTCAGAGGGGAGGGGGCTGGGGTGTGAAGGTGCCCACCACATGGCATGGGGTGACCTTGGTTGTGAAGGGTCAGAGTGGGCTCTTGGAGGACCCACATGTAGAGTATTCACCTCCTGGTGGTTTAGGCTTGAGAAAGGATGACTCTCAGAGGAAAGGCTGAGAGCCGGCTGGAGCCTTGGCCAAGACTGAGGGGTCAGGACATGGATGTTTGGAGCCCTGTCAGCTCTGTGAGTGCGAGACAGGCCGCAACCAGGAGCTGCAGGGAAATGTTCAGTCAGAAACTGGCTGTGGACTAGTTTTCAGGCTCGGAGGGTGACAGGAAGTGGCCGGGAGACAGTATGGGAAATGCAGGCTGGGGGTCACTGCACCCCAACCACACAGCTCTCCAGTGCTCTGAGCCTGTTTCTGTCCTGGGGTCTCCCCCACGCTATTCTCAGCCTGGACTGCTCTCCTTGACTGGGCCTGGTCAACCCCTCTTTCTGCTTCAGGTCTCGGCCTGATGTTACTTCCCCAGAGAGGCCCTCCCTGCCCCTGAGTCTAATTCCATCCTCCCTCCATGTCACACTCTCATAACAAAGTGCACTTTCCCTTCATAAACTGCATGGAGCTCAGAGATACACACTGTGTGTTAACGTCATCAGCATCTGTGTTGGTCTCGCTGGTGTGCAAGCTTAAGGGGGGGCAGGGCCCATGTCTGTTGCTCACTATTGTCCCCTCAGTGCCTGGCCCAGTGCTTGACACATTAGAGGCCTGAAATGAATGAATGAGGTAATGATTGAAGAAAGGAAGCACTGCCCTGGATGTAGAAATGAACTTGGGAGAGAGTCCCCTAGAACTGTGGTCGGCAAACCGCGGCTTGCGAGCCACATGTGGCTCTTTGGCCCCTTCAGTGTGGCCACAAAGTTTCAATCGCACTGTACGTGTGCAGCAGCACATGGTATTTTGTGGAAGAGCCACACTTAAGGGCCACAGTTTGTCAACCACTGCCCTAGAACATGTGGCCTCACCAATGTTTATCATTTGAACCTCACAACTCTGTTCCCAGACCTCTTTTAGATTTTCTTGCATTTTATTTCACCACAGTCTATGAGGTGGATTTGATGGTTCCATTTCACAGATAAGAAAACCGAGCCTCAAATGAAGACCTGCCCAGTTTTCATGTCCTAAGGAAGTGGTGAAGCTGGTAGTGAACCCAGACTGCATTTTTTCTGTCCCTTTACTTGCCCTGTCCAATTCAGGGCTCCTACATCCCTCCCTTTCCAATCCTCTCCCTCCCTTTCCCTGCCCTCTGCCCAGAAATGACCCCAGGGCCTTACCACAGGTTCCTGAGTTGGCACGCAGGCTGCCTGAGCCCTTCACAGAGCAGCCTCACACCGAGGTCGCCCAGGTCGTTCTGCTGTAGGTCCAGCTCTGTCAGGCTGGGACTGGTACCGAGCATGGAGGCCAGTTCCTGGCAGCAGCCAGATGTGAGTCCACATCTCACCAGCCTGTGGGAGAGATTTGCATGGGTCCACAGTCGTCCTGAGGGCCTTCTCTTCAGGGTAACTAAGGTTTGGTTTCCCTCTCTAGCACCTGTGGCCTTTTGGGCTCCTTGGTGACATTAAAGGAAGATAAACATGTGTCTGGCTTGCAGTAACCTGGGAGATTTTAATTTTCTCCTGCAGCCAAGGAGCCACTTAGAATGCAGGAACCCTCCTTTTTCTCAGTCCTGTGTGATTCTCACCAATTATGCACTCTCCACATCAACTTTGCATGATTAATTTACCCAACATTCCACTTGTGCACTGGGTCTAACTGCTAACTATATGGGATTTGCCAAAAACTCAGTTTGCTGACACGGGATGCTCTGTGAGCTTCAACAAGGGGGACCTATCTGCTCCCAAACCCATAGCCCCATCCTGTCTAGCTCTCACCTTCTCTCTGCTACAAGATATTAGGGCAGCTCCCTCTCCTCTGTGCCTCCACCCCCAAAAGTAGTGTCAAAGAGGAGCAATTACAGCAGCTGCTGCAGCTTGCAGTTGGCTTGTCTCAGCTCCTGGAAAAGGCACTGGACTCCGGTGTCCAGGAGCTGGTTGAAGCTCAGGTCCAGCTCTGTCAGGTTCCAGCTGTTGCTCAGCACACGGGCAAGGGCCCTGCAGCCTTTTGTTGTGAGGCCGCAGTTGGCCAATCTGTGGGAGACAAACACTGATAGCCTTGAGTTTCCTCACCTGTTGATTCCACAGACACCCGAGAGCACCCACTGAACACCTCTTCTGGGTCAGGCAGGTACTTGGGGGTTGACATAGAAAAAAAGATTAGTAGATCAGTTTTCACATCTTTTTGGATCAAAAACCTTTCATGTTTCCATGTCATGCGAGTTAAATTCAAGTTCCTCATCTTTGACTATGGGGCCCTGGAGACCTGGCTCCTTGTCATTTCTGTTCTCATCTTGTACACCTTTCATCTGCATCCTCGCTGACCTACTTGCTGGTCCTTAAATACTCCAGGCACAGTCCCATCTCAGGGCCTTGGCACTTGCTGTTTCTTCTGCCAGTTACAGTCTTCTTACCTGATATCTCATGGCTTGTTCTCTCATGTGCCTCAGGTATTTGCTCAAAAGTATCCCTCATGAAATTTTGCCTCTCTACCCTCCCTGTTTAAAATTGCAGCCCCAGGCTCCATTCCTTTCTGCTTTAGTTTTCTCTATAACCCAAATCCCATACAATATATTTTAATCATTTACTTGCTTTTGATTTTTTCTCTCCAGGATATATGCTCCATGAGGAATGAGTTTTCATATCTAGTTGCATCCCAGTGCCTAGGGCAGTGTCTCACACATAGTAGGAACTTAATAAATATGTGGTTGATGAGTGAATGAAATAGAGTGAAGAGGGGCATGTTGGATGCAGCTGAAGGCAGAGGAATGAGGGGTTAATTTTGACCAGGGAAGGAAGAGCAGACATATGAGGGGTGCCTTGAATGGTGAGTAGGAGTTCACCTAGATGGGGGTGGAAGAGGGGCTTTCCTGGATGGCAGAGTGGTTGTGAGCTTATAGCATGTGTTTAGTTTAGTGACATTTGCAGAAAGGCTACATGAGGGGAGATGAAGTTTGAGGGTTAAGATAGAAAATACGTATCATGATAGTGGTAGGTCTTGAATGTGCTTGTTAGACATTTGGATCTTGTTCAAGTGGCAGTGAAATTTCTTGAGGAGGGTAGTGATGTGTTCTTTGCATTGCTTGGAAAGATCCCTGACAGTGAGTGGAGGATGGCTGGATAAGGTGAAGCAGAAAGCAGGTGGTCCAGCACCGAGGTCAGAGCAGTGCCTGTGGGAGATATTTTTGTGGACCCAACAGCACACTCAGTGTCTCTTTAGATGTGGGGGCCAGGGAGGCTTCTAGATTAAATACAGAATTGGTACTGCTGCCACTTACTGAGACAATGTGTGAGAGGAGGCAGTGTCAGCCTCATGGATATACAACCAGTGCAGTTGTTTGGGTTTATTGCTCTGTACTTGCCATCTTGGGTTACTTAATAATTTTACCCTTGTATTTGTGTTTCCTTTTAAATTAAATCTTTATTGTTCATATTATTACAGTTGTTCCTCTTTTTTCCCCATAGCTCCCCTCCACCCAGTTCCCACCCCACCCTCTGCCCTTACCCTCCCCCCACACTGTCCTCATCCATAGGTGTACAATTTCTGTCCAGTCTCTTCCCACACCCCCACACCCCTTTCTCCTTGAGAATTGTCAGTCCACTCCCTTTCTATGCCCCTGATTCTATTATATCCACCAGTTTATTCTGTTCATCAGATTTTTTATTCACTTGATTTTTAGATTCACTTGTTGATAGATGTGTATTTGTTGTTCATAATTTGTATCTTTACCTTTTTCTTCTTCTTCCTCTTCTTAAAGAATACCCCCCAGCATTTCATATACTACTGGTTTGGTGGTGATAAGCTCCTTTAGCTTTTTCTTATCTGTGAAGCTCTTTATCTGACCTTCAATTCTGAATGATAGCTTTGATGGGTAAAGTAATTTTAGTTGTAGGTTCTTGGTATTCATCACTTTGAATATTTCTTGCCACTCCCTTCTGGCCTGCATAGTTTCTGTTGAGAAATCAGCTGACAATCATATGGGTACTCCCTTGTAGGTAACTAACTATTTTTCTCTTGCTGCTTTTTTTTTTTTTTAAATATTTTATTGATTTTTTACAGAGAAGAAAGGAGAGGGATAGAGAGTTAGAAACATCAATCAGCTGCCTCCTGCACATCCCCTACTGGGGATGTGCCTGCAACCAAGGTACATGCTCTTGACCGGAATCAAACCTGGGACCCTTGTGTCCGCAGGCCGACGCTCTATCTACTGAGACAAACTGGTTCAGCTCTCTTGTTGCTTTTAAGATTCTCTCTTTGTCTTTTGCTCTTGGCATTTTAATTATGATGTGTCTTGGTGTGGTCCTCTTTGGATTCCTTTTGTTTGGGGTTCTCTGCACTTCCTGGACTTGTAAGTCTATTTTTTTCACCAGGTAGGGGAAGTTTTCTGTCATTATTTCTTCAAATAGGTTTTCAGTATTTGCTGTCTCTCTTCTTCTGGCACCCCCATAATTCGGATGTTGGTATGCTTGAAGTTGTCCCAGAGGCTCCTTAAACTATCTTCATATTTTTGGATTCTTGTTTCTTTTTGTTTTTTGGTTGGGTGTTTTTTGCTTCTTCGTATTTCAAATCTTTGACTTGATTCTTGTGATCCTCTAGTCTGCTGTTGGATCTCTGTATAATATTTTTTATTTCAGTCAGTGTATGCTTAATTTCTAGTTGGTCCTTTTTCATAACCTCAAGGGTCTCACTAGATTTCTTGAGGGTCTCACTATATTTATCTGCAGTTTCTAGAAAATTCTTGAAAAACCTTATAACCATGGTTTTGAACTCTATATCCAGTAGTTTTCTTTCCTCCATTTCTGTCATTTGTGACCTGTTTCTTTGTCTCCACATTTTTTATGCTTCCCTGTATTGATAGAGTGGCTTTCCGAGCTAGGTATCCTATAGGGCCCAGTAGCTCAGCCTCCCCAATTACCTGAGTTGGACACTCTTGGTACACCCCTTTGTGGGCTTTGTGCACAGTCTTGTTGTAGTTAAGCCTTGATTGTTGTTGGTATCACTGGGAGGAATTGACCTCCAGGCCAATTGGCTGTGAGAATCAGCTGTGTCTGCAGTGGGAGAACTTCTGTGCTGGAGACACCCTTCTGGGGCAAGACATGCTTCAGTGGGGCTTTGGTGCTCACTGAGTCTGCCCCCTGAGTGTGTCCCTTATGGATCTGAGGAGTTGTAATCTGGATGGTCCCACTCTGACCACTGGGTACACTGGCTCTTGGATCTCAAAGGAGGTGCTAATTTAGCCTCTGCCTGAGGCTACCCAGCAAGAGTTAAGGAGAGATCTGCAGTTTCCTCTTCTTTGTTTGGGGTTTGGAGGTGCCCAGATGAGGCCCAGCTGTGAAGCAATGCAAGCTGCTGTGGGGCCTTGGGCCTACTTTTGGATGTTCTGGGTCTCTCTGACCCAGCTGCAGTTTGTTAGGTAATTTTAGATTGCAAAGGGCCAGGCCATTCATATGCAAAAGCCTCTATGCACAGCTTGGGTGGGGCGAGGTCTCAGGGAATCAACAGGGCAGAGCAAACAGCTATGGCTGATCCTCAGCTCTGACCTAAGAGGCCCTGGGTCTCAGTGTCTTGCGTTAATCACTGCAAGCACCTCTGAGAGAAAGCCGCCCTCAAGTTCCACCTGATGCCAGAGATGCCAGACAGTCCAGTTTCTCCCTGTATGAGTCTGGGTCCCCAGAGACTCATCTTGAACTGGAGTTCAGAGCAGTTGGGAGCTTGTATCTACCTCCTGATTGCAAAAGACAACCGTGTGCTCAGTTGCCAGCCCTTTCCATGTGCGCCTCCGTACCTCTGCACTTTACTTCCGCACCTCCTCTAAGTCTCAGTGTGCTTTTTTCTTTCTTTCTAGTTGTAGAATTTCCACTCAACCAGCCTTCCTGTGGTTCTGGATAATGTCCGTTTTGTCTTTTAGTTGTAGTTTTGAAGTGGTTGTACGAGGCAGCAATTTCAGGTGTTTACCTATGCCACCATCTTGGTTTCTCCAGTCATTATCTGTATTTGTGTTTTGTAAGGGAAGTCTGATGAGCCAATGGTGCTTTGTCTTTTATATGTCCTTGCCCACCTCCCTTAATCTGTGTGAAGAATTCTTGTCCACCCACTCTTCTGTTCCATGATGCTGTGGGGCCTACAATACCCTTCCCTGGCAGGCATGGTGAGGATCAGGGCTGACATTTAGAATAGGACTTGGTGGTAACAGCATGACATGTTTGGTGATTTGTTAGGGGCAAATCTCCCACCCACTATGATTCATATACCTAGCACTTCATGGAAATATCCTGCGAAGGGATGGGTCTCCCACCTGCTTTGGGGTTGGATGGTGGTCTTTGGTGATCTTCCCCTACTTTGGTTTCGGGTAATAGGCCCATGGGTGGAGAAGTCTGGCTTGATTGACTTTTCCACCCACTCCAGGGCACAGTGATGTGTCTGGCTGCTAGTGGGAGGAGAAACCTGGCATCTATTGGGCTGTAGTCACACTGACTCTGGGTAACGCTCCCAGGCACCAGAGGGGGTCTGCATGCACCTGCAGTATGTGAAAGGAGTGAAACATTAAACAGCAAATAAAGAATGAGAGATTGGGTGATGGAGAAAAAAGCTTTGTATCTAAATGCCTTTAACAGCACTTTTTCTCTGATGTTTGAGCAAGAGCACTACATTTTCATTTTGTACTGGACCCTACAAATTATCTGGTCCTGAGAGGAGGAACAGGTTTTCTTTGGATAGGAAGGAAAGTCTAGTTTAGAATGTGTGGAGCTTGAGGAGCCTATGGGACATCCCAGTGGAGGACATTGGGTTTGGGACCTGAGCTAAAGATGGAAGCTTGGCAGGTACCCGCTGGAAGGGGCCTGGGATGTGATTGTGGGAAGGGCTCTGAATGAGGTGGCGAACACTAAAATTGGGACCTGGTTACATTCCTCCTGGTTGGATGTCACACAGATATTATGCCAAATCTTGCCTCTGCCAGTTATTAGTTGAAGACTGTTGGTAGGTTTCTTAATATTCAAGTTTATTGATTTGTAACACAAATTCTCCATGCCTATTGCACCTGGTGGTTGCCAAGATCAAAGGACATAATATATCCCTGTGCTTAGAATAGTGCTCAAAGGATACTGCTGCCATGGGACCTGAGCCCCTTAATTTTCTTCTATGTCTCAGTCCTGTTTCCACACAGCCTCGCATCTCAGTTTTCATGCGGCACTTCTCTTGTCCTTCTGTCCCAGAGGGGCCAAGGCTCCTTCCTCCTGTGTCTTTGATTCCACACCCTCCTGCCTCCCCTCTGACCTTGTTCTTTCTGGAATCCCTTCGTTCAGTTCTCCAACCTCTCCTTTACCCATTCCCTCTGCTTTGACCATGTATTATGCTCAGTTCTACATGTTCATGAAAAAGGAAACACCCAGAATCCTTGAGTCTAGCATATTCAGCTGATTTCAAGAGAAATCCAATTATTTGTTAGGATTTTGCCCCAAGGTCTTAGACATTCTTGTATTTAAAGGCAGTAAATCTGAGTTCTTTCTCATAGAATCAACATTTCTAGTCAGGAAATACTCACATCTGTCTGATCCACAGCTAGTATTTTGTTGTTGTTGTTAATCCTCACCTGAGGATATTTTTTCTATTGATTTTTAGCTAGAGTGGAAGGGACGGGGAGAGACACAGAGAGAGAAACATTGATGTAAGAGAGATACATTTATTGGTTGCCTCCTGCACGCACCCCGATTGGGGCAAGTGATTGAGCCTGCAATGGAGGTACATGCTTTTGACCAGAATTGAACTTCAGTCCTCAGACCAGTACTCTGACCACTGAGAAAAACTGGCCAAGGCCAGAGTTAGTATTCTTGTGAAAAAGTTTAAAATGTATATATCAAAAAAAAATTTTTAAAGAGAAGGGAAGGGAGGGAGATAAAGAGATAGAAACACCAATGAGAAAGAAACATCATCAATCGGCTGCCTCCTGCACGACCCCTATTGGAGATTGAGTTCACAACCCAGGCATGTGCCTTGACTGGGAATTGAACCCGTAACTTCTTGGTTTCTGGACTGACACTCAACTGTTGAGCCATACTGGCTGGGCAAAAAAGTTCTTTTTATTACACTATCTCATTGTATCATCATGAATTAGATCCCAAATTTCAAGATGAAGAGTTGGAGGTGGTGATGGGTTGGGTACTCCCTGGATTCTATTCCCAGCTCTCCTGTTTCTAACTGTGCAAATCTGAGGAAGTTAGTTAACCTCTCTGAGCTTAAGTTTTTATTATCTGGAAAGTGGAAATAATATCCCTGCTCTGCCATTTTCAGTTTTTGTTTTTTTTGAAGGCCCAAGAAGATATTTCTTGGAGTAGATACAGAATTGACATTGAAATTGTGAAGTTATATTGCAATGTAAGGGGTACATTGTAGATTGTAGATTGCTGTCTCCCCACTTGGATGTTAAGTTTAAGGTAGAACCAGTATTTCTGAGACCTTTTCATTGGTTTTCCTCCTAAAATCAGGTAGTTCGCATTGGAAAGGTATTAGGAAAGTATCACATGGATACAAGATGTCCTAAAGACTGGATTTATTATCATCCTCTGCTAGGTTAACTTATTCCACCAGGATCCATCTTCAATGAGAAATCCCTTGACCTTCTCCTTTCTTCCAATCTCTCAACACTTTCTTTTTACCACTTTGCTTGGAATCTAGCTTAGATTTTATGATATGTCATTGGTGATATGACTGAATAACTTACCCTCTGACCTCCCATCATATCCCTTTAGCTAACCCTAAACTCTGCCATTCTCCCAATCTCCCACTTTCACTCCCACCTGAGTAACATGGGTGATGGCTAAAATTATGAATTGCACCTGTGACTCTCACATGGGACCCAACAATGGCTGGCAGGCCAGAATCTCCCACTCTACAATGGCATTTCAATGTTTTACCTTCCCTAACACTCTAACACCCCAATCCTCATATTCTTCTCAGTTGACAACTGAATTACTACTTCACAGGGAAAAGTGGAGACATCAGATGGGAATCCATCAGCTTTCTAAAGTCAAGCTTATGGGTCTATGTGCCAGGTCCCTCTTCCAACTCTTCATTGGTCCTCCTATTACAGTAGGAGGTGTTCCCCAACTCCTCCAAGGCCGGCCTTTCTCCCATTGCCTCCCTCTGAGGAAAGGAAGACCATCAATTAGTCTTCTTGTATATTTCAGCATTCTTATCAGCAGCTATTTAAATTTAGGCTCTTTCAACTTTAACACCCCACTAACTTCACTGGATAGATCTTCCAGACAAAAAATTAACAAGGAAACCGACTCTAAATGACACACTAGATCAGATGGATTTAGTTGAAATTTATAGAACATTTTATCCCAAAGCTGCAGAATGTACATTCTTCTCAAGTGCACATGAGTCATTCACAAAGATAGACCACATGTTAGTACACAAAATAAGTTTCTCCAAGTTCAAGAAGATTAAAATCATATCAAGCATCTTCTCAGATCACAATGGAATGAAATTAGAAATAAACTACAGTAAAAACATTCAAACACTTAGAGATTAAATAGCATGCTATCAAACAATAAATGGGTTACCAATGAGATTAAGAAAGAAATAAAAAAACTTCCTGGAAACAAATGAAAATGAACACACAACAACCCCAAATCTCTGAAAGCAAAAGCAGTCCTGAGAGGGAACTTCATAGCACTTCAAAAACAAGAAAAATTAGTAATAAACCATTTAACCACACAACTTAAAGAATTAGAAAGTGAACAACAAGAAAAACTTAGAGAAGTAGGAGGAAGGAAATAACAAAGATTAGAGCAGAAATAAATGACATAGAGAGTAAAAAAATCATACAAAAAATCAATGAAATCAAGTGCTGGTTCTTTGAAAAGATGAACAAGATTGATAAATGCCTTGTCAGACTCATCAAGAAACAAAGAGAGAGGGCTGAAATAAATAAAACCAGAAACAAAAGCAGAGAAGTAACAACTAACACCACAGAAATACAAAGGATTGTAAGAAAATACTATGAACAATTATTTGCCAACAAACTGGACAATGAGAATGAAACAGAAAAATTCCTAGAAAAATACAATCTTCCAAAACTGAATCAGGAAGAATCAGAAAAACTGAATAGGTCAATAGCAATTGATGCAATAGAAGCAGTAATTAAAAAACTCCCACCAAAAAAAACGTCCTGGCCCAGGTGGCTTCACAGGGGAGTTTTACCAAATATTCAAAGAACTAATACCCATATTCCTCAAACCCAAAAAACCCCAAGAGGAAGAAACACTTCCAAGCTCATTTTATGAGGTCGGCATCATCCTAATTCCAAAATCACATAAAGACACTACAGCCGAAACCGGTTTGGCTCAGTGGATTGAGCGTCGGCCTGCGGACTGAAAGCTCCCAGGTTCGATTCCGGTCAAGGGCATGTACCTGGGTCGCGGGCACATCCCCAGTAGGAGATGTGCAGGAAGCAGCTGATCGATGTTTCTCTCTCATCGATGTTTCTAACTCTCTATCTCTCTCCCTTCCTCTCTGTAGAAATTCAATAAAATATATTAAAAAAAAAAAAAGACACTACAAATATATTGGGCAGGGCCAATATCCCTGATGAACATAGATGACAAAATCCTCAACAAAATATTAATAAATTGGATCCTGCAATATATTAAGATCATACACCATGACCAAGTGGGATTTATCCAGGGATGCAAGGTTGGCACAATATTCACAAATCAATAAATGTGATACAATCACATAAATAAACTGAAAGACAAAAATCACATGATCATACCAATAGATGCAGAAAAAACATTTAACAAAATCCAACACCCATTTTTGATAAAAACTCTCAGCAAAGTGTGAATAGAGGGATCATATCTCAACATGATAAAGGCCATATATGACAAACCTACAGCAAGCATCATACTCAATAGGCAAAAACTACAACCATTTCCCCTAAGAACAGGAACAAGGCAGGGATTTGCGCTTTCACCACTCTATTCAACATAGTACTGGAAATCCTGGCCACAGGGATCAGATAAGAAGAAGAAATAAAAGGCATCTAAATTGGAAAGGAGGAAGTAAAACTCTTATTATTCACCGATGATATGATATTGTACATAGAAAACCCTAAAGACTAGTCTTCAGTTGGTAATTCAGGGTGAATGTTCTCCAATTTAGTTTTATTTCCAGTTTATTGTAGGAAGAGGTAAAACAAAGACCCACCTACTTGCCACAATCTTGAGACCCCGTCAATATTCACTTTCTTAAGGTAGGTTGCCACCGAAGGCCCCTATCTGGGCCTGTAATCACACATGTGCTTGTGTGGTTACAACCAATCACTTGCATATTGTGTGGAAATAGAATCTTGTGTGTTTGCTTACTATAGTAATCATGGTTCTTGGCACAGGGCATGGCCAGAAAGGAGCTCAATAAATATTTGTTGAATACAAAGACCACACACCCATCCTAGAAACAACTTCTCTCCTGGGTTTTCTGTTCATCTCTGTTTCAGAACAGAACCTAGGCAAGACTCACCTCAAGGTCTCCAGGCGGCAGTGAGGGCATTTCAGGGCGTCACAAAGACTCTGTACTGCAGAGCAGCTCAGAGAGTTCCCACCCATGTCCAGCTCCCGCAGGCTTCCAGGGACTTTGAGAATAGAGAAGAACATCTGCCACCAGGAATCTGTAAATGGGCCCCAGCTGTACCTGAGGGAGAGAGAGGGACAGGAGAGATGTGACCTGTGTGTAGGGGTCTTATGTGTACATCCATGCACAACACAGTGGGGTTTGGCCCTCCTGAGTGCCAGGCTGCAATGGGCAGGGCTATCACCAAGGCCGATCAACCTCCCTGACATCCTGACAGCTCCCACAACTCTGGGCTAAGTGCCCCTCTTCCATGTGGCTTCTCACTGTGTAGCCCTTGCCATTCTACACTGCAGCGCTCATCTGGGGTGTCTGTTTCTGCCTCAGTTTGGGAGTTTCTTGTGGGCGGGGGCAGAGGTTCATCTTTTTTATCTGCAGTGCCCAGCACAGGAGCTGGCAAAGAGCTTGGGGATGCAGACAGTCTTTCTCTCATCAATGCAGACATGCCTTTCTTCCTTTGGCACAGATATTGTAAAGTCCCAGTTTCCAGAAAGGAAAGGAGCAGATGGGAGGAGGAAACAGAACTTGGGAGAGGTGGTTTAAGGATGATTTTGTGATGGGATTGTTGATTATGACTATGTATACTGCTGGTCAGGTTGGCTTGTGTGGAACCCTATCCCCTTCCCTGGATAGCAAGAGCTCAGAGAGGGTCTCCAGGAGAGAGGTGACACAGGGGAATGTCTCAGGAGAGAACATTTGCAGGATGTGGGGAGAGGATGATAAATGTTATAGGATAGACTGTCTTGTATAATTTCCACCAATTGAAATTCTACATTTTCACATACTATTTAAGTGATTTTATCTGCTACCATGGCTCATTGACGCAAACTCTAATTCAAGTTGCAAACTGGCATCTCTATTTTCTTGCCAAATAAATCTACCTTGACAGCCAAGTAGCACCTTGACCACCCAGTATGACCCCAACCCCATTCATCTTCCCCCCATATCTGCAGAGCCGTACAGAGGTGAGGAGCAGAGGCTCTGTGGTCAGCTGTCTGCAGGTGAATTCCTCTTATCTATGCCTCACTCAGTCTCCTTGCTGCAAGAAGGTGATAAAAGGACCTCTGTAGAGGGTTTTGTGAGGATGCAAAGGTGTTATAAAGAATCCCAGAAATCTTAATATAGTTTTAGCATTAATAGCTCTATGACATATACATGCTTCAAAGATACCAAAAAAGATATTATTTGAAATTTTAATTTTTTGTTTTTTAAAACATTTATTTAGTTTTGGGTAATTTGAATTATACATCTTTAAACTACTAGTATGTGTCCTATTGAACATTTGCCAAGTTTAATCTTTAATCAGAGGGGTTAAAAGAAAACATTACAAATGTGTTATCAGCCCAACTGGTAAGGCTCAGTGCAAATGCAAAATGCTTAATAAAAAAAGCAAATGCCTATAGCTGCTCATCCTTACTGTCTCATATTGGTCCAATCATCATAATTTCTTCCTGGACTTTTATGTTTATTTACACTATCCTCCTTACTATTCTGTCTGCCTTGCCTGGATGACTCAATGCCTTTAAAATAATCCTGCCCACAGCAGCTGCAGCCTCTGACTTTCCCATGAGAGTCTCTCCTGACTCCATGTGCCACCATCTATTGCAAACGCTCTTGCTTTGTTTTAGTGATGGGGGCGATCTCAGGGCCAATATCATAGTCAACAGATATCAAGGGGATGCCTGAAGCAGCTGAGTGACCAACTGCCTGAAGGGAAGCATGTAAAGAACAAGAAACATAGGCAGGTGGGCTGGGTGGAGGGCAGCTGACGTCAGCATGGGGGTGGAGTGCACCCAGGAGAGAAGGTAGCCATTGTGACAGAGACAGGAAGAGAAGCAGCAGTGCAAGGCAGGGCCACAGCAGGCTGTCCAGAAGCAAGTGGGGAAGGTCACATGGTCAGATACTGCTGCAGAGGATCCTAGATGAACAGAGAATGAGGGTCAGATTTAGCTGTTAGAAGTCACTGATCACATCAATCCTTTAGCCCAGAGGTCCTCAAACTTTTTAAACAGGGGGCCAGTTCACTGTCCCTCAGACATTCCACACATGCACACTGCGGGCCCGGGACGAGTTGGCTGCTAAGCAGGACAGGCAGGGGCAGCAAAAACACCCGGCGGGCCGGATAAATGTTTTCGGCGGGCTGCATGTGGCCCATGGGGCCGTAGTTTGAGGACGCCTGCTTTAGCCTCTGGGGCCAGGTTTAGTGAGAGTGCCCCCAGTGCCCAGGACGGTGGTACCAACAGAGGAGCAGGAGAGAGGGTGAAGGAGAGCACTCACAGAACTACACTGGTGTCCATTCTTGCTTGTCTGTGCTGTCCACCCTCATTCAGTTGAAGCCTCTTCATGCGATGGCAGAATTTAAAAAAGAAAGTGGACACCAGAAGCTCCATGTTGGTTTGAACACATATTCTCAATCCATAGATACTGGGTATCAATTTTCTCAGAAACCTTTTGTCCTGAATCTCATAAAAACAGTGCAGCAAGTGCCAATAATATGGCTCTAGGTTTGGATGTTTTAAGTTGACCTCCCTCTTGGCCCACCACAGCAGTTTAAGATGACTCTCCAGAGGCAGTGTGCATTTGAAGATGCTCTCCATCTCTCTCATCCCCATGTCACTCAAAAGGCCAAATAGGAAACATGTGGTTGGTTCCCCAAACAGGTAATCCATCCCATATTCTTCTAATAACTCTCTCATTCTTCTGATGCTTGTCACCTCCTCGTCTCCTAAAGCACAGGACATTGCTGTAAAGAACTCCTGGAAGCACAGGTGAATGAAGCTGTAGCTCTGAGGGGTGGGGTGCTCTTTAAGAACACCCATGTTTAAGAGAGTGGAGATGATGGAAGCATCTAACCCATGTTTCCTGAAGTCCTCGGGACTGAACAGTGTCTTTCCTTGCCAGGTGCCTTCAGCAGCCAGAGAGCAAAAGTCCCTCAGTGTAATCCCGAGGGACTTAGCAGAGAGAATGTGGAAAAAGTAGTGCAGACAGAGGGCTGTGGTTGTCTGGGAAGTCAGTGAGAGTGGTTGCTCCTGCTCCATCTGCTGCTTCAGGCAAGTGCAGACCAGCCAGGACACCAAAGGCATGAGACACATGGTGAGGAGAGCCGGGTTGGATTCAACCAAGGTAAAGGCTCTAATCGCTTGGCCCTCGTCTGTGAAATATTTGAAGAAATATTCCTTCCTGGCCGACTCGGAGAATCCCAGGACCTCAACCCAGCGAGGATGCTTTAAAGAAGGAATGAGTTTTCTCAGAGCTGTGATCCGAGCTGTGATCAGCAGGGAAGCCTTGGGAAGTACAATTTTCTTCAGCAAACTGCCCAGCAGTGTGTGCACCTGCTGCTGCTGGCTCCAGTGTAGACAGAGCTCAGAACTCTGCTCCTTCAAGTTCCATTTTGGTTCATCTGAGTTATCAAGAATGAAGAGCAGCTGCTCTGGCTGAGACAGGATCTGCCCAATGGGAGCATCAGGAGCAGCCCAGTCTTTTGTGATGAGCTCAGCAAGACTCATCGTCTTGGACTGGGCCAGCTCTCTGCAGTTGACGTAGAAGACATACTTGAAGCGGTCCCTGAACAGCCTGCCTTCCTCCCAGGCTCTCCTCACCTGCCTGGCCAGGGTTGACTTCCCAATTCCAGCAACTCCATGTAGTATGACAGTGGGAGGGTCTTCTTGGGTACCAAGGGCTGGGCCAAATAAGTCTCGGACCTCAATCAAATGACCTTGTTCTTCTACCATCTCTTGATTTATTCTTCTCCTGAGCAGGAAGTCATAGCCTCTGGGTTGAGATCTATGTAGAAGTAGCAGCTGTGTGAATTTTTGGTGAAAATCCTCGTTTTTCCATGACTGTGTGAGGTGGGGCCTCTCTCTCCTTTGCTTCTGGTATTTTTCTGTGATTCCTAATTAAGAAAGGGAAAGATGGAACATAAAGGTATAGAATAAATTTGTTCATTTGTTTCTCCATCTATTCACTCAACACTGACTTCTGTAGCTACTACAAGTCACAATCTGTGCTGGCTGCTGATAAGGGTACACTCTTGCCATGACAATGGAGGAAATATGAGCTTTTGGGGAGAAGATTCCAGCTCAAGTTGTGACTTGACCAAATAATTCTGGCTCTGTGACATTCTTTCATTCTCACATATTAATGAAGTATTTATACAGTCAGGCATTGAGAGGCTGGGGATAAAAAGTGAACAAAAGAAACATAACTGTCTGCTCTCATTAATTCCCTATTAGCCCCACCGAGCATCAGTTTTTTCATTTATGAATTATAGGTGGTCATGGCGGAATGAAGGTTATAATGGATGGTGAAGCATATACTCTTGGTTCCTGAAAGTACTCTCTCTGCACCCACAATTTAACCACATGCCAAGGATATTCTTCTACAAGTACCTGTGGTTGTCTGTCTGAGGGCTCTCTCTCAGGCAACAAGTGTGACAGGCCAGAAATCCTGGGAGTTAATCCTGTAGGAGGAGCGCTCAACCAGTGACCGATGGCAGTTCTCTTTCTACCAGGAAAGCCAACCCTGAGGTATGTTCTTCAGTGTCTTCTGAAGATGACCAGTTCATTGAGCCTCAGTTGCTCACAGAGGTGACCTGCTCCATAATACAGGTTTCATTGGTTTCCTACCTCCCCTATCTTACTTATCTCTCTCAATGGAGCTTCTAGGAAATCACTTCTTAAATAAGCCATCTGCTCTCTAATTTAGTGTCAGGGTCTGCTTTTGGGGGAAACCACCTGGACAGAGAAGAAAATGGTTTGTGAACTGTGAGGAGTTGAACACATGTCAGGGACTGTGCTCCTGGGAGGAACCTCAAGGTCATATCTTAGTCAGATTCCAAGTAGAATTACTGCTACAACCCTTTCCCTTCAGAATATTGGGAGTGCCTCTCACTTCTCTCCTCAGGTAAAAGTTTGTGACAATGCAAGTGACCCACATGGGATTCTGAAGCTCAGTTATTTTGGGGAAACATGCTGGACCTCCAGAGTATGTGGGATCAATTTTCACTTGTAGCTTGTTGAGCCTAGGGTGTCAGGGGGCCGCCCCTACCTCTGGAATCATAATCTAAAGATCCACTTTTGTTGTCTCTTTTGAGAACATTTCTGGCAACATGAAGGTCTAGTGCTTTAGTATGGCCACTCTGGGTCATGGCTATGGCCCATCCTACTCTGAATCCTGTCTCTGCCTGCCGTGCCAAGAGAGGACTTTGGTCTTTTTGGTGACAAGTTCTCCTGGTTTTAGTGTATCTGTTAGCATTCCACATACCTAAATCCTCTTGAGTTAGTAAAACTTTCAAAATTCTTCCCTACCACCAATACTTCTAAGAAATTACATTTTAATATGTTTTTGACCGGGGGTGGGTGAACTTTGACCAAATCTCAGTAGCCAATCTGTGACCTAAGAATGGTTGTTACATTTTTAAATAGTTGAAAAAGTCAAATAAGAATAATATTTCATGACATGAAAATTTTATAAAATTCAAGCTGAGACTTTGTTCAGCTTTAAAGACACACAAAAGCTAAAGGAAAGGAATGGAAAAATATTCACTGCAATGGAAACCAAAAGAGAGCAGGATTAGCTATTATTATATGAGACAATGGAGCTTGAGCTTGTGACCATCACTGCCAGGGCTTGGGGCAGGAGGAGGGAGAGTGGCACAGAAGGAAGGGAAGAGAAAAGGAGGACATAGAAACTGGGGGTGGGGTCCTCACAAAGCAGCAGCAGGGTGGAGGGAGAGATCACTGGATCTGGGTTCCAGCCCTGGCTGTTTCCAAGTGGCTGTGTGAGTGTGGATTTGGATGCTGGGATGAAAACAGAAAGATGCAACGGTGTAGCTGAGATTTCCAGCCCAGGTGACTCCAAATGGTGAAGGCTGAAATCAGAGAAGTCAGGAGAGGGTACTGGCTTGAGTGAGGAATAGGCCTACCCTCCTTTTGGGGTTCTTCTGAGAACAGAGTCCTCTTTGGAACTTTCTGGACCCTAAGGAACTTCAGAGTCCTATGCCTGGGCAAGGACGATGTTACACATGGTACCTGGTTGGGTAAGATTCACTGCCTGGCCTGCCTGGGTCTCAGTTTTTCCATCTGTCAAATCAGAGGGGGTGTAATCTCAACACTGGAATGTTCCTGAAAGATCATTTCTAGGCCTGCTGACCCGATATTCGTTCCTCTATCGCCCTTGTGTAGTTTTCTTGGTCCAGGTCCTCATGTACCCCACCTGGCTGAGAACCCACATGCTGCCTAATAGCCCCACTTGGGGCTTATATGCCACCTCAGCAAGCCTCACATTTCATACTCGGTCCATATGTCAAGCGAGTGTTTCAAACCCTTTCAAGTCTTGGAGGTGCCCCAGGTCTCAGAGTCAAAGAATTTCATACCATGGGGGAGGTGAACCCTCTGGGGAAGTTCTATCTGGGTGGATTTGGGGAGTAGGGGGATGGGGACAATTGGGCTGTGGGAAGCAGATAAAGGAGGTTGATGCTTGCTATAAGGATGAGCACGAGAGAGGGCACTGAATCTGAGGTTCTTCAACCTAGAAGTACCAGAAAGCAAGAGACTGTATCTTAACTAGGAGAGGTCAGGAGGAACCAGTGAGCCCACTGCAGCCTGCCCCAACCTCTCTTTGGAGAATGGTGCCCTGACACTGCTGGGCAACTGTCCTGATATGGGCTCCAGGAACTTTGCATCTCTGTCCTGGTTCTGCCTCTATGTCCCTTATAAGTCATGACTCCTCTCTGTGCCTCAAGTCCCCTCACATGAGGCTGAGAGCCTCTGCCATCCACAGCTGTCAATAGTAATAATATCAGGAGTGGCAGCAACAATAACATCAGAACAATTAATTGAGCACTGACTAAGAAGTGGACTCTGTGTTAGGTGTATAATATGGATTATCTCTTTACCCTCCTATAGTCCAGGAGGCAGGCTCCTACTCTCTCATTTTACAGATGGAGAGAAGATGCAGAGAGCAGTGAAGCAACTTGCCCAATGTGTTCGTGCCAGGACTGGAACTTGCTTCTCCCTGACTCCCTTCTGTGCTTATGGCACAGACCAGGCAAGTGGCCACTTGGGAGGTGGGTGTGAAACCCACATCTTCCTTGCTGCTGCCTTCTAAGAGTCAGCCTCTCGTCTCTCTGGCCCTCTGAGCGCTCCCTGCCAGGTTCTGTGAGGACCCATGGGTTGCTAGGAATGCACTTGGCATTTTCCCCCCACAAATCTAGTCTGAGCCTGGATTCCCTCTTTGACAAGGCAGTCCCCAGTCATTGCCCAGAGGAAGGTCTGATGGGGTTCAGCAGGGCATGGTTTGGAAGGAGATCAACAGCAGGCAGAGGGCTACTCACCTGACTCGAAGTCTGGCTCTCTCCAGTCTGGGCCAAATAGCTTTTCCAGATCCATCTGCTGCCAGGTCTGCTGGGCCAGGTCCCAGGCCTGTTGCTCCCCATATAGAGCCACCAGGTGTGCAGCCACCTCCATGCTACCCACCTTCTCTGGCTGAGCTGGGATTGCACCAGGAGAGTGCTGGCAGAGATCCTTATGAGGCAGCCACAGCAGGAACTCCTTCAGCTGCTCCTTGCTCATATACTCCAACAACCGAGCCAGGCGCTGCTGGACTCCATCGGCCATCTCTGCTGCACCCACCTGGCAGTTTGTTGCACTGGCCATGTCTGCTGCACTGGTGGTCTCAGTCTCAGTTTGGAGGGTCTCGGGGATGTTCACTGGGGAGAAGGTGGGTGGTGAGGGGATCAGGCAGGCAGAGAATAGCAGTCATCCATGGTCCCTACCATCTCCCAATGCCAGACTCCCACTGGAGTTGTTACTGTTTTCCTGGTAAACTCTTATTCAGCACAAAGAATCCACTTTTGTAAAACCCAGGGTTTCTGCCAATAGATGATGTTGGGAGAAGTGAGGTAAATGGAAGAGGCAGGAAAATCCATAAAAGGAGGAGCCCTGAGGAAGCAGGGAGACATTGGCAGAGGTCAGGTGGGGGCAGTCAGAAGAGTGAAGTGGTGGAGATAGGAGGATGGGTTCTGAATGGCACTCACTGTTCTGTGCTCCTCAGTCTTCCCTCTGTTGGGACCTGTAGTTCTGGAACACCTAGAACTGCGATGCTGACAGGAGGTAGGGGAGGGGAGAGGCCAAGCCCAAGGTGGGCTTTTAGACCCCAGGGTGGAGCTCAGAGCTGTGCCACCCAGGTCTTTTCAGACCTCTCCTGGTCCTGGGTAACCAACAGGGAAGAAAGGCCTCACCCAGCCTGAGCAGGAATGGGGTGTGGCCAGGGGAGAGGTGGGGCCAGGGCAGGCCTGCAGAGCATGTACTACTTAGAGCCAGACATCCACAGGCCACATCTACAGGCAGGCCATGGGCATGAGTTCTGGTAGGGCATGTGCTAGTGCATGAGACAGGTCAGTAAGCCCGGACAAGTGGAATAGGGAAACTGAGCAGATAACCTGAACAAACTGGCAGAGCAACTTACAGCAGGTACCGAAGGTCACCTCCCTAGAGATAACACCTAGTTCTCAGTTGTATTTCAGCTCCAGGCCCAGAAAAATAGCAAAACTAGTGGGTGATATCAGGACCAGCTGCAATGACTAAAGATCCCCTGTCCTGGCACTGACCAGTCAGTAGAGACCAGGACTCTGAAAGAGCACACATGGAAAACTGATGAATATTCTGCTGAAACCCTCCCCTGAGAATTTCTCTAAGAAGTTCTTCTGCAAAAGAGGTAAAAACTCTCAAGAAAAAGGACCCAGCATGTGCTCTCCCTCTGGGGAGTACACCCATGTCTTACCCTTCTCTCTTCTTCCCCCACAGGCACACATCTCCTAAAGTCTAAGGGACCTCACAAGACTTTTAAGAGGGCAGCCATGGGCAGCAGCAGCTCATCCCAGGCTAACCCCCTGAACCTGGCTCCCTTTTCTCAGACTTCCCTGAGAGCTAAAGCAGCCCTGCCTTGGCTCATTTCTTTCCAATTACATTTTTAGAAAACCAAAGCAGCCCAGCCTACATCTCTCGGTTGCCTCTTCTATGCTAAGCCCTTCCTTGTTTTACTGTCCTCAGCTATAATAAACACACCCTCATAGTCACTTGGGCTCATGTTGTGAACTCTTTTCTACAAGAAGTCAAGAACACACATACTGGCCGTCCTTATGCCAACCTGCTCAGGGCCAGGTCCAGTGTCCAATAACATCTGGTGCCCTAGATGGGACCTAGTTTCCTGAGGCTACAGAGCCCAGCTGGCTCACTTACTATGACTAGGACTGTGGTATCATGGTATAGAGTGGCAGGATTCCAGAGGAGCCCACCCAGAACCACCTCGTAGACCTGGACCCAAGCTAGGTACCAACTGGGGACCTTTGGGCCCCACATGCTCCTCATTTTGCATTGGGTGAGCTCCTTTGGAATTCTGGACCGCTCCCTCATCCCTATTTTAGGGTAAGAGGCTCACTTTCTTTGATCTGTTTTTAAAAAATCCTTGTAGTAGAGCTAGAGGTTAAGGGTTGAGAGAACCCAGGCAAAGCAGGACAGGTGGAAAAAAATAAATGGCTGTTTTTTAACTCCCAGCCTCAGCCCTCCTTAATACTTCTGCAGATACACAATAAACAGGAGCCTTTATTTGCAAGTATTTATAGAAATGGGAAAAATGTAACTAGAAGTGATCAACTTTACAACACTAAAATGTAGCTCTTTTGATGCCTAAATCAATTTTTACATGCAAAATTAGGAAAAGCTGGCTCTAAAATTAAACAGAATGAATGGAAAGCTTATCTTAATTCCAATCTAGAAGCTCCTAGGAAAAGTATAGGTAAATCACACTCGCAATAAAAAAGTAGAAAAACTGGTCTCAAGTAGAGGGAAAACAACAATTGCATACATTCATTGTGTTACTGGTGCCTGCAGGTAGTGTGTGGGTTCTTTACTTCATGTAGGAAAGATTTCACAATATGAGGCCAGATGATTTTGAGAGTATGTTTACTAAAAGTGGGAACAGTGAAACAAAGGAAGGGCTGAATGTAGAAGTGTAACCAGACAATCAATGGGACCTGGTTGCCTGTCACTACTTGAGCCAATTAAGCAGGGAATGTGTTGAACCATATCTGATCATTTATTCCAATACTGCCAGCAGCCTGGGAGTGTAGCAGGTCATCCACAAAAATCTGCTCTCCACCCCACCATAAGCCAGCTGCTTATATTAGGTAGAAGGACAAACATTACATAGGGAAGTAGACAAAAAGGGCAAATGGGCAGTTTACAGATATGCAAAAGGGCTGGGGTCTTCAAAGGGCTAGTGATATGCAAAGGGTGGGGGCCCTCAAAGGGCTGGCAGCTCTGGTTTCTGGCTGTGGTTTCTGCTTTCCATGAGAATAGGCAGCTCCCTGATGGGGAGAATGGGCTGCATTTCCAGGTGAGTTCCCAGGTCCCACAGGCAACTGCCATCCAGGTTAGAATGTGCCTTCGTTAATCAGAATAAAACAATCAGGGTTAACAGAACATGATTAATATTTCTTACAATTATAGTTGGCCCCCAATATTCTCTTTCTGCCCCTATCAGAAGAAGAAACAAAAGAGAGCCTAGGTGAGGCTGCTTTGGCTCACTGAGAAACAGAAGTCACAGTGACAGAAGTGAGCTCACTGGGAAGTCAGAGAAAAAGGGGGCCTTGGAGTCAGGTTCAGGAAGTAAGCCCGAGATGAACTGCTGCTCCCCACTGCTTTCCTGGTTGCAAGTCTTGTGGGGTGCCTTAGTATTTAGGAGACAGAGAGCAGAGATCTGAGCTGTGGGCATGCTCTAGCAACAGCATGCCCTAGGTAGAATATGTTTATAAAAGCTGGGGACAGTGAAATGAAGAAATTGCTTAGGATAGAAGAGGCAACAGAAGAAAGTCAGAGAAATGGGATCTGGAGACATGTTCAGGGGATAAGCCTGGGACGAGCTGCCACTGCCCACTGCTCTCCTGACTGCAAGTCTCATGAGGACCCTTAGAGAAAAAGAGCAGAGATAGAAGGTGCAGGCATGCCCAAGAGCACACCATGGGTTCTTTGTCTTGAGGCTTTTTATGTTTCTTTGGTGGGACAGAATCCTAGGGGAGGTCAAAGGGGAGGGTTTTAACAGAACATTCATTAACTTTTCAGGTGTGTCCTTCAATGTGTTGATTCATTAAAATATAGGTAAGAAGGGTCAGGGGTTATTTTCTGTTCTTTTTTTTGTGTGTGTGTGTGTGTTTTTTTTTTTAGTAAGGGATTATAAATGTATTAGGTCACCTGAATTGCAGATGGGCTGAGCCCCAAAATGGTGCCAACACCCAAAGATGGGAGTCAGAGGTTTTTAAAGGACTCTAGGTGGGCTGTTTCTGGGTGAAGAATTCTCTGGGCATGTCAGGATTCTGGGAAACTCTGGAGGGGAGAGAGAATGGTTATGGAATGTGGCTTAAGCAAGTGGAATGTCCATTGTAAAGTGGCCTAAGGTCAGTTCCCAGGGGTGGGGGTATCAATTCAATTATTTGATCAGATTTAATATTCTGGCCTTTTTGTTTTATGGAACAGGGACGAAGGTCATATCTTCCATAGTTACTTCCTGCCAAGAGGGGCCATCGAGATCACAGGTGTTGGACTTTGTAGTCAGCTGGAACATTGTATACATACCTTCTGGTTGAAATGAAGGGCTGTGGCAGTATGATTTCCCTAGGAGACTGGTTGGTGAAGGCTCAAAAGCAGTCCTGTTGAGTAACTTGGTAAAAGCTGGTCCTGATGCTGCCTCAGTGTCACTTGTTTGGTTTTGTTGCTTTTCTGGGCCTGGAGCTGAAATACAATTGAGGCCTAGATGTTATGTGCCACCCCAATCATTACCTGAGGCATTTTCCTGGTGATGTAATTCTGTGGGGTCTTGTCAGAGCCTGGGCAGCTTCAGTCTTCCGTGGCCAGTCCCAGGAGGTCTGGGAGCTCCAAACTGGATCCAGATGGCAGCAGCCTTGCTGGACTGGCTGAGGTCTGACCTAGAGAAGATTGGCTGGTGTCGGATGGAGGGTCAGCAATGGAGGAGAGATTCCTGATTGTGCATCCTCCTTGGCTGGTTTAGGAAGGTCCATAAGGGAGGGAGGCCTAATCGAGGCTGCAATCGAGTCACCTGAGTAGGATTCAGAGGTAAGTCCAGGTTGAGCTGCCACTGCCTACTGCTCTTCGAGTAGAAAACTCAGAGTGACCAAAGCCAGGGCGATGGCTCCCCATTCCTGGGGAACTCCCTTGGGTTTCAGCACTAATTGTTGTGGTCACCAAAGAAGAGACACATGAGGCCAAAGTGATAAGGATTATAAATTTACTAGAGGCCAGGTGCACGAAATTTGTGCAAGGGAGTGTGTGTCCCTAAGTCCAGCCTGTACCCTCTCACAATCTGGAACCTTTTGGGGGATATTGGACTGCAATATTAGGCCTGATCCCACAGATCAGGATATCCCTCTCATAATCTGGGACTGCTGGCTCCTAACTGCTCTGCCCGCCTGCCTGATCACCCCTAACCACTCACCTGGCTGCCTGATTTCGCCCCTAAAACTCAAGCTTCTTTTTATTTTTTATTTTTAATATTTATACTTCTTCTGTATTTTTTATTTTAAAAGTCAAGCTTCTTGAGGACATGAGGCATTTAACATTATTCCATATTCCTTACAGAGAGCTAAGCATGGTAAACACAGCAAATACTTAATACTTATGGGCTTCTATACAAACACTTTCCAACCAGGAATGTTTTAATAGGCAGTCTCCAAAAACTTGAACTGGGAAACCTATAAGTAGAATGCTCAGATTTCAGGCATCAGGTGCTATTAGCAGGACTTCTATCCCAATTTAACTCTAATTCTTAGCTCTCAACAGTCTGGACAAACTGCCCTTCACTACCTCTAAAGTTTCTTATTCATCACTTTTCCATTTTCCTTTTTTTTTTTTTTGAGTTCAATGTTTTATATCCACATCAGTATTAATGTACCATACAAAACCCACCTGCCATCCTAGCTGGGCAGGCAGGATGGGGGTCCATGGGAGCATAGAAAACTGGGGTTCTTGTCCCAAAAAAGGAGAAAATGGGTTTGCAGTCAAAGAAACAAAATCAGAACTCAACATGATCAAGGAGAAGCCTTGAGACTGCATCGAGTGGAGGTGCTGGGGGCAGTGGTGCATCTTGGCTGGCCCAGCAGTACCTGCAGCAGCCTCGGTTCCTAGGAAGCCTGGGGTCAGAGAGGGCCCAGCTCTTGAGGTTATTTTTTAATAATTTTGCTTTTGGGGAAGGAGGGCTTCTGGGCAGCAGCTCCATGTGTGGTAACCAGTGCAGGTTTCACTTCAGGAGGGGAAGTTGGGTCTTTGGGGCCGTCCCACCCCCGCCCCCACCTCCAAATGTCACAGCTGAGGTTCTTGGAAGTGGCCCAGGGAGCTCCTTACTGCCTTCTTTCTGCCCTGACCCCAGGTCTATGGCTTAAAAATCAGAGCACCAGGCTGAGGCTGAGCATCCCAGGGGCCTTTGTAAACATGGCTGGTACAGGCAGGGGGAGCTTGGGGGAACTGTAGGAACTAGTGGGGGCAGCCAGAGCCAGGGGACGGCAGTGCCCATGGGGAAAGGGGGTATGGGGTGGAGGAGGTATGCTCCTCTAATAGAGACTTAGAGGTACAGAGACTAAGAGAGACAGAGAGGACAGAGATGGGGATAGAAAGAGTGATAGGAAGAGACTCAGAGAAAGCAAGAGAGAGATTAAGACAGAGAAGGATTCACAAAGAAGAGAGACAGACAGAAAGATAGAGTCCTGCAGTGGATCAGTCAGTGGGCTGTGGGGGGAGAGGGGGCTTGCGGCCTGGGACTTGCACAGGATGTGCCAGTGTGATGGTAAGTGCATCCTTGTGTTGCATGAGGGAGGTGTGCTGGTAATGCAGCACCAGCTCCTTCAGAGACCCATACAGGTTGTAGGGCTCGGCAAAACCTAAGCCAGTGGCGCTGCGGTAGATGACACAGTGCTTGGTATCACCGTCCACCACCACAGAGCAGGCATAGCAGCCCCGCTGGCTGCTCTCACGGATGAGGAAGGTACCATCTGGCCTGCCGTTCAGCATTTTCTCAGCCTGCATGCAGTTGATCTTGCCCACACACCAGGTTCGTACCTCACGGTGGGGGGGGCGGGAGGGGGTGTGTGTATCATCCTCATTCTCAATCAGTGCATACTGGTCTTCAGTCTCATTTTTGATTCCTAAATACTCGTTGATTTTCTCCTGCCGGGAGCCTTTCTGGGTGAGCCATAACAGGTACTGGTCTCGGATCTTGCGCTGCTGCATGGGGTCTGGCTTCAGACTGTTCATGCGCTTATCGATTTCCCGGTTGTCCAAGGCCTGTGTCCACAGCTCCTGTTCCAGCTTCATGCGGCTCTCATGGATCTCAGTTATTTGAGACTTGAGCTGTTCTGAGTTCAGCAGGATCCTCTGTATCTCTTTTTCATTGTCCTCACGCCCGCAGTGCTCCAGATACTCCTTGCTGCTCTTCTCTTGAGTCTGGCCCTGCTCGTCGAATATCTTGATGGTTTCATTAAAGGCTTCTATTGCTGTGTGCTTCATCTGCAGTTCCTGGGAGGTGCGTGTGTACTCCTCATAGAGTTGGCCATACTCCTGGCTCTTGTCCTCTGCTTCAAACCAAGGTAACAAACAAATAATTTCCCATCAGAAGTCATGTCCAAATACTGCAAGACTGAGGACTATAACGCTGACTATATACAGGAGCAATAACAGGCTCACGTTCTAGCGGCCGACGCCCTGGCATCCTCCACAATCCCACAATCCTCTGGTTGCACACTTCCGTTTTCTCGAGCTCCTCCTTAACTGGTGTTTCCTTCAGTGGAGTTGCAAGCCCAGGGCCTCAAGTTGGAGAGGATTTTTCTGTTCTTTGACATTGATAGCTGTTTACTATTTGGAATCAGTGAAGTTTCAGGAGAACTGCCACTGCCATGAACATGTCGGTCCCTAGTGCACTCATGAAACAACCGCCCATTCAGTCCACAGCTGGCGCCGTCCTGGTTCGCAATGAGAAAGGTACTGTGCCGAGCCATTTCCAATTAGATCTTCCTCTTCCTTCCCCAGTACACTGCAAACCTACTCCAGAAGACCACCCCGACTGCACAGACCCTTAAGACCTATCCCTACATTTCTTGGACTTGCCCCCATCACACTCGCACCATATCGCATTGCTTGGGGGCTCCCTTAACTGCTCCCTGGGGGGCTGGGCCAGCTGGTTCTGGTCCTAAGGTCTGGCCTTTTATTATATAGGATTAGATAATCTGGATACCAGATGGGCTGAGCCCCCAAATGGCACCAGCAACCAAAGACTGGAGTCAGAGTTTTTTTTATTTAATTTTTAAAGGATGTCATCAAGAACATTGTTGAAGAGGGACCAGGACTAAGGCTGTTCTATCCTGAGAAGGTCTGGAGTGTGTAAACCATTTCCTCCTGAGTTAGAGAAGATACTTGATTAGAGAAGATAAAATCTTATGATTTATTAGCTGGGTGTGAAGCTCAAATCTATGGCATTTCTATACACCAATAGTGAACTTATAGAAAGAGAGACTAAAAACACAATCCCATTTACCATCGCACCAAAAAAATTAAGCTACCTAGGAATAAACTTAACTAAGGAGGTAAAAGACTTCTGCTCAGAAAACTACAGGACGTTGAAAAAGGAGATAGAGGAAGACATAAACAGATGGAAGAACATACTATGTTCTTGGATTGGTAGAGTCAACATCATTAAAATGTCCATACTACCCAAGGCAATCTATAAATTCAATGCACTTCCCATTAAAATACCAATGACATATTTCACAGACCTAGAACGAACTCTCCAAAAATTCATCTGGAATGAAAAAAGACCCTGAATAGCTGCAGTGATCCTGAGAAAGAACAAAGTAGGTGGGATCTCAATACCAGATATCAAGCTGTATTACAAAGCTACTGTTCTCAAAACTGCCTGGTACTGGCACAAAAACAGACACATAGATCAATGGAATAGAATAGAGAGCCCAGAAATCGGCCCGAACCAATATGCTCCATTAATATTTGACAAAGGAGGCAAGAACATACAATGGAGTCAAGACAGTCTCTTCAATAAATGGTGTTGGGAAAATTGGACAGATACATGCAAAAAAATGAAAGTAGACCACCAACTTACACCATACACAAAAATGAACTCAAAATGGATAAAGGACTTAAATGTACGACGGGAAACCGTAAAAATACTAGAAGAATCCAATTCAACAAAATCCCAGACATATGCAATATGTTAATATAAAATTTTAACATATAAGTAATTTCTTCACTGATAAGCTCCAAGGGCATTGGAAACTAAAGAGAAAATAAACAAATGGGACTACATCAAAATAAAAAGTTTCTGCACAGCAAAATAAACCATCAACAAAACAACAAGAAAGCCCACTGCATGGGAGAACATATTTGCCAATGTTATCACCAATAAGGATTTAATCTCCAGCATTTATAGGGAACTCACACAACTTAAGAAAAGGAAGAGAAACAATCCAATCAAAAAGTGGGCAAAGGACCTAAATAGACACTTTTCAAAAGAGCACATTCAGAAAGCCAAGAGACATATGAAAACATGCTCAAAGTCACTAATCATCCGAGAAATGCAAATCAAAACAACAATGAGGTACCATCTCACACCTGTCAGAATGGCTATCATCAACAAACCAACAAACGACAAGTGCTGGAGAGGATGTGGAGAAAAAGGAACACTTGTGCACTGCTGGTGGGAATGCAGACTGGTGCAGCCACTATGGAAGACAGTATGGAGTTTCCTCAAAAAACTAAAAATGGAACTTCCATTTGACCCCGTGATCCCACTTCTAGGAATATATCCCAAGAAACCAGAAACACCAATCAGAAAGGATATATGCACCCCTATGTTCATAGCAGCACAATTCACCATAGCTAAGATCTGGAAGCAGCCTAAGTGCCCATCAGTAGATGAATGGATTAGAAAACTGTGGTACATCTACACGATGGAATACTATGCTGCTGTAAGAAAGAAGGAATTCTTACCATTTGCAACAGCATGGATGGAACTGGAGAGCATTATGCTAAGTGAAATAAGCCAGTCAATGAAGGAAAATACCGCATGATCTCACTCATTTATGGATAATAAAGACCATTATTAACTTATGAACAAAAATAGATACAGAGGCAGAGCAGCCCCGAACAGACTGTCAAACTACAGCGGGAAGGCCAGGGAGGTTTGGGGGGTGGGGGGGTGCTGCGTAAGAGATCAACCAAAGGACTTGTATGCATGCATATAAGCATAACCAATGGACATAAGACACTGGGGGGTAGGGGCGGCTAGGGGATTGTTAATGGCGGGGGAAAAAAGGAGACATACATAATACTCTTTGTAATACTTTAAGCAATAAAACAATAAAAAAGGGAAAAAAAGTAATAATAGCACCATCTCATAGAGTTGTGAGTAATAAGTGATTTAATGTATGCTGACAGCTTAATATCTGCCTGGGGGGTGGTGAGCTGTTTCTATAATGGTGATGATAAAGAGAATAATATTAATAATAATGAAATAGGAAAATTTTCTGGTTTTTGAAGGGCATATTTTTCAATAATTAATAACAATCTACATGGTAATACTTGATAACCACTTGGAGCTGAAAACAACACTTGCAGAGATATTACAGAGACTTTCCCCAGGTCCCCAATGGTAAAGAGTGGGTTCCTGGATGTCACCTTCTGTGTGTGTAAGTTTGGAGTAATATTCCATTCCATTGAGATCATATCTGTGACAGTGAGTGGGCATGTGTTATGTAAGAGATCAGAATTAAGATTATAGACAATATTACTTATGACTGGGAATCCTTGGAAAGCAGGCTGCCATATTCATTTCATGGCTTCTTGTTACTGATATGGTAATTTGCATAAAGCAGATGCTAATAAAACAGAAATGGGTAGATGGAATGAGATTTATGAGACATAACAAACCAAATGCAACCAGTGGACTTTGTTTGGATCCCGATTAGAACAAACCACCTGCAAGGACACGTTTTGGACAATTGAGCATATTTAAATACAGACTAGGTATTAGATGATATGAAAATGACATTGTTGCCGAAACTGGTTTGGCTCAGTGGATAGAGCGTCGGCCTGCGGACTGAAAGGTCCCAGGTTCGATTCCGGTCAAGGGCATGTACCTGGGTTGCGGGCACATCCCCAGTAGGAGATGTGCAGGAGGCAGCTGATCGATGTTTCTCTCTCATCGATGTTTCTAACTCTCTATCTCTCTCCCTTCCTCTCTGTAAAAAATCAATAAAATATATTTAAAAAAAAGAAAATGACATTGTTAATGTCAGATATAATGGCATTGTGGTTGTAGGAGAAAAAAATCTTTATTTATATTCTTCAAAATGCATCACAAAATATTTATTGGTAAAGGCACCTGATATCATGGATTTACATTACTCTAACAACAAAAGATGGGGAAAGTGAATAGTTAGAACAAATTTGGTAAAATAATTGTTGAAGCTGAATAATCGGTAAGTGGAAGTTCCTTAGACTCTTTTTCAACTTTTTATAATAAAACCTCTGTTTCCATAATAAAAGCACTAACTCAGTATCTCAGCCCTGTCTCTGCCTAGTGAGTTGGCAATGGGAGGGGATGCAATGCCATGAATGGGGTGTTGAGTGTCTGTTGGGATCCAGTGTGGGGATGGCAGGGGTTGGGGGCCAGCCTGGCACAGTGGAGCCCCCTCACTTACGGGTACAGACCCCTGTCTTCGTCACAGGCCCTGGAGTCACAGGCCCTGTGGGGCCCCAGAAGTCATCATCTGTCCCTATAGACTCCACTGGTATGTCCCCCAGAGGTTCAGGAGAAGACAGACAGAAGGGCTTCACCTGCGCTACTTACTGGGAGCTCTCCTCTGGAACAGGCAGGGCAATGGTCAACATTAGGGTCTCCTCTCTGCCTCCCCCAATTCCTAGCCTATACCAAGGAGGGGGTTTCCCCAAGGGTTGTCTGTCTGGACATTGGCAGGGATTGTGTCTGTATTCTCTGTCCCTGCTCCTGGGGCTGCCTGCCTGCTATCTGAGGAGGCCCAACACTGCTGCCCTCTGACCCCAACCCTACCCATCTCCCTCTTCCCACTGGCACAGAGATATTGCTATTCCCAGCTCCAATGGTAAGATAACTTGTGAAAGGAACATGGCTAAAAAAATGGATGGGCAGTAATGCAAAGAGCCTTGGGAGACTGGGCCATGGATCAGAGTCTGAGATGCTCCAGGGATATTCTGGGGAGGAACAGCCTCAGACCTTGAGGTTGAGAGAGGAAAGCAGAGATCTTGCCAGTTCCTAGGGAAGTGATGGCTAACCTTTTGAGCTCAGCGTGCCGGCATTTTGAAAAACCCTAACTTCATTCTGGTGCCGTGTCACATATAGAAATTTTTTGATATTTGCAACCATAGTAAAACAAAGACTTATATTTTTGATATTTATTTAAATACCATTTAACAAATAAAAATGAACCAAAAAAATGAGTTCGTGTGTCACCTCTGACATGTATGTCATAGGTTCGCCATCACAGTTCCAGGGTCTAGGTGTGGAAGATCTCGCATGGAGCGAGTTCCTGTAGGTGGGCATTTTTCCATGTCCCACTCCAGAGGCAGGAGCATGGTGGGGCTCACCTTCCACATTCTCCCTCTCCCATCCCAAGTCATGATGCTCCCAGCCTGGCCCCTTGAAGTACCTGATCCAGGTTCCTGTCATTTGAGTGGAGTTGTTTCATCATCCATCTCATCATCCATCTGTTCTTCCCCTGGGTCTTCCTTAGTGATTGTCAGATTTGGTTTCCTACACACAGAGTTATTCATTGTCCCTGAGATCTTGGAGGAAGTTGGTATTATCTACATGATATCCTCACTTAAATTCAATCATCTGAATTTGAACTCATGGCCTTCATCTGAGATTCTCCCGTAGCCCCTGTCTCCATGATGGCCCCCATTCACCCCGCCATCCATGTCGAAACTGGGATGTAGTCCTGGCCCCTTCTGAGAGCTGATTGACCACATTGACACTGTCTTTAGAATAGCTCTCTTTCTAGTTCCTCCTCTCCACCTCCACAGTCTCCACCCCAGGTCCACGCCCTGGCATCGGTGGCTGGAACCACTGCATCCTTCCCCTAAAGTTCCCCTCTTCTCTTGTCCCTCTCTGGGCCATTTCTACACAGCAGTTGATCTTCAATAGGAACCTGACTGAACACTTTGCTGCTGAAGCCCTGAAATCTATTCCTTTTGGGGGTAGAATTTAAAGTTCTTAACATGGCCCAAAGCCCTACTTGTGCTCCTTTTCCTCTAACTCCATCCATTCTTTGTCTCCAATCCCACCTTTGCCACCCTTCTTGCTCACTCACTTCTAGTCCAATGCTTCTCAAAGCCCAAACCAGAAGGTCTGGTTAAAACACAGATTCCTGGGCTAATCTCAGAGATTCTGATTCAGCAGGTCTGGAGTGTAGCCTGACATTTACATTTGTAATGAGCTCTCAGGTGATTCTGATGCTGACACTGCTGGTCCATGGTCCACACTTTGAGTAGCAGTGTTCCGGGTACCTGGCCTTGTATTCCTCAAAGGAGCTGAGATCAGATCTCTACCTCTGCCAGAAATCTACCCCTGCTTGGCCCAGCTAAGCCCTCCCATGTTTCCTAACTTAGCTCAGGTCCTTTGGACAGAGTCTAATAGGCCAGTCAGTGCATTCATCCTGATCCCACACACAATGACACAGGTGGGAGTGGGGTAACCTGGTCCTGTGTCCCCGCTGAGTTAATTTCTGGGAGTTGGGTTCATGTTCATGGCTTGTTCCTAACACATTGTGTGTCTGAGGCAAATGCTTGTTCCCTGAGGAATGGCTCCTCCTAAACCTAAGAGCCCTTTCCTGCCATGTCAGGTGAGGCAGAGCAATCACAACCAGGACATAAGTGCACTTTGCAGTCACAGGCCAGAATACACCAACATGAAAGGCCACACAGGTCTGCAGCAGATGCCCAGTAGGAAGAACGGATTTTCCCATCTGCAAGGCTTCTCCTCAGTTGGGCTGTATACATGGGTGTTTATATGTATGAGGGTGAGGAGCACCCCTCCCACTCTGCCTCCCAAAACTCTCTCTTCTCTTTGTTTCCCCCTTACGGTCTTTGCTTTCCATGTTCCAAATCTCACCCACTCTCTCCTTCACTTTTCTTCATTTGTTCTCTCTTTACTCATCTCATGGAAGGGTTTAAGCAGAGGAGGGAGATCATTTTGTTTGCACTAAACAAACAAGCAAACCAACAAACCGCACAAACAGCCTCACTCTGGCTGCTGTGGTTTCTTGGCTTCTTCCTGGTTCTGTCTGTCTCTGCCTCCATCCTTGCGCCCCCCCCCCCCCCCCCCCTCCACCTTCTGGTCCATGTCTCTGGCCCAGCCTCTAGGAGTCAGCCCTGGGCCTGGGTCAGCTCAAGGGAGTTCTGTGTCTCCCCTCTTACCCACTGTTGATGATCAGCTGAGGCTTCTCCTGCTTCAGAAGCCTCAGCATCTCTGTCACCTCCTCACTCAGCCGAGTCTGGTCCAGCCTGAAAACACAAAGGAAGCCTAATTATCCTGGATCCCCACTCAATCTCAATGGCCTCAGGGCTCAGAATCCTGGAACCTTTTACATTACCACAGGAACTTGTTATAGGTTGGGTTCTCTGAAGTCAGGTTTTGAATTGGAAAGAAGAGTTAGGTTTATTAGGGAGTGTTGTTGGGTTAACACCAGACCAAAGGAAGGGAGGAAGCTGGACTGGGCAGAAGAATAAGTTGTGCTGTGATGCAGTTGCAAGGGACACAGCTGACTCTGTGAGACTTCTGATGTAGGGATGACACTCCAGAGCTGTCCATACTGGGAGGAGGGTCCTTATACCACTACCCCAGTCACTGGATGCAGGCCACCCAGGGAGGGGAGGTGACCTTGTGTGAGATGGCCCTAGTTGGCAGAGGCCATCCTTGTAAAGGGTGTCCCAAAATTCACGGAAGATTTGAATTTTGCTTGAGCATTAACAACAACAACAAAAAATAAAAGCCTAATTTTACTTGGTTCATTGAATCAGATTCTAATATCTGTTGCCCTTTGATTTCAATCCCTTCAATTTGATAAGCATTACCAAGTACCAATTATGGCCCAGGAGCAGGGATAATGAAGACCAATGAAGACCACGGCTTTCCATATGTGCCAGCAAAGCCGTGGAGGCCATTTACCCGAAGTGCGCTATTCCATACATAACCCTATACTCTATACTTTATGAATCAATAAAAATTTTACAATTTTTAATTATAAACCTGTGTTTTCTATCAAAATTACTTCTTGTGTGAATTTTGGAATACCCTTTAGCTGGCAGCACTCGCAAGGGGTGGGGGTTGGGTCTTCTTTCTGGAAAGGGAAAAGGGCAGCACTTCACAGCATCCACCAGAGAACAGCCAGTGTCCATGGCCTCAAATGACCACATAGGAGTAAGTCTTGGGATTTCCTTTCTAGAGGCTAAGAGGTTTCCTAGAATGAAAAAGCCTGTTTCCATTCTCACACGCCCTGTGCTCTGGGGTTTCTGTTGGATTTGGGATGGCTGCTGCCCACTCTTGGCCTCCATGTCCTCACCTCCAACACCGAGGGACCTGCTCCGCCTATTGTGAGCCATGGACAAGGCAGGTGTGAAGACCCTGCACCTGTCAGACACTACATTTTCATTTTGTACCAGACCCTACAAATTATCTGGTCTTGAGAGGAGGAACAGGTTTTATTTGGATAGAGAGGAAAGTCTAGTTTAGAATGTGTGGAGTTTGAGGAGCCTTTGGGACATCCCAGTGGAGGACATTGGGTTTGGGACCTGAGCTAAAGATGGAAGCTTGGCAGGTACCCGCTGGAAGGGGCCTGGGATGTGATTGAGGGAAGGGCTCTGAATGAGGTGGAGGAGACTAAAATTGGGACTTGGTTAATTCCTCCTGGTTGGATGTCACACAGATATTATGGCAAATTTTGCCTCTGCCAGGTATTAGTTGAAGACTGTTGGTAGGTTTCTTAACATTCAAGTTTATTGATCTATAATACGACTTCTCCATGCCTCTTGCACCAAGGTCAAAGGACATAATATATCCCTGTGCTTAGAACAGTGCTCAAAGGATACTGCTCCCATGGGACCTGAGCCCCTTAACTTTCTTCTACGTCTCCATCCTGTTTCCACACAGCCTCATATCTCAGTTTTCATGCAGCCCTTTTTTTTGTCCTTCTGTCTGAGAGGGGCCAAGGCTCTTTCCTCCTGTGTCTTTGACTCCACATCCTCCTGCCTCCCTTCTGACCTTGTTGTTTCTGGAATCCCTTCATTCAGTTCTCCAACCTCTCCTTTACTAGTTCATTTGGCTTTGTTCATGTATTATGCTCAGTTCTACATGTTCATGTAAAAGCAAACACCCCAAATCCTTGAGTCTAGCATATTCAGCCTATTTCAAGAGAAATCCAATTATTTGTTAGGACTTTGCTCCAAGGTCTTAGACATTCTTATATTCAAAGGCAGTAAATATGAGTTCTTTCTCATAGAATCAACATTTCTAGTCAGGAAATATTCACATCTGCCTTATCCACAGCTAGTATTTTGTTATTGTTGTTAATCTTCACCTGAAGATATTTTTTCCCATTGCTTTTTAGAGAGAGTGGAAGGGAGGGGGAGAGACACAAAGAGATAAATATTGATGTAAGAGAGATACACCTATTGGTTGCCTCCTGCATGCACCCTGATTGGGACTGGTGATTGAGCCTGCAACGGAGGTACATGCCCTTGACAAGAATTGAACGTGAGACCCTTCAGTTCTCAGAACAGCACTCTAACCACTGAGAAAAACTGGCCAGGGCCAGAGTTAGTATTCTTGTGAAAAAGTTTAAAATGCATGTATCATTTTTTTTTAAACAGAGAGGAAGGAAGGAAGATAAAGAAATAGAAACACCAATGAGAAAGAAACATCATCAATCAGCTGTCTCCTGCACAACCCTTATTGGAGATTGAGCTCAACCCAGGCATGTGCCCTGACTGGGAATTGAACCTGTGACCTCTTGGTTCCTGGACTGAAACTCAGCTCCCTTCAGCAGCTAGAGTGCAAAAGTCCTTCAGCATAGTCCCGAGGGACTTAGCAGGGAGAACTTGGAAAAAGTAGTGCAGACAGAGGGCTGTGGTCATCTGGGAGGTCAGTGAGAGTGGTTGCTCCTGCTCCATCTGCTGCTTCAGGCAAGTTTAGACCAGCCAGGACACCAAAGTCCACCACTAGGATGTGACTCTCACATGAGTCATTTACAAAGATAGACCACATGTTAGGGCAAAATGAGTCTCTACAAGTTCAAAAAGATTGAAATCATATCAAGCATCTTCTCAGATCATAATGGAATGAAATTAGAAATCAACTACAGTAAAAACATTCAAAAACATTGAAACACCTGGAGATCAAATAGCATGTTATCATACAATGAATGGGTTACCAATGAGATCAAGAAAAAAATTTAAAAATTCTGGAAATAAGATGAAAATGAACACACAACAACCCCAAATCTCTGGAAGACAGTAAAGGCAGTCCTGAGAGAGAACTTCATAGCACTTCAGAAAACAAGAATAATTAATAATAAGCCATTTCACCATACAACTTAAAGAATTAGAAAGAGGGGAGAACCAAGATGGTGGCATAGGTAAACACCTATATTTGCTGCCTCTCACAACCACATCAAAATTACAACAAAAAGGCAGAACTACCACCACCCAAAACCACAGGAAAGCTGGCTGTGTGGAAGTTCCACAACTAAAGAGGTGAAGAAAGCACGTTGATACTGGTAAGAGGTGCGGAGACGTGGAAAGTGCTGGCACCTGGATGTGCTGCTCTTTTAATCAGGAGGGAGATACAAGCTCCCACTTGCTCTGAATGCCAATTCTGGGCGAGACTCTGGGGGACCCAGACACATACGGGGAGAAACTGGACTGTCTGGCATCGGGACAGGAACACGAGGGTGGTTTTCTCTCAGAGGTGCTCACAGTGAGCATTGTTCCTGCACAGGGGTGTGGGATGTGGAGACCCAGGGACTTCTCCAGTGCAGAGCTGACTGGCAGCCATAGCTGTTTGCTCTGCCATCGAGATTCCCAGAGACCCCACCCCATCCAATTTATAACCCCATCAAAGCTGTGTGCAGAGGCTTTTGCATATGAATGGCCTGTCCTTTCTCTGCCTAAAACCTGTCAATCTGCAGCTGGCTCAGAGAGCCCCAGAGCTTCCAAAAGAAGGCCCAAGGCCTGGCAGCAGCAGCCTGCCTTGCTTCACAGCTGGGCCTCATCTGGGCACTCCCAAACCCCATACAAATAGGAGGAATCTTCAGATGTCTCTGTAGCTCCTGCTGGGTGTCCCCAGACAGTGGCTGACCTTGCACCTCCTTAGGGATCCAAGAGCCAGTGTACCCAGTGTTCAGAGTGAGACCATAACAGGTTACAACTCTTCACATCCATAAGAGACACACTCAAGGGGCAGACTCAGTGAGCACCAAAGACCCACTGAAGCAAGTCCTGCCCCATAAGGGTGTCTCCTGCTCAACAGATCTTCCAGTGTAGGCACAGCTGTTCTTCACAGCCAATTGGCCTGGAGGTCAATTCCTCCTAGTGATACCAACAGTAATCAAGGGTTAACTACAACAAGACTGTGAGCCCAGCCCACAAAGGGGTGCACCAAGAGCATCCACCTCAGGTGACTGGGGAGGCTGAGCCACAGGGCCCTATAGGACACCTACCACACAAGGCCACTCTATAAACTCAGGGAGACTTAGCAGCTACCCAGTACATAGAAAAAACAAACAAACAGGGAAGCAGCCAAAATACAAAGACAAAGAAACAAGTCAAAATTGAAAGAAATGGATGAAAGCAAAATACTGGATATAGAGTTCAAAACCACGGCTATAAGGTTACTCAAGAATCTTCTAGAAACCTCTGAGAAACTTAGTGAAACCCTTAAGGATATAAAAAAGGACCAATCAGAAATTAAGCATACACTGACTGAAATAAAGAATAATATACAGAGATCAAACAACAGACTAGAGGATCCCCAGAATCAATCAAAGATTTGAAATACGAAGAAGCAAAACACACTGAACCGGAAAAGCAAAAAGAAAAAAGAATCCAAAAATATGAAAGATAGTGTAAGGAGCCTCTGGGACAACTTCATGTGTACCAATATCTGAATTATGGGGATGCCAGAAGAAGAGAGAGAGCAAGATATTAAAAACCTATTTGAAGAAATAGTGACAGAAAACTTCCCCTGCCAGGTGAAATAAATAGACTGAAAAGTCCAGTAAGCACAGGGAACCCCAAACAAGAGGACTCCAAAGAGGACCACACCAAGACACATCATAATTACAATGCCAAGGGCAAAAGACAAAGAGAGAATCTTAGAAGCAACAAGAGAAAAAGAGTTATTTACCTACAAGGATGTACCCATACAACTGTCAGGTGATTTCTCAACAGAAACTATGCTGGCCAGAAGGGAGTGGCAATAAATATTCAAAGTGAGGAATAGCAAGAACCTACAATCTAGATTACTTTACCCAGCATAGCTCTCATTCAGAATTGAAGGTCAGATAAAGAGCTTCAAAGATAAGAAAAAGCTAAAGGAGTTAGCTTTTTTTGGGAACCGGGTGGAGGGGAGCTATGGGGGGGGGGGGGGGGGGAAAGGGGAACATCTGTAATAATCTGAACAATAAAGATTTAAAACTAAAAAGAATTAGAAAGAGAACGACAAGAAAAACTCAGAGTAAGAAGGAGGAAGGAAATAATAGATTAGAGCAGAAATAAATAACATAGAGATTAAAAAATCATACAAAAAAATCAATGAAAGCAAGTGCTGGTTCTTTGAAAAGATGAACAAGATTGATTGACCCCTAGCCAGACACATCAAGAAACAAAGAGAGAGGGCCTAAATAAATAAAATCAGAAACAAAAGCAGAGAAGTAACAACTGACACTACAGAAATACAAAGGATTGTAAGAAAATCCTGTGAGTAATTATATGTCAAGAAGCTGGACAATAAGAATGAAGCAGAAAAATTCCTAGAAAAATAAAATGTCCCAAAACTGAATCAGGAAGAAACAGAAAACCCGAAATAGGTCAATAGTAATGGATGAAATACAAGCAGTAATTAAAAAACTCCAACAAAACAACAACAAACAAACAAACAAACAAACAAAAAACCCTGGTCCAGAAAGCTTGACAGGGGAATTTTACCAAATATTCAAACAATTAACACCTATACTCCTAAAACCCACCTCACCACCACCCCCCAACCCTCGCAAGAGGAAGGAACACTTCCAAGCTCTATTTATGAGGTCAGCATCATCCTAATTCCAAAATCAGATAAAGACACTACAAAGATATTGGGCAGGGCCAATATCCCTGATGAACATAGATGCCAAAATCCTCAACAAAATATTAGCAAATTAGATCCAGCAATATGTTAAAAAGATCATACGCCATGACCAAGTGGGATTTATTCCACGGATGCAAGGCTGGTACAATATTTGCAAATCAATAAATGTGATATATCACATAAACAAATTGAAAGACAAAAATCACATGATCATACCAATAGATGCAGAAAAAACATTCTACAAAATCCAACACCCATTTTTGATAAAAACTCTCAACAAAGTGGGTATAGAGGGATATATCTCAATATGATAAAGGCCATATATGACAAACCTACAGCAAGCATCATACTCAATAGGCAAAAACTACAACTATTTCCCCTAAGAACAGGAACAAGACAGGGATGTGCGCTTTCACCACTCTCATTCAACATAGTACTGGAAATCCTAGCCACAGCGATCAGACAAGAAGAAGAAATAAAAGGCATCCAAATTGGAAAGGAAGAAGTAAAACTCTCATTATTCACAGATGATATGATATTGTACATAGAAAACCCTAAAGACTAGTCTTCAGTTGGTAATTCAGGGTGAATGTTCTCCATTTTAGTTTTACTTCCAGTTTATTTTGGGAGGAGGTAAAAGAAAGACCCACCTACTTGCCACCATCTTGAGACACCCTCAATATTCACTTTCTTAAGGTAGGTTACCACTGAAGGTCCCTAGGTGGGCCTGTAATCACACATTTGTTTGTGTGGTTAAAGCCAATCACTTGCAAATTGTGTGGAAATAGAATCCTGTGTTTGCTTACTATAGTAACCATGGTTCTTAGCACAGAGCATGGCCAGAAGGAGCTCAATGAACATTTGTTAAATATCAAGACCACACACCCATCCTAGAAACAACTTCTCTCCTGGGTCTCCTGTCCATCCCTGTTTCAGAACAGAACCCAGGCCAGACTCACCTCAAGGTCTCCAGGTAGCAGTGAGGGCATTTCAGGCCGTCACAAAGACTCTGCACTGCAGAGCAGCTCAGAGAGTTTCCACTCAGGTCCAGGTCTCTCAAGCTTCCAGGGACTTTGAGAAGGGAGTAGAAAATCTGCCACTAGGCATCTGTAAATGGGCCCCAACTGCATCTGAAGGAGAGAGAGAGGATCAGGGGAGATGTGACCTGTGTGTAGCGGTCTTATCTGTACATCCCTGCACAACTCAGTGGGGTTTGCCCCCCACCCCCAGTGCCAGGCTGCAATGGGCACGGCTATCACCAAAGCCGATCAACCTCCCTGACATCCTGACAGCTCCCACAACTCTGGGCTAAGTGCCCCTCTTCCATGTGGCTTTTCTTTTTTTTTTTTTTTTTTTTTTAAAAATATATTTTATTGATTTTTTACAGAGAGGAAGGGAGAGAGATAGAGAGTTAGAAACATCGATGAGAGAGAAACATCGATCAGCTGCCTCCTGCACATCTCCTACTGGGGATGTGCCCGCAACCCAGGTACATGCCCTTGACCGGAATCGAACCTGGGACCTTTCAGTCTGCAGGCCGACGCTCTATCCACTGAGCCAAACCGGTTTCGGCATCCATGTGGCTTTTCACTGTGCAGCCCTTGCCATTCTACACTGCAGTGCTCATTTGGGATGTCTGTTTCTGCCTCAGTTTGGGAGTTTCTTGTGGGCAGGGGCAGAGGTTCATCTTTTTTATCTGCAGTGCCCAGCACAGGGGCTGGCACAGAGCTTGGGGATGCAGACAGTCTTCCTCTCATCAATGCAGACATGCCTTTCTTTCTTTGGCAAGATGTAAAGTCCCAGTTTCCAGAAAGGAAAGGAGGAGGTGGGAGGAGGAAACAGAAGTTGGGAGAGGTGGGTTAAGGATGATTTTGTGATGGGATTGTTGATTATGACTATGTATACTGCTGATGAGGTTGGCTTGTGTGGGACCCCATCTCCTTCCCTGGATAGCAAGAGCACAGAGAGGGTCTGCAGGAGAGAGATGTCAAAGGGGAATGTCTCAGGAGAGAACATTTGCAGGATGTGGGGAGAGGATGATAATTGTTATAGGATAGACTGTCTTGTATGATTTCCACCAATTGAAATTCTACATTTTCACATACTATTTAAGTCAGGGGTCCTCAAACTACAGCCCGCGGGCCACATGCGGCCCGCTGGAAACATTTATCTGGCCCGCCGGGTGTTTTTGCCGCCACTGCCTGTCCTGCTTAGCAGCTGACTCGTCCCGGGCCCGCAGTGCGCATGTGTGGAATGTCTGAGGGACAGTGAACTGGCCCCCTGTTTAAAAAGTTTGAGGACCTCTGATTTAAGTGATTTTATCTACTACTATGGCTTATTGACGCAAACTCTAATTCAAGTTGCAAACTGGCATCCTTATTTTCTTGCCCGATAAATCCACCTTGACAGCCTAGTAGCACCTTGACCACCAGTATGACCCCAACCCCATTCATCTTTCCCCCCATCTGCAAAGCCATACAGAGGTGAGGAGTAGAGACTCTGTGGTCAGCTGTCTGAATGTGAATTCCACTTATCTATGCCTCACTCAGTCTCCTTGCTGCAAGAAGGTGACAAGAGGACCTTCTATAGAGGGTTTTTTGAGGATGCAAAGGTGTTACAGAGAATCCCAGAAATCTTAATATAGTTATAGCATTAATAGCTCTAAGACATACGCATGCTGCAAAGTTACCGAAAACACTTGAAATCTTATTTTTTTTGTTTTTTTAAACATTTATTTAGTTTTGGGTATTTTAAATTATACATCTTTAAACTATGTGTCCCATTGAACATTTGCCAAGTTTAATCTTTAATCAGAGGGGCTAAAAGAAAAAATTAAAAATGTGTTCTCAGCCTGACCTGTTGAGGCTCAGTGGAAATGCAAAATGCTTAAATAAAAAATCAAATACCTATAGCTGCTCCTCCTCACTATCTCATATTGGTGCTACTCTCCCTCTTTTGGTTCAATCATCATAATTTCTTCCTGGACTTTTTTTCTTTATTTACACTATCCTCCTTACTATTCTGCCTGCTTTGCCTAGATGACTCAATGCCTTTAAAATAATCCTGCCCACAGCAGCTGCAGCCTCTGACTTTCCCATGACAGTCTCTCCTGACTCCATGTGCCATGTCAGTTTGGACACATATTCTCAATCCATAGATACTGGGCATCAGTTTTCTCAGAAACCTTTTTTCCTGAATCTCATAAAAACAGTGCAGCAAGTGCCAGTGATATCGCTCTAGGTTTGGATGTCTTAAGGTGACCTCCCTCTTGGCCCACCACAGCAGTTTACGATGACTCTCCAGAGGCAGTGTGCACTTGAAGATGCTCTCCATCTCTCTCATCCCCTGGTGACTCAAAAGGCCAAATAGGAAACATGTGGTTGGTTCCCCAAACAGGTAATCCATCCCATATTCTTCTAATAATTCTCATACTTCTGATGCTTGTCACCTCCTCATCTCCTAAAGCACAAGACATTGCTGTGAATAGCTCCTGGAAGCACAGGTGAATGAAGCTGTAGATCAGAGGGGTGGGGTACTCTTTAAGAACACCCATGTTTAAGAAAGTGGAGATGATGGAAGCCTCTAACCTGTGTTTCCTGAAATCCTCGGGACTGAACAATGTCTTTCCTTGTCAGGTGCTTTCAGCAGCTAGAGTGCAAAAGTCTCTCAGCTTAGTCCCGAGGGACTTAGCAGGGAGAACATGGAAAAAGTAGTGCAGACAGAGGGCTGTGGTCGTCTGGGAGGTCAGTGAGAGTGGTTGCTCCTGCTCCATCTGTTGCTTCAGGCAAGATCAGACCAGCCAGGACTTGTCCTTACATGGGCACATCTACTGAGGAAGGTGACTGACAAACAAAGACATTAAAATCCAAAATATAAAAGGAATGTTAGAAGAAAATAGAGATGTTTAACTTGCACAGGAGGAGACCTAATGTAGGCCATGATTTGTCTTCAGGTACCTAAAGAGGTTTCTCATAGGAATGCAGATAGATTCTTCTCTCAGTCCCAAGAAGCAGAATTAAGATTGAGAGGGAAAAAAAAGGATCACTTAACATGAGAAAAAAATAACTGTCACTACTATCTATAAGGACCACGGCAGGAGATATGTACATACATCAAGTATTTAATCTTTCCAACAATCCTACAATTTAGACAATATAACTGTCCTTTTATAAATGAGACTCAAATGAGTTAAGTAATTTCCCCAAGATCAACCAGCAAGTACTAGTAAGTGCCAGAGTGAGATTCAAATGAGGTCTAATGCTGGAACTGATTAGCCCACACCTGTGATTACACCCAAGCCAAGACTGAGTCACAATCATTCTCTTTCTCTGCACTGGGAAGCCTGTTTGTAGCAGCTCAGAAGGCAGATTCACCATATTTCAACAGTGAACATGGGCTGGTTTTGCCTAGAAGGACTTTTTAGGGGGATTTGCTCCTTGAAAGTGTTGGTGCTGGTTTAAAAGACTATAAAATTGTAATCATTCCTGAAAGTTCATTATTTGATTGCCTCTTGTCTACTCTGAAATATCTGAGTGACCCAGGTTAAATGCATGTGCTATTGCCATAACTGGCTTAATTCATAAAACCATATAACCATCTAGTTATTAATTTCTCATCTCATGTCCAATCTATTATGAAAAACTTTTCCAAATGCCTTGTGAGTTTCAAAATCTGTTAAGTCAAGGGCAGTGTAGAGACACCATGGTACATGGGAGAGGGAATGGAGCTTAAAGTCAGATTAATTTGTGTTCAAATTCTAGTCATGCCAACTGTTCTATAACTAGAAAAAGTCACTTCCCTGGACTATTCTCATCAGAAAATTGTAATCTCTCTCTCTCTCACACCACACACACACACACACACACACACACACGCGCGCAGACTCTTTTATTGACTTTCTGGTTCCCACAACTGAGCTCCATGGTCTTGTCTTGACTTTACCTGATTTCACCAATGTCTACCCTACCACAGACACATTATATTTGCTTTTAATCTGCAGCCGGATCCCCGAACCCATATGATCAGTGTATAACTCAGTGTGGAGCTGGGGTTTCCGAGGGCTTTGATAGCAGAGCTCCAGTTCCTGTAGAAACAGTGGTGATGTGAGAAGCCACCATCCATCCTGCAAGTGAGGTGTCTCCCCATCTGACACCTTCTTGGCACTGCTCAGCCCCACGGGTACCCTTGAATGATCTCTCCTGAAATTAATGCCACCTCAGACACTGCTCTTTCCCTCATTTTTCACAAATCCTGACTCAGAAGGATGAGGATATTGCTGGGTGCCCCATGAATGAGTCAGGACTCATCTCTAACGTCGAGCTCACACATCTTAAAGTAGATACTTCTCCCTCCATTTTGGACCAGATCTTTCTTCCTTCCTCCACCTCCTCCATCTTGAACCCAAATTCATGTTTCTCCAGACCAAAGCCTGACTTCTCAATGTATCCTAAGCTTGACACACTTTCAATCAACAGAAAATTTACATGCTTGATGCTTTTAATCAATAGAAAATTTATATCCATCCCCTTTGCTAAATCACATTCAAGACGACTCTTGATTCCCAACTGTCTTTCATAAATGTTCTCTTCCCATTTCCCCACACTCAGTAAATGGCACCACCATTCACTGAGCACTCATGTTCCAGAATCAGGCATCATCATTAACTCCTACCTTTTGCTTTCATAAGCCAAGTCCTATTGGCTGTACCTGCAACATATAACCTCAATCCATCAACTCATCTTCATCTCAGCTGCTTCTTCCCTAGTCAAGGCATCTGCAGCTCCTGCCTGTACCATAGCAACAGTCTTTTGTTTTCATTCTTGTCTTCTTATCACCCATTTTTACCCAGCAGCAAGCGGCATCTATGTGAAACTAAAGCAGGTCTTGTATTACCAAACAACAACCTGTGAGATCTTGTTATTGCACTTAGAAGAACAAAATCCAAACTCCAGATCAGACCAACATAGTTGATGAGCCCTACGAAAATTCTGTCTCGTGTGTGACCCCACCTTACTTCTCTCTTTGCTACACTCATTAAGCTCTGCCACACTGTCCTATTTGTCATGTGGATGGAACAGGTGTGCCTGCTTCCTGAAGGGCTCTGGACCTGAAGGGCTTTGTTACAGATATTCACCTCCCAGGACCCTTCTTGTCACTCAGGTCTCAGCTTCTATGTCACTTCTCAGAGTCTTCTCCCCTGACCACCCAGTTAAAGCTGCCCAAGTCACTCTCTTAAGAAGCATTGTTGTGTTTTCCTCACAGCACTTCATGGTTCTTGGTCCATTTCTTTAATGATGTAGGTCTCATCCAACCAGAATGTCATCCTCCCAAGAGCAGTGCCTTGTCTGTCTTTTTCCCTGAACTATCACAAATGAAGACAGCACATGGTTGGCACTGGGTTAATGTGTGGTGAATGACTGAATCATCCCTTGTTAAGATACGACACAGCAGGAAAATCTATGGCAGTCATTGTTGAATTTATGTTTCTCAACTTAAAAGATACATAACATTTCCTCATTACTCCTGGAAATGTGTTCCATCTGTCATTGTCACTTCAAGTGGTCCAAGGACTCATCTCAGAACAAAAGAAAAAGAATGGATTGAGTCTAGTTCTACAACAGACAACCATTCAGGTGAAACTCTGATCCTCAGCAGCAAGATCTTGGCAATGGTGAACATTTGGATATCATGGATGAATGTCCAGTGGCCTGACGTCATTCCCTTTGGTGAAAAGGGGAGACTGAGAAAGAATAAAACACAGCCCCTGATGTCCAGACTTGATGTGATGCTCACAACTAGGCCTCATTGCTATTACTAACTAATCTGACACTGCCATCTCTTCTGTGTTGTCCTCCTGTTGGACATATATGATTTCACAAATGCCAAACATCCACTCACTACAAAATTGACTATTTAAGCCATTATACTTTCACAATTGTGGTGCCTGCCCTTCTAAGAGAGAAAATGTGTAGAGGTTCCCAATCATAAAATTGTCCTGCCTTCTGAGAATACCAGATCTCGACCAAAACTCCATTTCCTTACATCTTCCCCCAAATTACCCAACTAAGGCCCAAATTCTGAAATAGGTCCTTTCTCAGTCTCTTAATCAGAGGGGGTCCCATGGTTCTCATTAGTGTGTGTTCTTTCACTGCAATGACTAATAGCTCAAGTGTCTTCAGCTACGGGTGTGTTTCTGATGATTTTGCTTGGAGAGCATCAACACCCTGTAGCCCAACACTTCTCAGTTCCCTTACGTCAAACCCCATTGTTGTCCCTATCCTGAATGTAACCCTTTCTCCTACTAATGATTTTTTCCCAATTTTGGAAGGATTCCTGCTCACCCCAAATGCCACTCACTGTCTGCTGAACCCCAGTTGGGCCTGTCCCTTGGAAATCTCTGAGACCTGACCCACTCAGAACCAGGGCAGAGATGCACTTTGCAGTCACAGGCCGGAATACACCAACAGGAAAGGTCATGGGGGTGCAGCAGATTCCCAGGAGGAAGAATGGATTCTCCTGTCCCCAAGGCTTCTCTTCAGCTGGGCTGTGTACATGGGTGTTTATATGTATGAGGGAGCCCCCCACCCCCTTTGCCTCCCCAAAGCTCTCTTTTCGCTTGTCTCCCCCTCACAACTCTGTTCCCAGACTTCTTTTAGATTTTCTTGCATTTTATTTCACCACTGTCTATGAGGTGGATATGATGGTTCCATTTCACAGATAAAAAAAACTGAGCCTCAAATGAAGACCTGCCCAGTTCGCATGCCCTAAGTGAGTGTTGGAGCTGGTAGTGAACCCAGGCTGCATTTTTCTGTCCCTTTACTTGCCCTGTCCAATTCAGGGCCCCCACATCCCTTTCCAATCCTCTCCCTCACTTTCCCTGCCCTCTGCTCACAAATGACCCACAGGGCCTTACCACAGGTTCCTGAGTTGGCAGGCAGGCTGTCTGCGCCCTTCGCAGAGCAGCCTCACACTGAGGTCGCCCAGGTCCTTCTGCTGCATGTCCAGCTCTGTCAGGCTGGGACTGGTACCGAGCATGGAGGCCAGTTCCTGGCAGCAGCCAGATGTGAGTCCACATCTGACCAGCCTGTGGGAGAGATTTGAATGGGTCCACAGTCATTGTCCTGATGGCCCTCTCCTCAGGGTAACTAAGGTTTGGTTTTCCTCTCTAGCTCCTGTGGCCCTTTGGGCTCCTTGGTGACATTAAAGGAAGAGAAGCACGTGTCTGCCTTGCAGTAACCTGGGAGATTTTGATTTTCTCCTGCAGCCAAGGAACCACTTAGGGTGCAGGAAACCTCCCTTTCTCAGTCCTGTGTGATTCTCACCAATTATCACTTTCCAGGTCAACTTTGTATGATTAATTTACCAACATTCCACTTGTGCACTTGGTTTAACTGCTAACTGTATGGGACCTGCCAAACACCCAGTTTGCCGACATGGGATGCTCTGGTGGGCTTCAACACGAAGGCACCTATCTGCTCCCAAACCCATAACCCTATCCTGTCTAGCTCTCACCTTCTCTCTGCTGCAAGATCTTAGGGAAGCTCCCCCTCCTCTGTGCCCCACCTTCAAAAGTAGTGTCAATGAGGAGCAATTACAGCAGCTGATGCAGCTTGCAGTTGGCCTGTCTCAGCTCCTGGAAAAGGTGCTGGGCTATGGTGTCTAAGAGCTTGTTGAAGCTCAGGTCCAGCTCGGTCAGGCTCCAGCTGTTGCTCAGCACATGAGCAAGGGTTCTGCAGCCTTTTGCTGCGAGGCCGCAGCCGGCCAACCTGTGGAAGACAAACACTGATAGCCTTTAGTTTCCTCTCCTCTTGATTCCATAGACACCCATAAGCACCCACTGAGCACCTCTTCAGTGTCAGGCAGTTTAGTAAGCTCCTCCCATCCCCCAAAATGCACAGATACTTGGGGGTTGACATAGGAAACAAGATAAGAAGATCAGTTTTCACATCTCTTTGTATCAAAAACCTTGCATGTTTCCATGTCATCTGAGTTAAATTCAAGTTCCTCGTCTTTGACTATGGGACCCTGGAGACCTGGCTCCTTGTCATTTCTGTTCTCATCTTGTAGACCTTTCATCTGCATCCTCGCTGACCTACTTGCTATTTCTTAAATACTCCAGGCACAGTCCCATCTCAGGGCCTTGGCACTTGCTGTTTCTTCTGCCAGTTGCAATCTTCTTACCTGATATCTCATGGCTTGTTCTCTCATGTACCTCAGGTATTTGCTCAAAAATAACCCTCATGAAATCTTGCCTCTCCACCCTCCCTGTTTAAAATTGCAGCCCCAGGCTCCATTCCTTTCTGCTTTAATTTTCTCTATGACTCAAATCCCATACAATATATTTTAATCATGTATTTGCTTTTGTTTTTTCCCTCCAGGATATATGCTCCATGAGGAATGAGTTTTCATATTTAGTTGCACCATAGTGCCTACAGCCGTGTCTCACACATAGTAGGAACTTAATAAATATGTGGTTGATGAGTGAATGAAATAGAGTGAAGAGGGGCATGTTGAGTGTAGCTGAAGGCAGAGGAGGAAGAGCAGACATGTGAGGGGTGCTTTGAATGGTGAGTAGGAGTTCACCTAGATGGGGGTGGAGGAGGGGCTCTCCTGGTTGGCAGAGTGGTTGTGAGCTTACAGCCTGTGTTTAGTTTAGTGACACTTGTGGAAAGGATACATAAGGGGAGATGAAGTTTGAGGGTTAAGATAGAAAATATCATGATAGTGGTAGATCTTGAATGTGCTTGACATTTGGACCTTGTTCAGGTGGCAGTGATGAGGCAGTGAAATTTCTTGAGGAGGGTAGTGATGTGTTCTTTGCATTGCTTGGAAAGATCGCTTACAGTGAGTGGAGGATGGCTGGATGAGGTGAAGCAGGAAGCACGTGGTCCAGCACCAGGTCAGAGCAGTGCCTGTGGGAGATGTTTTCGTGGACCCAATAGCACACTCAGAGTCTTTTTAGATGTGGGGGCCAGGGAGGCTTCTAGATTAAGTACAGAATTGGTACTGCTGCCACTACTGAGACAATGTGTGAGAGGAGGCAGCGTCAGCCTCATGGATATACAACCAGTGCAGTTGTTTGGGTTTATTGCTCTGTGCTTGCCATCTTGGTTTACTTAATAATTTTACCCTTGTATTTGTGTTTTGTAAGGGAAGCCTGATGGGACAATGGAGCTTTGTCTCATATATGTCCTTGCCACCTCCCCTAATCTGTGTGAAGAGTTCTTGGCTACCCACTCTCCTGTTCCTTGATACTGTGGGGCCTACAATATCCTTCCCTGGCAGGCATGGTGAGGATCAGGGCTGGCGTTTGGAATAGGGCTTGGTGGTAACAGCATGACATGTTTGGTGATTTGTTAGGGACAAATCTCCCACCCACTATGATGCATATACCTAGCACTTCATGGAAATATCCTGCGAAGGGATGGGTCTCCATCTGCTTTGGGGTTGGATGGTGGTCTTTGGTGATCTTCCCCTACTGTGGTTTCGGGTAATAGGCCCATTGGTGGAGAAGTCTGGCTTGATTGACTTTTCCACCCACTCCAGGGCACAGTGATGTGTCTGGCGGCTAGTGGGAGGAGAAACCTGGGATCTATTGGGCTGTAGTCACACTGACTGTGGGTAATGCTCCCAGGCACCAGAGGGGGTCTGCATGCACCTGCAGTATGTGAAAGGAGTGAAACATTAAACAGCAAATAAAGAATGAGAGATTGGGTGATGGAGAAAAAAGCTTTGTATCTAAATGCCTTTAACAGCACTTTTTCTCTGATGTTTGAACAAGGGCACTACATTTTCATTTTGTACCGGACCCTACAAATTATCTGGTCTTGAGAGGAGGAACAGGTTTTATTTGGATAGAGAGGAAAGTCTAGTTTAGAATGTGTGTAGTTTGAGGAGCCTTTGGGACATCCCAGTGGAGGACATTGGGTTTGGGACCTGAGCTAAAGATGGAAGCTTGGCAGGTACCCGCTGGAAGAGGCCTGGGATGTGATTGAGGGAAGGGCTCTGAATGAGGTGGAGGAGACTAAAATTGGGACCTGGTTACATTCTTCCTGGTTGGATGTCACACAGATATTATGCCAAATTTTGCCTCTTCCTGTTATTAGTTGAAGACTGTTGGTAGGTTTCTTTTTTTAAAAAATATTTTTATTGATTTCAGAGAGGAAGGGAGAAGGAGAGATAGAAACATCCATGATGAGAGAGAATCATTGATCGGCTGCCTCCTGCACGCCCCATACTGGGTATCGAGCCTGCAACCCGGATATGTGCCCTTAGCCAGAATCAAACCTGGAACCCTTCAGTCCACAGGCCAATGTTCTATCCACTGAGCCAAACCAGCTCGGGCTGTTGGTAGGTTTCTTAACATTCAAGTTTATTGATCTGTAATATGAATTCTCCATGCTTACTGCACCTGGTGGTTGCCAAGGTCAAAGGACATAATATATCTCTGTGCTTAGAACAGTGCTCAAAGGATACTGCTGCCATGGGACCTGAGCCCCTTAACTTTCCTCTATGTCTCAGTCCTGTTTCCACACAGCCTCACATCTCACTTTTCATGCAGCCCTTCTCTTGTCCTTCTGTCCCAGAGGAGCCAAGGCTCTTTCCTCCTGTGTCTTTGACTCCACACCCTCCTGCCTCCCTTCTGACCTTGTTGTTTCTGGAATCCCTTCATTCAGTTCTCCAACCTCTCCTTTACCCATTCCCTCTGCTTTGTCCATGTAGTATGCTCAGTTCTACATGTTCATGAAAAAGAAAATACCCAAAATCCTTGAGTCTAGCATATTCAGCCTATTTCAAGAGAAATCCAATTATTTGTTAGGACTTTGCTCCAAGGTCTTAGACATTCTTATATTCAAAAGCAGTAAATATGAGTTCTTTCTCATAGAATCAACATTTCTAGCCAGGAAATGTTCACATCTGCCTGATCCACAGCTAGTATTTTGTTATTGTTGTTAATCTTCACCTGAGGATATTTTTTCCCATTGCTTTTTAGAGAGAGTGGAAGGGAGGGGGAGAGACACAAAGAGATAAATATTGATGTAAGAGAGATACACCTATTGGTTGCCTCCTGTATGCACCCTGATTGGGGCTGGTGATTGAGCCTGCAACGGAGGTACATGCCCTTGACCAGAATTGAACGTGAGACCCTTCAGTTCTCAGAACAGCACTCTAACCACTGAGAAAAACTGGCCCGGGCCAGTGTTAGTATTCTTGTGAAAAAAGTTTAAATTGTATATATCAATTTTTATTTTAAACAGAGAGGAAGGGAGGAAGATAAATAAATAGAAACACCAATGAGGAAGAAACATCATCAATCAGTTGCCTCCTGCACGGCCCCTATTGGAGATTGAGCTCAACCCGTGCATGTGCTCTGACTAGGAATTGAACCTGTGACCTCTTGGTTTCTGGACTGACACTCAACTGCTGAGCCATACTGGCTGGGCAAAAAAGTTCTTTTTTTATTACACTATCTCATTGAGTCAGCATGAATTAGATCACAGATTTCATGATGAAGAGTTGGAGGTGGTGATGGGTTGGGCACTCCCTGGATTCTATTCCCAGCTCTCCTATTTCTAGCTGTGCAAATCTGAGGAAATTAATTAACCTCTCTGAGCTTTAGTTCTTATTATCTGGAAAATGGAAATAATATCCCTTCTCTGCCATTTTCACAGTTTTTTTTTGAAGGTCTAAGAAGATATTTCTTAGAGTAGATACTGAATTGACATTGAAATTGTGAAGTTAAATTGTAATGTAAGGGGTACATTATAGATTGTAGATTGCTGTCTCCCCACTTGGATGTTAAGTTTAAGGTAGAACCAGTATTTCTGAGACCTTTTCATAGGTTTTCCTCCTAAAATCAGGTGGTTCTCATTGGAAAGGTTTTAGGAAAGTATCACATGGATACAAGATGTCCTAAAGACTGTATTTATTATCATCCTTTGCTAGGTTAACTTATCCCATCAGGACCCATCTTCAATGAGAAATCCTTTGACCTTCTCCTTTCTCCCAATTTCTCACCACTTTTTTTTTTATCACTTTGCTTGGAATCTAGGTTAGGTTTTATGATATGTCATTGGTGATATGACTGAATAACTTACCCACTGACCTGCATCATATCCCTTTAGCTAACCCTAAACTCTGCCATTCTCCCAATCTCCCACTCTCCCTTCCACCTGAGAAACAGGGGTGATGGCTACAATTATGAATCGCAACTGTGACTCTCACAGGGGACCCAACAATGGCTGGCAGGCCAGAATCTCACACTCTACAATGGCCATTTCAATGTTTTACCTTCCCTAAGACTCTAACACCCCAATCCTCATATGCTTCTCAGTTGAAAACTGAATTACTACTTCACAGGGAAAAGTAAAGACTTCAGATGGGAACCCATCAGCTTTCTAAAGTCAATCCTATGGGTCTATGTGCCAATATCCCTCTGCCAGCTCTTCATTGGCCCTCCTGTTACAGTAGGAGGTGTTCCAAACTCCTCCAAGGCCAGCCTTTCTCCCATTGCCTCCCTCTGAGGAAAGGAAGACCATCAATTAGTCTTCTTGAATATTTCATCATTCCTAACAGCAGATATTTAAATTTAGGCCCTTTCAACTTTAACACCCCACTGACTTCACTGGATAGATCTTCTAGACAAAAAATTAACAAGGAAACTGACTCTAAATGACACACTGGATCAGATGGATTTAATTGAAATATATAGAACATTTTACACCAAAGCTGCAGAATGTACATGCTTCTCAAGTGCGCATGAGTCATTTACAAAGACATGTTAGGGCAAAAAATCAGTCTCTACAAGTTCAACAAGATTGAAATCATATCAAGCATCAATCAACTGCAGTGAAAACATTCAAAAACATTCAAACACCTGGAGATTAAATAGCATGTTATCAAACAATGAATGGGGGTACCAATGAGATCAAGAAAAATATAAAAAAAAACTTCCTGGATACAAGATGAAAATGAACACACAACAACCACAAATCTCTGGAAGACAGCAAACGCAGTCCTGAGAGAGAACTTCATAGCACTTCAGAAAACAAGAAAAATTAATAATAAACCATTTAACCATACAACTTAAAGAATTAGAAAGAGGGGAGAACCAAGATGTGGCACAGGTAAACACCTATACTTGCTGCCTCTCACAACCACATCAAAATTACAACTAAAAGGTAGAAAAACTACCACCCAGAACCACGGGAAAGCTGGCTGAGTGGAAGTTTCACAACTAAAGAGGTGAAGAAAGCATGTTGAGACTGGTAAGTGGTGTGGAAGCGCAGAAAGTGCTGGCACCTGGATGTGCTGCTCTTTTAATCAGGAGGGAGATATAAGCTCCCACTTACTCTTAACTCCAGTTCTGGGCGAGACTCTGGGAGACCCAGAGACATACGGGGAGTAACTGGACTGTCTGGCATCAGGACAGGAACACAAGGGCAGCTTTCTCTCAGAGATGCTCACAGCAAACATTGTTCCTACACGGGGGCAAGGGACATGGAGACCTGGGGACCTCTCCAGTGCAGAGCTGACTGGCAGCCATTGCTGTTTGCTCCACCCTGGAGATTCCCAGAGACCCCACCCCACCCAATTTACAACCCTACCCAAGCTGTGTGCAGAGGCTTTTGCATATGAATGGCCTGTCCTTTCTCTGCCTAAAACCTGTCAATCTGCAGCTGGCTCAGAGAGCCCCAGAGCTTCCAAAAGAAGGCCCAAGGCCTGGCAGCAGCAGCCTGCCTTGCTTCACACCTGGGCCTCATCTGGGCACTTCCAAACCCCATACAAAGAGAAGGAATCTTCATATGACTCAGTAGCTCCTGCTGGGTATCCCCAGACAGTGGCTGACCTTGCACTTCCTTAGAGATCCAAGAGCCAGTGTACCCAGTGGTCAGAGTGAGACCATACCAGATTACAATTTTTCACATCCATAAGAGACACACTCAAAGGGCAGACTCAGCATCAAAGCCCCCCTGAAGCAAGTCCTGCCCCATAAGGGTGTCTCCTGCGCAACAGATCTTCCAGTGTAGACACAGCTGGTCTTCACAGCCAATTGGCCTGGAGGTCAATTCCTCCTAGTGATACCAACAGCAATCAAGGGTTAACTACAACAAGACTGTGAACCCAGCCCACAAAGGCGTGCACCAAGAGCATCCACCTCAGGTGACTGGGGAGGCTGAGCCACTGGGCCCTATAGGACACCTACCACACAAGGCCACTCTATAAACTCAGGGAGACTTAGCAGCTACCCAGTACATAGAAAACAAAACAAAACAAAACAAGACAGCGAAGCAGCCAAAATACGAAGACAAAGAAACAAGTCAAAATAGCAAGAAATGGATGAAATCAAAATACTGGATATAGAGTTCAAAACCACGGCTATAAGGTTACTCAAGAATCTTCTAGAAACCTCTGAGAAACTTAGTGAGACCCTTAAGGATATGAAAAAAGACCAATCAGAAATTAAGCATACACTGACTGAAATAAAGAATAATATACAGAGATCCAACAGCAGACTACAGGATCCCAAGAATCAAGTCAAAGATTAGAAATACCAAGAAGCAAAACACACCCAACCAGAAAAGCAAAAAGAAAAAGGATTCCAAAAATATGAAGACAGTGTAAGGAGCCTCTGGGACAACTTCAAGCATACGAACATCTGAATTATGGGGATGCCACAAGAAGAGAGAGAGCAAGATATTGAAAACCTATTTGTAGAAATAATAACAGAAAATGTCCCCTACCTGATGAAAGAAATATACTTACAAGTCCAGGAAGCTCAGAGAACCCCAAACAAGAAGACTCCAAAGAGGACCACACCAAGACACAAATAATTAAAATGCCTAGTGCAAAAGACAAAGAGAGAATCTTAGAAGCAGCAAGAGAAAAACAGTTAGTTACCTACAAGGGAGTACCCATACAACTGTCAGCTGATTTCTCAACAGAAACTATGCAGGCCAGAAGGGAGTGGCAATAAATATACAAAGTGATGAATAGCAAGAACTTATAACCAAGATTACTCTACCCAGCAAAGCTATCATTTAGAATTGAAGGTCAGACAAAGAGCTTCACCGACAAGAAAAAGCTAAAGGAGTTCATCACCACCAAACCAGTATTATATGAAATGCTGAAGGGTATTCTCGAAGAAGAAGATGAAGAAGAAGAAGAAGAAGAAGAAGAAGGAGGAGGAGGAGGAGGAGGAGGAGGAGGAGGAGGAGGAGGAAGAGGAGGAGGAGGAGAAGGAGGAGGAGGAGGAGAAGAAGAAGAAGAAGAAGAAGAAGAAGAAGGAGGAGGAGGAGGAGGAGGAGGAGGAGGAGGAGGAAGAGGAGGAGGAGGAGAAGGAGGAGGAGGAGGAGAAGAAGAAGAAGAAGAAGAAGAAGAAGGAGGAGGAGGAGGAGGAGGGGGAGGAGAGAAAGGTAAAGATAAAAAATGATGAACAAAAAAGAGACAACAAATACATATCTATCAACAAGTGAACCTAAAAATCAAATGAGTAAAAAACCTGATGAACAGAACAGACTGGTGAATGTAATAGAATCAGTGGCATGGAAAGGGAGCAGACTGACAATTATCACGGGAAAGGGGTTCTCGGGACTGTGGGAAGAGATTGGACAAAGAATTTATACTATGGATGAGGTCAGTGGAGGGGGGGGAGGGATACGTGGAGTGGGGTGGGAACTGGGTGGAGGGGCGCTATAGGGGGGAAAAAGAGGAACATCTGTAACAATCTGAACAATAAAGATTTAAAATAAAAAAGAATTAGAGAACAACAAGAAAAACTCAGAGTAAGCAGGAGGAAGGAAATAATAAAGATTAGAGCAGAAATAAATAACATAGAGATTAAAAAATCATACAAAAAATCAATGAAACCAAGTGCTGGTTCTTTGAAAAGATGAACAAGATTGATTAACCCCTAGCCAGACACATCAAGAAACAAAGAGAGGGAAAACTAAGATGGCAGCATAGGGAGTAGACCTGTGCGTGCTGCTTCCCACAACATCATTGAAACTACCAACTATAAGACAAACAACCACCATTCAGAACCATGGGGAAGTTGGCCCAGTGGAAGTTCTACAACTGGAAGGAGAGAAAGAAGCGCAGTGAGACTGAGTAGGAGCTACAGAGGCACCAAAAACAGAGGTACACAGTCGCACGCCAGGCAGGCTGCAACTGGATGCTCGGTTTTTTTTCAATCGGATTGCTCGGGGTTCGTCTCTGAGGCCCCAGATCCCACGGGGAGAGGCGGCACAGCCTGCAGCAGTCGGAAAGCGATGGAGGCTCTGGCGCACAGCTGCTCGCCGGCACTGGGGGACGTGAAGCCCTGGTGTCCTGGAGAGGCGAGGAGCCCCAGAGACGCAGCCATTGCTATTTGCTCCGCCCTGGCTACTCCCTGAGATCCCACCCTATTCAATTTACATCCCCATCCAAGCTGTGCCAGAGGCACAAGAGGAAACGCCTGCGCTTTTACAAACTCTCGAATCCACTGAGCTGGTTCGGGCAGGATCATGAGGCACCAGACCCTACGGGGAGAGGTGGCACAGCCTTGTAGCTGTCAGAAAGTGAGGGAGGCTCTGGCACACAGCTGCTCGCTGGCACTGGGGGACACGAAGTCCCAGAGCCCCAGAGAGGCGAGGAGCCGTGGAGGCGCCATTGCTATTTGCTCTGCCCTGGCGACTCCCTGAGACCCAGCCCTAATCAATTTACATCCCCATCCAAGCTGTGCCAGGGGCACAAAAAGACCCACCTGCGCTTTTGCAGCCTAACCCAACAAATTGCAGACTTCAACTCCTCGCACCCATGGGAGACACACTCAAGAAGCAGACCCAGGAGAACCAAGATGGCAGCATAAGGTACAGACCTGTGCGTGCTGCCTCCCACAACAACATCGAAACTACCAACTATAGGACAAACAGCTATCATATGGAACCATGGGAAAGCTGGCCCAGTGGAAGCTCTACAACTGGAAGGAGAGAAAGAAGAGCATTGAGACTGAGTAGGATGTGTAGAGACACCAAGAACAGAGCCCAACCCAACAAACGGCAGATTTCAACTCCTCGAATAGAAAGAAGAGCGTTGAGACTGAGTAGGATGTGCAGAGGCACCAAGTACAGAGCCCAACCCAGCAGGCTGCAGATTTTGGCTCCTCGAATCTGGGAGGGACACACTCAGGGGGCGGAGTCGGGTTCGGGGCAGGCCGGGGCCGGGCCCGGCTGGGCTGGTGATGTGGAACCGCTGTACCAGCAGGGGCACAAGCACGCCCACAGGTTCCAGTCTCACTTGGGACGCTGGGGGACGGCAGATGGGCAGTCTGTGCACTTGGTGGAGGGTGAAGTCTGAGCAGGCATGCTGGATGTTCAGCTGTTGGGAGCCATTATAAATCACATATACATCTCCAGTTTACAGCATAATAGGTTTATGGCTCCTCCAAGCCAACTCCCGGTTTGGCCTGGAGTTAAAAGATAACATACCCTCACCCTAAGCACAAAGCTGCTACATCTCCGCTGATAAGCGCATAGCTGCGACATTCCAGAGTCTGTTACATCCTTAATGATAGGCTATGCCCATGGACCTCCTTGCCCACCCCTCTCCTCTAGAACAACATAAATTCTACCCGCTGTAAAAATAAAATTGAGGCTTGATCAGAACTTTGTCTTGCCTCCATTTCTTCGCGTCTCCTATCCTCTCATTCCTTTGCAGGATTTGGTGTGGAGTACCCACGATGCATGCCCTGCAGGTCGGGGCATTCAGCCACCAGGAACACCTGGAGATTTTGTCAGGTGGGGAGCCACCCGGCAGAGGACAGAGTGCCAAACTTCGTGTTTCCCTGGTGAGGCTGGGACGGCCCCAGTGAGGCTGGGATGGCCACAGTGAGGTCGGGATGCCCCCAGAAAGGTCGAGACGGCCCCAGTGATGTCGAGACTGCCCTGGTGAAGTCGGGATGGCCCCTGTGAGGTTGAGACTGCCCCGGTGAGGTCGGGACGGCCCCAGTGAGGTTGGGACGGCCCCGGTGAGGTTGAGATGGCCCTGGTGAGGCTGAAACGGCCTGGGTGAGGTTGGAATGGCCCCGGTGAGGTTGAGACGGCACTGGTGAGGTCGAGACGGCCCTGGTGAGGTCGGGACGGCCCCAGTGAGGTCGGGACAGCCCCAGTGAGGTTGAAACAGCACCAGTGATGCTGAGAGGGCCCCAGTGAGGACGGGACGGCCCCGGGAGGTTGAAACAGCACCGGTGAGGTTGGGACGGCTCCAATAAGGTTGGGACAGAAAATGGGGTCCAGTATAGACTGATGAACAGGGGTAGATGCAGAGGCAGAGCAGCATTGAACAGACTGTCAAACTACAGTGAGAAGCCTGGGGAGGGTTGGGGGGATTAAGAGATCAACTAAAGGACTTATATGCATGCTTATAAGAATAACCAATGGACACAAGACACTAGGGGGTAGGGGCAGGGGGAATATCAAGGGGGGGGGCGAAAGGAGACATATGTAATACTCTTTGTAATACTTCAAGAAATAAATATTATTAAAAAAAAGAAACAAAGAGAGAAGGCCCAAATAAATAAAATCAGAAACAAAAGCAGAGAAGTAACAACTGACACTACAGAAATACAAAGGATTGTAAGAAAATACTATGAGCAATTATATGCCAACAAGCTGGACAATGAGAATGAAGCAGATAAATTCCTAGAAAAATAAAATGTCCCAAAACTGAATCAGGAAGAATCAGAAAACCCAAATAGGTCAATAGTAATGGATGAAATACAAGCAGTAATTTAAAAACTCCAACAAGACAATAACAACAAACAAACAAACAAACAAAAAAACCCTGGTCCAGAAAGCTTGACAGGGGAATTTTACCAGATATTCATAGAATTAACACCTATACTCCTAAAACCCACCCCCTCCCCCCGCCAGAGGAAGGAACACTTCCAAGCTCTTTTTATGAGGTCAGAATCATCCTAATTCCATATTTCTGATGAATATAGATGCCAAAATCCTCAACAAAATATTAGCAAATTGGATCCAGCAATATATTAAAAAGGTCATACGCCATGACCAAGTGGGATTTATTCCACGGATGCAAGGCTGGTACAATACTCACAAATCAATAAATGTAATCATCACATAAATAAACTGAAAGACAAAAATCACATGATCATACCAATAGATGCAGAAAAAACATTCTACAAAATCAAACACCCATTTTTGATAAAAACTCTCAGCAAAGTGGATATAGAGGGATATAACTCAACATGATAAAGGCCATATATGACAAACCTACAGCAAGCATCATACTCATAGGCAAAAACTACAACCATTTCCCCTAAGAACAGGAACAAGACAGGGATGTGCGCTTTCACCACTCTCATTCAACATAGTACTGGAAATCCTAGCCACAGCGATCAGACAAGAAGAAGAAATAAAAGGCATCCAAATTGGAAAGGAGGAAGTAAAACTCATTATTCACAGATGATATGATATTGTACATAGAAAACCTTAAAGACTAGTCTTCAGTTGGTAATTCAGGGTGAATGTTCTCCAGTTTGGTTTTACTTCCAGTTTATTCTGGGAGGAGGTAAAAGAAAGACCCACCTACTTGCCACCATCTTGAGACACCCTCAATATTCACTTTCTTAAGGTAGGTTACCACTGAAGGTCCCTAGGTGGGCCTGTAATCACACATTTGTTTGTGTGGTTAAAGCCAATCACTTGCAAATTGTGTGGAAATAGAATCCTGTGTTTGCTTACTATAGTAACCATGGTTCTTAGCACAGAGCATGGCCAGAAGGAGCTCAATGAACATTTGTTAAATATCAAGACCACACACCCATCCTAGAAACAACTTCTCTCCTGGGTCTCCTGTCCATCCCTGTTTCAGAACAGAACCCAGGCCAGACTCACCTCAAGGTCTCCAGGTAGCAGTGAGGGCATTTCAGGCCGTCACAAAGACTCTGCACTGCAGAGCAGCTCAGAGAGTTTCCATTCAGGTCCAGGTCTCTCAAGCTTCCAGGGACTTTGAGAAGGGAGTAGAAAATCTGCCACTAGGCATCTGTAAATGGGCCCCAACTGCATCTGAAGGAGAGAGAGAGGATCAGGGGAGATGTGACCTGTGTGTAGCGGTCTTATCTGTACATCCCTGCACAACTCAGTGGGGTTTGCCCCCCACCCCCAGTGCCAGGCTGCAATGGGCATGGCTATCACCAAAGCCGATCAACCTCCCTGACATCCTGACAGCTCCCACAACTCTGGGCTAAGTGCCCCTCTTCCATGTGGCTTTTCACTGTGCAGCCCTTGCCATTCTACACTGCAGTGCTCATTTGGGATGTCTGTTTCTGCCTCAGTTTGGGAGTTTCTTGTGGGCAGGGGCAGAGGTTCATCTTTTTTATCTGCAGTGCCCAGCACAGGGGCTGGCACAGAGCTTGGGGATGCAGACAGTCTTCCTCTCATCAATGCAGACATGCCTTTCTTTCTTTGGCACAGATGTAAAGTCCCAGTTTCCAGAAAGGAAAGGAGGAGGTGGGAGGAGGAAACAGAAGTTGGGAGAGGTGGGTTAAGGATGATTTTGTGATGGGATTGTTGATTATGACTATGTATACTGCTGATGAGGTTGGCTTGTGTGGGACCCCACCTCCTTCCCTGGATAGCAAGAGCACAGAGAGGGTCTGCAGGAGAGAGATGTCAAAGGGGAATGTCTCAGGAGAGAACATTTGCAGGATGTGGGGAGAGGATGATAATTGTTATAGGATAGACTGTCTTGTATGATTTCCACCAATTGAAATTCTATATTTTCACATACTATTTAAGTGATTTTATCTACTATTATGGCTTATTGACTCAAACTTTCATTCAAATTGCAAACTGGCATCCTTATTTTCTTGCCAGATAAATCCACCTTGACAGCCCAGTAGCACCTTGACCACCAGTATTATCCCAACCCCATTCATCTTTCCCCCCATCTGCAGAGCCATACAGGGGTGAGGAGTAACCATGGTTCCTCCTGTGGTCAGCTCTCTGAAGGTGAATTCCTCTTGTCTATGCCTCACTCAGTCTCCTTGCTGCAAGAAGGTGACAAGAGGACCTTCTATAGAGGGTTTTTTGAGGATGCAAAGGTGTTACAGAGAATCCCAGAAATCTTAATATAGTTTTAGCATTAATAGCTCTAAGACATATGCATGCTGCAAAGTTACCGGAAAACATATTATTTGAAATTTTCATTTTTGTTTTTTTTTTAAAAACATTTATTTAGTTTTGGGTATTTTAAATTATACATCTTTAAACTATGTGTCCCATTGAACATTTGCCAAGTTTAATCTTTAATCAGAGGGGTTAAAAGAAAAAATTAAAAATGTGTTCTCAGCCTGACCTGTTGAGGCTCAGTTGGAATGCAAAATGCTTAAATAAAAAATCAAATACCTATAGCTGCTCCTCCTTACTATCTCATATTGGTGCTACTCTCCCTCTTTTGGTTCAATCATCATAATTTCTTCCTGGACTTTTTTCTTTATTTATACTATCCTCCTTACTATTCTGTCTGCTTTGCCTGGATGACTCAATGTCTTTCAAATAATCCTGCCCATAGCAGCTGCAGCTTCTGACTTTCCCATGACAATCTCTCCTGACTCCATGAGCCACCATCTATTGCAAACGCTCTGGCTTTGTTTTAGTGATGGGGGCGATCTCATGGCCAGTGTTATAGTCAACAGTCATCAAAGGGGTGCCTGAAGCAGCTGAGTGACCAAATTCCTGAAGGGAAGCATGTAAGGAAGGAGAAACATAGGCAGGTGGGCTGGGTGGAGGGCAGCTGACTTCAGCATGGGGCTGGAAGTGCACCCCGGAGAGAAGGTAGCCATTGTGACAGAGATAGGAAGAGAAGCAGCTGTACAAGGCAGAGTCACAGCAGGCCGCCCAGAAGCAAGTGGGGAAGGTCACATGGTCAGATACTGCTGTCGAGATACCTAGGTAGAAAAGGAATAGGGGTCAGCTTTGGCTGTTTAAAGTCATTGGTAACATCAATCCTTTAGCCCCTGGGACCAGGCTTAGTGAGAGTGCCCCCGTGGTACCAACAGGACAGTGGTACCAACAGAGGAGCTGGAGAGAGGTGGAAGGGGAGCACTCACAGAACTACACTGGTGTCCATTCTTGGCTGTCTGTGTTGTCCACCCTCATTCAGTTGAAGCCTCTTCATGCGATGGCAGAATTTAAAAAAGAAAGTGAACACCAGAAGTTCCATGTCAGTTTGGACACATATTCTCAACCCATAGATACTGGGCATCAGTTTTCTCAGAAACCTTTTGTCCAGAATCTCACAAAAAGGTGCAGCAAGTGCCAATAGTATGGCTCTAAGTTTGGATGTTTTAAGGTGACCTCACTCTTGGCTCACCACAGCAGTTTACGATGACTCTCCAGAGGCAGTGTGCACTTGAAGATGCTCTCCATCTCTCTCATCCCCTGGTGACTCAAAAGGCCAAATAGGAAACATGTGGTTGGTTCCCCAAACAGGTAATCCATCCCATATTCTTCTAATAATTCTTATACTTCTGATGCTTGTCACCTCCTCATCTCCTAAAGCACAGGACATTGCTGTAAAGAACTCCTGGAAGTACAGGTGAATGAAGCTGTAGCTCTGAGGGGTGGGGTGCCCTTTAAGAACACCCATGTTTAAGAGAGTGGAGATGATGGAAGCATCTAACCCGTGTTTCCTGAAGTCCTCTGGACTGAACAATGTCTTTCCTTGACAGGTGCCTTCAGCAGCCAGAGAGCAAAAGTCCCTCAGCTTAGTCCCGAGGGACTTAGCAGGGAAAACATGGAAAAAGTAGTGCAGACAGAGGGCTGCAGTTGTCTGGGAGGTCAGTGAGAGTGGTTGCTCCTGCTCCATCTGCTGCCTCAGGCAAGTGTAGACCAGCCAGGATGCCAAAGGCATGAGACACATGGTCAAGAGAGCCTGGTTGGATTCAACAGAGGTAAAGACTCTAATCGCTAGGCTCTTATCTGTGAAATATTGGAAGAAATACTCCTTCCTGGCCGACTCAGAGAATCCCAGGACCTCCACCCAGCATGGTTGCTTTAAAGAAGGAATGAGTTTTCTCAGAGCTGTGATCTGAGCTGTGATCAGCAGGGAAGTAAGGTTTTCTTCAACAAACTGCCCAGCAGTGTGTGCACCTGCTGCTGCTGGCTCCAGTGTGGACAGAGCTCAGAACTCTGCTCCTTCAAGTCCCATTTTGGTTCATCTGAGTTATCAAGAATGAAGAGCAGTTGTTTCTGCTGAGATAGGATCTGTCCGAAGGGAGCATCAGGAGCAGCCCAGTCTTTTGTGATGAGCTCAGCAAGACTCATTGTCTCGGACTGGGCCAGTTCTCTGCAGTTGACATAGAAGACATGCTTGAAGCGGTCCCTGAACAGCCTGCCTTCCTCCCAGGCTCTCCTCATGTGCCTGGCCAGGGTTGACTTCCCGATTCCACCAACTCCATGCAGTATGACAGTGAGAGGGTCTTCTTGGGTACCAAGGGCTGAGCCAAATAAGTCTCGGACCTCAATCAACTGACCATGTTCTTCTACCATCTCTTGATTTATTCTCCTGAGTAGGAAGTCATAGCCTCTGGGTTGAGATCTATGTAGAAGTAGCAGACGTGTGAATTTTTGGTGGAAATCCTCATTTTTCCATGACTGTGTGAGGTGGGGCCTCTCTTTCCTTTGCTTCTGGTATTTTTCTGTGATTCCTAATTAAGAAAGGGAAAGGTGGAACATAAAGGTATAGAACAAATTTGTTTATTTGTTTCTCCATCTATTCACTCAACACTGACTTCTGTAGCTACTGCAAGCCACAACCTGTGCTGTCTGCTGATATGGGTACATTCTTGCCATGAAAATGGAGTAAATATGAGCTTTTGGGGAGAAGATTCCAGCTCAAGTTGTGACTTGACCAAATAACTCTGGCTCTGTGACATTCCTTCATTCTCAAATATTAATGAAGGATTTATACCGTCAGGCATTGAGAGGCTGGGGATAAAAAGTGAACAAAAGAAACATAACTGTCTGCTCTCATTAATTCCCTATTAGCCCCACCGAGCATCAGTTTTTTCATTTGTGAATTATAAGTGGTCATGGAGGAATGAAGGTTATAATGGATGGTGAAGCATATACTCTTGGTTCCTGACAGTACTCTCTCTGCACCCACAATTTCACCACATGCCAAGGATATTCTTCTACAAGCACCTGTGGTTGCCTGTCTGAGGGCTCTCTCTCAGGCAACAAGTGTGACAGGCCAGAAATCCTGGGAAGTTAATCCTGTAGGAGGAGCGCTCAACCAGTGACCGATGGCAGTTCTCTGTCTACCAGGAAAGCCAACCCTGAGGTATGTTCTTCACTGTCTTCTGAACATGCCCAATGCATTGAGCCTCAGTTGCTCACAGTGGTGACCTGCTCCATAATGCAGATTTCATTGGTTTCCCACCTCCTCTATCTTACTTCTCTCTGTCAATGGAGCTTTTAGGAAATCACTTCTTGAATAAGCCATCTGCTCTCTAATTTAGTGTCAGGATCTGCTTTTGGGGGAAACCACCTGGATGGAGAAGAAAATGGTTTGTGAACTGTGAGGAGTTGAACACATGTCAGGGACTGTGCTCCTGGGAGGAACCTCAAGGTCATATCTTAGTCAGATTCCAAGTAGAATTACTGCTACAACCCTTTCCCTTCAGAATATTGGGAGTGCCTCTCACTTCTCTCCTCAGGTAAAAGTTTGTGATAATGCAAGTGACCCACCTGGGATTCTGAAGCTCAGTTATTTTTGGGAAACATGCTGGACTTCCAGAGTATGTGGGATCAATTTTCACCTGTAGCTTGTTGAGCCTAGTGTGTCAGGGGGCTGCCCCTACCTCTGGAATCATAATCTAAAGATCCACTTTTGTTGTCTCTTGTGAGAACATTTCTGACAACGTGAAGGTCTAGTGCTTTAGTATGGCCACTCTGGGTCATGGCTATGGACCATCCTACTCTGAATCCTGTCTTTGCCTGACGTGCCAAGAGAGGACTTTGGTCTTTTTGGTGACAAGTTCTCCTGGTTTTGATGTATCTGTTAGCATTCCACATACCTAAATCCTCTTGAGTTAGTAAAACTTTCACAATTCTTCCCTACCACCCATACTTCTAAGAAATTACATTTTAATATTATGTTTTTGACCTGGGGTGAGTGAACTTTGGCCAAATTTCAGTAGCCAATCTGTGACCTAAGAATGGTTGTTACATTTTTAAATGGTTGAAAAGTCAAATAAGAATAATATTTCATGACATGAAAATTTTATAAAATTCAAGATCTGCAAAGAGATATGGACATCAGGTACATGAAACTCAGAATTCCCAATAAAAATTCAACCTCAGAAGGACTTTGCTTATCACATTGTAATAAAATTGTCAAAATCAAAGACAAAGAGAAGATGAAAGAAGCAAGAAAGAAGCAAGAGAATGACTCATTGCATACAAGAGCTATGAGCACATTTTTTGGCAGAAACTTCACAGGCTAGGAGATACTAGATTATATCTTCAAAATACTGAAGAGAAATGTCTGTCAGCTAAGAATAATTTACCCAGCAAAGGTTCAAAAATGAAGGAGGGATAAATGCTTTCCCAACTAAACAAAAGCTGAGGGAGTTCATTTCCACTAGAGCTGACCCACAAGAAATGCAAAAAGGAGTTCTCCAAGCTTAAATAAAGGATGCCAATTGGCAACATGAAAACAAATGAAAGTATACATCTCACTGGCAAAGGAATATATATAGTCAAATTCAGAATATGCTATATAGTAATGATGGTGTGTAAATAACTCTAGTAGAATGGTTAAAAGACAAAAGTATTGGCCAATACTGCAGGGTGGGTTGAGGGGGTTATCAGGCTGGGGCAAATCCTGGGGGCTGGTGAAGGGGAGTGAAGTTACTGGCAGCAGGACAGTAATGATGGGCTTGGAAGGTTTTCGGGGTATGCAGTAGGTTATTGGATGATGATCAGGCACCTGACTCTAGCACTGTAACAGCTTCAGGTACCAAGTGAGAGCAGTGTGGAGTTAGCCCGCTTTAGATAGTTCAGAGTTTATGTTCCTTTTCTACAAGTGATTTCCCAGATCACAGTTCTCTGCTGAGATTTGAGTGGGATTTGAGAATTTGGGAAATACTTGCAGCTTTGTAACTTTAGGGTGCAATCAGCTAAAAAATTCACCTTTGAGGAGTTGTGTTTTGTCAGTCACCTCTCCTAACTGAGTCCAAAGATGAACTCATGAAAGATGACAAAAGAAGTCACTGTTATAGCCAAGGTGGACTAAATTCCCAACAGGTCCAGGAACTTGACATTAGAAGAGCCAGTGCAGTGGTTGCTGAATGATTCCAAGACATAGTGGCGGGTGCAGAAGCAGCTAATCAGACAGGATATGTGCCACCCATCTATGGAGAGGAAGAACAGCCTGAAGAAGGGCTCCGTCATGAAGAACCTGAAGGACACACGAGGGCTTGGCAAGAACAAAAGGAAAATCAACACATGGGACATGTCTCTTACACCCAGCATGGACCTTCAGTGCCCTGTTAATAGGGGTGGTGCCCATAGCATCTACAGTGTCAACATCCAGGCCTCTGTCAAGTTCGCTTATGTGACTGAGAATTGACCCTGCTGAAGGGGTGGAATGCCAATAATTTGGTAATGGATACACAATAAAAACATGTAAATAGTGGCATCAAAAATATAAAATATGGGTGGAGTAAAAGGGTAGAATTTTTGTATGTGATTGCAATTAATTGTTATAAGGTTAAAATAGACTATAATAATTATAAGGTATTTTATGTGTGTCTCATGGTAGACACAAATGAAAAACCTGCAGCAGACACGCAAAAGATAAAGAGAAAGGAATCACAGCATACCACTAAATCACAAGGTAAACAGCAAGAAGGGAGAAAAAGAATAAGGAAGTACATAACAGCTGCAAAAAAATTTGATAAATCCTTCCCTATCAATAATTACTCTAAATAAAAAGGATGAAATTTTCTAATCATAAGACATAGAGTGGTTAAATGGGTAAAAAATAAAAACAAACCAACAATAAAATGCAAAGACCTGACTATTTGTTGCCTACAAGAGACTTCGTTCAGCTTTAAGGACACACAAAAGCTAAAGGAAAGGGATGGAAAAAATATTCACTGCAATGGAAACCAAAAGAGAGCAGGATTAGCTATTATTATATGAGACAATGGAGCTTGAGCTTGTGACCATCACTGCCAGGGCTTGGGGCAGGAGGAGGGAGAGTGGCACAGAAGGAAGGGAAGAGAAAAGGGGACATGGAAACTGGGGGTGGGGTCCTCACAAAGCAGCAGCAGGGTGGAGGGAGAGATCACTGGGTCTGGGTTCCAGCCCTGGCTGTTTCCAAGTGCTGTGTGAGTGTGGATTTGGATGCTGGGATGAAAACAGAAAGATGCAAGGGTGTAGCTGAGATTTCCAGCCCGGGTGACTCCATATGGTGAAGGCTGAAATCAGAGAAGTCAGGAGAGGGTACTGGCTTGAGTGAGGAATAGGCCTACCCTCCTCTTGGGGTTCTCCTGAGAACAGAGTCCTCTTTGGAACTTTCTGGACCCTAAGGAACTTCAGAGTCCTATGCCTAGGCAAGGACGATGTTACATATGGTACCTGGTTGGGTAAGATTCACTGCCTGGCCTGCCTGGGTCTCAGTTTTTCCATCTGTCAAATCAGAGGGGGTGTAATCTCAACACTGGAATGTTCCTGAAAGATCATTTCTAGGCCTACTGACCCGATATTGGTTCCTCTATCGCCCTTGTGTAGTTTTCTTGGTCCAGGTCCTCATGTACCCCACCTGGCTGAGAACCCACATGCTGCCTAATAGCCCCATTTGGGGCTCATATGCTACCTCAGCAAGCCTCACATTTCATACTCAGTCCATATGTCAAGCAAGTGTTTCAAACCCTTTCAAATCTTGGAGGTGCCCCAGGTCTCAGAGTCAAAGAATTTCATACCATGGGGGAGGTGAACCCCCTGGGGAAGTTCTATCTGGGTGGATTTGGGGAGTAGGGGGATGGGGACAATTGGGCTGTGGGAAGCAGATAAAGGAGGTTGATGCTTGCTATAAGGATGAGCACGAGAGAGGGCATTGAATCTGAGGTTCTTCAACCTAGAAGTACCAGAAAGCAGGAGACCCTACCTTAACTAAGAGAGGTCAGGAGGAACCAGTGAGCCCACTGCAGCCTGCGCCACCTTCTCTTTGGAGAATGGTGCCCTGACACTGCTGGACAACTGTCCTGATCTGAGCTCCAGGAACTTTGCATCTCTGTCCTGGTTCTGCCTCTACATCCCTTATAAGTCATGACTCCTCTCTGTGCCTCAAGTCCCCTCACATGAGGCTGAGAGCTTCTGCCACCCACAGCTGTCAGTAGTAATAACATCAGGAGTGGCCGCAACAATAACATCAGAACAATTAATTGAGCACTGACTAGGAAGTGGACTCTGTGGTAGGTGTCTAACATGGATTATCTCTTTACCCTCCTATAGTCCAGGAGGCAGGCTCCTACTCTCTCATTTTACTGATGGAGAGAAGATGCAGAGAGCAGTAAAGCAACTTGCCCAACGTGTTCATGCCAGGACTGGAACTTGCTTCTCCCCAACTCCCTTCTGTGCTTATAGCACAGACCAGGCAAGTGGCCACATCTTCCTTGCGGGTGCCTTCTAAGAGTCAGCCTCTCGTCTCTCTGGCCCTCTGAGCGCTCCCTGCCAGGTTCTGTGAGGACCCATGGGTTGCTAGGAATGCACTTGCCATTTTTCCCCCACAAATCTAGTCTGAGCCTGGATTCCCTCTTTGACAGGGCAGTCCCGTCATTGCCCAGAGGAAGGTCTGATGGGGTTCAGAAGGGCATGGTTTGGAAGGAGATCAACAGCAGGCAGAGGGCTACTCACCTGACTCAAAGTCTGGCTCTCTCCAGTCTGAGCCAAATAGCTTTTCCAGATCCATCTGCTGCCAGGTCTGCTGGGTCAGGTCCCAGGCCTGTTGCTCCCCATATAGAGCCACCAGGTGTGCAGCCACCTCCATGCCACCCACCTTCTCTGGCTGAGCTGGGATTGCACCAGGAGAGTGCTGGCAGAGATCCTTATGAGGCAGCCACAGCAGGAACTCCTTCAGCTGCTCCTTGCTCATATACTCCAACAACCGAGCTAGCCGCTGCTGGACTCCATCGGCCATCTCTGCTGCACCCACCTGCTCTGCTGCACTGGCCATGTCTGCTGCACTGGTGGTCTCAGTCTCAGTTTGGAGGGCCTCGGGGATGTTCACTGGGGAGAAGGTGGGTGGTGAGGGGATCAGGCAGGCAGAGAATAGCAGTCATCCATGGTCCCTACCATCTCCCAATGCCAGACTGTCACTGGAGTTGTTAGTGTTTTCCTGGTAAACTCTTATTCAGCACTAAGAATCCACTTTTGTAAAACCCAGGGTTTCTGCCAATAGATGATGTTGGGAGAAGGGAGGTGAATGGAAGAGGCAGGAAAATCCATAAAAGGAGGAGCCCTGAGGAAGCAGGGAGATATTGGCAGAGGTCAGGTTACTTAGGTGCTGGTCTGGGGGCAGTCAGAAAAGTGAAGTGGTGGAGATGGAAGAATGGGATCTGAACGGCACTCACTGTTACGTGCTCCTCAGTCTTCCCTCCAGTGGGACCTGGAGTTCTGGAACACCTTGAGCTGCGATGCTGACAGGAGGTAGGGGAGGGGAGAGGCCAAGCCCAGGGTGGGCTTTTAGACCCCAGGGTGGAGCTCAGAGCTGTTCCACCCAGGTCTCTTCAGACCTCTCCTGGTCCTGGGTAACCAACAGGGAAGAAAGGCCTCACCCAGCCTGAGCAGGAACAGGGTGTGTGGCCAGGGGAGTGGTGGGGCCAGGACAGGCCTGCAGAGCATGTACTACTTAGAGCCAGACATCCACAGGCCACATCTACAGGCAGGCCATGGGCATGAGTTCTGGTAGGGCATGTGCTAGTGCATGAGACAGGTCAGTAAGTCCAGACAAGTGGAACAGGGAAACTGAGACAGATATCTGAACAAACTGGCAGAGCAACTTACAGCAGATACTGAAGGTCACCTCCCTAGAGATAACACCTAGTTCTCAGTTGTATTCCAGCTCCAGGCCCAGAAAAATAGCAAAACCAGGTAGATGACACCAGAACCAGCTGCAATGACTAAAGACCCCCTGCCCTGGCACTGATCAGTCAGTAGAGACCAGGACCTTGAAAGAGCACACCTAGAAAACTGATGAATATTCTTCTGAAACCCTCCCCTGAGAATTTCTCTAAGAAGTTCTTCTGCAAGAGAGGTAAAAACTCTCAAGACAAAGGACCCAGCGTGTGCTCTCTCTCTGGGGAACACACCCATGTCTTACTCTTCTCTCTTCTTTTCCCACTGGCACACATCTCCTAAAGTCTAAGGGACCTCACAAGACTTTTAAGAGGGCAGCCATGGGCAGCAGCAGCTCATCCCAGGCTAACCCCCTGAACCTGTCTCCCTTTTCTCAGACTTCCCAGGGAGCTAAAGCAGCCCTGCCTTGGCTCATTTCTTTTGTATAACATTTTCAGAAAACCAAAGCAGCCCAGTCTAGGTCTCCCTGTTGCCTCTTCTATGCTAAGCCCTGCCTTGTTTTACTGTCCTCAGCTATAATAAACACACCCTCATAGTCACTTGGGCTCATGTTGTGAACTCTTTTCTACAAGAAGTCAAGAACACACATACTGGCCGTCCTTATGCCAACCTGCTCAGGGCCAGGTCCAGTGTCCAATAACATCTGGTGCCTAGATGGGACCTAGTTTCCTGAGGCTACGGAGCCCAGCTGGCTCACTTACTATGACTAGGACTGTGGTATCATGGTATAGAGTGGAAGGATTCCAGAGGAGCCCACCCAGAACCACCTCGTAGACCTGGACCCAAGCTAGGTACCAGCTGGGGCCCTTTGGGCCCCACATACTCCTCATTTTGTATTGGGTGAATTCCTTTAGAATTCTGGACCGCTCCCTCATCCCTATTTTAGGGTAAGAGGCTCACTTTCTTTGATCTGTTTTTAAAAAATCCTTGTGGTAGAGCTAGAAGTTAAGGGTTGAGAGAACCCAGGCAAAGCAGGACATGTGGAGAAAAATGAATGGCTGTTTTTTAACTCCCAGCCTCAGCCCTCCTTAATACTTCTGCAGATACACAATAAACAGGAGCCTTTATTTGCAAGTATTTATAGAAATGGGAAAAATGTAACTAGAAGTGATCAACTTTACAACACTAAAATGTAGCTCTTTTGATGCCTAAATCAATTTTTACATGCAAAATTAGGAAAAGCTGGCTTTAAAATTAAACAGAATGAATGGAAAGCTTATCTCAATTCCAATCTAGAAGCTCCTAGGAAAAGCATAGGTAAATCACACTCACAGTAGAAAAGCAGAAAAACTGGTCAAATAGAGGGAAAACAACAATTGCATACATTCATTGTGTTACTGGTGCCTGCAGGTAGTGTGTGGGTTCTTGACTTCATGTAGGAAAGATTTCACAATATGAGTCCAGATGATTTTGAGAGTATGTTTACTAAAAGTGGGAACAGTGAAACAAAGGAAGGGCTGAATGTAGAAGTGTAACCAGACAATCAATGGGTCCGTGTTGCCTGTCACTACTTGAGCCAATTAAGCAGGGAATGTGTTGAACCATATCTGATCATTTATTCCAATACTGCCAGCAGCCTGGGAGAGTAGCAGGTCATCCACAAAAATCTTCTCTCCACCCCACCATATGCCAGCTGCTTATATTAGGTAGAAGGACAAACATTACATAGGGAAGTAGACAAAAAGGGCAAATGGGCAGTTTACAGATATGCAAAAGGGCTGGGGTCTTCAAAGGGCTAGTGATATGCAAAGGCTGGGGGTCTTCATAGGGCTAGCAGCTCTGGTTTCTGCTTTCTATGAGAATAGGCAGCTCCCTGATGGGGAGAATGGGCTGCATTGCCAGGTGAGTTCCCAGGTCCCACAGGCAACTGCCATCCAGGTTAGAATGTGCCTTTGTTAATCAGAAAAAAAAATCAGGGTTAACAGAACATGATTAATATTTCTTACAATTATAGTTGGTCCCCAATATTCTATTTCTGCCCGTATCAGAAGAAGAAACAAAAGAGAGCCTAGGTGAGGCTGCTTTGGCTCACTGAGAAATAGAAGTCACAGTGACAGAAGTGAGCTCACTGGAAAGTCAGAGAAAAAGGGGGCCTTGGAGACAGGTTCCAGAAGTAAGCCTGAGATGAACTGCTGCTGCCCACTGCTTTCCTGGTTGCAAGTCTTGTGGGGTGCCTTAGTATTTAGGAGACAGAGAGCAGAGATATGAGCTGTGGGCATGCTCCAACAACAGCATGCCCTAGGTAGAATATGTTTATAAAAGCTGGGGACAGTGAAATGAAGAAAGTGCTTAGGATAGAAGAAGCAATAGAAGACAGAGAGAGAAATGGGGCCCCTGGAGGCAAGTTTAGGGGATAAGCCTGGGACGAGCTGCCACTGCCCACTGCTCTCCTGATTGCAAGTCTCATGAGGACCCTTAGAGAAAAAGAGCAGAGATAGAAGATGCAGGCATGCTCTAGCAAGAGTGCACCATGGGTTCTTTGTCTCGAGGCTTTTTGTCTTTCTTTGGCAGGACAGAATCCTAGGGGAGGTCAAACGGGAGAGTTTTAACAGAATATTCATTAACTTTTCAGGTGTTTCTTTCAATGGTTGATTCATTAAAACATAGGTAAGAAGGGTCAGGGGTTATTTTCTATTTTTTTTTTTTTTTTTGGTAAGGGATTATAAATGTATTAGGTCACCTGAATAGCAGATGGACTGAGCCCCAAAATGGAGCCAGCACCCAAAGATGGGAGTCAGAGGTTTTTAAAGGACAATGGCAGGCTGTTTCTGGGTGAAGAATTCTCTGGGCATGCTGGGATTGTGGGAAACTCTGGAGGGGAGAGATAATGGTTTTAGCAAGTGGAATGTGGTTTAAGCAAGTAGAATGTCCATCCTGAAGTGGCCTATAGGTCAGTTCCCAGGGGAGGGGGAATTGATTCATATATTTTATCATATATAACATTCCAGCCTTTTTGTTTTATGGAACAGGGACGAAGGTCATATCTTCCATAGTTACTTCCTGCTGAGAGGGGCCATCAAGATCACAGGGTTTGAATTTTGATTGTAGTCAGCTGGAACATTGTATAGATACCTCCTGGTTGGAGTGAATGCCTGTGGCAGTATGATTTCCCTGGGAGACTGGTTGGTGAAGGCTCAAAAGTGGTCCTGTTGAGTGACTTGGTAAAAGCTGTTCCTGAGGCTGCCTCAGCGTCACTTGTTTGGTTTTGCTGCTTTTCTGAGCCTGGAGCTGAAATACAATTGAGGCCTAGATATGTTATCTGCCACCCCAATAATTACCCAAGACTTTGTCCTGGTGATGTAAGTCTGTGGAGCCTTGTCAGAGCCTGGGCAGCTTCAGTCTTCCCTGGCCAGTCCCAGGAGGTCTGGGAGCTCCAAACTGGGTCCAGATGGCAGCAGCCTTACTGGACTGGCTGAGGTCTGACCTAGGCTAGAGAAGATTGGCCAGTGTGGGATGGAGGGTCAGCAATGGAGGAGAGATTCCTGATTGTGCATCCTCCTTGGCTGGTTCGGGAGGGTCCATAAGGGAGGGAGGCCTAATCGAGGCTGCCAATCGAGTCACCTGAGTAGGATTCAGAGGTAAGCCCAGGTTGAGCTGCCACTGTCTACGGCTCTGTGAGTAGCAAACTCAGGGTGACCAAAGCCGGGGCGATGGCTCTCCATTCCTGGGGAACTCCCTCGGGTTTCAGCACTAATTGTTAGGGTCACCAAAGGAGAGACGCATGAGGCCAAAGTGCTAAGGGATTATAAATTTGCTAGAGGCTCAGTGCACGAAATTTGTGCATGGGAGGGTGTGTCCCTCAGTCCAGCCTGTACCCTCTCGCAATCTGGGTCCTTTCGGGGGATGTCAGACTGCCAGATTAGGCCTGATCCCACAGATTAGGATATCCCTCTCGCAATCTGGGTCTGTTGGATCCTAACTGCTCTGCCTGCCTGCCTGATCGCCCCTAACTGCTCACCTGGCTGCCTGATTTCGCCCCTAAAACTCAAGCTTCTTTTTTTTATTTTTAATATTTGTATTTCTTCTGTATTTTTTATTTTAAAAGTCAAGCTTCTTGAGAACATGAGGCATTTAACATTATTCCATATTCCTTACAGAGAGCTAAGCATGGTAAACACAGCAAATACTTAATACTTATGGGCTTCTATATAAACACTATCCAACCAGGAATGTTTTAATAGGCAGTCTCCAAAAACTTGAACTGGAAAACCTGAAAGTAGAGTGCTCAGATTTCTGGGATCAGGTGCTATTAGCTGGATTTCTATCCCAATTAAACTCTAATTCTTACCTCTCAACAGTCTGGACAAATTGCCCTTCACTGTCTCCAAAGTTTCTTATTTGTCACTATCCCATTTTCCCTTTTTGTTTTTTGAGTTTAATGTTTTATATCCAAATAAGTATTAACATACCATACAAAACCCACCTGCCAGCCTAGCTGGGCAGGCAGGAGGGGGGTCCATGCGAGCATAGAAAACCAGGGTTCTTGTCCCAAAAGAGGAGAAAATGGGTTTACAGTCAAAGAAACAAAATCAGAACTCAACATGATCAAGGAGAAGCCTTGAAACTGCATCGAGCGGAGGTGATGTTGGCAGCGGTGCATCTCGGCTGGCCCAGCAGTACCTGCAGCAGCCTTGGTTCCTAGGAAGCCTGGGGTCAGAAAGGGCCCAGCTCTTGAGGTTATTTTTTAATAATTTTGCTTTTTGGGGAAGGAGGCTTCTGGGCAGCAGCTCCATGTGGGGGTAACCCGTGCAGGTTTCACTTCAGGAGGGGAAGTTGGGTCTGTGGTGTGGTCCCGCCTTCGTCCCCACCCCCAAATGTCACAGCTGAGGTTCTTGGAAGTGGCCCAGGGAGCTCCTTACTGCCTTCTTTCTGCCCTGACCCCAGGTCTATGGCTTAAAAATCAGAGCACCAGGCTGAGGCTGAGCACCCGAGGCGCCTTTGTAAACATGGCAGGTACAGGCAGGGGGAGCTTGGGGGAACTGTAGGAACCTGTGGGGGCAGCCAGAGCCAGGGGAGGGCAGTGCCCATGGGGAAAGGGGGTATGGGCTGGAGGAGGTATGCTCCTCTAGCAGAGACTTAGAGGTACAGAGACTAAGAGAGACAGAGAGGACAGAGATGGGGATAGAAAGAGTGACAGGAAGAGACTCAGAGAAAGCAAGAGAGAGATTGAGAGAGAGAAAGAAAGATTCACAAAAAGAGAGAGAGAGAGACAGACAGAAAGATGGAGTCCTGCTCTGTATGAGTCAGTGGGCTGCGTGTGTGTGTGTGTGGGGGGGGGGGGGGGGGGGGAGGGGGGCTGCGACTTGCTCCGGATGTGCCAGTGTGACGGTAAGTGCATTGTTGTGTTGCACGAGGGAGGTGTGCTGGTAATACAGCACCAGCTCCTTCAGAGACCCATACAGGTTGTAGGGCTCCGCAAAACGCAAGCCAGTGGCCGTGCGGTAGATGACACAGTGCTTGGTATCACCGTCCACCACCACAGAGCAGGCACTGCAGCCCCACTGGCTGCTCTCACGGATGAGGAAGGTACCATCCCACCTGCCCTTCAGCATTTCCTCACCCTGCGTGCAGTTGATCTTGCCCACATACCAGGTTTGTTCCTCATGGTGGGGAGGTCATCCTAATCCTCCACCAGTGCATACTGGTCTTCAGTCTCATTTCTGATTCCCAACCACTCGATGATTTTGTTCTGCCGGGTGCCTTTCTGGGTGAGCCATACCAGGTACTGGTCTCGGATCTTGCGCTGCTGCATGAGGTCTGGCTTCAGGCTGTTCATGCGCTTATCGATCTCCCGGTTGTCCGAGGCCTGCATCTCCTGTTCCAGCTTCGTGCGGCTCTTGTAGACTTTGGTGATGCGAGACTTGAGCTGTTCTGAGTTCAGCAGGGTCCTCTGCATCTCGTTTTCATTGCCCTCACGCCAAGCACTCCAGGTACTCCTGGCTGCCCTTCTCTTGAGTCTGCCCTGCTCTTCCAAGATCTTGATGGTTTCATTGAAGGCTTTGATTGCTGTGCGCTTCATCTGCAGCTCCTGGGAGGTGCGTGTGTACTCCCCATACAGCTGGTCGTACTCCCAGCTCTTCTCCTCTGCTTCAAACCAAGGTAACAAACAAATAATTTCCCGCCAGAAGTCACATCCAAACACTGCGAGACTGAGGATTGTAGGACTGACTCTGTACATGCGCAATAACAGGCTCACTGTCTCCGCACGCACCCAGGCGGCCTCTGCAATCCCACAATCCTCTGGTCGCACACTTCCGTTTCTCTAGCTCCTCCTTAAGTGGTGTTTCCTTTGGTTGCATTGCTGTGTCCTGGGCCTCCAGTTGGAGAGGATTTTTCTGTTTTGGCGTTGATAGCTGTTCACTATTTGGAATCAGTGAAGTTTCGGGAGCCCTGCCGCTGCCATGACCATGTCAGTCCCAAGCGCACTCATGAAACAACCGCCCATTCAGCCCACAGCTGGCGCCGTCCTGGTTCGCAAGGAGAAAGGTACTGTGCTGAGCCGTTTCCAATCGGATCTTCCTCTCCCTTCCCCAGCACACTCCCAACCTACTCCAGGCTGACCACCCCAACCCCGCAGACCCTTAAGACCTTCCCCTCCATTTCGGCTTTTCCCCATCACACTAGCACCCTATCTCATTGCCTAGGGTCGCCCCTAACCGCTCCGGGGGGCGGGCAGAGCCAGCTGGTTCTGGTCTTGACGCCTGGCCTTTTATTATATAGGATTAGGTCATCTGGATACCAGATGGGCTGAGCCCCCAAATGGCGCCAGCAACCAAAGACAGGAGTCAGAGTTTTGTTCTGGTTTGTTTAATTTTTAAAGGATGTCATCAAGAACATCATTGAAGAGGGACCAGGACTAAGGCTGTTCTATCCTGAGAAGGTCTGGAGTGTGTAAACCATTTCCTCCTGAGTTAGAGAAGATACCTGCTTAGAGAAGATGAAATCTTATGATTCATTAGCTGGGTGTGAAGTTCAAATCGTTTGGCCTTGTTTAATTGTTTTGTCCTATTTTCCCTTATTCCACTTGAGGAATTTCCCTAGCCTATTACTATCCTGCCACACTTGGAGTAGAACACAATTAAGGAATCTACCCTCATAAAGATTTCCCTGACTTTCTCTGGGACCTTGATGGGTTTTGCAAAGGAATTTAACTGTTAGAGAATATGGTTCTGGCCATTCTGATCTATTCCAATTAATATACCTACTGGTTTCTGGGAGCAAATCAATAGAATTAGCAAATAGAGTCTGCTGGAAAACTACTATAGAGAAGTCTGTATTTATTAAAGAAAGCCAGGTCACTGTAATAAAGATTATGGGAAGTGGAAATAGAATTTAGAAAGAGAAAAGAAACAAAAGTTAGCATAGAGTTGCTCTGAGGGCATTTCCCCTTCTCTTCACTGATAGTTTGGAATTATCATTAAAAGGGAAGCCACTTAGGACCCTCATAGATCATGGGGCTACTTATCTGTTCTAAACCACACCTAACTAAGTTGCCTCCTCCCTCAGAATAAAGCTTCTACACAATGGTAGGGCTCTCTAATCAGTGTCTGTTTTTTAATCAGAACCAGTTTCCTATCCAAGTAGGGAATGTTATGGGACAATATGTATTTTTACTAATTAAATCTGCTTGATTCACCTGATAGGGTGATATTTTCTTGAAATCAGTGACACCCACATATCCTCCCCCCCCTGACCCCCAGAAGGGTGATATGTATTTAAAAAAATGTACCCAGATGGGAAAAAAAAAATTCAAAAGTGGGTGAATGACCGCCTTGGCCAAGTAGCCCAGTTGGGTAGAACATCATCCCAATACGCCAAAGTTGTGGGTTCAATCTCTAGTCAGGGCATATACAAGACTCAATGAATGAATACATAAATAAGTGGAACCACAAATTATCTATGTCTCTCTCTCTCAAATCAATAAATTAAAAAAAAATGTGTGAATGGATTTGTCCATCCTGAACCAATAACATTTGAGTGGCAACCCACTATTGAGGTATTGAAAATAACTGTCCTTGTTTTACAAATGAAGTATTTTTAAAATATCCTCAACGGAGGATATTTTTTTCCATTGATTTCTAGAGAGAGTAGAAGAGAGAGAGGAGGGAGAGACAGAGAAACATCGACATGAGAGAGACACATCAGTTGGTTGCCTCCCTCACATGCCCCTACTGCTCTTGCTCCCTGAGCAAAACCGCCCAGGGCTACAAATGAAGTCTTTACAAGGCCAGAGGTGTGAATCCAGAAGGTCAAAGCCCACCAAATCCTTTTACCTTCTAATATCTCCTCTATTCATCTTAAACAACATACAGATAATTGACTTTATGAAACCAAAGTCCTTCTAGGAGAAGATTGATTTTCTTTCTCTACACCTTTGAAATGCAAGTACCTGATTTTCTTCAAAAACTCTTGTCTGGGCCATCTTTTAAATACAAATCTCTGGGAAGTAAATCCTATCAAAATGGGAAAAACTTTAGCTCTATCTGAGCAAATCAATTTAACTTATTTCAGATATTCCTTCTTAAATTAGATTGTTAGATATTCCTTTTTAATTTTGACTAAAGTTATTGAATATCTACATTCTTTGAAATAACATGAATTAGTAAAATTTTGCTTGCTACAAAACTCTTACATTCACCTGCTTTTGGCGTTCTATTGCAGAGTGTCTATAGAGTGGTTTTGAAACTGTTAAATGTCCTTTGCTTTGTTGGAGATGTGTGACTTGAAAGTGAGAGTGTTTGCCAATGGAGAAGCTTATGTTTCTAAAGGTTATAAAATCTATATTAATACAAGAGTAATATGCTAATTAGACTGGGAGACCTTCTGGACATCCTTCCGGACATCCTTCTGGACAAAGCCATGGTGGCAGTGCCGAGGCAGAAGCGGTTAGGGTCATTGGTTCCAATTCAACACCAATAGAAATCTTCCATTTGGGGTGTGATGAAGGGGGAGACTTTATTTAATACAAACATCTCAATTGTGATACCTCGTGACTGGGAACCAAATGGCTGTGGAATAGCTCAATGTTGTTACAGCTCAGTTATGAAACAGCATGGCTGTGGAACAGCGTATCTGTGAAGTGGCACTGGGCATAAGCTGGCTTAGCCCAATGTTGTAACTCAGCCAGCGATTGCCACTTGGCTGGATCTTATAGGTCGACCTCTTTCGAGCTAGCCAATTCTGCTCAGCTCTGGTTCACACTGGTCTGCAGAAACAGGACAGCTTTTCTCTTGTCCAGTGAATAGTCTCTGTTGTTTCATCTCTAGCAGGAAATGCAGTCTTAGGAGGAGAGGAATGTGAGCTCCACTGGGGGCTGACTATATAGAGCAGTGATGGCGAACCTATGACACACCTGTCATGGGTGACACGCGAACTCATTTTTTTGGTTGATTTTTCTTTGTTAAATGGCATTTAAATATATAAAATAAATATAAAAAATGTAAGTCTTTGTTTTACTATGGTTTCAAATATCAGAAAATTTCTATATGTGACATGGCACCAGAGTTAAGTTAGGGTTTTTCAAAATGCTGACACGCCAAGCTCAAAAGGTTCGCCATCACTGATATAGAGAGAATTTTGGCCCCTGTTCCCTGTTTTGTCTGTTCTGATGAAAATTTAAGACTCTAGCCCTACCAGTGGTCAGCAAACTGTGGCTTGCGAGCCACATGCAGCTCTTTGGCCCCTTGAGTGTGGCTCTTCCACAAAATACTGACTTCTGCGCATGGGCCACAAAGTTTCAATTGCACTGTACATGTGCGCCCGCACGTGGTATTTTGTGGAAGAGCCACACTCAAGGGGCCAAAGAGCTGCATGTGGCTCGCGAGCCGCAGTTTGCCGACCACTGCCCTAGCCAGTTTTACTCAATGGATAGAGCGTTGACCTGCAGAATAAGGGTCCCAGGTTCAGTTCTGGTCAAGGGCACATGCTTGGGTTGCAGGCTCGAGTAGGGGGCATGCAGGAGGAAGAAGATCAATGATTTTCTCTCATCATTGATGTTTCTCTCTCTCCCTCTCCCTTCCTCTCTGAAATCAATAAAAATATATTAAAAAAAAAGAAAATAGAAAACTCTAAACGTTCACAGTTTGGTCCAAAATAGACTGTTCTGATTGGTTGAAATAGAGCCCCTGTGGTTATGAAAGATGCTAATGAGGATATAGCTGCACAGTTCTGATTGGATGGGGAAAGTCTCAGTCCTATTTATTGAATTATGATATCCGGAACTCCTTTATTTATTTAATTAATTAATTAATTAATTTTTTGTTAATCCTCTGGAGGATATTTTTTTCATTGATTTTTAGAGAGCGTGTAAGGGAGGGGGAGAGACAGAGAGAGAGAAACATTGATGTGAGAGAGGCACAATTGGTTGCCTCCTGCACGTGTCCCAACGGGCTGGGGTTTGAACCTGTGACACTCCGTTGCGCAGGCTGACACTCTAAGCACGTAACAACACTTGCCAGGGTTGTCTCCGTTGTTTTGTAAAATGAGGATGATAGTGTAACCAGACAAACAATGGGTCCATGCTGCCTGTCACTACTCAATCCAGTTAAGCAGAGACAGGGTTGAATCATATGAGTGTTTATTCCAATATTGCCATCAGTGTGGGAGAGCAGCAGGTCATTCACAAAAATCTGTTCTGCAGCCCCCTCCCATCCCCATAAATTGATTTCTTATATAGGTAGAAGTTCAAAGGAAAGTAGGCAAAAGGGCAAATGGGCAGTTTACAGATATGCAAAAAAAGGCTGGGGATCTTCAAAGGGCTTGGTGATATGCAAGGGCTGGGGTTACATGGGGAAATAAGGAGAGGGTAGGCCAGGTGGGTACTTAGCAGGTATGCAGAAGGGCTGGGGATCTTTGAAGGGCTTAGTGATATGCAGAGCTTGGGTTCTTCAAAGTGCTAGAGATTCTGGTTTCTGCAACAAAGCTGTTCATCTTCCCATGATAATCAGCAGCTCCAAATGGGGAGGGTGGGCTGCACTTCCAGGTGAGCTTCCAGGTCCTGAGTGCAGCTGCCAGACAGGTTAGAATGTGCCTTCTTCAATTTGAATAAAACAATCACAGTTAACAGAGCATGATTAATATTTCTTACAATACTAGCTGGTTACCCAACATTCTATTTCTGCCCCCTTTCAATAGTAGTACCTGTTATCATAGGGTTTGTAATGCTTAATTCTATGTCAACTTGACTGGGCCACAGTGCCCAGATATTGGGTCTCACATTATTTTGGATGTTTCTATGAGGGGTCTTTAGGTGAGATGAACAGAAATTAGTAACACTGGAATTAGTAACATTGGAATTAGTAGAGCAGATTGCCCGCCACAGTGTGGTCAGCTCCGTGTAATCAACTGAAGGCCTGAATAGAACAAAAGAATGATGTCCCCTGAGCTAGAGAGAACTCTGCCAGCAAACAGCTGCATCAGCTCTTCCCTGGGTCTCCAGTCTGCCAGCCCACCCTGCAGATTTTGGACCTGCCAGCCTTCATAATTGTGTGAGCCAATTCCTTAGACCAAATCTCTCTCTATATATATACACATACATCCTATTGGTTCTGTTTCTCTGGAGAACCCTGTCTAATACTGACTTGTCATGAGGGTTAAATAATTTATACATGCAGTACTCAAAGATTCGGACAGGGGTGGGTGGCTGCAATAGCAGAGTATAACATCAGTGTTTGCACCAGTCTGGGTTCAGCTTCATGGATGCCTAAGTTCTCTTGCTCTTTGAACATACCCGGGGCTACTGAAATACCCCCATTCCCTCAGCAATAATTGAGGGCCATTTGGGGCCCCCAAAGGTCAGCCACTGTTTCTGTAATCTGAAAGGGACTGGGACGGGGCTGAAATGGGTCTGTCTGGCATGGCTTGGAATGCATGGGTTCTTAACTTTATGCAGGAAAGAATTGAAGACATGGGTGTAGGTGATTTTGAGATTATGTTTATTAAAGCGTGGGATGGTGAAACAAAGGAAGGGCTTAGGATAGGAGAAGCAAGATCACAGTACCAGAAGTGAGTCTAGGCCAGTGGTTCTCAACCTTCTGGCCCTTTAAATACAGTTCCTTATGTTGTGACCCAACCATAAAATTATTTTCGTTGCTACTTCATAACTGTAATGTTACTTCTGTTATGAATCCTAATGTAAATATCTGATATGCAGGATGGTCTTAGGTGACCCCTGTGAAAGGGTCGTTCTACCGTCAAAGGGGTCGGGACCCACAGGTTGAGAACCGCTTGTTTAGGTAGACCATAGTAGCAGAAAGGAAGTCATAGTAACAAAATTAAGCCTAGGTGGGTCTGCTTTGTGTTCACTGAAAAGTTATTAAGAGGAGGGTTCCCACAGCTTAGGAGAAAGAAAGTAAACTTATGTGCATGAGAAAAGGGGTGGGGCACAGTGCATGCACTGGGTCCTGTGGGAAGTTATTTCTGTCTTTTGCAGGGAATTTTAAGGGAGGCCTCACTCAGAATATTCATCAGCTTTCCAGGTGTGTCCTTCAATATGCTGATGCATCAGTCTCTGCTCAAATTCACCTCTATCTTGGATTTGTTAGGCTCTAATTGTTTTTTTTTTCTTTCTATTGATTCCCCTGACTTTATTCATTTGGGGTTGGCTGGCACTAACTGGGTCTCTGTTATCTATCTCTCTGACTGGGGTTATTTAAGCTCCCTGCTCTCTGGCTGGGAAGGAGACATGTAAACCATCAGCTCCTAAGGGTCCTTTGTTAGGGAGGAGAGGGACTTGTGATTTATCAGCTGGATGTTAATTGCTCAGCTGTTCCTGTAACTAGTTTGTCTCCTTCCACTAGTTTTTTCTCCTTCCACTTGTCTAGGAATTTTCCTAGCTTCTTACTATCCTGCCTGGCATGGCAGGAAGTGGGACATTGACCCCTGCAATGACTGTCTACCTTGTGGCTCCACAATCAACAGAGCCTCAGCTGGGAGTTAAAACTTGGAGGACTGTGCCTGGGACAGGCCCTGAGCTACCAGGCTCCACCTGCAGCTTCCTGTGGAGAGGAGCTGAAATTCCTCTACAAGATTCTGGATTTTACCTTGAGAATGAAATAAATTAGAACCCACAAATGGGCACTGTCCCATGCAATGTGACACCAGTGCAGGGTGTGTCCTGAGAATATTCTTCCATGCTTCTCAGGTTCTTACAGGAGAGTTTTGGCCTTTTGATGAAGAAAGAAGCTCTAAGACATATTGGCATGTTCCTTTATTTCTCTTAAGACAGCTGAGGACATCAAATTAAGAATCAAATCATATACCTGCTACCTTCAGCAGAAAACTGGGGACACAGGATTACATTTAAATCAACAGGTTCATTGTGTCAGCTTTCTTGTTCTTGGAGGTGCAGAGCCAGAGTCTGGGGTGCAGAGTCCTGACAATATCTTGCCTTCTGCAAAAGCTTACCTGCCTGGGATCAGAAAGCAGCCACATTACATGGATCTTAGTAAAAGAGTACCCTTCTCAAGTACAGGTGTCTTGCTAGACTCCGCTTCCATTAGAGGACAGCTCCAAGAGCTGGGATCCAAAGTTCAGTAATAATCTCATTCAGAAGAAGGTCCTGACAGAGTCAGCCAAATGTATTAAACATGTTAGCAATGTGACCTGAGCAAAAAAGTAATGAGTCCAGGAGGTGGCACCTCTGCACATTATTATGAAACAACTGGGACTTCTAGAAGGGCACAGGCAGTGGTACCTAAGTCGGGTGTAAGGGGATGGAATCACTTTCCACAGCAGGAGTTATCTAAGCTAAGACCGGGATCCATTCTCCCTGTGGCCTCGATCTTCACCTCTCTCATGGTTCTAGGAATCCAGTAGACTTCAGAATCAACAAAAAGCACAATTTGGGCTAATAGAAAACCCCAGCTCAACAAGGACAAGTGAAAAACAAATCTGTTTTTGCCCCTACTCCTAGTCATTCCAAACCTTCAAGGTGTCCCTTTCCACTGTCTGTCTTCAGCCAGAAGTGACCTTTTTGCATCTGGATGGAACAGAGAGGGCTGTGGTGGCCACTGGACAAGGCTCTTGGGTAAGGCTTCTACAAGGTTGGAAGACACCCTGCCAGCTCCAGAGGCACATTCCTCCAGAGGCTGTCATTCTACCCGGACAGCTGGCCTGTGAGAGCCAAGGGAGGCCGCCTGGAAGTCCATGTGGCAGCACTGAGCATTGACATATAATGCCCAGCAAAAGCATCCTCAAAGCACAGTAACTTTAGGGCTAGAAGGCAATGTGTTTGCATATTTATTTATTTATCTCCACTGAGGACATGCTTAGAGAGAGGGGCAGGGGGAGGGAGGGGGTGGGAGAGAGAGAAACATTGATGTGAGAGAGAAATATCAGCAACATTATAGGTTGCCTTCCATACATGCCATGTCCGGGAATCGAACCCGCAACCCAGGTATGTGCCCTGACCAGGATTCGAACCAACAACCCTGCAGTGAACAGGACGACACTCAGCCAACTGAGCCACTCCGGCTGGGCAATGGCAATGTGTTTAGACATGAAGAAACCTAGACCCAATTCCTGGACAGTCAGAGCCAGGACTCAGAAGCAGGTGTTCAGACTTCAGCTGCCGAGCTTGTCAGTAGCTCCCCTAGTCTCCTGCACTGCGTCACTTCTCCAAGAGATCCTCAATTAGGTGAGGATGGGTCTCCTTCAGGGCTCGGTAGAGTTGATCTTTGCAGGCCCAGTCCCAGGACTTGCTGAAGCTGAACAGCTTCCTCATCTTGTCTGGATTGGTGGGCTCAGCCCGCACCCTCTCATACTGCTCCTCGCTCAGCACCTGTCCATGCAGCTTGTCTAGGACTGTATCCATCGATGTCACTCGAGCCACCAGCTGTGCCCGATGTTGATCCACAAAGTGCAGCAAGTTTGGGGCATCTGGAGGTGAAGGTGAGGCTGACAACAAATAAAGAAGGGCTTTCAACACAGCTTCTACATCTGATGCCCACCTGTAGTTCTTTACTCACCTGATCTGCATCCTTGGCTCCTCCCCCACCCATGAAAACATTGGACCATCAGAGAGGTACCTCTGCTACACTCAAATACCTGATGGAGGCATATTATGTTGCCCATGGAGGGTGCCAGGGCCTCCATGGGCACAATTAAGGGTGATGGGAAAGGACTATGCCCTGGGGCACACACCACTCTCCAAGGACCAATCCCTTGTGGGTTGTGAAGAGTTCCCTTCTTTCTCCCCTCCCTCCCTCCAGGACCAGGTAGCACACTCCAGTACTGCCATGGCTCCTATGGTCTCTAACACTGTTACTGACCTGTTGGAGCTTGAGAGACCAGGGGAGCTGCAGGTCTGAGGTCTCCTGGAGGAAAAAAGATGTGAATAAGCATCAGTATCAGTGGTAGTTATTAACACAAATGATAAGCCTTAAAAATCCTACCCATGTCTCACTTCTGAGATTCTTTGATTCTTAGAAGTGGCTACAGACTAATTCTGATAGAAGTTGGAGTAAGCATTGCAAGGGACCTTAGAGATTACGTAGGGGAATTCCTTCCTTATGCATATGGGGAAACTGAGGCCCGGAAGCCATGCTCATAGACAGACAGACAGAGAGAGAGGGAAAGTTCTTCTTCAACAATGCAGACATGGTTTAATTTAGTCTTGGCCTGTATGGAACCCTGGTGGAGAAATAACCGAGTTCCTTACAAGGTAGCTTCAACTATGAGATCTCCTTATTTTAAGCAGAAGGTTACCTCCTTGTCCTTGGCTTCTAGACTCACACTGTTCTGAATTTTGATATCAGAATCAAGATCAAGAAAATCTTAGCACTAGGGTAATGGATGAATTTCAATGGGAAAAAGAAACAGCAACAAAGGAAGGGTTTAAAAAATGACTTGCATAAGGAGAGAAAGGGGGAGTCCACAGCAGCCCCTGTGGACAGGGCCTGAGGTTTTGAGCCGACCCAAGTTCAGTGTGACCTGACAGTGTGGGAGGGAAGCCAAGCACAGGGGAGTTCTGACTGTGGTGCTGGGAGCAGCGGGTTCACTTGTCCTCCATGCTGACTGGTCTTTATACTATTTATAAGGACCACTGCATGAGATATGTACTTACATCATGTATTTAATCTTTCCAACAATCCTACAGTGTAGACAATATATCCCTATTTTTATAAATGAGACTCAAATGAGTTAAGTAATTTCCCCAAGATCACCCAGCAAGTAAGAGCCAGAGTAAGATTCAAACGAGATCTGATGCTGGGGCTGATTAGTCCACACCTGTGACTGCACTCAAGCCCAGACTGAGTTAAACTCTTTTTTTTTTATTAAATCTTTATTGTTCAGATTATTACAGTTGTTCCTCTCCCCCCCCCCATAGCTCCCCTCCACCCAGTTCCCACCCCACCCTCCTCCCTCACTCCCACCCACTGTCCTCATTCATAGCTGCGCGATTTTTGTCCAGTCTCTTCCCACATCCCCCACACCCCTTTCCCCCCCAAGAATAGTCAGTCCATTCCTTTCCTATGCCCCTGATTCTATTATAATCACCAGTTCATTCTGTTCACCAGATTATTTATTCACTTGCTTCTTAGATTCACTTGTTGATAGATGTGTATTTGTTGTTCATAATTTGTATCTTTACCTTTTTCTTCTTCTTCCTCTTCTTAAAGAATACCTTTCAGCATTTCATATAATACTGGTTTGGTGGTGATGAACTCCTTTAGCTTTTCCTTATCTGTGAAGCTCTTTATCTGACCTTCAATTCTGAATGATAGCTTTGCTGGATAAAGTAATCTTGGTTGTAGGTTCTTCCTGTTCATCACTTTGAATATTTCTTGCCACTCCCTTCTGGCCTGCAAAGTTTCTGTTGAGAAATCAGCTGACAGTTGTATGGGTACTCCCTTGTAGGTAACTGAGTTTCTTTCTCTTGCTGCTTTTAAGATTCTCTCTTTGTCTTTTGCTCTTGGCATTTTAATTATGATGTGTCTTGGTGTGGTCCTCTTTGGATTCCTTTTGTTTGGGGTTCTCTGCGCTTCCTGGACTTGTAAGTCTGTTTCTTTCACCAGGTAGTGTGCTAGGGTGAGGGACTGAGGCATGGAAGGGTTACAGAATGTGCTAGGGGGAGGGACAGAGGCATGGAAAGGTTACCTATTGTATTAGGGTCCGGGATTGTGACAGAGAAAAATGCTAGATTGTCTCAGAGAACAACCCAGCCAGGTGTGATTCTGTTTACCTCCCCATTCGTACTTGTAAACTTTGTGTGAACCCTGCCAGTGCCAGGAAATGCTTTGTAGTATTGTAGATAAAAGGCTTTGCTGTACCCTCGGTCGGCACTACAAGCTGCGAGGCTTCCAGAGGGGGGAGGGACGCGGCTGTAGTCAGCTGGCCAGCTTAATAAAGGCTCCTAAATTTAAATTCTGAGTCGCTGGTCTATCTCGCTGAGTGAACCCATAACAGTAGGGGAAGTTTTCTGTCATTATTTCTTCAAATAGGTTTTCAATATCTTGCTTTCTCTCTTTTCTGGCACCCCTATAATTCGGATGTTGGTACACTTGAAGCTGTCCCAGAGGCTCCTTACACTATCTTCGTATTTTTGGAATCTTTTTTCATTTTGCTTTTCCGGTTGGATGTTTTTTGCTTCTTGGTATTTCAAATCGTTGTCTTGATTCTTGTGATCCTCTAGTCTGCTGTTGGGAGTCTGTATAATATTCTTTATTTCAGTCAGTGTATGCTTAATTTCCAGTTGGTCCTTTATCATAACTTCAAGGGTCTCACTAGATTTCTTGAGGATCTCACTACATTTATTGGAGGTTTCACCAGTCTTTTCGAGGGTCTTACTAAATATATCTGTGGCTTCTAGAATGTTCTTGAAAGACCGTAAAAGTGTGGTTTTGAACTCTATATCCAGCAGTTTGCTTTCCTCCATTTCTGTCATTTGTGTCCTGTATCTTTGTATCCGCATTTTTTATGCTTCCCTGTGTTGATAAAGTGGTTTTCTGTGCTAAGTGTCCTCTAGGGCCCAGTGGTTCAGCCTCCCCAATTACCTGAGGAGGACACTCTTGGTGCACCCCCTTGTGGTCTTTGTGCACAGTCTTGTTGTAGTTAATCCTTGATTGTTTTAGGTAACACTGGGAGGGATTGGCCTCCAGGCCAATTGGCTGTGAGAATCAGCTGTGTCTGCAGTGGGAGAACTTCTGTCCTGGATCTCTAGGGAGGTGCTAATCTAGCCTCTGCCTGAGGCTATCCAGCAAATGCCTCCCTGCGAGGCTTGGACGGGGCGGGTCCCAGGGGATCAACAGGGTGGGTGGAGCAAGCAGTTATGGCTGCTCTCAGTCCTGCCTTCAGAGGCCCTGCTTCTCAGTGTCCCAGCAATTGCTGCAAGTACCTCGGAGAGAAAGCTGCCCTCGAGTTCCGACCGATACCAGACAGTCCCGCTTCTCCCGTATGAGTCTGGGTCCCAGGAGACTCGCCTGGAACTGGAGCTCAGAGCCTGAGACTCCCTCCCGATTGAAAAAGACAACCACGCCCTCAGCTGCCAGCCCGTTCCGCTCTGTACCTTAGTATTTTACTTCCGTACCGCACCTCCTCTGAGTCTCGGTATGCTTTTCTCTTTCCTTCTAGTTGTAGAATTTCCACTCAGCCAGCCTTCCTGTGGTTCTGGGTGATGTCCATTCCATCTTTTAGTTGTATTTTTGAAGTGATTGTGCGAGGCAGCAAACTCCAGTGTTTACCTATGCTGCCATCCTGGTTTCCTCGAGTTAAACTCTTTCTCTGCACTGGGAAGCCTGTTTGTAGCAGCTCAGAAGGCAGATTGACATATTTCAACAGTGAACATGGGTTGGTTTTTCCTAGAAGAACTTCTTAAAAAATATATTTTATTCATTTTTTACAGAGAGGAACCGAGATGGATAGAGCGTTAGAAACATTGATGAGAGAGAAACATCGATCAGCTGCCTTCTGCCCTTTCCCCACTGGGGATGTGCCTGCAACTAAGGCACATGCCATTGACTGGAATCGAACCCGGAACTCATCAGTCTGCAGGCCAACACTCTATCCACTGAGCCAAACCAGTTAGGGCTCCTAGAAGGACTTTATAGGGGGATTTACTTCTTGGGAGTATTGGTGATGGTTTAAAAGACTATAAAATTGCAGTCATTCTTGAAAGTTCATTATTTGATTCCCTCCTGACTTCTTTAAAATATCTGAGTGATCCAGGATAGTGTATGTGCTATTACCATAACTGGCTTAATTTGTACAACCATATAACTGTCTAGTTCTTATTTTCTCAACTCATGTCCAGTCTAGTAGAAGAAACTTTGCCAAATGCCTTGTCAGTTTCAAAATCTGTTAAATCTAGGGCAGTGTAGAGACACCATGGTGCATAGGAGAGGAAATGGAACTTAAAGTCAGATTAACTTGAGTTCAAACTCTAGTCATGTCAACTGTTATATAACTAGAAAAAGTTACTTCCCTGGGCTATTTCTTCCCATTAGCAAATTGTGGTCACACACACATACACACACACACACACACACACACACACACAGAGGCAGACTCTTTTATTGACTTTCTGTTTCCCACCACTGAGCTCCATGGACTTGTCTTGACTTTACCTGATTTCACCAAGGCCTCCCATACCACAGTTGCATCATTTTTGCTTTTAATCTGCAGTCGGATCCCCGACCCCAGATGACCAACGTAGAACTCAGAGAAGAGCTGGGGTTTCCCAGGGCTTCGATAGCAGAGCTCCAGTTCCTGTAGAAACAGTGGTGATGTGAGAAGCCACCATTCATCCTGCAAGTGAGGTGTCTCCCCCCCTGACACCTTCTTGGCCCTGCTCAGCCCCATGGGGACCCTGAGGTGATCTCTACTGAAATTAATGCCACCTCAGGCACTGCTCTCTTCCTCATTTTCCACAAATCCTGACTCAGAAGGAAGAGGACATGGCTGGGTCAGGACTCATCTCTAATGTAGTGCTCACACATCTTAAACCAGATCCTTCTTCCTCCATCTTGAACCAGATCGTCTTCCACCTCCTCCATCCTGAACCCAAAGTCACATTTCTCCAACCCAAAGCCTGTCTTCTCAATGTATCCTAAGTTTGAAACACTTTCTTTTTTTCTTTTTTTTTTTTTAAATATATTTTATTGATTTTTTACAGAGAGGAAGGGAGAGAGATAGAGAGTTAGAAACATGGATGAGAGAGAAACATCGATCAGCTGCCTCCTGCACATCTCCCACTGGGGATGTGCCCGCAACCCAGGTACATGCCCTTGACCCGAATCGAACCCGGGACCCCCCAGTCCGCAGGCCGATGCTCTATCCACTGAGCCAAACCGGCTTCGGCTGAAACACTTTCAATCAACAGAAAATTCATGTGCTTGACACACTTTCAATCAATAGAATATTTATATCCATCCCCTTTGCTAAATCACATTCAAGACAACTCTTGATTCCCAACTGTCTTCAAAAAATGTTCTCTTCCCATTTTACGCACACTCAGTAAATGGCACCACCATTCACTGAGCACTCATGTTCCAGATTCAGGCATCATCCGTAACTCCTACCTTTCGCTTTCATAAGCCAAGTCCTATTGGCTGTACCTGCAACATATACCCTCAATCCATCAACTTATCTTCATCTCAGCTGCTTCTTCCTTAATCAAGACATCTGCAGCTCAAGCCTGTACCATAGCAACAGTCTTTTGTTTTCACTCTTGTCTTCTTCTTTTTTTTTAATAGATATTTTTATTGATTTCAGAGAGGAAAGGAGAGAGAAATAGAAACATCAATGATGAGAGAGAATCATTGATCAGCTGCCTCCTGCACACCCCCTACTGGGGGTCAAGCCTGCAACCCAGGCATGTGCCCTTGACTGGAATCAAACCTGGGACCTTTCAGTCTGCAGACTGATGCTCTAGCCACTGAGCCAAACCAGGTAGGGCACACTCTTGTCTTCTTATCACCCATTCTTACCCAGCAGCCAGCGGCATCTATGTGAAACTAAAGCAGGTCTTGTATTACCAAGCAACAACCTCTGAGATCTAGTCATTGCACTTTAAACAAAATCCAAACTCCAGGTCAGGGCAACATAGTTGATGGGCCCTAGGAAACTTCTGTCTCTTGTGTGACCCCAGCTTACTTCTCTCTTTGCTACATTCAGTAAGCTCTGCCACACTGACCTACTATTTATCATGTGGAGGGATCAAGGTTGCCTGCTTCTCTATCCTCTGGACCTACAGTGCTCTGTTACAGATATTCACCTCCTAGGACCTTTCTTGTCACTCAGGTCTCAGCTTATATGTCACTGCTCAGCGGCTCTTCCCCTGACCACCCAGTATAAAGCAGCCCAAGTTACTCTCTTAAGTGACATAGTTGTGTTTTCCTCACAGCACTTCATGGTTCTAGGTCCATTTCTTTAATTATGTAGGTCTCATCCACCAGAATGTCATCTTCCCAAGGGCAGGGCCTTTCTGTCTTGTTCACTGGACTCTCACAAATGAAGACAGCACATGGTTGGCACTGGGTAAATGTGTGGTGAATGACTGAATCATGTCTCTCATCCCTTGTTAAGATCTGACACAGCAGGGAAATCTAAGGTATTCATTGTTAGATTCATGTTTCTCAACTCAAAAGATACATAACATTTCCTCATTACTCCTGGAAATGTATTCCATCTGTCATTGTCACTTCAAGTGGTCCAAGGACTCATCTCAGAACAGAAGAAAAAGAAAGGATTGAGTCTAGTTCTACAACAGACTACCACTCAGGTGAAACTCTGATCCTCAGCAGCAAGATCTTGGCAATGGTGAACATTTGGATATCGCGGATGAATATCCAGTGGCCTGAAGTCATTCCCTTTGGTGAAAAGAGGAGACTGAGAAAGGATAAAAGACAGCCCCTGATGCCCAGACCTGATGTGATGCTCACAACTAGACCTCATTGTTATTACAAACTAATCTTATGCCGCCATCTCTGCTGTGTTGCCCTCCTGTTGGACACATACTATTTCACAATTGCCAAACATCCCCCCACTGCAAAATTGACTATTTCAGCATTTATACATTCACAATTGTGGTGCCTGTCCTTCTTAGACAGTAAATGTATACAGGTTCCCAATCATAGAATTGCCCTACCTTCTCAGAATACCAGGTCTAGGCCAAATCTCCATTTCCTTAGATCTTCCCCCAAATTACCCAACTAAGGCCCAAGTCCTGAAATAGGTTCTTTCTGAGTCTCTTAATCTGAGGGGGTCCCATGGTTCTCATTGGTGTGGGTTCTCTCACTGCAATGAGTAATAACTCCAAAGTCTTCAGCTATGGGTGTGTTCCTGGTGGTTTTGATTGGAGAGCATCGACACCCTATAGCCCAACACTTCTCAGTTCCCCTAAGTCAAACCCCATGTTGTCCCTATCCTGAAAGTAACCCTTTCTCCTACTAATGATTTTTCTCCCAATTTTTGAAGGATTCCTGCTCACCCCAGATCCCACTCACTATCTGCCAAACCCCAGTTGGGCCTGTCCATTGGAAAGCTCTGAGACCTGACCCACAGGTATTCCCAAGCATGACCTCTGGCCTTAGGGAGTGGGGAATATCTGGACTGCTCACCTCAGGGATTATTTCCATTTTCTGTGAACCAGACACAATATATCGGGAGCCTATGTGGAGCGGAGTCAGCGGGGGTGGCTTGTGTATTTGCACAAACTGGAACTTCCTTTTTTCATTATTTATGGCCTAGGAAGCATAAAGAACACTGTTCAAGGGAGGAGGGCATCTGGGTCTCCCTCAGAGATTCTACCCTTTGGACTCTGATCTGAACAAAGTGAGGTGGGACTTTCACATGTTGATGTTTGTGGGGGAGCTATACCACCATGAATTCCTCCTTCCTTATCCTTCATGACTGCTACACAGAGATCCCCACACTTGGCCTGTATTATGTTCAAGGTGGGAATTGAAGCATTGCTAGAGAAGAAGTGAGAATGAAGAAGTGGGTATACCTCTGGGCATGGACCCCTCCCATCCTTCTGACTCCTGGAAAGAGATTGCAAAAGGGTGTCCAGCAATGAGTAATGGAGCAGTGAGCTCAGTTGGGGGAGACCTTAGGGACCCAGGAGACCAGTCCATGTCCTATCCTTATGCCCAGTTGACCCATATCAGGGGCTTTCTGGATGCACGTCATGTCTTTGCCAGCCCACCCTGGCCTGACTGTCTGGCTATTGGAGTACCTTCTCAATGGTGCAGTCGCTGGGGAGTAGGTAGAGGTGGAAGTTGACTTCCTCAGGATGGAGGCGATGGTAGAGCAACACATTGGAGATGACAGGAATGCTTAGGAAAGAGTGGATCTTTCTCAGTAGAACTCCCATGGGGGAGAAGCTGGGGTTCTCAAGGACTGTGTAACGTGGCTCCACCCTGGTTGGCTTCTCCAGAAGTATCCCATCCTCTTTAAAGTGGGCTACGTGGAACCATGAGATGTCCACATGTTCCTCTGTGAAAAAAATGGATTTGAGAGATGAGTACTTAGTGCCCTCACTGAGTCAGGCTTGACTGAGACAGTGTGGTGCTTGGGCAGAGGTTCAGTGGCCTTTCGGGGGGACCCAGCAGGGAAGGCAGTGTGCCTGTGTCTGGGGCCTTTTGTGATTGTGGTCAATAGGTTCTCTCCAGTTGGAGCACCACTGGAATCTTCTTAAGCCAAATCTATACACACCTCCAGGTCCTTGAGCTGGGAAAGATATGGATCCCATGGTTACCTGTGTTACTGTGGATTCTGTAACTTTGAGGGCCATTGAGTAATGCTGGCAGGTGTGACTCCAGACAGATAGAAACAAGGAGAAAGAGAGTTGGAAATGGAGTGACCAAGGTAGTGTACATTTGTCGTGTTTGGTCACCCACCATTTTCAGATTCTTCTTTTTGTGAAGAACCTCCTCCTCCATCATTGTGTGGGTCTTGGCTAAATACAAGCTGGGCCTCCCACTCGGGAAGCTTGTGACACAGGTTGTGACCAAGACTTGACCAAGTGGATGCTTCTAACCAGGGCCTGGATCTAGAGGTGATGAAGCACAGATGAAAAGACAGAGATTCTTGTGGCAGCAGCAGTGGGGTCAAGAGACCAGCAGCCACCATGGCAGGAGAGCTCTATAGTGGTTGTTTCTGCCATAGAAGTCTCTATATTTTTTCCTTGGCTGTGTTCTTGTTTTCTCAACAGTCTTTGGTCACTGCTTTTTTCTTTTCTCTGTAAAGCTTTTTGCCTAATTGTTTCTTAAGTCTATGAGCTACTAAATAATCTTTTTATACATTCCTTTTCTGTCCAAATCAGCCTTAGTCTGCATGGGCACCAATCAGCACATTTGGACTGATTTAATACCCGGAGGAGCCTTGGAGACTGCTACTTAACTTTACTAATTTTTTAAATGCGTAAAAAATTTTTTTAAAAAATATATATTTGTTAATTCTCATCCAAAGATAATTTTTTTCCATTGATTTTTAGAGAGAGTGGAAGGGAAGGGGAGAGACAGAGAGAGAGAAATGTCAGTGTGGGAGAAACTCAACAATTGGTTGCCTCCCACACTTGGCCCGACTGGGGCTGAGGATTGAGTTTGCAACTGAGGTACATGCCCTTGACCAGACTCAAACCCGAGACCCTTCAGTCCGAGGGCTGATGCTTAACCACTGAGCCAAATGGGTTAGGCCTATTAGTTGCTCTTTTGCATGGAAAATATTATCATGGTGGTGTATACCACCTGACAAAATACAGAAGTATTTACCTCTGATCTCACTAAACAGTACAACTATTATTACCATTTTCTCCTTTTCCATTAGTCTTTCTCTGTAGCAGCACCTTTTTGTGTTTCCATTTTGGTAATGTAGCTTTGTCTCCTGCCTTTCCCACACTGGTTTAAATTGTCGCAAGTGCCTGTGGGCCTTTCTAGTGACTGTAGTACATGATCCCTGCTGTGGATGCAGCATCCTGTGTTCACCGCTCTCTTCTGGTTTCAGCGTTGGGGTTGCTTCACCTTTTCACTATGATAAATAGTCCTGCAATGCACATGTTTCTGCAGAGAACTTTTCTATTTCCCTGAGCTACTACCTTGGATTGATAAGTCCCAAGGAATGAGAACAGGGTATGAAGGGATGTGAGCAATTCTATGACTTGCCAGGATTTGCCAAATTGCTTCTCCATGAAGTGGTGCACTTTGCATTGCTTTGGTGACACTAAGTGGATGTTACCTCGTCCTCCACAAATTGAAATATTCTCACTTGTTAGTCGGGTGAACTGAAGCCCCTGGAGGGAAGTGCTTTTCAGAAGGTCACGAGTCACCTACAGCCTTTGGGTGAGATCCCTGCTCTCAGAGCACAGTTTGGGGCACTACAGACACTCTGTGCCTGAATTCTGTTTCATTTAAAAAATTTATGATGATGATGATGATGATGCTGATGCTGATGATGATGTGTGTGTATGCGCCTGAATTCTGGAAGGTGCTGTGTGTGCATCCAACTTGCCTTCTTGCTAGGGTGACCCATTGTCCTGGCTATCTCACACCTCCCCACCACTGGTTTACTTCTGAATCTCCCCTAGTTACCCTTTCATACTGACCCTGTCTACCAAGGCAGGTGCCCCTGGACCGTGGAGTCTCACCCCTTGGGACTGGCCTTTGTTGCTCCTGTGCCTGTGCTCTCCTCCTAATGGGCAGCTTGAATTGTTTACTTAATCTTGTGGTCTCAACAAACGAGCCTCTTCGGGGTCTGAGAAGTTCTTTGCTGTTTTAGTTTTCTCATTCTATTTTTTTGTTTCTACTAATTTGTAAATTCTTCTTCTTATACACATATATATTTTTTGACTGAGGATCCTAATATTTTAGTGTGTGTACTTAAAGTCTAAAGTAAACCAATGCCTGTACCTGGAGATGATACTGAATGGATTTAACTACTGGAAGTGTGCTATAATCCTATATAATAAAAGGCCAATATGCAAATTGTCTCCTTGGGAGTTTGACTGGGAGCCCTGGAGTTCTATCACTTGCTATATGTGCACTGAATGCCAAATAACTGTTAATCGAGAATTACAGCCACAGAAAAATTATTGCTGAGGGACCCCACCTGTGCATGAATTCCTGCCCTAGACCTTTAGTTCTATCATAATTAAAGCTCCTGTCTGAATCATGATTTGACATGGGGAACTGAATCAGGCTCTTCCAACTTTCACATTAAATTGATAGACATTAGTTCTGTGGCAGCCAACGTTGTCTGGGGTGCATCTGATGCCACTCATGGCTGGACTGGAAAGCCTGTGTTGCCTCAGCCTGCACATGTGCAGGCCCATTACTTGACTCTGTGGCCAACACTGGCTGACGTTGGCAGGTCACTTATGGTCTCAAAAAGTGGAGAATTTCTCTTTCCTGATCAGGATGGAAATATTTTAGCATTTTAACCCAGAAGGCAGTTCTAATGTGGCCTTCACCCTTCTTGTGAATTATACACTAAGTCCTTTGTATTTTTTAGCACTCTACTTGCTATTTCTGTTGACATTTTAGTTTTCTCTCTCTCTTTAAAATCCCCACACATTAGACATTATTACCGTTGCTTTATCCAGTCATTGGTTTGTTAGTTTTACCCAGTTGTGTGTCAGTGTCTTTGCTGATTATTTCATCTTGTACCACACACCGTCTGTATGAGATAATTTTTCTTTTGCTTGAGTTATATCCTTTAGGATTTCCTTCAGTAAGTATTTGTGGAAAGATATCTTGGTTTTAGTTTGTTTTAAAATGTCTAATTTACCTACTTGTTAAATAATAATTTTTTTGTGGTTGTAATTCTTGATTAACAGTTATTTGCTTAATACTTTGAGGTTTTCATTCCATTGTCTTCTGTGGCCTTCTATTGTTGCTGTTCAAAATCAGTTGTCATCCTAATGGCAGTACCTTGCTCCATAATCTTTCTGCTGCTGTAAAAACCTGCCCTTAGATGTCTGCATTCTGTAGATTCACTTCAGTGGGTCTGGTGCTGATTTCTCTCTGTTCCTCTTTCCTGCTTTGAATTTTTGGGATTTCTCCTTCTTACAGCAATTATAGCAATTTCTTGGAAATTCTCTCTTTGAATATTACGTTTTCCATTCTCTCTATAATATCCTTCTAGAATTCTGATTAGATGTATATTAGGCCTCTTGGTATCTTCTATGTCACTTAATCTTGTCTTATCTATACTTTATTATATTTTCTGGCAATTTAGCTTATTTTCAAACTTGATTTGTCATTTTTTAAATATATTTTTAATTTTTTTTTTACAGAGAGGAATGGAGAGGGATAGAAAGTTAGAAACATCAATGAGAAACATTGATCAGCTGCCTCCTGCACACCTCCTACTGGTGATGTGCCCACAACTAAGGTACATGCCCTTGGCTGGAATTGAATCTGGGACCCTTGAGTCTGCAGGCCCACGCTCTATCCACTGAGTCAAACCGGTCAGGGCAATTTGTCATTTTTAGTGGTTTATTGTTTCTTGCTCATATTTTAAGGACTATTTCATTAAGCATATGAAACATACTTATTTTGCATTCTCCTTTTGATAATTTAAATGTTTGAGGTCTTTTTAAAAAAATATGGAACGCTTCATGAATTGGTGTGTCCTCCTTCTGCAGGGACCATGCTAATCTTCTCTGTATCATGCCAATTTTAGTGTATGTGCTGCTGAAGCGAGCACTGTCTGAGGTCTTTATGGGACTGATATCTGGTTGAGGTTTCTGTTGGTTTACAGTGCTTCTGAGGTTTGGATTGTGAACTTTACATTTTTTGGGACTTTTCTGTGGGAAGTCTTTGGAGGTGAGAGAGGTTCGGATAACCATGTAACTCTGTGACTATGTCTCTTACTGAAATGCTCTTCTTTTGTGGCTTAAGCTCTCATATGGAATCTGGTGACACTGTTTCTCCTCCCTGCCTGCAGTAGTAGCAATCACTTGCCATTTGTTCTTAATTTTTAGGTGACCCAACCTTTCTTGTTCGTTCACTTAGCCTTACTTTTCAAATGGTCTTGTCTCTGAAAAGTGTTTTCTTTCTTTCTTTTTTTAAAAAATATATTTTATTGGTTTTTTACAGAGAGGAAGGGAGAGGGATAGAGAGCCAGAAACATCGATGAGAGAGAAACATCGATCAGCTGCCTCCTGAACACCCACCACTGGAGATATGCCCGCAACCAAAGTACATGCCCTTGACCAGAATCGAACCCGGGACCCTTCAGTCCGCAGGCCGACACTCTATCCACTGAGCGAAACCGGTCAGGGCTCTGAAAAGTCTTTTCAAAAATCTCAAATGAATGTATCATATATTTTTTGCTGGGAACCTGAATGATACAATCTATGTGAAGGGAACTTAATAAATGATAGCTATTATTGTTATTGAGGAGACCTCTTTCTTCCTTCCTTCTCCCTTCTTCCCTTTCTCCCTTTCTCCCTTTCTCTCCCTTCCTTCCTCCCTCCCTCCCTCCCTCCCTCCCTCCTTCCCTCCCTTCCTTCCTTCCTTCCTTCCTTCCCCTCTCTCTTTCTTTCTTTCTTTTCTTTCTTTCTTTCTTTCTTTCTTTCTTTCTTTCTTTCTTTCTTTCTTTCTTTCTTTTCTTTTCTTTTCTTTTCTTTTCTTTTCTTTTCTTTTCTTTTCTTTTCTTTCTTTCTTTCTTTCTTTCTTTCTTTCTTTCTTTCTTTCTTTCTTTCTTTCTCTCTTTCTCTCTTTCTCTCTTTCTCTCTCTCTCCCTTTTTCCCTTCCTTCCTTCCTTCCTTCCTTCCTTCCTTCCTTCCTTCCTTCCTTCCTTCCTTCCTTCCTTCTTTCCTTCCTCCCTTCCTTTCCTTCCTTTCCTTCCTTTCCTTCTTTCCTTCTTTCCTTCTTTCCTTCTTTCCTTGTTTGGTTAATCCTCACCTGAGGATATTATTTCATTGATTTTCAGAGAGAGTGGAAGAGAGGGGAGAGACAGACAGAGAGACAGAGAGAAACATCGATATGAGAGCATTGATGTCTCATATCGATTGGTTGTCTCCCGCACATGCCCCGACCAGGGCCAGGGATTGAGCCTGCAGCCAAGGCATGCTCCCTTGACCAGAATCAAACCCAGGACCCTTCAGCCCACAGACCGGTGTTCTATCCACTGAGCCAATCTGGTGAGAGTGAGAAGACCACTTTCTATTGAGGGAAACTTTCTAGTAATTCAGGCAAAAATAATTATGATGCTTGGGCACATAATGTTTCAAAACAGATATGCCCAGAGCACTGTGGAATGAGAAAGAAAGCTGCTGCCACTTCTATAACTTTCTCTCAGTCTGTCTGAGGAAGCCACAAACCCCCCTCAGGATATTGAAAGCCATTGGAAGCCATTTCGGACCCATTCTCACCACCATCACCTTCCCTTACCCTCCCTCTCACTCACCTTGGAGGGCTATAAAGTGAGGGAGGTACACAGCTGCCACAGCTCCTGGCTCAGCCTTGATGTCAAAAAGAGGCCCCGCAACCATCCAGCTGTGCTGTGGGACAATCTGGTCCAGGAACTGGTCCCAAGCACAGAATTCAATCTCAATGGTCACTGGCCCTCTCACTACAAAGTAGAGACCTGTGTTGGGCCAGTGGTAGGAACCAGCCACAGGGAAGTGAGCTCTGGGGATAGCAGAGAGAGGTAGACATTGAATTAATTACTCCACACAAGCTCACGGACTATCTACTGGGTGCCTGACCCATGCAGTACACTGTGTATCTAGTAGAATGACTGCAAGCTCAGATGTGACAGCCAGAGGGACTTGGGGTTGAGTCTTGGCTCCTCTGCTCTCTTCTGTGGATTCTTGAGCAAGTCATTGAACCTCCCTAATCTCAGTTTTTTTATTTGTAAATAAAAGTAATAATAGCACCATCTCATAGAGTTTTGAGTAATAAGTGACCTAATGTATGCTGACAGCTTAATATCTGCCTGGGGGTGGTGAGCTGTTTCTATAATGGTGATGATAAAGGGAATAATAATAATACTATCTATACTAATAAAAGGGTAATATGCTAATTAGAGTGGACGTCTTCTGGCCAACCTTCCTGACGTCCATCCTGACAAAGCCGGGGGCTTGGCCGGCCTGCAAACCACTGCAGGCCCCTCGCCCAGGCCGCTCCGCCCCCAGTAGGGACCCCACCACCCCAATCAGGGGCATGGCCAGCCTGCAAACCAGGGCATGGCCAGCCTGCAAACAGCCCTCGGCTCCTCACCCAGGCCATTCCCACCCCCAGAGGGGACCCCACCAAAATCGGGGGTGTGGCCAGCCTGAAAACTTCCCCAGGCTCCTAATCCAGGCCGGCCCTGCCCCCAGTGGGGTCCCCTACCCTTATAGGGGACAAGGCTGGCCTGCAACCCCGTGGCCCCTGCCCCGGCGGCCCTGCCCCACTACAGGCTCCTCCCACCCCGATTTGGGACACTTTTCAGGGCAGGCCAGCTGGACCCCACCCATGCGCCAGGCCTCTATCCAATATAATAAAAGGGTAATATACAAATTGACCTTAATGGCAGTACGACCAGAACCAGTCACTATGAGGTGCACTGACCACCTCTCAGTCCCTTCCCTCAGCTGTCAAGCACCGATCACCTGATGGTGAATGGGTAACTGGGGTTGGGTGACAGAGGGGGGCGTGGCCAGCTGAGGGCAGCTTGGGAACATGGCCCTGATCGCAGGCCAGGCCTAGGGACTGTATCCGTACAAGAATTTCATGCGCCAGACCTCTAGTTAATAATAAAATAGGAAAATTTTCTTGTTTTTGAAGGGCATATTTTTCAATAATTAATAACAATCTACATGGGGATATTATTGATAACCACTTAGAGCTGAAAAAAACACTTGCAGAGATATTACAGAGACTTTCCCCAGGTTTTCATTGATAAAGGGTGGGTTCCTGGGATGTCACCTTCTGTGTGTGTAAGTTTGGAATAATATTCCATTCCATTGAGATCATGTCCATGACAGTGAGTAGGAATGTGTTATGTAAGAGATCAGAACTAAGATTATAGACATTTATTACTTAGAACTGGGAACCGTTGGAAGGCAGGCTACCATATTCATCTCATGGCCCTTGTTACAGGTATGGTACTTTGCACATAGCAGATGCTAATCAAACAGAAATGGGTAGATGGAATGAGATTTATGAGACATAACAAACCAAATGCAACCAGTGGACTTTGTTTGGATCCTGATTAGAACAAACCACCTACAAAGACACATTTTGGACAATTGAGCATATTTGAATACAGACTAGGTATTAGATGATATGAAAATGACTTATTGTAGCCGAAACCGGTTTGGCTCAGTGGATAGAGCGTCGGCCTGCGGACTGAAGGGTCCCAGGTTCGATTCCGGTCAAGGGCATGTACCTGGGTTGCGGGCACGTCCCCAGTAGGAGATGTGCAGGAGGCAGCTGGTCGATGTTTCTCTCTCATCGATGTTTCTAGCTCTCTATCTCTCTCCCTTCCTCTCTGAGGAAAATCAATAAAATATATTTAAAAAAAAAAAAAAAAAAAAAAAGAAAATGACTTATTGTAAATGTTGTCAGATATAATGGCATTGTGGTGATAGGAGAAGTCTTCATTTGTCCTCTTTAAAATGCATCACAAAAAATTTATTGGTAAAATCATCTGATATCATGGATATAAAATACTATAACTACAAAAGAGGGGGAAAGTGAATAGTTAAAACAAATTTCGTAAAATGATTGTTGAAGCTGAATAATGGGTAAGTGGAAGTTCCTTAGGCTTTTTTTCAACTTTTCATAATAAAACCTCTATTTCCATAATAAAAGCACCAACCCAGTATCTCAGCCCTGTCTCTGCCTAGTGACTTGGCAGTGGGAGGGTACTCAATGCCATGAGTGGGGTGTTGAGTGTCTGTTGGGACCCAGTATGGGGATGGCAGGGGTTGGGGGACAGCCTGGCACAGTGGAGCTCCCTCACTTACCGGTATAGACCTCTGTCTTCATCCACCACCTTTGGAGTCACAGGCCCTGTGGGGCCCCAGAAGTCATCATCTGTCCATATAGACTCCACTGGTATGTCCCCCAGGGGTTCAGGAGAAGACAGACAGAAGGGCTTCGCCTGTGCTACTTGCTGGGAGCTCTCTGGAACAGGCAGGGCAATGGTCAACATTAGTGCTCCTGGCTGCCTCCCCCAATCCATAGCCTATACCAAGGAGGGGGCCTCCCCAAGGTTTGTCTGTCTGGACATTGGCAGGGAGTGTGTCTGTATCCTCTGTGCCTGATACTGGGGCTGCCTGCCTGCTATCTGAGGAGACCCAACATTGCTGCCCTCTGACCCCAACCCTACCCATCTCCGGCTTCCCACTGGCACAAAATATTGCTATTCCCAGCTCCAATGGCAAGGTATCTTGTGAAAGGAACATGGCTAAAAAAAATGGATGGGCAGCGATGTAAAGGACCTTGGGAGACTGGGCCATGGATCAGAGTCTGAGACACTCCAGGGATATTCTGGGGAGGAACAGCCTCAGACCCTGAGGCTGGAGAGAGGAAAGCAGAGATCTTGCCAGTTCCCAGGGTCTAGGTGTGGAGGATCTCGCATGGAGCGAGTTCCTGTAGGTGGGCATTTTTCCATGTCCCACACCAGAGGCAGGAGCATGGTGGGGCTCACCTTCCACATTCTCCCTCTCCCATCCCAAGTCATGATGCTCCCAGCCTGGCCCCTCAAAGTACCTGATTCAGGTTCCTGCCATTTGAGTGGAGTTGTTTCTTCATCCATCTCATCATCCATCTGTTGTTCCCCTGGGTCTTCCTTAGTGATCGTCAGATTTGGATTCCTACACACAGAGTTGTTCATTCTCCCTTTGATCTTGGAGAAAATTGGGGTTGTCTACATGACATCCTCACTTAAATTCAACCATCTGAATTTGAACTCATGGCCTTCATCTGAGATTCTCCCATAGACCCTGTCTCCGTGATGGCCCCCATCCACCCCGCCATTAATGCTGGAACTGGGGTGTAGTCCTGACTCCTTTCTCTCTCTGAGAACTGATTGGCCACCTTGTTCACTGGCTCTAGAATAGCTCCCTTTCTAGTCCCTCTCTCCACCTCCACAGTCTCCACTCCATGTCCATGCCCTGGCATTTTTGGCTCACACCACTGCACCCTCCCCTTTAAGTTCCCCTCTTCTCCTGTTTATCTCCTGGCCATTTCTGCACAGCAGTCGATCTTCAATAGGAACCTGACTGAGCACTTGGCTGCTGAAGCCATGAAATCTATTGCTTTTGGGGGTAAATTTCAAAGTTCTTACCATGACCTAAAGGCCTACTTGTGTCCTGTTCCTCTAATTCCACAGAAACCTTATCTGCATTCCCACCTCTGCCTTTCTTCCTGCTCACTCAGCTCTAGTCCAATGCTTCTCAAAGCCCATACCTGGAAGCCTAGTTAAAACACAGATTCCTGGGCTCACCCCATAGATTCTGATTCAGCAGGTCTGGAGTGGGTCCTGACATTTACATTTTTAATGAGTTCTCAGGTGATGCTGATGCTGACACTGCCGATCCACAGGCCACACTTTGAGTAGCAGAGTTCCTGGTACCTGGCTTCCTTCTATTCCTCCAAGGAGCTGGGATCAGATCTCTATCTGGGCCAGGAATCTACCCACTCTTGGCCCAGCTAAGCAGTTGCATCTTTCACAACTCAGCTCAGGTGGCTTGGACAGGGTTTAATAAGGCTAATCAAGGTATTCACCCTGATATTGGGCACAATGACACAGGTGTGTGTGTGTCAGTGGGCGGGGGGGGGGGGGGGGGGGGGGGGAGAGGGGGGGGATGGTGGGGAGGGGAGCAAGGGGGGCGGCGGTAACCTAGGCCTGTGTCCCTGCTGAATTCAGCTCCTGGGAGTTGGGCCTGTGTTCAGGGTCCTGTGCCTAACACACTGTGGGTCTGAGGGGAATGCTTGTTTCCTGAGGAATGGCTCCTCCTAAGCCTAGGAGCCCTTTGCTGCCATGTCAGGTGAGGCAGAGCAGTCAGAACCAGGGCACAAGCGCACTTGGCAGTCACAGGCCGGAATACACCAACATGAAAGGCCATGGGGCTGCAGCAGATGCCCAGGAGGAACCGTATTCTCCTGTTCCCAAGGCTTCTCCTCAGCTGGGCTGTGTACATGGGTGTTTATATGTGTGGAGGGTGAAGGAGGGTGTTTTTTTCCACAAAAGCTCTCTCTCTCTCTCTCTCCTTGTCTTTGTCTCCCCCTTGTGGTCATTGCTTTCCATGTTCTAACTGCCATCAACTCACTCATTCACTTTTCTTCATTTGTTCATCTTCTTACTCATCATTTCTTGGAAGGATTTAAGCAAAGGAGGGGCATGTTCTTGTTTGAACTAAACAAACACACAAACAACAACCTCACTCTGGCTGCAGTGGTTTCCTGGCTTCTTCCTGCTTCTGTCTGTTTCTGCCTCCAACCTCACTCCATCCCACTTCTGGCCCATGTCTCTGGGCCAGCCTCTAGGAGTCAGCCCTGGGTCTGGGTCAGCTCCAGGGAGTTCTGTGTCTCCCCTCTTACCCATAATTGATGACCAGCTGAGGCTTCTCCTGCTGCAGGAGCCTCAGCATCTCTGTCACCTCCGCACTCAGCCGAGCCCCATCCACCCTGCAAGCACAAAGGGAGCCTCGTTATCCTGGAGCCACCCACCATCTCCAGGGCCTCAGGGCCCAGAATCATGGAACCTTCCAGGTCCTGCAGGAACCTCTTGTTTTTGAATTGGAAAGAAGAGTTAGGAGTTTTATTAGGGGGTGTTGCTGGGTTAACACAGGGGCAAAGGAAGGGAGGAAACAGGACTGGGTAGAGGGACAAGTTGGGGTGTGATGCAGTCCCAAGAGGCACAGCTGACTCTGTGGGACTTCTGATGTGGGGATGACCCTCCAGGGCTGTCCATACTGGGAGGAGGGTCCTTATACCACTATACCAGTCACTGGACGGCAGTGGCCTTGTGTGAGATGGCCCTAGTTGGCAGAGCCATTCTTCTTGCTGGCACCACTCCCAGGGTGGGGATTGGGTCTTCATTCCTTAAAGGGGACTGGGCAGCACTTCACAGCATCCACCAGAGGACAGGCAGTGTTCATGGCCTCAAATGACCACACAGGAGTAGGTCCTGGGATTTCCTTCTCAGAGGCTATGAGGCTTCCTGGAGAGAGAGTGCCCTGTTTCCATTCTCTCACGCCATGTGCTCTGGGGTTTCTGTTGGATTTGGGATGGCTGCTGCCCTCTCTGGGCCTCCATGTCCTCACCTCCAACATGGAGGGACCTGCTCCGCCTATTATGAGCCTATGCCCTCCTGTAGCTCCCCTCTCCCCCCTAACCCCCCATCCCAGTCCCTCCCCTCATAGCTTGCTGCCCTGCCCCCTCCTGTACCTTTCCTTCAGCTGCTTGTAGCTTGCTGCCCCACCCTCCTGCTGATCCCTGATCTGGTTGTTATGCATCAGAGCCTAATAGCCATTTGCATATTACATCTTTATTATATAGGATTAGGAGTAACGGGTGAGTGGGGCATGGGTGCAGACCTACTGCAAAGGCCTAGCTCTGGAGAGGTCCTTCAGCATATAGGAGATGGTGACAGCCACACATGCTCAGAGGGGAGGGGGCTGGGTCAGAGTGGGCTCTGGGGGGACCCACATGTAGAGTGTTCACCTCCTGCTCGTTTAGGCTTGAGGAAGGAGGACTGCTGGAGGAAAAGCTGAGAGCTGGCTAGAGCCTCGGCCAAGACTTAGGTGTCAGGACATGGATGTTTGGAGCCCTGTCAGCTCTGAGTGTGAGACAGGCCCCAGCCAGGAGCTGCAGGGAAATGTTCAGTCAGAAAATGGCTGTGGACTTGTTTTCAGACTGGAGGGTAACAGGAAGTGGCCAGGAGACAGTGTGGGAAAAAAGGGCTGGGGGTCACTGCACCTGGCCACACCGCTCTCCAGTGCTCTGAGCCTGTTTCTGTCCTGGAGTCTCCCCCACGCTATTCTCAGCCTGGACTGCTTCCCCTGACTGGGCCTGGTCAACTCCTCTTTCTGCTTCAGGTCACAGCCTGATGTCACTTCCCGAGAGAGGCCCTCCCTGCCCCTGAGTCTAATTCCATCCCCCCTGCCCCCCACCCGTTACATGCTCATAACAGTGCACTTCCCATTCACAAACTGCACGGAGCTCAGAGATACACACTGTGTGTTAACATGTCATCAACATCTGTCTCCTTGTCACTGGAGTGGAAGCTTAAGGGGACAGGACCTGCATCCGTGGCTCACTATTGTCCCTTCAGTGCCTGGCCTAGTGCTTGGCACATGGGAGCCATGAAATGAATGAATGGATGAATGAGTGAATGAAAGAAACCATTAAGGAAGAAAGGAAGGGAGGGAGGAAGGAAGGAAGGAAGGAAGGAAGGAAGGAAGGAAGGAAGGAAGGAAGGAAGGAAAGGAAGAATTGTTCTGGATGGAGAAATGAACCTAGGATTCTCTAAGAACATGTGGTCTCACTAGTAATTATCATTTCAGTCTCTCAAATCTGTTTCCAGCGCTGTGATGCATTTTATTTCATCACATCTATGAGGTGGATAAGGTAGTCCTGTTATAAAGATAAAGAAACCAAGTCTCATGGCCTAAGTCAGTGGCGGATCCGGTAGAAAACCCAGGCTGCCTAAGCATTTTGCTTCCCCTTTACTTCCCTTGTCCAATATAGGGCTCCCACACCCCTTTCCATTGCTCTCCCTCCCCCTCCCTGTCCTCTGCCCAGAAATGACCCCAGGGCCTTACCACAGGTACCTGAGGTGGCATTTATACTGCCTGAGCCCTTCACAGAGCAGCCTCACACCGAGGTCGCCCAGGTTGTTCTGCCGCAGGTCCAGCTCTGACAGCATGATGTTGTTACTGAGCATGGAGACCAGGTCCTGGCAGCAGCCAGATGTGAGGCCACAGCTGACGAGCCTGTGAGAGAAAAGCACATGGGCTGGAAGTCATTGTTCACAAAGCCCTCTCCTCAGGGTAAAGGCGGGTCTGATTTCCCTCTCTAGCACCTGTGGCCCTTTAGGGGGTCTTTGGTGACATAAAGGAAGATAAACACGTGTCTGGTTAATAGTAATCCGGGAGATTTTAATCTTCTCCTGCAGCCAAGGAGCCCCTCAGGATCAGAGAACCTCCCTTTCTCACTCCTGTGAGATTCCCAACAATCTTGCAACTCCCCACATCAACATTATATGATTTATTTACCCAATGTTCCACTTGTGCACCAGGTCTGATTGTTAACTACATCGGCCCTACCAAATGCCCAGGTAGCTGACACAGGATTCTTTGGTGGGTTTCAACACTAGCGTGTCTACTTGCTTGCAACCCAAATCACCCCATCCTACCTAGTTCTCAGCTTCTCCCTGACCCAGGGTCTTAGGCAGCTCCCTCTTCCTCCTTTGCCCACCCCTCAAAGCAGTGTCAAAGAGGAGCAATTACATCAGTTGCCGCAGCTTGCAGTGAGAATATCTCAGCTCCTGGAATAGGTGTCTGGCTCCGGTGTCCAGGAGCTTGTTGAAGCTCAGGTCCAGCTCTATCAGGTGCCAGTTGTCGCTCAGCACACGGGCAAGGGCCCTGCAGCCTTCTGCTGTGAGGCCGCAGTTAGCCAACCTGTGGGAGACAAACACTGATAGCCTTGAGTTTCCTCACTTGTTGATTCCACAGACACCCACGAGCACCCATGGGCACCTCTTCTGAGTCATGCAGTAAGTAAGACCTCCAGATCCCCAGAAATGCACAGATACTGGGGGATTGACACAGAAACACAGACAAAAAATCTTAAAAGAAGCAAGAGAAAAGCAGTTACTTACTTACAAAGGGGTTTCCTTTGACTGGAATCAAACCTAGGACCCTTCAGGCCACAGGCTGACGCTCTATCCACTGAGCCAAACCAGTTTTCATGCAGCCCTTCTCTTGTCCTTCTGTCCCAGAAGGGCCAAGGCTTTTTTCTCCTGTGCCTTTGATTCCACACCCTCCTGCCTCCCCTCTGACCTTGTTCTTTCTGGAATCCCGTCTTCAGACCTCCAACCTCTCCTTTATCAATTCCTTCTCCTTTGTTCATGTACTATGCTCAGTTTTACATGTCCATAACAAGCAAAGCACCCAGAATCCTTGAGTCTAGCATATTCAACTGATTTCCAGAGAAATCCAATTATTAGTTAGGACTTTGTTTGAAGGTCTTAGATATTCCTACATCCAAAGGCTGTAAAGCTCTCAGTTCTTTTATATAGAATCAACTTTTGTAGTGAGGAAATATTCACATCTGCCTTATCCATCATTAGTTCCCCTGAAAAATCTCTTTTATTGCACTGCCCCACTGAGTCAGCATGAATTAGATCCTGGCTTTCATGATGAAGTGCTGCAGGTGGTGCTGCGCTGTGTGCTCACTGCCTTCTAGTCCCAGTTCTTCCATTTCTAGCTGTTTAAATGTGAGCAAGTTGGTGCACTCCACTGAGCTTCAGTTCTTACTATCTGGAAAATGGAAATCATTGTCCCTGCTCTGCCATTTTCATAAGGTCGTTTGAAGGCCAATATATATATATACTAGAGGCCCGGTGCACAAATTCGTGCATGGGTGGGGTCCCTCGGCCTGGCCAGTGATTGGGCTGATCAGGGCCATCTCATGGGAGGTTGGCCGGCTGGGGGGAGGGACAACGGGAGGTTGGCTGTGGGAGCACACTGACCCCCAGGGGGCAATTCCTGCATTGAGTGTCTGCCCCCTGGGGGTCAGTGTGCATCATAGCTACCAGCCAGTCATCTGGTCATAATGGTCACTTAGGCTTTTATATATATACTAGTAGCCCGGTGCACGAAATTTATGCACTGGGGTGGGGGGGGGGGGAAAGGGGCCCCTCAGTCTGGCCTTCACCCTCTCCAATCTGAGACCCCTCGGGGAATGTCCAACTACCTGTTTGTGCCCATACTTTTAACAGATAACAGCTCCATTGTTGTTTCTTTCTTATGCTTAAAACCATTGGAATTAGTAGATATTCAAAGTGTGTATATATTTTGGGGGGACACCCTGTATACCTCTAGTCAGCGGTGAAAGAAACCAACAGCAGATTTGGAACCCCAGACAGGGAACCTTGCTCACTCCCCACATGTCTCCCCACTTCACTTTCCACCTTCGTGGGCAGCAGGAGAATCAACGTTTTCTCTCATTAATTCGGAAAAGCACGTCCTGTCACCCGCTGCCCGGCAGGAGTGAGCTAGGCCCCAAGCAAGCGAGGCTCGGTCAGGGCAGCCTTCGCTCATGGGTGCTGGCACCCAAAGTGCACATTCCTCCTCTACAGTCGCCCCGACTATCCCACTGTTTCACTGAGAGGACGGAACTCCTCTCTGCCTCTGGGTTCTTGATCTTTAATGCTGACCAAAGGCACCACAGCGAGGGCCGTCCGTGCCCACCATGTGTGTCTATCTGCACCTGCTCCTGCCTCAGCACCTGCATTAACCCCCCAGAGGTGATCTCGTAGCTGCACTGGCCTCTGTGGGAACAGGGCATCACCACTCCGCCCTCTCACTGTCATCTCACAGGCGCCCACTCTCAGCACCCAGAACACCCAGACACTCTCCAAAGGACGTGAGAGCATCAGAGGGGATGTGTGCACATCCTGTGGGGGTGTTAGGCATGCTGGGTTGATGGAAGTGTGGTGGAGAGGCGGAGGGAACTTGTGCACACCTTGGTTTGCAACTGTTGCAGGCTTGGGAGGGTGACAGTGTGCTGGGGGATGTTCGCACGCCGGGGGGGGGGGGGGGGGGGGGGGGGATGTGCACACCAGAGGCCACTGGCTTTGCAGTTCCGCAAACCCCCGTGGTGCGGCCAGGAGGATGTCAGTCTGGCCCGCCAGGGTGGCTGTCCCTGTGATCCTGCACCTTCTGGGCCAGGAGGCAAATCTTGCGCAGCCACTCCTGGGTGCTGATGGCCTGCAGGTGCTACTTCAGCTCAGCCTGCAGGCTCCACTTGGCGCGCTCACAGCTGTCACCACTGCCATGTGGGGAGTACAGGCCGCCCTCCGCCGGCCTGCCTCCCTTGTGAGGCTTCCTGCACTGCTCACCTGCCCAGAGTGACTGGGGCTGGGTGGAAGCCAGGCGTCCTGCCCTGCCCAACCCCGGCTGATCTGCCCCTGTGTGAGCTGCCGCCCCACTGGGAAGGGTTATGGATCCAGGTCCTGGGACCGCGGACAGCCTCAAGTGCTGCCGCCCCGCCCGCCAGGACATGGATCCGGGTCCCAGACCGCTGACAGCCTCAAGCGCTCCCCTCTGCCCGCCAGGGTCACAGATCCAGGTCCCGGGACCGCGGACAGCCTCCCGAGGTGCCCCCCGCATGCCAGGTCACGGATCTGGGTCCCAGACTGTGGACAGCCTCAAGCGCTGCCGCCCTGCCTGCCAGGTCACAGATCTGGGTCCCAGACCGCGGACAGCCTCAAGCACTGCCCCCCGCCCGGCAGGATCACACATCCGGTCCCAGACTGTGGACAGCTTCCCGCGCTACCCCCTGCCCAGCAGGGTCACAGATCCGGGTCAGCCTTGCCCACTGATGCCCGCCTTCAGTATGCAAATTAGCCACCATCTTGTTGCTTCAGGGTGGCAGTCCCCACTGTGGTGCCTGGCCAGTCTGGGTGAGGGGATGATGTCTGTTTGCAGCTGGTCATACCCCCTTCAGGGTGGGGATCCCCACTGGGGTGCCTGGCCAGTCTGGATGAGGGGATGATGTCTGTTTGCAGCTGGTCACACCCCCTTCAGGGAGGGGGTCCCCACTGGGGTGCCTGGCCAGTCTGGGTGAGGGGCTGAGGGCCGTTTTCAGGCTGGCGGGTGACTGAAGCTCCCAACCTCTCTTTTTTTCTTTTTTCTTTTATTCTGGGATTTATTTACCTTCTATGGCTGTCACTGGAGCTGAGAGCTGGCTTTAATTCTGAGGCTCGGCTGCAGCTCTGAGACCTTGGCTGCAGCTCTGAGACCTCGGCTGCTGAAAGCAGGTACTGGGTTTGTTTGGATTCTATAATTGAAGCACTGTTGCGGTCCTACTGGCTGAAGCCCTGCTGGCTGAAAACAGGTTTCTGGAGTTTGTTTAGCTTCTATACTTGCAACATTGTTTCTTAGAGTGCAAGCTCAGAGGCTGGCAGCGGCAGGCGGGGAACCTTGGCTTCCTCCATCACTGGAGCAAGCAAGCCTCCTGTTCGCTTCAGTGCCTGGCTGCCAGCCGCCATCTTGCACTGGGGTAGCGGGGGAAAGGGGCCCCTCAGTCTGGCCTTCACCCTCTCCAATCTGAGACCCCTCGGGGAATGTCCAACTACCTGTTTGTGCCCATACTTTTAACAGATAACAGCTCCATTGTTGTTTCTTTCTTATGCTTAAAACCATTGGAATTAGTAGATATTCAAAGTGAATATTAGTAGATATTCACCGGGCCTCTAGTATATATATATTGGCCTTCAAACGACCTTATGAAAATGGCAGAGCAGGGACAATGATTTCCATACAGAATAGTCGCTACGCTCTATCATTTTTCTCCCCTCGCCCCCAGCTGCTGGCAATTACTGATTTTTTTACTGCCTTCATATTTTTGTCTTGGTTGGCAGTTAATTTGCATAAGGATATGCTAATTAGCCAATGGTAAGGGTGTCAGGGTTATGGTCAATTTGCATGTTTCTCTTTTATTAGATTATATATATATATATATCTATATCTATCTATCTATATATATATATATATATATATATATATATCTTGAAGTAGATACAGAATTGATATTTAGATTGTAAAGTTCTATCGCAACGTAAGCAGTACATTTTAGCTTCGTGTCTCTCCACTTGTTGTGAAGTTTAAGGTAGAATAAAGTTTTCTGAGACGTTTTCAAAGGCTTTTCCTCCTGGACTCAGGTGGTCCTTATTAGAAGGGTTTTAGGAAAGGTGAAGAAGCCTCATGTGGATACAGGAGGCCCCAAAGACTAGATTTGTTACCATCCTCTCTTGCTCAACTTATCCTACCAGGACTCTTCTTTAATGAGCAATTCCTTGACCCTCTTCTTTCTCCCAATTTCTCAGCACCTTCCTTTTTTTCATTTTGCTTGGAATCTAGCTTAAATTCTATGATATGTCATTGGTAATATCACTGAATGACTTACTCTCTTACCTCTCACTATATCCCTCTAGCTAACCCAAACTCTGCCATTGTCCCACTACCCTACACTCGCTCACTCCCACCAGAGTAACAAGCTTGGTGGCTACAATTATGAATCGCATGGGCTTCAACCATGCCTGGAAGGTGGAAATCTCCCACTCTATAAATCTCCCACTTCAATATTTTACTTCCCCAAGTCTCCAACACCCCATCCTCACACTCATTGTCAGTAAATAACTGAATTTCTACTTCACAGGGAAGAGTGGAGACATTAGGTTGAGAAAGTTTCCTCTTTTCTAGTTAAGTGAAAAGGTGTTATTAATGTGAAAGGTATTGACTTTGTCAAATACTATGTCTATGTCTATTGAGATGATCATGTACTTTTTGTCCTTCATTATATTAAAATGATGTATTGTATTGGTCAATTTTCCTGAGTTAAACCATTCCTGGGATAAGTCCCTGTTTGTCATCCTTTACCATCCTTTTTATTTGTTTTTAGTATTTTGTTGAGAATTTTCATATCTGTATTCATAAGAGATATTGGTTTGTAGTATTTTTAATGCCTTGTGATGACTTTGCTTGTCTTTGTGTGATTTTGATATCAGGGTAATGCTGCTGTCATCGAATGAGTTGGCAATTATCCCCTCTTCTATTTTTCTGTTTCAGAGTTTGAGAATATTGTTGTTAATTCTTCTTTAAAGGTTTGGTACACTTAATCAATGAAGCTAACTGGGTCTGGGCTTTCCTTTGTAGGAATTATTTTTTTTAATAATTTAATCTCTTTACTTGTTATAGGTTTATTTAGACTTTCTAAATCTCCTTGAGTCAGTTTCAGTAGTTGTGTTTTTCAGGAAATGGTCCATTTCATTTAGGTTATCTAATTTGTTGGCTTATAGTACTTAATATTTCTTTAAAGTTCTTTAAAATTTTTTTCTGTTAGGTCAATTGTGATTATCTCTCTTCCATTCCTGATATTAGTCATTTGAATTGTTTCTTTTTTTATGTAGTCAGTCTAGCTAAAATTCTGTCAAGTTTGCTGAGTTTTGAAAAGAACTAACTTTTGGTGTCATTATTTTCTGTATTTTTTTTGTATTCTCAGTTTTATTTATTCCCACTCTAGTTCATATTATTTTCTTTCTTTGGCTTCCTTTTTTTTTTTAAGACTTTTTATTTATTTCAGAGAGGAAGGGATAGGGAGAGAGAGAAACATCAACGATGAGAGGGAATCATTGATTGGCTGCCTCCTGCACACCCCCTACTGGGGATCTAGTCCACAACCCTTGACCGGAATCAAACCCGGGACCCTTCAGTCCGCAGGTCAATGCTCTATCCATGGAGCCAAACCAGCTAGGGTCAGCTTGCTTTTTGTTATATTTTCTCCTTTTATTATTTCTTTTTGATTTTTAAAGTGGAACTTTAAGTTATTGATTTGACTTTGTTCTTTTTCTCCCCCTTCTCTTCCTCTAACCACTTCCTCTTTCTTTCTTAAATATACTTTTGTCTTGTTTGAATAGTTTTAGTTTTCAAAAACATTTGGGCATAAATACAGAGATTTCCTACATAGCCCTGCCCCCACATGCATACCTCCCCCATTATCAACACCAGGCAGCAGAGCAGTGAATTTGTTGCAATCAGTGAACCTACATTGACACATCATGATCACCCAAAGTCCATAGTTTACATTATGGTTCCCTTTCAATGCTTTATAGCCTATGTTTTTTGACAAATATAAATGACATACATCCACCATTGTAGTGTCATACAGAATAGTCGCTACGCTCTATCATTTTTCTCCCCTCGCCCCCAGCTGCTGGCAATTACTGATTTTTTTACTGCCTTCATATTTTTGTCTTTTAAAGAATTTTACATTGTTGGGATTAAACAGCATGTAGCTTTTCAGATTGTGTTTTTTATACCCAGTCATATGCATTTATAGTTCCCCCATGTATTTTCATAGCTTTATGGCTCATTTTTGCACGCTGAGTAATATTCCATTGTATGGATATACCACAATTATTTATTTGCTCGCCTACTGACAGCCATCTTGATTGTTTTCCAGTTTGAGCAATTATAAATAAAGCTGCTTTAAACATTGGTGTGTAGGTTTTTGTATGGATATAGGTTTTCAACTCCTTTGGGTAAACACCAAGGAGCATGATTGCTGGATCATATGGTAAGGGTATGTTTCATTTTGTAGGAATCTGCAAAGTGGCCATATTATTTTGTATTCCTACCAGCAATGTATGAGGGTTCCTTTTGCTCCACAACCTTGTCAGCATGTGGTGTTGTCAGTGTTCTCGATTTTGGCGATTCCAATGAGTGTGCAGTTGTATCCCCATTTCTGTTTTAAATCTAGGCATTCATATCTATACATTTCTCTGTCAGCACTGATTTAGCTGCATCAAATAAGATTTGGTATGCTGTGCTTTTGTTTTCATTCATCTCAAATACTTTTTAAAAATATATTTTTATTAATTTCAGAGAGTAAAGAAAAGGGAAAGAGATAGAAACATCAATGATGAGAGAGAATCATTGATAGGCTGCTTCCTGCACGCCCCCTACTGGGGATCGAGCTGACAACCCAGGCATGTGCCCTTGACCAGGATCAAACCTGGGACCCTACTGTCCGCAGGCCAATGCTCTATCTAATGAGCCAAACCAGCTAGGGCTTAAAATACTTTTATTTATTTATTTGTTTGTTTGTTTATTTATTTTTCATAAATTTAAAAAATATATTATTTATTTCAGAGAGGAAGGGAGAGGGAGAGAGAGCATCAGTGATGAGAGAGAATCATTGATTGGTTGCCTCCCGCACACCCACTACTGGGGATTGAACCCACCACCTGGGCATGTGCCCTGACCAGGGATCATAACCTCTGGATTTTTGGGTCAGTGCTCAAACCCTGAGCCACATTGGCCTGGGACAAAATACTTTTAAATTTCCCTAGTGATTTCTTTTTCCACCCATTGTTTATTTAGGAGTATGTTGTTTCATTTCAATATATTTGTGAATTTCCTAAATTTCTATCTGTTACGATTTTCAATTTCATTTTATTATGTTCAGATAAGATAATTTGTATGATTGTAATTCTTTTAAATTTGTTGAGTTTTGTTCTATGGGGCATCTTATTTTTGTTTACAGCTTTATTTGATACTTGTTGGACATCTCCCCTTGGTACCTCAAAGGAACTTGACACATGCACAAAATCACACCCATGACATTCCATCCCCTCCCTCCCTTCTTTCAGTATTTCCATCTCAATGAAGGTGCCACTATCCTATGCATATCTCTGGCCTGAACCTAAGATCATCTTCTATATCTCCATCTTCCTTTCCCCATAAATCCAATTCATTACTCAGTCTGGTTGATTTTACTTTTCTTCAGATCTCTTACATCCATTGACTTCTTTCCATTTTTATGGCCAACACAGTAGTCTAAGACACCATCATTTCTTGCAGAAACTTTGTTAATTTCCCTTGGCCCAAGCTCTCACCATCTTTACAGGAACAACTAAAACTTTCCTATGAACCAGTTTTCCAACCTCTCTTGTTGCTGTCCTCCATTCTGGATTTTATATGGCAGTCTGCTTCTACTGATCATATGAATCTTTTGATTATAATCACATTGCATTAGAAAAAAACAACCACCCCAGATTCCAACAGGCCTTGCATAGATAGTCTGGCTTCCTGATCTCTGTAGCCTCCTGCTGTGGCTCCTTTGCTCTCCGTCCTCCAGCCTCACTTGTCTGCTTTCAATCCCATGACAGCCCATCCTTCCTCCTGCCACAGGGCCTTTGACCTTTTGTCCCTCCTGCTTCACCTAGGTAAACCCTCTGTATTCTTCACATGTCCTTCAATATTCACTTTATTCAGGTAGTTTTCCACTGCAGGCCCTTATGTGGGCCTGTAATGACACATTTGTTTTTGTGGTTAATGTCAGTCACTTGCAAACTCTGTGAAAACAGAATCCTATCTGTGTTTGCTTACTGCAGTAGCCATGGTCAGAGAGGGGCTCAATGAATATTTGTTGACTACAAACACCACACACCCATCCTAGACACAACTTCTATCATGTTTCTCCTGTGCATCCCTGTTTCAGATCAGAACCCAGGCCAGACTCACCTCAAGGTCTCCAGGTGGCAGTGAGGGCTTTTCAGGGCGTCACAAAGACTCTGTACTGCAGAGCAGCTCAGAGAGTTCCCACTCAGGTCCAGCTCACGCAGGCGTCCAGGGACTTTGAGAATAGAGAAGAACATCTGCCACCAGGAATCTGTAAACGGGCCCCAGCTGTACCTGAGGGAGAGAGAGGGACAGGGGAGATGTGACCGGTGTGTGTGGGGTCTTATGTGCACATTGTGCTCAACACCATGGGGTTTGGTGCCGGAAGCCGGTCCATCCTTGCTGCTTGACACAGTCACTGCAGGAAAGAAACATCTGCACAGCATATGTTTCAAGGGACCTGGCATATATAGCATATTGTTCTTAATATGCTTGCTCTCCTTAGTGCCATGTGTTTTAACCAAGGTCACCTCTCCGAGAAAGGTTGTTTCCCCAGGTAGGGATTTTTCCCTGAAGTTAGGGAGGGGATAAAACCCCTTAACTAAGTACCAGGCAGGTAGTTAATCACTTTAACTACAATCACACTTAAGCTACATAATCTTTACTCCCTGGAATGGAGATAAGAAACGCCCTAACCTTTGGAATAGAGATTGATAGGATTGGAATCAACTGGTATAAATACAGATGTAACAAGACAACAAGACACAGAACCTAGACACAGAACCCAGACACAGAACCTAGAGACAGAACCTAGAGACAAGACTTGGCTGGAGATCCTACACAGAACCTAGAAACAGAACCTAGCAAGAGAACCTGGCAATAGAACTTAGCTGGAGATCCTGGACAGAGCTTGGCTGGAGATCCTGGCTAGAGTTCCTGGCTAGGCTGCTGATCAACTGAATGCTGCCTCCGTGTCATTCATTCTTCGCCGGACCCCAGCAGTTTGGCCCCTCTGAGTGCCAGGCTGCCATGGGCAGGGCTATTGCCAGGGGTGATCAGTATTTGGAACTGCCCCTCTGTTCCCACCACCCTGGGCTAATTGCCCCTCTTCCGTGTGGTTTCTCATGACACATCCCTTGCCATTCTACATTGCTGTACTCCTTTGGTGGGCCTGTTTCTGCCAGAGTGTGGGAAATTCTTGTGGGAAAGGGCATATATGTTCATCTTTTTTTATCTGCAGTGCCCAGCACAGAGCCTGGGGATGCAGACAGTCTTTCTCTCATCAATGCAGACATGCCTTTCTTCCTTTGGCACAGATACTGTTAAGTCCCAATTTCCAGAAAGGAAAGGAAGAGGTAAGAGGAGGCAACAGAAATTGGGAGAGGTGGCTTAAGATGATTTTGTGATGGGATTGTTGATTATGACTATATATGCTGCTGTCCAGATTGGCTTGTGTGGGACCCTATCCCCTTCCCAGGATAGCAAGAGCACAGAGAGGGTCTCCAGGAGAGAGATGTCAAAGGGGAATGTCTCAGGAGAGAACATTTGAAGCATGCTCTCCTCTGGCCTCCGCCTCTCTGCTTGCTTAGGACACTTCTGAAGGCCACCACCACTTGCAACACCTGCACCTTGGTCCTTTAAGGACCAGTTTACCTTTATAACCAGAACAACTAGAAATAAATTAAGTGCCTGAGAATAGAGGACTGGTCGGATATTTGTGGCAGCTTCCCTATGGGAGACGGTATGGTCGTTCAAAATGGTGTATCAGGCTACTTCATAACACAGAAGAAAGTCTTGATATAAAAATAAAGAAAGAAAGCTGACTATAAAATAAAAGGTACAGTATGACTCAGTTTTGCTTTAGAAATGTGCATAAAAATAAGACTAGAGGATATATACCTCACTTTATAATGAAGGTCCCTTCCGCTCTGAAATCAATCAAAATATATTTTAAAAAATTATTGAGAAAAAAAGTTACTGGTGATCTCAGTCCTAAAGCCACTGGGGCCAGGCTTAGTGGGAGTGCCCCAGTGCCTAGGGCAGTGGTACCAACAGAGGAGCTGGAGAGAGGGGCGGGGGAACACTCACAGAACTACACCTGAAGGCCTTTGAGCTCGTTTTTCCTTTCCACCGTCATTCAGTTGAAGCGTCATCATGCGATGGCAGAATTTAAAGCAGAACGTGGACACCAGGAGCTCCATGTGAGTTTGGACACATATCCTCATTCTATAGAAACTGGACATCCTTTCTGTCAGAAACCTTTTGTCCTGATTCTCATAAAAACAGTGCAGCAAGTGCCAACAATATGGCTCAAGGTTACGATGCTTGTAGTTAACTTCCTTCTGGGTCAACTGCAGCAGATAGGAATGCCTCTCCCATGACAGGCTGCATTTGAAAATGCTCTCCAACTCTCTCATCCCTTGATCACTCAAAAGACCAAACAGGAAACATATGGTTGGTTTCCCAAACAGGTCACGCTTGTCATATACATCTGTCAAGTCTGTTATAATTTTGATGCTTGTAAAGCAACTACTTTTCAACACTCTATCGCCTAAAGCATAGGACATTGCTGCAAAGAACTCCTGGAAGCACAGGTGAATGAAGCTGTAGCTCTGAGCGGTGGGGTGCTCTTGAAGAACACCCATGTTTAAGAGAATGGAGATGATGGAAGCATCTAACCCGTGTTTCTTGAATTCCTTGAGGCTGAACAGAGTCTTTCCTTGACAGGTGCTTTCAGCAGCCAGAGAGCAGAAGCCTCTCAACTTAGTCCCGAGGGACTGAGCCTGGAGAACATGGAAAAAGTAGTGCAGACAGAGGGCTGTGGTCGTCTGGGAGGTCAGTGAGAGTGGTTGCTCCTGCTCCATCTGCTGCTTCAGGCAAGTGCAGACCAGCCAGGACACCAAAGGCATGAGACACATGGTGAAGAGAGCCGGGTTGGATTCAACCAAGGTAAAGGCTCTAATTGCTTGGCCCTCATCTGTGAAATATTTGTAGAAATACTCCTTCCTGGCCGACTCGGAGAATCCCAGGACCTCCACCCAGTGAGGATGCTTTAAAGAAGGAATGAGTTTTCTCAGAGCTGTGATCCGAGCTGTGATCAGCAGGGAAGCCGTGGGAAGTAAGGTTTTCTTCAGCAAACTGCCCAGCAGTGTGTGCACCTGCTGCTGCTGGCTCCAGTGTGGAAAGAGCTCAGAACTCTGCCCCTTCAAGTCCCATTTGGGTTCATCTAAGTTATCAAGAATGAAGAGCAGCTGCTCTGGCTGAGACAGGATCTGCCCAATGGGAGCATCAGGAGCAGCCCAGTCTTTTGTGATGAGCTCAGCGAGACTCATGGTCTCAGACTGGGCCAGCTCTCTGCAGTTGAAGTAGAAGACATGCTTGAAGCGGTCCCTGAACAGCCTGCCTTCCTCCCAGGCTCCCCTCACCTGCCTGGCCAGGGTTGACTTCCCGATTCCAGCAACTCCATGCACCAGGACAGTGGGAGACTCCTCCTGGGTACTCAGGCCTGGGCCAAATAAGTCTCCAATCTCCATCAAATGTCTTTGTTCATCTACCACCTCATGATTCCTTCTTCTCCTGAGTAGGAAGTCATAGCCTCTGGGTTGAGATCTGTGTAGAAGTAGCAGTTGTGTGAATTTTTGGTGCAAATACTCATTTTTCCATGACTGTGTAGGGTAGGAACTCTCTCTCCTTTGGTTATGGAATTTTTTTTTGATTCCTAGAGAAAGGAGAGAAAGATGGAACATTTGTTCAATTGTTTCTCCACTTATTCCACAATTGTTTTCTGAACCCACTTGAAGCTACACCCTGTGCTGGCTGCTGATATGGTACATTCTTGCCAGGCCAGTGGAGAAAACAGGGTCCTGTGGAGAAGATCCCGCTTAAATTTTTTTTTGAATTATTTGCTTTATAAAAATAGGATTGTATATGTATACATATTTTATTTTTTTAATTTTGTTTTATTGCTTAAAGTATTACAAATAGTATTACATATGTCTCCTTCTTTCCCCTCCGCCCCTTGACATGTCCCCGGCCTTCCCTACCCTCCCCCCACCCCCCCGTGTCTTATATCCATTGGTTATGCTTATATGCATGCATACAAGTCCTTCGGTTGATCTTCACGTTAAGTTTTGACTTGACCAAATCATTCTCATAGGGTGATGTTTCTTCCTTCTGCAAATATCTAATCTAGGGTTTACACTGTGAGGCACTTATCTAGAGGCTGGGAATAAAGAGTAAACAAACAGACACATCTGTCTGCTCTCATTAATTCCATGACCTGGGCTATTAGCCCCACTGAGCGTCAGTTTTTTAATTCATAAATTGTAAGTAGTTATGATGGAGTGAAGGATATAATGGATGGTGAAGCGGATAGGATTGGTTCCTGAGAGTACCTCCTCTGCACCCACCCATTTAACCACATGGCAAGGATATTCTTCTACTCGCACCTGTGGTTTTCTGTCTGAGGACTCTCTCTCAGGCATTGGGTGTGACAGGCCAGAAGCCCTGGGGAGCTAAAGCTCCAGAGGGAGCTCTCAAACAGTGATAGATGGCAGTTCCTTGACCCCCAGGAAAGATAGTACTGTCTCCTGAAGATCCCTAGTTCATTGAACCTCAGTTGTCCCACAATGCAGGTTTCATTGGTTTCCCCCTTTCCCTTCCCACTTCTCTCTCCTAATGGTGCTTTCAGGGAACCAGTTCCTGAATAAGCCACCTGCTCTCCAATGTCAGCTTCTGGGGGAAACCACCTGGACAGAGGAGAAAGTGGTTTGTGAACTGTGAGGAGCTGAGCACATGTCAGGGACTGTGCCCCTGGGAGGAACCTCAAGGTCATATCTTTGTCAGATTCCAAGTTGAATTACTGCTACATCCTTTTCCCTTCTTCCCTTCAGAATATTTTGAGTGACTTTCATCTCTCTTCGTAGATGAATGTTTGAGATGATGCAACTGACCCACCTGGGGTCCTGAAGCCCAGTTCATCTTGGGAAACCTGCTGGGCCTCCAGAGTATGTGGGCCAATTTTCACCTGTAGCTTGGTGAGAATAGGGTATTAGGGGCCCACTCCCTCCTCTGGAATCATGATCTGAAGATCCACTTTTATTGCATCTCTTGAGAACATTTCTGGCAAAGTGCAGATCTTCTAATGCATCAATGTGGCCACTCTGCGTTATGGTTATGGCCCACCCCACTCTGAATCCTATGTCTGCCTGAGGTGCCAAGAGAGGACTTTGGTCTTTTGGTGCCATGTTCTCCAAAATATCCTGGTTTTAATGGACCTCCTAGCATTCCACATATCTAAATTCTCTTGATTTAGTAAAACTTTCAAAATTCTACCCTTACCACCAATACTTCTATCAATATACATTTTAGCATTATGCCTTTGACCAGGGGTTGGCAAAATCTGGCCAAATCTAAGTGTTCACCTGTTGTACAACCTGTGACCTAAGAATGGTTGTTACATTTTTAAATGGTTGAAAAAGTCAAAGAAGAATTATATTTAATGACATGAAAATTATATAAAATGCAAGACATGTGAAGAGATGTACATCCAGGTATATGAAACTCATAGGTCCTGGTACAGATTCAACTTTAAAAGGACTTTATTTATCACATTATATTGAAATTGTCAAAATGAAAGACAAAGAGAATATGAAAGGAGCAAGAGGATGACTGATCTCAGACAAGGTGACTCCCACAAAGCTATGAACAAATTTCAGCAGAAACATCACTGTTCAGATAGAGTAGATGATATATTCAAAGTGCTCAGAGAAAAAACAGCTGTCAGCTAAGAATGAGCAAAGGTTCAGAGATGAAAGAGCTATAAAGGTATTCCTAGATAAACATAAGTGGAGGGAGTTCATTATCACTAGAACAGACTCACAAGAAATGCAGGAAGGAGTTCTCCAAGCTGAAATAAAAGATGTTAATTGGTAACATGAAAATATATGAACGTATATATCTTACTGGTAAGGGTAAATATATAGTCAAATTCAGAATATGCTATACAGTAGTGATCGTGTATAAATAATTCTAGTAGAGTGATGAAAAGACAAAAGTATTGGCTAATGCTGTGGGAGTGGGTGGGAGTGGGGTTGTCAGACTGTAGTAAATCCTGGGAGCTGGTGAAGGGGGGCATGGAGGCACTGGTGCAGGACAGTATGATGATCTTGAAACGTCTTTGGGGTATGCAGTGGGTCATTGACTGATGATCAGGCATTTGATTTTAACTTTTAGCTTTGTAACAGCTTAAGGGACCACGTGAGAACATGTGTGGAGTTGGCCCCTGACACTGCAAACAGTTCAGAGTTTGTATGCTCTTTTTTACAAGTGATTTCTCAGATCACAGTTCCCTGCTGAGATTTGAGTGGGATTTGAGAATTTGGGGAACACCTGCAGCTTTGTAACTTCAGAGGTGTAATCAGTTAAAAAATTCACCTTTTGTGGAGTTTTATTTTGTCAGTCATCCCTGCTAACTGAGCCCCAAGAAGGACTCCATGAAAGATGACAGAAGAAGTCACTGTTATAGCCAAGTGTGTGTTTGTGTGTGTGTGTGTGTGTGTGTGTGTGTGTGTGTGGAGGGGGGAGGGTGCTAAATTGCCCAATAGGACCAGAAACTTAATTAACATCAAAATGAATCAGCACATGTGGCTACTGAATATCTCCAAGATGTGGTGGTGGGTGAGGAGGTGGCCAACAGGACAGGTCATGGTGCTGTCCATCTACAAGGAGAGGAAGTATGGCCTGAAGAAGGGTTCCCTCATGAAGAACCTGAAGAATACACTGAGCCTTGGCAATACCAAGAGGAAAACCAGCATGTGGGACTCATCCCTGATACCCAGCACCGATGCTGAGTACCCTGACAAGGGGGAAGTTGCCACCCATATCTATGACCTCAACATCCTGGACTTTGTCAAGTTTGCCTACATGACTGACAGGTTAGGTGAACTGTTTCTGGTGGAGGGGTCATGTGTCACTGCCATGGAGACATGCAGCAATAGCTGGTGATGTGGCAGCTACAACGGGCAGTTGGACCTGCTCCCCTTCAACAACATCCTGTGGAGGTAGGCAAGCTGGCCACCAAGTTCCAAACTTACTCAGCTTGCTGAAGGGCTCATCCCCTGTGTCCTGCATGTGGTCCATAAAGTTTACCTTTTCAGCTTGGCCACCAAGAAGCTCAAGTTCGAGAAGGGAGAGACTGTGAAGGTCATTTGAAGCCTGGGAATGACCAGGAGAGGTGGAAATGCAAAAATGCCTGGGGGCAGGCAGGCCTTGTTGACTCAGCTAGTGGTGGTGCTCAGCCATGGGCCTGCCCTGTCCACGTTGCATGCCCCATACATCAGCTACCCGGGGTAGGGGCAGCGGGTGCTTTGCAGACAGAGAGTGGTGCTATGGCAATAACACACCACCAGGCCAGGTGCGTCCTCAATGAGGGGTGCTGGAGGGCGACATCCTCATTGGGGACAGCGAATCCTCGCCCAGTGACTTGTCATGTGTCTCTCAAAGCACCAGGAAAGAACAAACATTACAAGTTACAGCTTGTGAAGAGTGTCAACTGCATCAGGCAGCGGCAGTTTCCCACTATGGACACTACAAAAAGGCCCCCTCCTCACCGCGGGCATGGGGAGAAGCTGTACCTCATCAGAGCGCTTCAGTGATGTCCTCCCAGGGCCCTGCCACCTCCAGGCCTTGGTGCCACACTTACTTCCCCAGCGCTGAGCTGGTGGCTCCAAGAAGACATGGTGGGTCACCTGCTCTCCTGCAGCTCCTGTTCTGTCCAGTGGCTCCTCCCCTACTGGGGTCCTTTGCCTGGTTGATGTTTCTGTCCAGGTTCTTTATTTCCAACTGCCTCCCCTTTGCCATCCCAGCCCCTGATTCCAGGGTTCAAGGCCGCCCCTCCCTACTGTGGTCAGTTTTAGAGAATGAAGGATGGAAGAGGGCAAGTTTGTCCAGTTTATTCTTCTCAATTAGAAACAGCCGTAGGGGGAGAAACCACGATGGCGGCATAGGTAAACACCGGAGATTGCTGCCTTGCACAACCACTTCAAAAATACAACTAAAAGATGGAATGAACATCACCCAGAACCACAGGAAGGCTGGCTGAGTGGAAATTCTACAACTAGAAGGAAAGAGAAAAGCATACCAAGACTCGGAGGAGGCGTAGTGGGGAAGTAAAACACTGAGGTGCAGAGGTGCATGTGGAGCGGGCTGGCGGCTGAGGGCGCGGTTGTTGCTTTCAATCGGGAGGGAGTCTCAGAGCGCCAGTTCTTGGCGAGGCTCTGGGGACCCAGGCTCATATGGGAGAAGCGGGACTGTCTGGCATCCGTCGGAACCCGAGGGCAGCTTTCTCTCTGAGGGGCTTGCAGCGATTTCCTGGACACTGAGAAGCAGAGCCTCTGAGAGCAAGTCTGAGAGCAGCCATAGCTGCTAGCCCCACCCTGTTGATCCCTTGGGACCCGTCCCGCCCAAGCCCTGCAGGAGGCTTTTGCTGGATACCCGCAGGCAAAGGCTAGATTAGCACCTCCCTAGAGATCCAGGAGCCAGGAAACCCAGAGGTCAGAGTGGGACCATCCAGTTTGCAGCTCCCTGGAAACATAAAGGACACACTCAGGGGGCAGACTCAGTGAGCACCAAAGCCCCATTGAAGCAAGTCTTGCCTCAGAGGGGTTTCTCCAGTACAGAAGTTCTCCCACTGCAGACACAGCTGATTCTCACAGCCAATTGGCCTGGAGGTCAATTCCTCCCAGTGATAACTACAACAATCAAGGCTTAACAACAACCAGACTGTGCACAAAGCCCACAAGGGGGCACCAAGAGTGTCCTCCTCAGGTAATTGGGGAGGCTGAACCACTGGGCCCTAAAGGACACTTAGCACAGAAAACCACTTTATCAACACAGGGAAGCATAAAAAAAATGCCAAGACAAAGAAACAGGTCACAAACAACAGAAATGGAGGAAAGCAAACTACTGGACATAGAGTTCAAAACCACACTTTTAATGTCTTTAAAGAACTGTCTAGAAGCCACCGATAAATTTAGTAAGATCCTCGAAAAGACTGGTGAGACCGCCGATAAATATAGTGAGATCCTCAAGAAATCTAGTGAGACCCTCGATGTTGTGATAAAGAACCAGCTAGAAATTAAGCATACACTGACTGAAATAAAGAATATTATACAGACTCCCAACAGCAGACCAGAGGAGCACAAGAATCTAGTTAAAGATTTGAAATATGAAGAAGCAAAAAATACCCAACCAGAAAAGCAAAATGAAAAAAGAATCCAAAAATATGAAGATAGTGTAAGGAGCCTCTGGGACAACTTCAAGCATACCAACATCTGAATTATAGGGGTGCCAGAAGAAGAGAGAGAGCAAGATATTGAAAACCTATTTGAAGAAATAATGACAGAAAACTTCCCCTACCTGGTGAAAGAAATAGACTTCCAAGTCCAGGAAGCGCATAGAACCCCAAACAAAAGGAATCCTAAGAAGACCACACCAAGACACATCATCATTAAAATGCCAAGAGCAAAAGACAAAGAGAGACTCTTAAAAGCAGCAAGAGAAAGAAAGTCAGTTACCTACAAGGGAGTACCCATACGACTGTCAGCTGATTTCTCAACACAAACTTTGCAGGCCAGAAGGGAGTGGCAAGAAATATTCAAAGTGATGAACAGCAAGAACCTACAACCAAGATTACTTTATCCAGCAAAGCTATCATTCAGAATTGAAGGTCAGATAAAGAGCTTCACAGGTAAGGAAAAGCTAAAGGAGTTCATCACCACCAAACCAGTATTTTATGAAATGCTGAAAGGTATCCTTTAAGAAGAGGAAGAAGAAGGAAAAGGTACAGATACAAATTATGAACAACAAATACACATCTATCAACAAGTGAATCTAAAAATCAAGCGAATAAATAATCTGATGAACAGTATGAACTGGTGATTATAATAGAATCAGGGGCATAGAAAGGGAATGGACTGACTATTCTTGAGGGGGGAAAGGGTGTGGGGGATGCGGGAAGAGATTGGACAATAATCGTGCACCTATGGATGAGGACAGTGGGTGGGGAGTGAGGGTGGAGGGTGGGGTGGGAGCTGGGTGGAGGGGGGTTATGGTGGGAAATAAGAGGAACCAATGTAATATTCTGAACAATAAAGATTTAATTTTAAAAAAAGATAAAAAAAAAAACCAAAAAAAAAACCAGCCGTAGACTCTTCAAACAGTTATGCTGTCAGGGCCCCTCAGTAAAGAGAGTGGGCCCAGTGGGGATGCACTGAAGCTGCCCTTGGTGAAGTGACCTAGGTGCCCTCCAAGGTGAAGGTCCCTGGTCCCAGCAGCCCTTTTTGGTGTCCTTTACACACACACACACACAGGCACACGCACACGCACACGCACACGCACACTCACTAAACACAAACACATTATATGCACACACATGCACACACTATATACACATTACACACACATTGTACACACACATACACACACTATACACACACATATGCATAATTTTTTTTTACAGGGAAGTTTTTCAGGATTTACAAAGAATATGTGATTGGTAATAAAAGACATAGAAAGTTTATGAAGGAATTGCATTCTGTTTTCTTTACATTTTTACTTCTTTATCTTTTCAACAACAGTCTTGAGATGGTACATTCCTACAGTTGAAGAAGGGGTCTTGACACCTCCTAAACCTACATGCTGAGTCTCCTGGCTATTGTAATAAGAAGTAGTATGACAAAACTGTGTGTGATTTATCTTAGGTAAACTCCAACTCAATGATGGGACAGCAGTGACTGAGCATTTACTGAATGCTCAGTGCCTGAAGGGAGGTGTTTAACACATTTATTACTTGTGTGTTTTCTTTTTTTGTCACATTTTTTATTATATTGAAGTCATAAATTTAATGAGTGAAACTCCAAGAGGAAAAAAAATATTAAAAATAACTCTAGCTAAAATAATATGGACATGGAAACACAATATTAAAAATATAAATCGTGACAGCAAAAACAAAAATAGGGGGAGTAAAAGAGTAGATTTTTGTATGTGATTGAAATTAAATTGTTATAAGTTTAAAATAGATTAATAAGCATAAGATATTTTATATAAGTGTCATGCTATGCACAAAGCAAAAACCTATAGCAGATACACAAAACATACAGCAAAAGGAACCGAAGCATACCACTATAGAAAACCATCAAGCCCTGGCCACATGGCTCACTTGGTTGGAGTGTCTTTCCATGCACCAGAAGTTTGCTGGTTCAATCCCCAGCAGGGTTCAGCAGGGGAGGCAACAGATAGACATTTCTCTCTCTCCCTCTCTCAAAATCAATAAAAACATATCCTTGGTTGAGGATTAAAATGGAAAAAAAGAAAAGGAATTAATCAAATCACACAGGAAAACACCAAGAGAGGAGGAAAGGAATAAAGGAAGCACAAAAACAATTGACAAATCCTTCCCTGTCAGTAATTACTTTAAATGTGAAAGAATTAAATTCTCCAATCACAAAACATAGAGTGGCTGAATGGATAAAAAATAAAAGCAAACCAACAATAAAACCGAAGGCTGACTCTATGCTGCCTGCAAGAGACTCGCTTTGGCTTTACGGACACACATAAACTAAAGGGAAAGGATGGAAAAATGTTCAGTGTAAAAGGACGGAAACCAATGAGAGCGGGATTAGCAACTATTATATCAGACCACAATCCTGAAAGGACCCACGTGAAAAGCTGATGAATGTTCTATTGACATCCTCCCTGGGATCTCCCCTAAGCTCTCCACTCTTAAAGCTTTTAGGATGGAGGACCCAGTGCGCTCTCCCTCCTGGGTGCAAGCCCATGCCTTTCCGCACCCCTCCCCTCCCCTCCCCTTCCCCATTACCATTACCTTTACCTTCCTCACTCCCAAGCTCCAAGGGCCCTTCCTTTGCTACTGTAGGGTGTTTCCTGAACCCCTTTCTTCTACCATCCATTTCTGATACCTCTGTGATTTTCTAAGTAAAAGTTCTCTTACAGTTTGAGTCTTGGCTCTGAATTCTTCCCTAGTCAGAACTCTAATACCAAGGTCTGGTCTGACCCCTCTAGTCTAACACCTGGGGCTGTTCTCGCCGTCACAGTCAACAGCACCAGAAAACAAGAGACCTGTCTTAACTAGGAGAGGTCAGGAGGAACCAGTGAGCCCACTGCAGCCTGCGCCACCCTCTCATTGGAGAATGGTGCCCTGATACTGCTGGGCAATTGTCCCGATCTGGCCTCCAGGAAGTTTGTGTCTCTGGTTCTGCCTCTACCTCCCCATATATGTCATGACACCTCTCTGTGCCTCAAGTCCCCTCACATGAGGCTGCGAGCCTCTGCCACCCACAGCTGTCAGTAGTAACATCCGCAGGGACAGCAACAGAACAGTTCATTGAGCACTTCCTAGGAAGTGGACTCTGGTAGGTGTCTAACATGGATTACCTCTTTACCCTCCTACAGTCCAGGGGGCAGGCTCCTACCCTCTCATTTTACAGATGGAGAGAAGATGCAGAGAGCAGCGAGGCGACTTGCCCAGTGTGGTTGTGCCAGGACCGGAACTTGCTTCTCCCGGACTCCCTTCTGTGCTTATAGCACAAACCAGGCAAGTAGCCTCTTGGGAGGTGGGTGTGAAACCCATACCCTCTGCTGGTGCCTCCTGAGAGTCAGCCTCTTGTCTCTCTGGCCCTCTGAGTGCTCCCTCCCAGGGGCCATGAGGACCCATGGGTTGCTGGGATTGCACTTGGCATTCTTCCCCCACAAATCTCTTAGCTGCAGTCTAGTCTGAGTCTGGATCTGCCCTTTGACAATTCAGTTCCCTGTCACTGTCCAGGGTAAGGTTTGGTGGGAGGTTCAGCAGAGTGTGGGTGGGAAGGAGATGAACTACAGGCAGAGGGAGTTTTGTCTACTCACCTGACCGCATAACTGACCCTTTCAGGGGTGCGGCACACAGCTGGCTCAGGCCCATCTGCTCCCAGGTCTGCTGGGCCAGGTCCCAGGCCTGCTGCTCCCCGTGTTGAGCCACCAGGCATGAGGCCACCTCCATGCCACCCACCTCCTCTGGTTGAGCTGGGGTCGCCCCAGGAGAGTGCTGGCAGAGATCCTTATCAGGCAGCCGCAGCAGGAACTCCCTCAGCTGCTCCTTGCTCATACACTCCAAGATCCAGGCCAGCCGCTGCTGGACTCCTTCAGCCATCTTTACTGCACCAACCTGCTCTGCTGCACTGGTTATGTCTCTTGCACTCAGCGGGATTCGGAAGCCCTTTGGGATGCTCGCTGTGGAGGGAGTGGGTGGTGAAGGAATCAGGCAGGCAGAGAAGAGCAGTCATCCTTGGTCCCTACCACCTCCCAATGCAACACTTCTACTTGGGTCATTATGGTCACCTGGCAAACTCCTATTCAGCATTCAGAACCCGCTTTTGTAAACCCCAGGGCATCTGCCAACAGATGTTGGGAGAAGGGATGTGAAGGAGAGAGGCAGGAAAAGGCATAGGAAGGAGGAGTTCCAGAGGGGGCTGGGAGACAATGGAAGGGATCAAGTTACTGAGTTGCTGGGTCTGGTCTGGGGGCAGGCAGGAGTGTGAAGGGGGCAGGGATGGGAGGATGGGATGTTCAGGACACTCACTGTTCTGTGCTCCTCAGCCCTCAGTCTCCTGAGACCTGGACTCTTTGGACCAAGCCTTGAGCTGCAATGCTGACAGGAGGTGGGGGAGGGGAGAGGCAAAGCATAGGGTGGGCTTTGAGAGCTCAGGGTTGAGCTCAGAGTTGCCCCATCCATGTTTCTTCAGACCTCTTCTGGTCCTCACCCAGCAAGAGAGGAACAGAAATCACCCAGAGGAAACTGCTTGGGGGTGAAGTGAGGGGAGGGGAGGGGCCATCATGGTTCTGAGCAGAAAAGAAACTTAGAGCCAAACACCCAGACAGGCCACATGTACAGTCTCCATCTATAGTGAGGCCAGGGGCACAAGGACAGACAGCCTGATGCCCTGGATGCAGACCCAAGTAGCATGACATACTTGCATCTTCACATGACACCCTGCCCGGGGCCCCCGTGTATCTTTCTGCTGAGCCAGGGTTGAGAAACTTCAGGAAATTGAGTGTAGAGACAGAGGCAGCTCTCAGGCAGGGCGGGGAGCCCTGAACCTTCCTGGGGAAGCAGGGTTCCTGAAGCCCAGTTAATGTTGGGAAACCTGCTGGACCTGCAGTGTATGTGGGGTCAATTTTCACCCGAAGGACTAGGGTGTCGGGGCCGCCCCCAAATCTGGAATCATGATCTAAAGATCCACTTTTGTTGTCTCTGGTGAGGACATTTCTGGCAAAGTGAAGTTCTTCTCGTGCATCAGTATGCCACTCGGGGTCATAGCGATGGCCCACCCCACTCTGAATCCTGTGTCTGCCTGAGGTGCTAAGAGAGGGCTTCGGGCTTTTTGGTGCCACGTTCTTTAAAATATCCCGGTTTTAATGGGTCTGCTAGCATCCAACATACCTAAATCCTCTTGAGTTAGTAACACTTTCAAAATTCTCCCCCTCTCACTAATACTTCTAATAAGTTACATTTTAATATTATACTTTTGGCCAGGGATTGGCAAACTCTAGCTACATCACGATGGCTAACCTGTGACCTAAAAATGATTGTTACATTTTAAAATGGTTGAAAAAGTCAAAGAAGAATAACATTTCAGGATATCAAAATTATATAAAACTAGAGGCTCGGTGCACGGATTCATGTACTGGTGGGGTCCCTCGGCGTGGCCTGTGGGGATTGGGCTGAAACTGAAGGCCAACACCGCCTGAGGCTCTTGCCTGCTGCTCCTGCTCATCCTGACCCTGCTGTGCCTGCCAAGCTGGTGCCCAGTTAGTCCTGATGGGGAGAGGCTCGCGCCACCACAGCAGAGTTCACCAGCCATGAGCCCTGTGTCTGGTGTCTGTCCTGAGGGGTCAGGGGCGGGGGCGGGATGTGATCTGCCCTCTGGGTGGCAGTGGGACACCCTTGCTCTCCTGGGATCCAGGTCCATCCCTCTGATGTTAGTGCTCGTTGTTGGGAGCCATCTGGTGGGCACTTTTATATCATTTCTTCCTTGAGGATCATCTAGGGAGGGGAAGCAGTCGTGGTGCCCCAGGCTAACTTCTAGGAGGCATGTGGTGCTGTCTGAATTGTGCCTGAGGCGGCGCCAATGCATCCATGCCAGCCCTTCGGTGACTGGCCATTCTCCGGAGATTAGACCTGCAGGACTACTAAGGGAGTGAGTAGCTGCCGCCAGGCTGGTGGGCCGAAGGGACAGGTCAGTCAGCTGAGCGGTGCTCCCACTGTGGGAGTGCACTGACCACCAGGGGGCAGCTTCTGCATTGAGCGTCTGCCCCCTGGTGGTCAGTGCGTGTCATAGCGACCGGTCAACTGGTCATTCGGTTGTTTGGTTGCTTAGGCTTTTATCTATGTAGAAGATTGTCAAAAATCAACAACAAAGAGAATATGAAAGGAGCAAGAGAATGACTGATCACATACAAGGGGATTCCCTCAAAGCTATGAGCAAAATTTTCAGCAGAAACTTCACAGTTCAGGAGAGAGTAGATGATATATTCAAAGTGCTGAAAGAAAAACAGGTAAGAATAATTTACCCAGCAAAGGTAAAGAAATGAAAGAGCTATAACGGTATTCCCACATGGGGGTGGGGCGAGGGGTGGGAGGGGCCTTCATAGTTCTGAGCAGGAACTTAGAGCCAAACACCTAGACAGGCCACTTGTATAGCGAGGCCAGGGGCACAAGGTCAGGTAAGTTGCTGTGCTGGGTGCCGACCCATGTACCCTGCAGTACTCACATCTTCACATGGCATCTGCCTGTCCATCACCCAGAGCCTACCCACAGAGCCAGGGTTGAAGCTCTTCAGGATGTTGAGTGTGGGGCCAGGCCCAACTCTCAGAATGGGTGGGGCCACTGTGAATCTTTCTTTAGAGCCTTGGTTGAGGTTCTTCAGTGATGGGTGTGGGGCCTGGCCCAACTCTCAGGATGGGTGGGGCTCCTAAGTCTGCCAGGGAAGCTCCTTGTTGGGGCACTACAGCAAGGTCAGGGACCCTCCCGGATTCTCATAGTTTTATGGGCTTCTGCGGTCCATTGCATTCACGCCATGTGTTCTGGCCAGGAGGCTGTTGGTTTTGTGTTAGCTCAGCACTCAACTAGTAATCGTCCATCTGAAAGGGAAACAGCCCCTGCCTCCTGGTTGCAAAGCCAGTTCTCTGGGGAGCTTTCTTCTCTTGTAGAATCAGCAGAGATGTGGACTGTAGATGGAGGAGTGATGTTACCTAAGTCCTTCCCTGTTTGTAGCAGCTTCTGGAGATGCCTTGAATTGACTTGGGCTGGAGAGCCCAGGCCTAAGGGGCTTCAGCCCATTGCTCACCTGGACACAGACTCCCGTGTGGCTGATTTGTTTCTCTGAGCCTCAGTTTGCTCACCTATTAAATGGGACATCATAGTTTTGCCAAGGAGCTCAAATCAATAAAAAAGATCTTCGTAACCTCTAAAAATGTTATATAATACTGTTTTTAAAAAGTGGGCTATAAACACTGGTGGACATTCAACAGCCAGATTTACCAGGAATGGAAAGTACCACCCTAGGAAGTGCGTTGATCAGAGGGACCTGAGCCTCTATGAAGGGCCCTGAGACCCAGTGCGGTGGGAGGTATGGCCTGGAGGAGGGGTGTGATAGGTTTTATTTCCTCCTGACCTTAACTAATTTTGGCCCCCACTCTCTAGACACCAACTGGGTATCCCACAACTCAATTCAATTTGGGCCTAAGCTGGCAGTCGGACATCCTTAGCGCTGCTGTGGAGGCAGAAGAAGCTCCTGACACCACCGCTGTGCTCACCAGCCGTTAACCTGTCTTCTGGCTGAGCGGCACTCCCCCCTGTGGGAGTGCCCTGACCACCAGGGGGCAGCTCCTGCGTTGAGCGTCTGCCCCTGGTGGTCAATGTGCATCTTAGCAACCAGTCGTTCCGCCATTCAGTCGATTTGCATATTATCTTTTTATGATATAGAATGGCTGATTAAATCAGGCCTTGGTGATTGCCTTAATCTCCCATCCCTCACCATGCCTTTGGTTTTGTGGTGACCAGCCTCCATTCCGAGGGCATTTAGAGTGCCTAGCTCCTACTCATTTCACTAGTATACAAAAATCTCTTTGAGCCCGCAATCCCGGTATGTGCCATGACCAGGTATCGAACCCGTGACCTCCTGGTTGAAGCTCAACCACTGAGCCACATCGGCCAGGCAGGGAGCCCTTCTTAGTAGGTATCTTCTTCCTCAGGGTCCAGACTAGTCAGCAATTCTTCGTTTGAGTGAAAGAATTACAGCTTGTGGTTTTTGCCTGTCTTTGTTCTCTCCAGACCACAGTTTGGGTTGCTACTCAAATCTGTGTCTCTTTGGAATTTGAACCTTTAAGACCTTAGATGAACTTTTAATTTGGTTTAGGGCCTCAAGCTTTATTAGTTAACACAACAGGCAACCCTTCCAAATGACATGGCCATACTCACCTTTAGTGCTAATGGAGCACCATTCCCTCACACTCATGCCTAGAGGTGGAGGCGCCCTGTACCTATGGCCATCTTCCACGTTGGAACCTGATTGCCTGATGCCCAGGGAGGGAGACCTGGACGTACAATTTGGCTGCTGACGGTGCACTGGATGCCGAGAGCCAGGCTTTGTGCCCAGACCCCTCCCCTTCTCCAGCTGCACGCCTCCCCTGGTGGCCTCACCCAGGCTCAGGACTTTGAATGCCCTCCATGGGCTGATGACCTCACATTTGTATCTCCAGCCCCAACCATCCCTCTGATTTTGGAGCCTTTATCCAGCAGCCTCCTCCAACTCTTTACTTGGGCGCATCACAGCCATCCCAGACTGAACTCCCCAGACGGGAACCCCAATTTCACCATTTCCCGTATCCCTTTCAGCCTTCTCTGCCCACAGACTCTTCATTTCAGGAAGTGACAGTTTGGGCCCCAAACACCGACTCCTCTCTTTCTCTCAACCCTCACATTCCATCTATTGTCTGGTCCTGCCAATGTTATCTTTTTAAATAGATCCAGAACCTCATTGTCACCACATGCACAGATACCCTCCACATCCAGCCACCTTAGTCTAGATCTAGTCCCAGGTCACTGTGCTGGCCTCCCCCCCTCAACTGTTCCCCTGACTCTGAGGTTGCCCTCTACTGTCTATTCTCAGACCAACAGCCAGAGTCACCCCTTTTAAAACAAGTCAGGTCGGGGTGGGGCGGGGCCGGGTGGGGCGGGGCGGGGAGGGGAGGTGGTGCCACAGGAAAAAATAAAAATAAAAGTAAATAAATAAAAAATAAGACAAGTCAGGTCGGGCCACTTCTGTGCTCAAAGCCTTCCAATGTTCTCTGTTTCAATCAGAGGAAAAGCCAAACTCCTGTCAGTGGTGCACGGAGCCACATGTGATCTGGCCTCGACCTTTCTCTGCCTCGCTCCCTCCCGCTGCTCTAGCCCCTCAGGACTCCTTTTGTCCCTGGAACAAAATCTCCTTCCTCAGGGCTTTTGCCCCAGCTTTTGCATCTTCTTGGGATGATTTTCCCCAGACAGAAGGCTTATCACCTCACCTCCTAAAGACAGCAACCTCCTTTCCCCAGCTCCTATTAGACCCCTTACCTTGCTTTATTTATCTGTCCAGCCCTTTTCTCACCTTGACCCGATTGATTTGTTTATTTGTTTACTTTCTGTCACTCTCAGCTGCCATTAGAGTGTTAGGCTCCTCCTTGAAGACAGGCTTCTTACTTTGTTTGCCATTGCACTTCCTGTGCCTAACACAGTGCCTGGCCCACAGTATCAGAGCAGTAAAAACTGCACATATTGAATACCTTTGGAACTATTTCCTTTATCTTTCTAAACAGCTACTCACTCTGGCCAGTAGATGGCAGTCAAGTACTTCCTGTGCCTTGAAACAGCCTCCTAAGTTTGGTGGAGGACCCTTTGAGGCAGCGGTTCTCAACCTGTGGGTCGCGACCCCTTTGGGGGTCGAATGACCCTTTCACAGGGGTCGCCTAAGACCATTGGAAAACACATATATAATTACATATTGTTTTTGTGATTAATCACTATGCTTTAAATATGTTCAATTTGTAACAATGAAATTGGGGGTCACCACAACATGAGGAACTGTATTAAAGGGTCTCGGCATTAGGAAGGTTGAGAACCACTGCAAAGGATAAGCCAGAAAAACGTAGAAAGGATTATTTCTGATTAATAGCAGGAACATTTTTCAAACCCAAATAGATAAGGTTTCTACTCTTTTAAAAGTTCTAAGTCCAGTCAAGAGCTAGGAATGGTTCATACCAATAAAAGTTTCTGGAGGGGAAACAAAAGCGGTGGTTGTTCCTATGAGCCCAGCAAGGCAATTCCAGCCGTTTGACAATTCATTTCCCCAATGTCTGTGTATTTCAAGCTTAGGTAAATTGTGCACCAAACACCAAAAGATGAAATTTTTTGTTAAAAATACAATCTAGTCCATCCGTTTCTCCCTTCCCCCGTGCCTTCTTGTCCTCTTTCTAATCTCTCGTCCAGTCTGAAGAAAATATCAGGACTTGGGGTCTCTCTTTAGCATGATTTGCTTTTACTCTCCTGGCAACTTTGACAGGAATACACACACCCGCATTGCCATCCTCCAAGAACCAACAATACAGGTGCAAAGTGGTCACAAGGCAGATTAAGGACAAACACCCAACTCACTTCTCTAACCTAACGTGCAGGTGTAGTTCTTCCAAAGGCCCGAACAGATTTATATCATTTAAACAGAACGCACCCTGTCACAAGTATTCTCACTTGGCCTTCTTACCTGCACTTAAGTCTCAATCAAGAATAATGATTGGTGCCTGTCTTACATGGGTAAGAGGACCCACCAATGAGGGTCTCTTCCTAGAACCCAAGCAAGACTCAGGAAGTCTTCACCCTAGAAGGAAGAAATCACGCATGACTGTTAGAAACTCATTTTACTTGGAAAACATTTCAAACTTACAGAAAAATTGCAAGAGTAGTGCAGTGAACTCCCACTTAGCCTTTACCTAGATCCTCTAATTATTATTATTATGACATATTGACTTTCTAACTCTCTCTGTATACTTACTACTATTTTATTTATTTATTTTTTTCTGATGATTTGAGAATAAGTTGTAGATGTTAGGACCTTTGACTTGGAAGGACTTTGGCAAGTATCAATATTTTCTTACATAATAATACAATGATCAAAATCAGAAAATGTAACATTAATGTAATACACGATCTAATTACATGTAACTTCTAAAATGACAGTTTCCGTTTTTTATTTAAATCAAATTATTAGGAATAAAAAATCCTATATAATAAAGGGGTAATATGCAAATTGACCCTAAGGGCAAAACGACGAGAATGACTGCTGGACCAGTCTCTGTGAGGCGCACTGACCACCTCTTGGTTTCTTTCCCTGGCCGGCAGGCTCTGATCGCCCGATGGAGAACGGGGAACTGGAGTGGGTGGCAGGGGATGTGGGCAGCACCAGGCCAAGGCCCCCACCCCGCCAGTCGCCCCCCACATAGAGGGTGACCCATAGTGGGGGCAGGGCTGGCGAGCAGGCAGGAACAGCCGGCCTCTTGGTTCCTTCCTGGGCCATCAGGCACCCATCACCCGATGGTGAATGGGGAACAGGAGGTGGGTGGTGGTGGCTGGCAGGGCTGGCTGTGGGCAGCTGGGGAAGATGGCCCTGATCGCAGGCCAGGACTAGGGACCGTACCTGTACACAAATTTTGTGTGCTAGGCCTCTAGTAAAATATAAAGATATGTAGAGTAAAATGTAAAAATGTCCCTTTAATTTTCCCTGTCATCTCATCCACTTCCCAGGGGTAACCAGCACTAACATTTTTACATAAATGGAGTTATAGTTCTCTACAAACTACAGACAGAGGACATGATTTTTCTCTTATTCTGCAGACCCTTTCATGTGAATAAATATGGCCCTGCCATTCCTTTTCCTCTCTGTATTTGTAGAGTATCTCATAGTTTGTATGGACTAAAACTAATGGAATCAGTCCACCTCGATGGTAATTTAGCTTGCTTTCATTTGTATTTGGCTGTTAACAGCTACTCTGCACTTTGCACACATGTATGTCTGTGCACACGTGTGACTACCTGTAAGGGTTAGATTCCTAGAAAAGCAATTTCTGGATTGAAGGGAACAAACTTTTAACAAATTTGGCTCAGAAATTATCTCTTTTGGAAACTCACTTTTTTTTTTCTCTTTCAAGCACTTTATCAAGCAGCTGGCCACTGTGCCTCTCTGGTTTGTCCTTTACGAAGCTTTGAAGTCCAGCGTTTGACCCCTCTCAAAACATGTACGAAATGCCATCTTAAAGCACATGCTTCATGTGCTGCCTTAACTTTTGGTTTCAACTTATACCTCTGTAATCTTGTTTTAACGTCGCTTGATAAATGCAGCAACTTAATACAATTTTTATTTTACTTTACTAGTATATGTATGCTAATTTATATACCGAGTCCTTTCAGAACCAGAAGGGCTGTGAGTACATACAACAATTGCATTGAGGTTTCTCATGACAGGTCTGGGAGTGGGGGGAGGGGCAGATGATAGCAGCTCCTGATGGGATCTGCTTCTCACCAGGCACTTTGTGGAGCTGGCTCACTGCACCTTCCTAACCCTTTTCTAAGATGGGGCTCAGGGTCTCCAGCTTGCAGGTGACACCAGATCTGGGAGACCTAAATCCCATGGCCTCATCCCCAAGCCCCCTTCAACTGTGAGTGTGCTGACAGGTGAGCTCACAGGGTGACCGGTGAGTGTATCTACCTCCAAGAAACTTACATCTTATCACTTCCAAGGCTACTTTTAAAAGGCAGCTGGGATGCAGGACAGAGGTGCACCTTGAGCTTGTGCTGGCCCTCACCACAGGGGAGGCCTGTGTCCATTGCATTAAGTGGAATGTCACCCACTCCTTCCCTCTGGAGGCTTTGAGCTGGAAAATACAGAGGTCAGAGGATGACCTCTGAGTGTATGTGACAAGCCCTGTTGATGTCAATCAAAGCAAAAGGACTTTAGCTGTAGCAGGAGGAACTGGGATTAGCTCTGGGGTAGGACTTCTGCCCAGTGAGAAGGACTAATTTCAAAAATGAGTTAAACATGGAGGTAAGTATGGAATTTCCTTCTAATAGCTTTTCAGAATATGCCAATTCCTCAGCCATCTGGGCTTAAGCATGGAGAATTAATAAGGCCTCTTGTGACAGCCTTGCTAAGCCTCCTGAGAAAGCTACCAGTCCCATGCCAACTGATCATTAGCTCCAGGACTCAAGGCTTTCTTTTCTAGGCCACCAGGGGGTGATAGTTCAACAGAAATGAATTCATGAGGCAGGGTGTGTGTTTTTTCCATCACTGAGTACTCACAGTGTCCTGCACAATTCCAGGCATAAAGTAACTACTCAGCAAAAGATGAACAATGTCTAGCTGTGCAGGACTGTTCAGAGGCCCTGGGAAATGAGACCTGGTTCTAAGCTTGGTCCCTGGCCTGGCTCCATCAGCTCTCTCTGAGGAGTAGGAGAGGAAGGATGCTATGTCCAATGATTTCTTACTTGCATTTGTTCACTCACATTTGTATTGACAAAAGAAACCAATTTTTGTTCTTCTACATTGCTCCACACTCTTTCAGACCATCATAGAATACAGGATTAAGACAGGGAGAGAGAAGGTTAGACTCAGGAACGAAAAGTAGAGCCTAAGATCAGAGACTTTAGGTTGGCAAACAGGCTTTGAGGAAATTAGTGTTCTGCTGCCCAGCACAGAAACTTCACCCAAGTGGATGAAGAGATGCAATTTCAGAGCCACCGAAATAAATGAACCGGGAGGTGGATATGGGGAGTGACTTGGGGAAAATGACTCACACCTTGCAAGCTCTGGTATGACACTCGGAGCCCTGATGTCAGTGCCCACGTTGCACCAGCAGCAGAAAGGATGCCCAAGGCCAGGTACCAGCAGGCAGAGCATTGAGCATGAAAGAAAAGCTTCCTTCTCTTTGTACAAATTGAGGCCACAACTCCCAGGACTCTGGGCTCTGCTCTGGGCTCCTCACCACCTTGGAAATATGCAGAGCCTGCAGAAGCCACGTGAAAGACCCTGTGCCCGGCGCCCTGTCTCTCCATGATCCCGCACACGAATCTGTCTGGTGAGCCATCTTCATTTCTAGTGTCTGCTCCTTCTCTCCATGCCCCCTGTGCCTCATCATTTCTTCTCTGGATGACTGTGATGGTCACCTCTTAAACTCTTCTACCTGCCTCTGATCTTACCACTTTGAACCCATCCTCCATGTAGGCAGCTAGAGAGATCTTTCCAGCACACAAACCTACTCATGCCACAACCTCCCCCATCACTCCCCACTGTGGTGCGCAAGCAAAGAGCTCTGACCTCAGTCACCTTTCAGGCCTTATTTATATGCTGTCCCCAGGTGCTCCCCATCCCCGCTGTGTCTTCTCAGTGCCCAAGAGCCACCATATCCTGTTACCCGCTTATTCCTGTTCCCTCCCTCTGGGATGCCTTTTTCCTACTTAGTGAACTCTGTCTCATCTAAGTTCAGATGTCACCCCTTGCTGGAAGCCCTTTCCCATTTCCCCAAGCACAGTTCCTTCCTTGGCCTCACAGAAATCATTTATTTATTGTTACAGAGAACTGTGGTCTTATCTGTCTCCCCTGTGCCTCAGACCACAATCTCCTTGACAGCAAGGATTGTACCTTGCCCTGGCTGGTGTGGCTCAGTTGGTTGGGTATTGTCCCATGCACTGAGGGGTTGCTGGTTTGATTCCCATTTGGAGCACATGCCCAGGTTTCTGGCTCGGTTCCTGGTTGGGGGCGTGCAGGGGCAGCTGATCGATGTTTTGCTCTCACATCGATGTTTCTCTCTCAAAATCAACTTAAAAATCTATTTTTTAAAATTGTTTCTATTTATTTTCATATTCCCTTCCTCCCACCACCTAGCAGAGGGCTCGACATGTATTTGGTGTATAATAAGAATTTGAAAAAATGTAAAATATATTAAGCTCAAAGGATGGACACAGAGACTGCCGTGTGGGGACAGACTCTTGAGTCTAGAACAGCTGTGGGCAAACTACGGCCCATTTGAAATGAATAAAACTAAAAAAAAAAAAAAAAAAAAAAGACCGTACCCTTTTATGTAATGATGTTTACTTTGAATTTATATTAGTTCACACAAACACTCCATCCATGCTTTTGTTCCGGCCCTCCGGGCCAGTTTAAGAACCCACTGTGGCCCTCGAGTCAAAAAGTTTGCCCACCCCTGGTCTAGAAGGACAAAAGCTGAGAAATGACACGAATGAAAGCTATGGAACCCTAAGGAAAACAGAGGGGGCACACAAACTACTGGGTGTGTCTATTCCTTGGTCCCTGGACTGCCATTGTCTTTTGCTTTCAGATCCATCCCTGCCTTGCTCTTGCAGGCTGTTTCCCAGGCCCTTGCCAATGGTTTCTGTCTAGGTTTGGCAGGAGTTTAGAGCTGGGAGGAAGGGAGAAGTCAGGGCACTTCTGCTTCTGTCTCTGCTCTGGGCAGGAGGGCATTTCCTGGCCCTGGCTCCACCTGCCAGACTGTTCCTGATTCCTGCTGGATGTCCCTCCTCCATGGTCTCACCTCCTGCCAGACAGCCTCTGCTGTGGTCCTAGTTCAGGCTGAAGGGCCCTTGCTTCTGGGTGTGGAATAACACCATCCCCCGCCCCCTTTGTGTCCCACAGCCATGGGGGGTTGCCGGCATCCTGCTGTTGCTCATTTTTGTGTTGCTTCACCATCTTTGTTTGGATTCTTATTTAGCCTTTTCATCCCACTGTGGCCCATCTTCTGTTTGGGACATACCAGAGTGGTTTCAGTTTCCCGACTGGACCCTGACCATTACAGTCTTCTTGCTTAGACCAGCTGAGGGTTCAGACCTGGGGTCCTGGCTCAATCTCTGTCCTTGCTTCTACTTACCAGGGTCCCTTGCCTTGACCACAGTATTTCTGCAAGGCAGCCATTACTGGCCCATATAAGAGCCAGCCATCACCTGTCTTACGATGACATAAATGTGCCTTATGTAGCATATGCCTATGATTCCCTTTGGGTGATTTTGGAGATCTGGGTCCTTGACTAAACCATCATCACGTGCCTTGTGGTTCTCATGAAGGAGGATCTTGGGACCTGGCAGAAGGAGGTAAGGGCAGTGGTGCAAGACCACACCCCTGTGTGGCCACTATTCCCAGGATGCTCCTTACCTCCTGTGCCTTGACACCTGGAAGAAGGATGTTTGAAACACACTCAGAGGGAAGTGAACTTCAGGAATTCCATATGCCAAGAGCTGGTGCCAATAGGAAATACAAAACCCTTCCTGAGAGACTGGCAGAACTCCACAAGTGATCTGCGTAGGATCATTAAGGGGAGTGAGCCTGTCATGTGGCCATCCCGCTGGAGCAGGGATCATGCACCTTCAGGGACCTGTCGGGAGCCAGGACCACCGGGGCTGGGTGGACCAGGGCTGACCCCAGGGGTAGACCGTGCTCCTCTGCAGAATGGTAGGAGGTGAAGAGACTCTTTCCTACCTCTGGAGGAGGTCAAGGTGTGGGGATTGAGATCGGGGAGTGGGGCTTGAGAGGGGGTGGAGCAGCCACTAGAAGAATGCTTCCCCTGGAGTAGAGAAACGAACACATTTAAAGCTTCAGTTTGATTGTCAGGATGACTCGCACTGATCAGGGAGAGAGCAGGAACAAAAGAGCTAAGAGGGAGCACAGGAAAGAGACCTGGGCACCAGAAGAGAAGGGCATTTTCTCAAAGGTCGCCGAGGAGATAGGACATCAGGAAAGACAGGAACTCAACACGCAGGGCGCTGATGACCATGCTACCTGGTGGGAGTGTCTTCCTTGACTTCGTGCCTCTAGGTGCCAGGTAAGTGGGAACACAGAGGTGGAAAAGTCACAGCTCCTGGGAAGGGAATGATGGGTACTCACACCCTGGTGTGCAGACAGACAATAAAGCAGATGTTCATGATTTTGTGTGGTAAGGGTTCTCACACAGGGAAGGCACGCCTGTTGCTGTGGAAGCTCGAAGAAGAAGCACCTACCCAGGCCAACTTGGGAGCCAGCGGAGGCTTCTGGGAGGCAGGGACTTTGGGGTGAGGTCTGGAAAGATCTGTTGCAGTTTCCCAGGAAAAGAGGAGGCAGTGGGGTGGGGGGAGGGGAAGGTGCGGAAGGCTTGTGAGAATGGTGCTCAAAGGCCTGAGGTGAGGAGGGAGCAAGACCTGTGTTGGGAGCTGGAGTGTGGGGTGGGTGGAGGGTGAGTGGGTGGTGATGGGGAGACTGGAGAGGTGAGTGGTGGTGGAGGGTGTCCTGCAAGGCCTGATGCTGCTGGAGGATTTGGGGTTCTGTGAGCACGAGGGGGGGGAGGGTGATGGAACAGATTGTGGTTGAGGAAGATCATCACCTGGCTGCAAAGGGGAAGCATGAGGGCAGAGGAGTAGGACTGAGGCCGGGGACCAGCTGTTGTACTGGTGGATCTGACGCTGTTTCCTGCCACCCTGGGCTGTGCCGTGAACGCGGACAATCCTGCTGTCACAATCAAGGGGACCGATGGGCCTGTCCCATCACTGGCCAGGAACACGGGAGCTCCACTGGGCTCCCTCTGGCATGGAGAGAGGGGGTGGCATGCTCTGAGGTGTGCCCCCCGCCAGCTCGCACAGGAAGTGCTAAGCACTCTCCAGCCCGGTGGGGACACGGCTGTGACTCCCTGTGTCTCAGCTGGAGGAGTGCTTTGCAGGTGCAGTCAGAGGTCTGATGGTCCGAAGAGCAGCGAGAGCTCGGGTTTTGCGGGATGCATGTGAGGGGGCATCTCAGAACAGCTAAACTCCTTTATTAACTTAATGAGTTTGGCTGCTTTCCTGGAAATGCAAGTGCCATTTGGCACCATCGCTGCTGCTTCAGAAAGGGTGCCATTAAATGAAGAATCGGTAGGAACACACTATGGCGATGAAAGAAGCTGCCTGGGAGATTACACGATCACATGGGCTCAGTAAGGACCCTCAGAAGGAATCGTGCACAGCCTGAGGCCAGGATGCAGTTAGCTGGTGGGGGTGGGTGGGAGGAGGAGACTCGAGCAATTCTCTGGATAATCCAATCCATGCACGTGATAATGAGCACTAGTTGAAGGACTAATATGAAAGTTATAGTAAGGTTGAAGTAGAGACTTTGAAACCCCTCCCAATCTTCTCCACCCCTCACTCCTGGAGGTGCCTCCAGAGCGGGTTCCTAAGGGCAGGTAGGACCCGCGTGTCTGGCTTTGTCTTTCCTTGTCCCAGCTTAGCAGCAAGGCCTGGCCCTTCCCAGACCCACTGAGTAGGAACCTTGAGGCAAATGACTTCCTTCACACACTGCACCAGACTCATCACGCCATGGGCTGAGGCTGGATCACAGGGCAAAACGGGAACAGAAACCTCTCTTCCTGCCCTTTTATTCTTTGAGATGGGAGGGGACTTCAAATTAGGGGGAGACTCAGGGAGTCATTGGGTTTTTGAATTTGCAATATTGTTGTGAAACCCTCTTCCTCTAAACTGAGTTTGGACCTGGTTGGATGTGGATGCCATGGGGACAATAAACATTCCCAGATGAGGTCAGCCCAAGACTTTGCCTGAATTCAAGTGCTGCCGGGTCCCCAGGAGCCACAGCTACAGAGAGCAGGGGGCAGAGCAGCCTCAGCAACCACCTGCTGCTTGCCAGCCCTGCTCTCTGAGCCTGGCAGGAAGCCAGGATGGTGGTGGTAGTGTCTGCAGCTGAGAAGGGGGCGCAGCGGTTATGATGCCATGCAAAGCCCACACCACTGGTCGGTGCCAGGACAGAGCTGGAAGACAGATTGTCTTACACCGAAGTTGGGCCCTTTCCCTTGTCCCTTTGCTGGCTGAGGAGAAAGGTGCGTGTAGGGGGGATAATGCGAAGTCAGGTTTGAGCTCAGACCAGCCTGAGAAGAATGTCTGTGGTTCCCTCCACCCTCTCTTGGCTCCCATCCCAGGCAAGGATGCCACATGGTTGAGCGCTTTTATAAAATTTTTATTTTCCAATTACATGCTCATTGTAACAAATCAAACAACACGTAAATGGGGAAAGTGGGCGGAGAAAGGCGCTTCCTCTCCCAGCCCAGTCCGAGACCTGGTCCTAAGCTCCTGACACTTGGTTGATGGTGCTGGCTCAGGGGTCAGGTTGCCAGGCCCGATTCTGGGCTCCAGCACTTCACCAAGCCCACAGCCTTGGGAAAATGACTTCACTTCTCAGTGCCTCCGTTTCTTCATTTGAAAGAATGGAATAGTAGTACTTATCTCATGAGATTGTTATAAGGATTATATATTTAGATAAGTGCCTGGCAAAGAATATTCAATACATCATTAGCTATTTTTATTAAATATGGCTTGTAAAATCCAAAGTGAGTGTTAATGCTATACATATTGTGCTGCAACTTTCCTTTTTCATTTTACAATATGTTGTAGGCTTCTTTCCAAGTCGGTCCATATGGCACTTCCTAAAATGGTCCATATAGACTTTTATTTGTACGAAGGTACTATCATTAATTCTTTTCGATAAGGTTAGACATTCACACTACGGTCAGGTGCTGCATAACAATGTTCCAGTCCGCAGTGGACCACATAGACAACGGTGGTCCTATAAGATTATAATGGAGCTGAATTTCCTCTAAGGAAATTTCAGGAACATGGTAAAATTTCAGGAACCATAGCTATTGAAATGGATAAAGGAACCTACATACATGCACTTGACAATGGACTTTTTACACTGGGAGCTCCACATAAAGAAATGGATGAAGGCCCTAGTCCTCCAGAGCAGTTTACAGCTGTCAAATTGTCTGATTCCAGAATTGCCCTTGAAAGGGCGAGGGCTACGCCCTCCATCTTGCCTCAGGGTAAGGGCTACGTCCTTTCTCCTCTTCTTACTCCAAACCCCCCCTATAAAGCTTGTCTCTACACGGGGGTTCCCTCTCTCAGCCACTTGGCCTGCGAGTCTGGTGGATGGGGAGCTCAAGCTAGCTTGAAATACAGATTCTTATGCTTTTGCATCGGATTGGCTGGCTCCCTGATGTGGTTTCTTGGGAATCTTGAAATCTGGGCATAACATTTGGGGGCTCGTCCGGGATTCCCAAGACCATCCAGGGACCCCCCAGTTCAAAGAGTCTGCTTGGCTGCGGTAAGTGTCTGTGTGTTGTGTATTCTGTTCTGTGTGATATCTCTAAGGGACTTGTCCTGTATCTGGAGGAATGGCTTCTAGATGGTACTCACCGTCAAAACTCGGACTAGCTAAGGGTTCGAATCTGGCCTATCTTTTAAAAAAGGTAGAAGAGAAGCATTCCTAGGCAGTTTTCTACTGCCTCTGTTCAGGGACTTGTTCTTTATCTGTCCTGTGTGAGCTCACTTCTGGAATCTGTGCCTGAGGGGTCCAGGCGGACACGCCATGAACGACCACAGGCGGGGGAGAGTTAGAAGACGTTCTGCTCCCTACGAGGAATGTGTATTCTCATCAGGAATCTGAGACGAGGTGGGTCGCTCCCCCAGGTTTGTCGTAACGCCATCGTCTAGTTGCTTCCATGGAGTTGGAAGGCTGTATTTTCGGGCCCATTTAGTTTTCTGTGTTTTTATGTTTCTTTCTGTGAACTTACTGGACGGACGTTATGGAATGGACTCAGACTGCTCCTTTGGGTATTGTGATTGATCATTTCAAGAAAATTGCGGGAGGCTTTAGAGCTCCCTCAGGAGTTGGGAAGTTGTTAAACTCTGAATGAATGTCTGGTGAAAGTATGTGAGTGTAAAGGCAGGGGAGGGGTCCCCGCCCACCCGCGCATGCCTCCCAGGCAGGGAAGGTGAGCAGGGATCACTGTGCCTCGGGCCGCAGGAGAAGAAAGATGCGCCTGGATGCGGAGGCTGAGGCTGGTGCACCGAGGCCGCTTGCTGCAGTCGGGGCGCCGGGCGCCCGGGGGCAGGTGTGCAGGAGCACGGCACGCGGTGAGCGCAGCCCTTTCCCCGGAGCCCGGCTGCGCCGCAGGCCCAGGAGGCTTGGAGGCAGCGGCGGGCAGGTGTCGGCCCCCTGGCTTGTGGCGAGTGAGCGGAGCCGGGCGGAGCGTGGGGGGGGGGGGGGGGGAGGGCGAGGCCGGCACGCAGCTCTCAGGAGGTGGGTCCGGGGGGAGGTACCCCATGGAGCCCGTGGGCCGGACACCCGGGGGGCGGCGGCGGTGGCGGCGGCCGCGGCGGCGACTCTGGACGGGAGCTGGGCCCTTCCCATGGAGATCGCCCCAGCTAGATCACAGAAGTTAAATGTAAAAGTTTTAAAATGCATCCGGGATTTCTGTGCACGTGTAAAGGGAAAAGACCAGTTTAAAAACGAGTGCACATAGTTTTGAGCTGAACCTGACCTTTTGCTGTGTACAGAATAAAAACCCGAGACTGTTTTGGCCTTAAAAAGTGGCGGAGATGAACCTAACAAAGAAATGCAGGCTGGTTTCCCAAGGCGATTTAAAATAGCTCTTTTGAAATTTCCCGCCCTGAGGCAAGTACCACCAGGAAGTTGATAGTCAAATTTACATGTGAATAGCTATGGGGTTTGCTACTTGATTTTCCCAGCAGACCATGATAACAGTTTTTCCAAGGGAAAAAAAGATGGTCCTAAAGAATGTGGTCAATTTACATCTGAAAAGACCAGGTAGGCCAGAATCTATTTGCAGGGCTCAAATGTGGTTTTCCAGAGCCCATTGGAAGTAAAAAAAGTAGTTTACTCTAATTTGCCTCATGAAAAATCTAAAGAACAGAATTAAATCTATTGGTTGACTGAATATTTAACTTGCCAGCTAAAAGTTTAAGGTTTTTTTTTCTCTCACCGTTGGGAAGTCTGAAGCTACACCCTTTTTTGATGGAGGGCAGGGTAGACACGCCCTTCCCCTAGCATGCAGGTGGTCCGGTTCCCACCAGCAGCCATCTTTAGAAATGTTAATTTGCATTTCAATGGCTACACCTTTTGCTAGCCAACCTTCCCAGAAAAGGTCAAGCGGCCAAACGGTGGCTCCTTTGAAATCAGCTTTCTGCCAGTATAACTTGTTTTTGTACTCATTGGTACAATATAATGTTGGCCATCTATCTTTTAGGGATTTTGGTTTGCTCTTCCCTTGTTTATTGTGAGAATAAAGAAATCACCTTTTCTGTCAGAGAACAGTTTAGACAGCCACAATGTTGAGCTGCGTGACTTGGTAGCCGCCATGTTGGCCACATGGGTTGCCGCTCCCCTGGGGGCCGCCATCTTGAAACAGCAAAGGCCCCGCCCTCTGATTTAGTCAGGGGTGGAGCTTTAAGGCGGAGTTTTATGGGGCTGCAAGCGTGCTTGCTTCGCGGATTTATTTGTAAGCTAATCTCTTAAATCTAGAAAACCCTGCTTTCCTTAAACTAAAGACAATTAAAGGTTATGGCAAAGTCTTTAAAAGGAACTGATAGCAGTAATCCAATTTCTAAAGTACGATTATTTCAGGTAGAAACTGGTTTCTGTAAATTGATCTGTCCTTATTGCTTAAATATGTATAACTAGTGAAATTTCTGTGTCTCTTAAAAATTTTAAATATATTACTAATCTGAGAAATGTTCATTATTTACATGACACCTAAAAATTAAGGCTAAAAGTTCTAACTAACTGGAAAGCATGGCTTTGGTGTGATGAAAAGAAAAAGAAATGTTAGGCCAGTAAGCAGGAACTGGTCACTGGTGGTGGATTGTGAGAAGGGCTGGACATTGCCTAACTTCTCCTTCCTTGGTACCCCTAAAACATCAGAGGGTACTTCTGGCCTTGATTTTCTTGGTTTTGGATTTGTTTGTTTGTTTGAGATAAAAACCGTTTCTATCTGAATGAGACATAGATCAAAAATCCTAGATCCCAAGACTGTAAAAATACTTGTTCACTGAAAAGGTGTAAATGTAAATGTTTATTTGATGTTTGTAAGCATCTCTGTTTGTTTGCTGGGAACTTTGATTTGTTATGTGATATTCTTATTCTATGTTGGGTTGGAATTTTGGAATTCTAGGGTAAACTTAAAAGGTATTTGTGGCTTTTCTAGTCTGATTGGGACATTTGAGGATGGAGCTCACAGTTCCTTAAGGCAAAGATTTAATGGGCCCTTCCCCCTGCCTGTGCTGAATTAGATAATACAGGCCAGTACTAATTAAGGAAGACAATGGGCCTTGGAATCTGTAAAGATAGGGAATGAAGCTGGTCTAATGTACTGAAAGGGTTGGGTACCTGTTACTGCTAGCAAAGGAGGGGCTGATAGCCCCTCCTAGCGCACTCCCTTGAAAGAGGCCTGGTTGCTGCTCTGCCACAAAGGGAACTGGTAGAAACAAACCATGGAACCTGGTGGGGGCCATGGAGTGAGACCCTCGAGAGGTCTGAGAGTCACTGGAGCAGCCGGCCACCATGGGGCCCTGGGGAGAACCAGAGCTCCTGGTGAGGCGCCCAGAGGCAGTAGCCTCGGCTCCCCCACTGCCTGTGGGCCTGGAGGTGAAGTTGGGGACGCTGGTGCTCCTGCTGGTGCTCATGCTCATCTGCAGTCTGGTGCCCATCTGTGTGCTACGCCGACCGGGAGCCAACCCCGAAGCCTCAGCCTTCCACCAGAAAGTCCTGAGCCTGGAAAGCTGCTTTGCTGGGGGTGTGTTTCTGGCCACCTGTCTCCTGGACCTGCTGCCTGACTACCTGTCTGCCATAGACGAGGCCCTGGCAGCCCTGCACGTGCGACCTGGGTCCATCTCACCTACGTCTGGTCAGTGGACCCATCCATGATCCGGAAAGACTTCGTCACCAAATGGAGTGTCGATTGAGATCAACGCAACCTGCTACCTGCCTGATGCTGGTAACATTGCTCGCGACTCAAATGGTGCCTGCATCTTCATGAACATGGCTCCAAAGAGACAAGGACAATTTATAGAAAGGCAAAAAAAATAGACTTTAGTAGGATTTGGCTGCCTGAAGCGGCCATGATGCCAATATCATGTTTCATTGTATTGATATGTTATATTGACCTTTAATTCTCTTGCAGGTTTGAATGTGTGCTGGCTGTCCTGGAAGGGAACTATGTGGGGTGACCCCCAAAAGTAAAGGATAGCTAGCTGCCAAGAGGACAGGTGCCCAAATGGGCAGGAACGGTGCCCATCAGGTTTTGGTCTCTGTTGAGAGACAGCTAACAGTTGGCAGCCTGTAATACTGTCTTGCAGGCCTTTGTGACCATGCCCATGTCAGGGGTAGTAAGCTGGAAAAGGCCTGTTTAGAATAGAAGGTCTGAGGCATGGTTATGCATAGAAAGAAAATTTAATGCCAACAATTACTGTTTTATCACAAGGAATTGGCAAGAAAAGTCAGACAATATATTTTTCTTCTTGTGTAATTCCTCCGAAATTTGGCAACACTAAATAAGTCATGGCAATACATTTCTTTGCATAGATTCAATAAGACTGGTTCCTAATAGTGGTTTTATTAACAGAAAACTTTGACTGGAGTATCATGTTTTAAAGAGCCCTGTCTGAGCTCTAAAGACTTGAAGCCAGTAAGAATGCCACAAAGAAAGCCTGGTATCCTGCTTGGGAGCCCTGAAGATGGCTGGCGCTGGAGCGTCAGGCCCATGCCCTACTATCATTGGCGGTTGGTAAGAGTAGAAGGGGAGCAGTAGGGATGCCTCTGCGTTCCTTCGGAACCCCCACACACTCTGGGCCGCAATGAGTAGGAGGGCTACTGAGATGGGCTTAAAGCCTAGAGCGTGGGCTCAGGTGGAGTTGCTACAGGTGAGGGATTCACCTAACTCAGCAGATACTACAGGCGGGCCTGATGGCAGCTGGGTGGCGTGGCTTCCTGGCCCTACGGGGCACATTAAGATTCAATCATGAGATTCCAGCAAAGGTAGTCAATTACCATTCTTGTTGTGTTTATGCAAACATCAGGACAGTAGATAAATTAATCTTGATTTGGCTTTTTAATAGCCATGGAGGAATTTTAAGAAGAAAAATCCTATTTCAATAGAAGTTATTAAAGCTAAAATGGTTTATTTCCCTTCCACCGGACCATTTGTTAAACAGTTCAGTTGATAGTTCTGTGTGCCCAGTTCGGGCCTCTAGCAACGGTGGAATAGAAATGCAGCCCGTCTCATGATTGAGCCGGAAGTTCCAAGACAAAGCGGGGAATGAAAGGGCGAGGGCTACGCCCTCCATCTTGCCTCAGGGTAAGGGCTACGTCCTTTCTCCTCTTCTTACTCCAAACCCCCCCTATAAAGCCCGTCTCTACGCGGGGGTTCCCTCTCTCAGCCACTTGGCCTGCCATTGTGTCGGCGAGTCTGGTGGATGGGGAGCTCAAGCTAGCTTGAAATACAGATTCTTATGCTTTTGCATCGGATTGGCTGGCTCCCTGATGTGGTTTCTTGGGAATCTTGAAATCTGGGCATAACAGCCCTAAAATCTGGCTATGGAAAATACCTTGGTATAAATTCAGATGGACTTGTTGTTGGGCGTTCAGATGCGATTGGACCAAGAGTACAATGGGAACCAGTCTTTCAAGATGGAAAAATGGCTTTATTGGCCTCAAATAGCTGCTTTATCAGATGCAATGAATCAGGTGACATAGAAGCAAAAAGTAAAACATCAGGAGAAGAAGAAATGATAAAGATTAGATCCTGTGCTGAAAGAGAAACTAAGAAAAAAGATGACATCCCAAAGGAAGACAAAGGAAATGTTAAACAGTGTGAAATCAATTATGTAAAGAAATTTCAGAGCTTCCAAGACCAGAAACTTAAAATAAGTAAAGAAGACAGTAAAATTCTTGAAAAGGCCTGGAAAGATGGATTTTTGCATGAAACACTTCTGGACAGGAGAGCCAAATTGAAAGCTGATAGATACTGCAAATGACCAGGGTTTTTTATCTCTGTCTTTTGTTTGTTTTTCTGAATAAAATAATCTGAGGGTGGTGCCCATAGAAGGTGCGCTGCGGGTGGGAGAGTGGAGGGTACACCTATGGCCAGTGCTGCATCTTGTACAGCTGCTCCTGCTGCTGCTGCTGCTGCTGCTGCTGCTGCTGCTGCTGCTGGCACTGGAACCTGGGAGGAAGGGACTTCTGGTACTTGCTGAACTCCTGCGCAGGGGACCCAGCCTCCCCGGGCCCCTCCTCACTGCTGCCGCTCTGAGCCACAGCCGCAGGAGCTGTGGGGGCCTCTTCTGAGAACGTGCTGGGGACTTCCTGGGCAGAGAACTCGGGGGAGCCTTTGCGGACGGTGGGGCTGTTCTCCAGCGGCGGCGCCTTCTCAGGGCCTGGAGACCCGGGCGCGTCCCTCTCCAGCGGCCGCTGCGCCTCGCTGGCCTTCTGGGCCTGCTTGCACTCCTGGTCCAGCTGTTTGAGTTTGTCGGCGCAGGCAGCCAGCCGCTCCTCCTGGGTCGGGCGCTCCTCCTCCTCCACGGCCTCGGACATCTCCGACTGGATGAACTTCTGCCGTGGGGGCGGCTTGTCCTCTTTGTCCTCAACAGACTGCAGCCGGAACACGCTGCCCCCGGAGGCCTTCTGGTAGTCAGGGCCTGAGGCCCAGCTGTGAAGCTTCCTGAGAGGTGGCTGAGGTTCTGGCACCTTCCGAACGACACGAGCCACGCCCACTGTCTCGCCCCCGTCCTTTCCTTCCTCTTGGGCACGCTTGGCATCAGCACTGTCTGCAGAGCTCATCGACAGCCCCCGCTGCCTCCTCGGGTCCCAGCTGTTCCACTGTGGCCTGCCATCCTTCACCACGTCCTCCTCCTCTTCATCATCACTGAACTTCAACTTCTCAGAATAGTCCACTTCCTCATGGACAGTTTGTTACTGTCCACCAGATTCCAACAATAGCTGATGGGAGCAATATCTGTGGGGCCCGGCAATAGATTCCTCCATCACAGCACCTCGATTTGAACGCACAGATTCCCTGCTAGTCATTCAGCTACTGACCCGGTCAGCACAGAGGGCCTCCCCAGGCTACACACTCAGAGGGCGCTGCAGCCCTCCCGGCCCGCTGATGGGCATTAGAGCATCGCTGCGCGTTCTTTGTTGAGGACCTAAGATCCCGTACAGGACGCAGGCCCACAGGAGCTACCTTAACACACATTAATGCCACAGGCACTTCAGGAAAAGCTCCTGCGGTAGGGTAGCGTGGAGCCCGCCAGGCCCTGCTGTCCCTGCACTGTGGAAGTACTTTCAGGTTGTAATGATGGAAAGCAGAGATGGTTTATTCCTTCCATCAGCTCAACGCCAGCGAGAGCCCTTTGTGCCAGACGGAACCAAAGACAAATTTCTGAAGTCAAAATATTGAACCCTCAGTTCTACACCCTCTTCATGTTAATCACCCTCTTTAAATTTTTTTAAAAATTGATTTTAGAGAGAGAGGGAGAGAGAAACATGGATTTGTTGTTCCACTTATTTGTATATTCACTGGTGGACTCCTGTATGCGCCCTGACCAGGGATCTAACCTGCAACCTTGGCAAATTGGGATGATGTGCTGAACAACTGAGCTACCTGGCCAGGGCTAACACCCCCTTTTTCTTAGCGGAGAGCACACAGTTTCTTAATCTGACCACTGCTCCATGTGCAATAGCCACAACCACATCGCCACGTTCCTTTGTCTTTTCGTCTTGATTTTTATTCCTGCTGATCCTCAGGCCGCCTTTTATTCCCTCCTGACAGTCACTGTTACGGTGATCTACACCTTCCCTGGTCAGCGGCTCCTGGATGTTTCCTGTCATCCAGCCCACATTCCTGTTCATGGAGCAACACTGGCAGCTTCGATGTTCCAGTTCTGACCCTGTTGGCAGGCAGCAGGGAGAGGGCTTGTGGGACAGTGTTTGTAAAGACGACAGCAGTGCTAAGGAGTGCCCTGGCCTTCACACTCCCTCACCACCACTTACTGACTCACCCAGAGCAGCTTCCAGTCCTGCAAGCTCCATCCATGGTAAGTACTTGACATAGATGTAGCATTTTAATCTTTTATACCATGTTTTTCCTGTAATTTTCTATATTTAGATGTTTACTTACACAAATACCATTGTGTTACAACTTCCGACAGGTTTTAGTACAGTAACATGCGGTACAGGTTTATAGTCTGGAAGCAATAGGCTCGAGCACACAGCCTAGGTGTGTAGTAGGCTAGACCATCCAGGTTTGTGTAAGCGCACTCTCTGATGTTCACACAATGACCAGATCACATTTCTCATAGCATTTCCTTAATACTGTGATTAAGCAATGCATCACTGTATTTCCACTTACAGAAAACACCCCATTACAAGCAATGTTGCATAACTTGGTCACGCTAGGAATTATGTAAGATAAGAGTTCTAGAGGTGGGATCACAGGATTTTAGGGTGTATGTATATTTTAAATTTGATTATATATTTATATATTTTTGCCAAAATAGAGTGCCAATTATATTGTCACTGACGGAGTAATAAGAAAACCTGCTTACTCAACTTTAGTAACACCAGACTTTCTGATAACTGCTGGATTTAAGGACCATCCAATTTTGTACACGATAAAGATGTTGATGTTTGTACTGTTAACTTAAAAATAAGAGGCCTTTCCAAGTGAGAGGCAATAAGCATTTATTTGAGATTAAAGAAAAACTATTCAGGCAGAAGCCCAACTAGTGTTCTGATTAGCAGACAAAGGCAAGGGGTGGTTATGAGACAGGGAAGGGGGATTCTAGTTGCATCAATAGAAGGAAAGCATTTCTATAGGTGCAGGTAACGTAACATAGTGATGCTAATTCTAAACAATGTTTTTGATGTTCAGCCTGGTGGTCATCAGCCTGGGTAGTCCTAATATCTGCTTTCTTGTTATCCTTACAAACTGTCCTTTGGGACCCAATGCTGCTTCAGGCCCAGCCCAAAGGTTATTTTGCCTTGTTTGAACATTCCAAAGGTTTGAGGCATAAGGTGTCGAAGGCAGTTTTTTTTCTGGGTTGGCAGCTCTGACTCCATTTTAAAGTGGCTCCTTTTATGTTATTTTTATAGTTCAAACGTAAGTGAAGTCCCTACTGTACACCATCGGCATGCACAAACAGTATGAACGACATCAACAACTCCTAGAAAAAGATGGCAAAAGACATAAAGCTCCTTCAGCATAATGTCGAACTAAAGATGAGTGTGTGTAGGGAGCATGGTTTAATCATTCTCTAATCCTCATGACATCTACGCATTATTGCCCCCATTTCAGAGATGAGAAAACTGAGTCTTGGAGAGATGAAGTAGCTTGCCTAGGATCAGACAGCTGGTGAGTGGCAGAACTTAGAAACTGAACTCACACCTGCATGGCGTCAGGATGTGTTCTGTCTGTTCAAGCAGGTTGTCTCCATGGAGGGTCCACAGAAGCAAATCCTTTGGGTTTGAAGAAACTGGTGTGGCCTCAGAGAAGCAGAAACTGTATTAGTTTGGGATGCAGCGCTCCACGTGGTTCAATTCTGCCACGTCTCTTGTGTGCTTTTAGACAATGTTCCCACCTCTGAAGCAGAGGGGCTGAGCTGTAATAGGGAAACATGGGGGCCGACAGGAGGTACTCTTGTCCCTCTCTGCCCCTCAGGATGGAGGGGCTGGGAGTCAGGAGGCGAGACAGTTCTTCAGTTAGACTGTATTAGCATCCCTGTGTATTTCTATCACATAGCTCACGGGCCTTCTTGCTTTCATTTTCTGTGCATGCCTATCAGTGCAGTAAATCCTGAGAGCTTCTGCTTTTATTTAAAAAAACAAAACAAAACAAAATAGAACCAGAGCCTCTTGTGTTTAAAAGCTGTGTCCATAAATAATGCTCCCCGAATGAGAAATGTGTGCGGATCCATGAAGACTGGGCTTTGGATTATTTATCAAGAAGGGATGCTACTTGGAACCTTAGGCACACTCAGCCCCACAACAAAACCGGGCGGCTTCCCTGAGGGATGATGGCATGGATTAAAGAACCGCACATGGGGCCTCTCACTAGCTGGTTCCCCCCATCTTTCCAGCTTTCATAGCCCCAAGCTGCAGCCATAGCCACATCCTCACAGATTCACAGGAGCCTCATGCTTTGCATATCCTGTTTCCTCCCCTCAGATGTCCTTTTCCTTTCATACATTGCAAAATCCCCATGAGTCTGCTCAGAGCCAGCCCAATAGTCCCTTTCTTTCAGAATATTTCTGCCTTCCCCTGTCAGGGTTAGTAGCTGCCTCCTTTGTATGTCTGGCTAGGTACTGAGCGCTTCAAGGGCACAGTTAGTTACATCTGAATATCTAGTCATCCATCAATGCCAAGTACAGGGTCAGAGTTTGGGGTTGTTTAGGGAGGGAATGGTTTGGTGTCAGTGGGGGAGAGAGTGCGGGACGGGGGGACATTGCCAGGATCAAATGTTTTACCAACTTTGCAGGAAGTACAAACTTGGAAGTGATAGCGAACACTTTGCATGATTATTCAGTATTTGATTATATCTTGAGAGGTTGACAGAATTTCCTGAAATTAACAAGATGGCACTGAACACAGTGTTGAAGTGTTACTAATATAAAGGACTATGATCAATGGCTCTCAATGGCTGGGGTGAAGAAAGATTCATGGGTGACTAAGGTGTCAAAAAGCCCTCTACATACTTGTGCCATGGTTTTTCATACCCCTGGTCGAGGGCTAACTTAGGAGGAAAGGGGCATAAATATGCAGAAGTTTGTTCCCTGTATGCTCTGTGCCTGTAATGACACCTGGAACTTAGTAGGTGATCAATAACTATTTGTTAAATTATGAATGACTACTCTAGTGACTGCATTTACCTTCTGCTTGGAATATCCTTTGCCTTCAAATTCTAATTCTTCATGACTATACTCAGGAGTCACCAACTCTAGGGCACTTTCCCTAGTGGGTGCCTATCCTCTGGGCCATCATCAGACTCTGGTTTTAAACATGGGACTTCTTATATCATGTTGATGTTATTTGTTTAGGGTATGCATCCCTCATTAGACTGGGCACTTGGCAAAAGCAGGAACTGGGTTTGAATAATCTCTGATTACTCAGTGCAATCCACATAATCAGAGCTCAGTAAATGTTTGTGGACCGAATCACTGAGAAATGCATGATGCGTATTTAATTTCCAGCAGAGCTCAGTGGTCTGAGAACTAGAAATGAATAAAAGGACAAGGGCCTTCATAATGGGGGCAAGACTGTAAGGCTTAGGTTCCAAAGATCCTACGGTATCAAAAAGAATAGCACTTGGCCCAGAATTTGTAAGGTGGTGAGTGAACCAGGAGCTGGACTGTTGGCCTGTGGAAATAGGTAGGTTTGATTTCCAAGCTCAGATCCTCAAATCATCCTTTAAGAGCTTAAATGTCAATTCAGGTCTCTGACTTGAAATCTAGCATGTTGTGCACTCTGTCGCTGCTGTGTCTGGGACGTTCGAGGTGGAGGATTGCAGAGTTGTGACAGGGCCCTAGGCCGGGGGGACAGTAGAGTAGAGGAGGTCACTGGAGTTGAGGTGGGTGCAGAACTGTAAGATCAGGGTGCCAGACGACCACCATCTTGGATGTTCAAGGATGATTTCAGGGGATAGGATGCAGAACACATTTTAAAGAATCCTACAGACTGAAATGACAGAAACAAACTCCAAACAAGCTTAAGCAAAAAGGATAATTTATTGGCCCCCAGCATCCTAGGAAGGCAGATTCATCAAGCTGTGGAGAAGGCAGGGAAGTGCCTGGGTACCAAGAACAATTAGAAGCAAAGACTTTGATGCCAATTGCTCCGTGTGTGTGTGTGTGTGTCTCTCTCTACATTGCCTCTTGGGCATGTCTATTTCATTTTCTGTTTCATGATGTATATCTTTCTTCATGTGGCAGAACACAAGACAGTTCTGAATCTTACTTCTCACAGCTTTAAACACCAAAGACACCAAAGAGACGGACTCTCTAGGACACAAATGAAAACATCCCCAGGGCCAAGATTCTTCGGTTCAGAAGGAGTGAGGTGCTCATTCCCTGACCAAGGACCTCTGGCTTTTGGGAGGGATGAGAGAAGAGCTTGCAGAGGGGAGTAGGCGGGGTGGAGGCAGTCACTTGGGAGACATCTATTCTTCATGGCATGAGAGGCGATGTATAAGTTAGGATGACATTGGCTGCAGAGAGGGTATACTTGGAATCAAATTGGCTTAGAGAAAAGGAGATGTGTTGGCTCATGTAATGTGAAGTCCAGTGGGGTTCAGGCTGGCTCACTCTATGGCTCCAGGGTCCATTTTTATGCAATCCCATCATTTGTGGTCTCCTCTTGCTTTGTCTTGCACAGACAGGTCCTTTTATGCAGGCCAAACGCAGCTAACAGTTTCTGGCTTCCCATCCACACACTATTAAATCCAGAGGAAAAGGAAACTTCTGGAAGTTTTTTCATAAGAACAAGGAAACTTTACTCTCAGAGTCCTCTAGTAAACCCCATTCTGTGTTTCTCGGGCTCCATTCTGGTCACATATCCTTTCCTGAGCAAGTTGATGGCCAGGGGATTCTAGTGCTGACAGGCTTCACTCTTCCCATCTCTGATCCTGTGTCCACAGAGTGAGTGGAGGAGCAGGGCTTGAGGAGGCAGGGGGTGCTGTAGGGCCCAAAGTTAATGCCCTGAAATGCTCACTGTACTGCCTCATGGAGGCAGCGTGTGTAAGGGTAGGGGGAGGTGGAAAGCCGGGCTATGGAGACCCTCACGGTGAGGAGTGTGAAGTGTCTCCATCACAAATGTGTGAGGGCTTATTACTACTGGCCAATGATTGGGCTAAGTGTTTTATTTATCTTAATTCTCAAATGTACTTGGGTATAAAAGTTATTAGTTTGCCCATTGACGAGCTGAGGAAACGGAAGATCAGAGAGGTAAATCCATTTGCTAAAAACCATACCACACCATTAACCAATGCCAACGCCACAGGCAAAGCTGGTCCTGGCTGACCTCAGAGCCCACGTTTACCCACTGTGCATCCAGTACGCATTATCTATCAAATTGTGGCTCCTCCTCTCCAGGCGGAGTCTGACCCTTACACCCCGATGCCTTTCAGGTGTGCATAGGAAGAGCGAGGTCACAGACTTCCAAGGACTGGAGACTTGCCCAGATGCACTCTCTCTGAGGAGGGGCCTGGGGGAGCTCCAGACCCCCCCATTATGGGAGGAGAGTGCCCTCCAGCTTAGCTAAACCACATCAGGTCCTTACACACTGTGTTTTTCTGCTTTTCACACCAGGCTATAAACCTCTGATTCTGTGCCAGCCAGGCCCATAGAAGTTGAGCAAGAATGGTGCCCTCCATCTGAATCAAACATTTCCCACAGTCATCAATAACAATCTCCATCCTCGCAGCATCTGCTAACGATTTATTATTACACGGATAGTGTAGCATTTTCAAATACACAACATTTTTCATCCCATGTTGAGTTAATTACAAACGGCTCCCAAGCAAGAAGCATTTCTTCCAGCAACCCATTGCAAACAATGGTGCATTGTTCTCCCCCTCCCCTGAAGCAGACTTTGCCGCCTTTCTCCAGCTTCCACAACCTTCCCTCATTTATCACCACTGCTCCTGAAGAGCCACGCACACAACAGAAAGGCCTCTGCAACTTTTGACTCCAGAACTTCTTCCTGTTAAGAGCAGGTTCCAAAAAATATGTGGGTCCTTCCTGAATATTGAGTTCCCATTTCTCAATGAATGGACAAAGACTTTTTCCTCAGGGCTCTCCCCCCTCTACAATGTCCATAAGATGTATAAGAAATTGTGGTGTCTTAGACACGACTGAGGGACCACGAAGTTCATTTAGTCAGTGAGGTGACAGAATGCTGCAAGGTGGGAATAAGGCAACACCGAGCACAGCTCTCCAAATTAGTGCATTTTGGCCCTGGCTGGCATTGCTCAACGGTTAGAACACCGGCCTGCAAACCAAAGGGTCGCGGATTTGATTCCAGTCAAGGGCCCATACCTGGGTTGCAGGTTCTTTGCCCCAGTTGGGGCATGTGTGGGAGATAACCAATTGATGTGTCTCTCTCACATTGATGTTTCTCTTTCTCTCCTCTCTCCCCCATCCCCTCAGTTCCACTCTCTCTAAAATCAATGGAAAAAATATCCTCCAGTGAGGATTAACAAACAAACAAAAAAACAAATTAGTGCATTTTGTATAGCATTAAGGTAATAAAAGAATAGCTAATGTTTATGTAGTTTTACCATGTGCCAGGCACTTTTCTAAGTCATATATTATACAGCATTCTCACAACCATTCAGAAGTATCTACTATTAGTATTCCTATTTCACAGATGAGAAAACTGAGGCACAGAATTCTAAATAACTTGTGATTTGCCCAACATCCTATAGCTAGTAAAGGGTGGAGTTAGAATTCAAGTTCAGGTGATCCTGCTCTAGTCTGAGTTCTTATCCACTCTGCTATCCAGCCTTTATGCTCTGTGCAACCTACTTACTTTCCCTATGATGAAAATGATGGGTTCGAAGACTGTACAGCAGAGAGGTTGGTGAAGCAGTGTGAACAAAGACCAGGAGTTTTATAGAAAGGGCGAAGGGTCACACTCTTTTTAGGATTCTCTTTCCCCACCAAACAATGGGAACCTCCTCTCCCCGCACCTATCAGAATCACCCTTCTCAGCTCTGTGTCTGTAAGGGATTCAGTGGAATTGGAGGATCTGGGTTTGAGGCCTGGTGTCCTCTCTTTTTGGCTCCATAGTGTGAGAGGAACACGAGACCTGGTTCTGGGTCTGGTCTTCCTCTCACCAGCTCTGTGCCCGCAGGCATGGGTTTTCCTCTCTTGGCCGTAATTGTTGCATCTAAAGGACAAAGGAGTTGAACTGGGTGATGACCAATGACACGTTTGCTCTAGTAGGAGACAAAATTCCCTCATCTGGTGAACCAACTTGAAATCATTTTGGTGGTGGCCACATGGAGCACCTTTTGGAGAGCAATTCTGAATGCAAATTTAGACTTAGAGGAAAAGGGTGCCTTGATCTACTCATGAGTCTAACACAGACCCTGAAGGGAGAGTGATGAGTGCTGTATCAGCTACTTGACACTTTAGTCTCACTAACCAAAAGTTTCAGATGAGGAAGCCAAGGCCCGAAGAGGTTAAATAACTCCTCTGAGGCCTCACAGTGAGGGAATAGTGGAACTGGGATTAGGAGCCAGTTCTTCTGCATATCTACTATGTAACAGTCATTGTATAATAGCTAAGACTGCAATATAATAGCACTGTATAATAGCTAATCATAGCTGGAATAATAGCCAACAATGACCGACAATTATTGAAAACTCACTATATGGGGTTGGATTAAATTATTGTTCATCACACATTCCTTTCTCCTCAATCTCCAATCTAGAGAGAAATGAATGAGAAATATATATTTATTGTATGACCCTGGAATTTTGTGATTGTTACACAGCAATAGCTAACTGATGCAGAAATTGGTACCTGAAATAGAATGCTTCAATAACAAAAACCTGAAATATGTGGCATTGGCTTTGAGACTGGGTGGCGTGTGGTGAGGAAAGTGTATAGGAGGCTGGTAAAATGGCACTCGTGTTATGTAATGAGGCAACATTAGGTAAAGCTGTCACTTGCAATAACCTGCAACGTAGAAAAATGCGCCTAAAGCATTTGTCAAGTTGGGTAAAGAGATTTGAGACAGGATGTTGAAAGTATGAACTGGCTGCTGCTAATTACATTCAAAAGAGATACATTCAAGAAGGAACTGGCCATTTTGCAAGCAGAATTTCAAGGGCCTGTGGAGAGCCCAGGAATTGCCAGGTTGGAAAATAAAATGATTTCTCACCAGTTCAAAGGAATGGCCATTACCACACAGGCTTGGGAAGAAGACCAAATTCAGGGCTTTATATGTATGACTGTGTGGGTTGTTCCACCACAGTAGCTGACTTATATGTACTCCACCAATTACAGTGCATGCATTATCTCACTTAATCCTTACAATTATCCCTTAAACCAATAATCCCATATTATTCAGGTGTGCTGAGTCCAATCAACAGATTGGGAGAGGATTGCTATTGAAAAGATAGATTGTTACAGTTCTGAAGAAGGAGGATTGGCCATGCCATCCCACACAGGACCACCTGGGAAGTGCCAGGGGCTGCCAGGAGGCAGAGGGAGTGAGAGGAAAATGTGACAGGAGTCTTTACTGCTGTTTCCCTGGGAAGGAACAGGCAAGACAGAATAAGCACGTTTAGGATTGGCTACTTTGACTAACTTCGGTGGGCTGTGGGCTGTGGGCTCTGGGCTGTGGGCTGTGTCTGTGGGCTCTGGCTGTGGGGGCTGTCCTTAATTTCTGGTACCTGGTCCTGGGGTAATTAGGGCAGGAGAATATTAGCCCTGAGTATGAGAGCCCAATAGAGGAGGTAGTGGAGTGTATGGGCTCTGGATTGGTTAATCCTATATAATAAAAAGCTAATATTCAAATGGTCTTCATGCCCTCACATTGTCACACTATCACGCCATAACTGCTCAGACACTCAACACTGGGGAGAGAGGAATGGGGACCAGCTAGGCACAAATGAGCTTGGGTGAGAGGAATGGGGACCAGCCATGCTGTGGCTCGGGAGAGGGACAAGCTGCCCACCCATGGTCCCCTGCTGCTGCGGCCGGCTGGGGTGAAGCTGGCCTGGGTCCTGGGTGCCTGCGGCCAGCCAGAGGAAGAGAATCCTGGGTCCCAGGTGCGGGGTGAGGCAGAGGCGGTTAGGGGCAATCAGGCCAGCAGGGGAGCAGTTAGGGGCAGTCAGGCTGGCAGGTAGAGGTGGTTAGGGGCGATCAGGCAGGCAGAGGGGTTAGGGGCGGTCAGGCAGGTAGGCAGAGGGGTTAGGGGCAATCAGGCAGGTAGGCAGAGGGGTTAGGGGCGATCAGGCAGGCAGGCCGACAAGCGGTTAGGAGCCAGCGGTCCCAGATTGTGAGAGGCAGTCGGACATACCCCAAGGAGTCCTGGATTGGAGAGCATACAGGCCGGGCTGAGGGACCCTTCCCTCCCTGCCCCCTGTGCTTGAATTTCATGCACTGGGCCTCTAGTTTGCATATAAAAGAAAGACTTTGAGGACAAGTCCTTCACTATCTCTAAGAATTTGCTGATCTTGGGCAGGGCAGTCTATTCACTGTCAGCAAGGCCCAGATGTCAAAGCATCAGGATAAAAGGATGTGCTTAATACAGTAGATGCTATTATTTCCTTTTTACAGATGATGAAACTGAAGCTTAGAGAGATCTTGAAACATGCCCAAGATCACACGGCTATCAGAGGTAGAGCCAGGATTGAAATTCATTGGTGGATAAGACCCCAAACCCATGTTTTTAATCAGAAAACTGTTCTATCTCTCACCCCATAAATGTCTGTGTTCTCTTTACTGTCAATATATAAAGAAGAGTATGAGTATGATAGGCAGAATATTAGCCCCTCAAAGATAATAGGCTATCAAAGATGTCAATGTTCCAACTCCCCAATCCTGTGAATATGTTAGGTTACCTGGCAAAGGAGAACTAAGGCTGCAGTGGACTTAAGATTGAAAATCAGCTGACTAAAGTGGGAGATGATCCTGGGTTATCTGGGTGGGCCCAGTGTATTTATAAGGGGTCTTATAAATCGAAGATTAAGGAAAAAAGTCAGAATCAGAGAGAGAAATGGGAAGATGCTACGCTGCAGCTTTGAAGAGGAGGGAAGGGGCCACGAGCCAAGGAATACATGCAGTATCTAGAAGCTGGGAGAAACCAGGGAACGAATTCTCCTCCAGAGCCTCCTGAAGGAATGCAGCTCTGCTGGACCCACGAGTTTAGCCCACTAGACTCATTTTGGACTTCTGACCCCCAGGACTCTAAGAGAATAAATGTGTGTTGTTTTAAGTCACAAAGTTTGTGGTACTTTGTTACAGCAGCAATAGGAAACCAATAGAGTGAGTATCTCCGAATGTGTGATTTCTGTGTAGGTGCAAAACTGGTTTCTTAAGTGCATATGTCTTTTCAAAAGTCTAAATGTCTCTGAGTGAGAGAGGCCCCTTCGGTGACCAAACAGGGGTGCAGAATCCAGACGATACCAGGGAGGACTGCACATGTTCATCTATCCCTTTACTAGTTGACCACAACCCAACACAGCACTGTGATTTAACTCAACAGGAGTGACATGTCAGAGGGTCTGAAGGTAAGTATCTATGTGACTGGGTGCAGGTTCCCCGTGTTCAGGCACTTACATGTGCATGTGAATATTCACCTGTGCCTGTGTGGATGGACATGTGCAGCATTTTTATATGTGCGTGTGTGTAAACAGATATCCTTATGTTTGTGCATGTGTATGCACATATGCAGGCATGCTATACATGCATGTGCATGCATAAGGCACATACTAGTACACCTCTGTATACAGGATGCATGCGTATGTGGGTGTGCATGTGTGTGCACACAGTATTCACTTGGGGGTCTCAAGCACTTTCCTGAGCCAGGCCCTGGGCAGAGAGGTAGCACCATTAATTTGCTTTTCTCTCCCTGGGGCTGGAGTAAAATGAAGCTTGTTTTTCATTTCTACACAAGGAGAAGAAGCGCATCGATTTTTCCTCTCTTCTGATTGTTCACATTAGAGGCTTGTTTCTAAGTAATTGGCACCCAGATCATTTGTTTTACTGAGCAAACATACGGGTCGCTTTCCCCTTTGAGAACATAGTCCTGGGTGGACCTGAAACAAGTCCATTTTGTAGATCTGTGCTGCCCTGGATAGAGAACATCCCGCAAAAGCAACTGTGGCTGCTCCTGGTGACCCCCTTTCAATTATGTATTTTTTCACACAATAATTTGTCCAAAGATTGCACTGAGTGTCTGTGATGTGCAGACAGAGGCCAGGGGGCGGGCTGGGCTGTGATAGCGGGCACCAGCAAGTCCTCGCTGCAGAACCGTGGCTCTGGGACTGACATGCCAGCCTGGAGGAAGCCGTCCTCCCAACCTCCTTAGAAAGCAGGAAGGAAATTCAGGGCTGAGGGGGAAAGAGGAGGAAGAGGAAGAGGGCAGGACAGAGTCTAAGCACCAGGCCAGCAAGGTCCCTTCTAGCCTTTGCTCACCTGTGCTGGCATCTCAAAGGATGCTGTCCATCTTCCCATCCAGTCTCCCCATCCTAAAAAAGTGTTAGGCTTCTCCGGGTTCACAAAGTAGGGAGATGCCTCCCTCGTCTGGCCCCCATCCCTCCCCTTCTTTCTTCACATTCTCACTTGGGTTTCGACCCAAATTCCTTGTGATGCAGTTGCTTTGAAGGCAGGAGCCACCCCTGACTCATCATCCCCAGCTTCGCCAGGATGGATATCTAAACCTCCACCTGGACACTCGGTTCCCCCTCCCCTGTGTAAATCCCAAGAGAGATACCTGGGGTGGAAGGTGGCAGTCGCCACTCCCAGGGTTGCTGACCATCTCTCTGGACAACAAGTATTGATCCCCTTCCAACCCCTGGTTGTTGTTATCCCCCTGAGGTCTTCTTAGTTTTAGTCAAGGCTAATTTCTCTTTTCAAGGTGAAGCTAAGAGTAGCAGTTTCTTCTCCCTTCCCATAGGGAGCTCAGATTCCCAAGCTTTGGTGCCACCTTCTGCCACCCAGTGAGGAGGAGACGGGAAGATTCAGGCCCAGAGGCAGGAAAGGGCTACAGCTTTTCCTCACTCCCCAGCAGGGTAGGCTTCTTCCTGGCAGCCTGTGAGCCCTGAGGAACTGGGTCTGCCTTGTGTGCTCCGGGGAAGGTCAGCGGGTCTTCTGGGAACCCTTAGCTGGTGCAACAGCGGTGGCAGGTATTGGGACGTATCTCCTATCAAGAAGTTGGAGGCACCAGGAGTCAAGGAATGCCAACCTCTCTAATATTCATCCTTTTATTTGTCCTTTACAGCAGAACCCCAATTCTAGTACATGTGGCAATGGGCCTAACAAAAGGACTAAGCTTTCTTAGAGCTAGAGGTGCCCAATGGGTTGGGAACAGAAGTGAAATACCGTGTGCACCCACATGCACACACATCCTGTATACAGAGGTGTAACATGTGCTCTCATGTGCCTTACGCTGAAAAAGTGCTTTAACATAGGGACAGATAATGGCATGCGACTCTTTCCTCTCCCATCCCTTTCTGTCCGATGTCTGCCTGGAATGCAGGCACAATGGCTAGAGCTCTAGGAGTCGTCCTGGGTCATGAGTGGTCTTGAGCATGAAGGCCATGTTCTAAGGGTGATAGCGCAAAAAGATTGAAGATTCCTGCTCCTGATCACCACGGGACACTTTGTACTGCCTGTCTTGAGCCTTGTTTTCTATGAGAGAGAAAGAAAATGTTATTTCCAGTTTCTGCTACTGATTTCTGAATGCAACTCCTGATGTATGAGGCTATATAGTCATGGCTTTTATCAAGGATAGTCGGGCATTCAGAGGCTGGGTCGCTCATGCACAAGTAATCCACCAATCTTTTAAAATTCTGTTGCTAAAACATCTTTCACTTTTAGTAGAGCACTGGATCTAAAGTTAGATCGGTGTGCCATTATAATGCTGCACAAGCCTGTTTCTTTTTTTTTAATATATATTTTTTGATTTCAGAGAGGAGATAGAAACATCAATGATGAGTGAGAATCAATGATGGGCTGCCTCCTGCACACCCCACAGTGGGGATCAAGCCTGCAACTCCGGGCATGCGCCCTGACTGAGAATTGAACCTTGACCTCCTGGTTCATAGGTTGACACTCAACCATTAAGCGACCCCGTCTGGGCCAGCCTGCTGTTAATTTAAGGCTTATAGGCATCTCACTAAATCAGGGATAGTCAGGTGACCAGAAGGAGAATGCTTTATTATAAAGTGGCAGATGCAAGGGGAGCCCAGGCCCCCCAGGGGATTTCCCCAGAAACTCATCCAGCACAGATATCCAGAGCAAAGTAGTAACCAACATGGGCTGGAGGTGCCAGGCAAGGCAAGCAGCCAGGCAGTGCAGCCCAGCAGAGCCCAGTCCACTTCACCTGGGCTGCACCTGAACATGCGTGGGGCTGATAGTCAGCACCTGTTTGCCTAAATGGGTTACCAAGGTCAGCATTTGTTCTGAATGGTTGGCGGCTGGGCCACAGTAGTTAACTATTTTGGATGTCACTCTTGCGTAGTACAAGGCTTCTAAACCTGACAACCTCCTCTCCCGATGATGTATTACTTTATCTCCAGGCCCACTCCGGAACCATGCATCCACCTGAGTTCAAACTATATGTTCATATAAATGATGTATCCTACACTTGTGCAACTCTCCATAATATTGACAAAGGAGGGCAACGACCCGAGCGTGTGTATGAATGGGCCGCAGAAACCCTTGCTCCAAGTGGGTAATTCTCAAATTTTTTCTGGTGTTTAACTTCCTATTTGGTTGTTTTTGATCATTACAGACATGATTTGACCTGGAATTAATTATATTCCACTGTACAGCCAACTTTTTCTCTGCGGCAAAAATAACGAGCTCTTTACCTTCAAACATAGACCGCCACCTGTTGCATAGTGTCGTGTCCCTCAAACAGCATTCTGCCTTTTAAATAGGCTTGCATTCAGCAGGAGCAAGAGCCAGTCGCTGGGCCTTGGCCAGTCTGCTCCCTTCTCTGCATAACCAACCTGGCCATTCTCAGCCCCACCCAAGGCATGGCAGGGCTCCCTCTACTTGTGGCTCTAATTCTTCACTCCAGTGCCCTGATGCCTGGCTTCCTGGGTGCTCAGACCATTACTTCCCCATAAGCCATGTGGGCTGGTTACACAGAACTCTAAATAGCCTCTAACCAGGGGAGTGTTCAGAGGCCCCCCTACCTGTTTTCTAGTGTGGCTTTGGAAAGTGGTTCCTCTATGTCCCTTTAATAGTTCCTCTTGGGCAAAAGTGGAAGTTCCTGTCCCTTCCAATACTGAGTTGTGCTGCTCATCCCTTTTGCACCACCCTGATTCCTAAAGGTCCTGTTCCCCTCGTTCTAGCCCAGAGGAGGAATGCAATGCACGCTCATACAACAGAGGAAGGGACCCCGGAAAGCTCCCTGAGACCATGAGACTTTAAAGATGTTCCTGGAGGACTTTCTGTTCAAGATGCTGAACCAGGTCTCCATCATTTCCCTCTCCTGCCACTAACATGATGATCGAAGAATATAAATACTATAATCCCATAAGAAGGAGGACAATGAGGGGAGCAGTAGATGAGAGATTTTAAGGTTTCTGGAAGGTGGAAAGTGCATAGAGAAACACTAGATGATGAAGCAGAGTGGAGAAACTCCCGGAACAGAACACATAGAGAGGGGTTATGGGGGGGAGTGATTGAGATGGAGCCTAAAGAAGACCTTGGTTTTGGAAATGACAGGCAGACGTTAGACTGGCCTGAGATGTGAGAGAGTGAGGCTGAAAACAGGAGAAATAATTGAAGATCTATACAAAAACCATTGCCCCTCACAACCCTCTCTCTCTTCTCCCAAATGCAGACTAGATGATAGTCTGGAATTTACCTTCAGGACAAAACAGAAATTACTTCTTAAGAACTTGTATGCAGCACCTGGAAAGAATTAGGGCAGTGAGTGTGAATTGAGGTCCCAAAGAAATGGCCTGCTGGCATTTTGAAGGGAACTCGAATAAACGTGACTCCCTGATCATGTGGATGAAGCCTAGGGGGTGGTGGCACCACCCTTGGCTTCTGAGCTCCTGGTCAGGCTTCCAATCACTTCATTTTTAGAAGTAAATGGTTGAACTAGGATCCCCAAGTATTTTGGGATAATCTGAATTAATCAAATGATAGAGTGAGGGAAATAGAAAAGTTGACGTCAGAGGAAACAGAGATGATTAGGGCAGAGAAGAGAATTTAGACCTCCACTCCAAGCAACTACTTACTTCCTGAACGAAGCAGACTCCCAGAGTGGTCCTCCTGAAGGTTTTCTCTCTTGGCTCCATGCAGGAAATCTACACTTCTTGGTTTGACATCTCATTTGAGCCAAATGAAATCTATGCTGCAAAGTGGTAGCCATTCACCCCATGTGGCTATTTACATTGATTAAAATTAAACAAAATAAGAAATTCAGTTCTTCAGTCACATTAGCTACATTTCAAGTGCTCAATAGCCACATGTGGACAGTGCAAATATAGATCAGTTCCACCAGTGAAGAAAATTCCATTGGACTGGGCTGATCTATAATATTAGGTTTCAGCCAACACTTGCATTTAACATCATTACATAGATTTAAACACACACACACAAACACACATCAACTACTTCTTTTTAAAATGATTTAATTTATTTTTTATACTTTTAAAGTCAGGCATAACTTACATATACTAAAATGCACAAATCTGAATTGTACATCCTGATGAATTTTTAATATGTGTACACCACTGTGACTAATAGTCAAATGAGTAACAAGGAGTGAAACCTTTGCATCCTTCCAGGAAGTTCCCTCATGTCCCTTAGCAGTCAATATCCTGTCTCCCCCCGTACCCTTCTCCACTCTGAACTCCATCACCATAGGTTAGTTTGCCTGTTTGTGAGCATGGGATCATATGTCAGATCATACATTATATACTCTTTGGCATTGGGTTCTTTCTCTCAACATAACGTTTTTGAGATTCATTCCTGTTGTGCGCGTAACAGTAGTTGGTACTATTTTGCTGCTGAGCCATGTTCCAGTGTATAACTAAATCACAGTTTGTTTATCTGCTCACCTTTTGAGGGGCATTTGGGCTGTCTCCAGTTTTTGCTTATAATGAATACATTCGCTGTGGACTTTTGTTTTCCAGGCCTTTGTGGTCTATCTCTCCTCTTTGAGATGATCTCTAGGGATTTTTGTCTCAGTGACTGTCATCGTATGACTGCAGAGCTGACCTCGGATGGGTTTCCTGGGGAAGAATTTGAAGCAGATCTTAGCAGAGTCTCTGTCTTCCTGGGCAAGTGAGGTGGATGGTGAGTAAAACGTTTGGCTAAGAGGAAAACAAAGAAAAACATTTGGAGCAGATTAATTGAAGGCTGAAAAATGGGTCAATGCCTTGGGTGTTGCTTTTGGCATTATTTATTAATAGGGTTTCAGTGTGAAATTGTGGGCTTTCACATAAGCCAGGCAGGGGCATGTGTGTGTGTGGGTGCCTTGGGTCCCCAGAGGTCCTCAGAAATAAAACGTGTTATTGGACACCGGTGATGGTAATTGAAAATGAAGGGTTTGCTGTTTACTTATTTCTGATGACCCCTGGTTTCTAATTGGCCCCAGTCAGGGTCCCACCCAATTCACAAAGCTACTCGTTTGATTGCAGGTGGTATCTGTCAGATTTCTCTCACTGAACTCCACTCTGGGCAACAGGGAATGGGGGAGACAATCTCCACGCTTTGCAGAATGAGCATCTATTCTTTCTGTGCAGGTTAACTCTGCTGCCGTCATGACCATACCAACTGGTGGATGTCAGCTTCCCTCGGGCCAGCCTCAGTGCAGGCTCCCGAACTCTGAATTGGCCCAGACTCAGCTTCCTGCTGCTTAATCCTGGGAGCCCTGGCAATGTCAGCCACCCCATGATCCTTAGCCTTCATCTGCACTATTCCTGCTCTAGGTCAGGCTTTGTGCCTTCTTGCTTGACCAACGCAGCAGCCTTCTTGAGGGTCTCCTTGAGTCTGGGCTGACAGCCAGAGAGCTCTTTCTAAGACACAAGTCTGGCCCTGTCACTTTCTTCACTAAAATACTTCAGTTGCTCCCTGGTGTCCACAGGACAAATATAAACTCCTTGTTACAGCACAGGAAGTCCTTTGTGATCTGGCCCATGGTTGCCTTTCCAATGCCCTTCTCTGACTCTTCCATGTCCGCCCCACACTGCAGTTCTGTGGAGGGCTCTCCTAGATCCCTGCTATGCAACACGGGGCTGGGACTAGGGCCAGATGAGTGAGCATTTGCCACAGGTGCAAAATTTAAGGGTTCCCCCAAACTCAGGAACCAAGAGAAAGGACAGTTTTAAAAAATCAGAATGACTGCAAAAGAATCCATGATGAACAAAATACCAGAATTTTACACAAAGACAGGCTCTGACAATGTGGTGCTGAGTTATATTAGAGCTGCAGCAATGGAAAAATTTGCATTCTAATATGTGTGTTTATGCATTTTAAAGAGTTCATTTAAATATTGAAAAATAGAAAAGTAGGTGTATTAACACTCACAGCATTATTTTAAATTTAAATATTTTATTTTTACCCAAACCAGAATTTATCATACATTCACTTTTACCAGAAGCAAACACATCAGTGATATTTGCAAATTCCAGTGTGGGAAAGGTAGACTGCGTCAGGCATAGTGCTAACATAATGATGTCCCCTTTTCCTGGAATGTCCCCGCCTCCCATCCAGGCAGCATGAGCTAGAGGTTAAGAACAAGATCTTGAGACTAGGTCACCTAGATTCTACATCCTGGTTCCACGACTTACTAGCTATGTGATTTGGGGCAATTATTTAACGTCTCTGCACTTCAGTTCCTTTACTTCTAGAAAAGTGGTAATAATAATGGAAGTTCTCTATTAGGGTTGTTGTGAGAATTAAATGAGATATTCCACATAAGGCACTTAGAAAAATGTGAAGTCCAGAATAAGTCCTCAAAAAAATAAGAATGAGCTATTATCATCCCCAGGTGTGCTCTTATTCATCTGTCTACTCATCTGTTCATTCATTCACCTATCTATCCATTTACCCATATACATATATTAGAACACTCTCCATTCACCCACCTAGGCACTCATTTACTTACCTATCCATACATCCACTCACCTACCTATTCACTCACACTCCTAGTCATTCATCCAATAAATATTGACTGAATGCCTACCATGATACAGGCACCATGCTTTGTGTTGAGGATGGAATGATAAGGGAAACATAAACAGCTCTTGCCCGGGGGGAGCTTACTTGTTTAGGAGGCAGACATTAACACAGACAAACGCCAAACTGCCATGAGACAAGGGCTGTAAAGGAGGGATACCTGTGCTATGAAAAACTACAATGGGAGACAAACCTAGTCAGGGAGGCAAGGAGAGGTCTCAGCTTGAGCTAAAGGATGAGTCACAATGGACTTGGTGAAAGCAGAGAAGGAAGAGACTTTCATGCTGGAGGAGGAATGCTAAGAACACAGAACAAAAGGCCCTGGTACAGCTGGAGTACAGCATCCAAGGGGAAGTTAGACACCTAGGGGCCATCCATGCAGGGCCAGTGTTAGTCTTTTTACTGAAAACAAAGGGAGAGGAAGTGAGGGAGTGAATGATTAAATTTGTGATTTGTAAAGATGGGAGGGGAAGGGGCAGAGGTGAGATGGGGAGACCATAGAGAAGGTGGTGTAATTGTCCGGTAGGGGGAATAGGTACCTGATGTCTCTGAGCTAGTGAAAGAGTGAATGAAGTGTTTAAAAGACCATACAGGTCCTGGGTCTGTTTGCTCTCAGATCTGGTCCTCTGATTTCTCTGCTCTACTCCGTGGGACCCCTGAAGGCAGCATTTCCAAGCCCATTAGGGAGGCACTGGCAGAAAAATGGGGGACTGGGAAGACGGGAGACGCTGGGATATTTCTTTCCACCTGCTCTGCTCTGCATAGTCTCCAGTAGCAGCTGTACTTCCTTTGTAGATCCAGCTTCTTTAAGGAGACAATAGATCCCCCTGGTCATGCTTCCTCTCTGTCCATCCCTCTGCTTTTAACAGTTAAGTAGGTTTTCTTTCCTGGCTGGATCCTGATTAATACAAGACTGAATTGTGGATTTGCTTCTCTGCTCAAGAGACCTTCTGGGGAACTTGCCACCTACAAACAAAGAAGAAACTCCTTTGGACACAAATGGAAGGAGGTGCCATTTGCATCTAAAAGAACCTACTGCTGTTTTTCTAAGAAATAAGAGTGTAGGTAACTGAGCTGGGGGAAGAGAATAGAATGAGGTTTGGGGGAAAAAGTAATCATTATAATAATAACAACTTCCAAATATGAGACCCCTATTACATGCTGGTTTCCTTGCATACATTCTCACTAACCTTTCACACAAGTGATATTAATAGAATCTAAAAAACAAAGTAAATGAACAAGCAGAACAGAAATAGACCCACAGATACAGAGAACAGACTAATGATTGCCAGATGGGAGTGGGGTTGGTGAAAAGGGTGAAGGGATTAAGACGTGCGAATTGATACTTACAGAAGAGTCATGGGGATGTAAAGTACAGCATAGGGAATATAGTCAATAATATTGTAATAATTGTGTATGGTGTCAGATGGGTATGAGATTTATTAGGATGATCATTTAGTGAGACATGATGCCTAATCACTGGGGTGAACACCTAATACTAATATAATATTTGATGTCATCTGTAATTAAGAAATAAAAAATATTTTTAAAAAGAAGTGACATTGGTTTCACTTGACGGATGAACAGAGGGACACTAGTACATGGCAGAGCTGAAATCTGAGTCCTTGGTCTCACTCCCTCCAAAGCCCATGGCCATCTGTGCAGCAGACCGAGAGAGAACCCTCACAGAGAAATAGTAGTATGTGCATTAGTTATATGCATCACTCCGCCAATCTGTGCTCATCACTTCTTTCATTTCCAACTCTCTGTGGGCCTGAAACTCCCTCAGGACTGAGTCATGGGTTTATACTGTCATCATAGGTTTGCTCCCATCTTTCCATTATCTCCAAATTACCCTACACACCCCTGCCAGATTTGTTTATAAAACACAGCTCAGACCTTATCGTTGTTGGATACAAACTCTCCAGTGGTTCCCTATTGGCTGCAAGGAGGACTGGTTGATTTTTTCTCCCCCTTGAAACACTTTCCCTCCATGGTGTTCAGAACACACACTCTCCTAGGTTTCTTGCTATCTCAGCAACTGCCCTTTCTCAGCCCTTTACTGGCTCCTCTCCACCTCTCAGACTCAGTCCTGGTACCTCTTCTCTCCCATTAGCTACCCATGCTCACACCTGTGGTGACCTTATCCTTTCTCATGTCCTAAAGCATCATATACTTGCTAAGGATTTCTCAATTTATATTTCTAGCTCAGATCTCTTCCCTCATCCTAAACGTATGCATTCAAGTTTCTTGGGGTGAAAAAAATGAGCTGGGTAAAAACAGTCTGTTGTTTAGCTCTTTGCAAAATGCCAAATATAGTGGATTGCATTTTCCCAGGATGGCTGTAACAATATCCCTCATGTCTTCTTACGATGTGTCCTTGACACTCCTTCCATGTGGAGTCCACGTCCTTTCCCCTTGAACCTGGGCAGAGCTTTGGGATTGTCTCGCTTGAAAGTGTGGCTGACGCTATGTGGTTTCTAAGGCTCGAAGATAAATATGCCGTGCACTTCTGCCCTCTGCTCTTGAGATGTGCTTGGAACCCAGCCATCATGCTGAGAGGGAACCCAAATGAGCTCACGTGGAGAGGCCATGTGGAGAGGCCACATGGAGGTGTTCTGGCCAACAGCCCAGAGAGGTCAGGCTGACAGCCCGCTTCCACCACCCCACATGCGAGTGAAGACACCTCTATATTCTAGATGACTCCAGTCCCCAGCCATCATGTATCCCAGCAGAGGCCTCAGGTTATGGGAGGAGAGAAAATTGTCCCCACTGTATGTGCCCTGACTGAATCTCTAACCCAGAGCACAATGAAATGGGTCTTTAATTCCAAGTCTTAGGGAGCGTGTTGTCCAGCAGCAGCAGCTAGAGCACCGGATCCACCTGGTCCATGGCTGCCCTCCAGTCTCAGGCTCAGTGAGGCCGGCCCCTCCTCTGCATCTCCCCTTCCTTGGGTTTACTTCAGATATGATCGTCCTCATTGTGTCTTCTTATAGTGACTTACCTCCTCCTCCAACCACCTTACTTAGGTCAACCAGAAGGCCAGACCAGACCCCATGCACCCATTCTCTAGTCTCCCTGAGCCTGGACTCAAACACTTGGTGCTACATTATGAATAACTCTCCTTGTCTGGCCAGTCTCTCTCAACCATACCTCTTAACCTTTTGACCTGAAGAACTTCTACTCACCTGTCAATAACTAATCTAACAGTTTCCTCCTTGTCAGGAAGGCTCCAGAGGCTCTAGACTCAAATACCCATGAAGTGTAGTCAGAGCTGGGGTGTGGTGGGTGCTGGAGACATCATGTCCATTTCTGGGACAGCTGTTACCTGGCCCTGGATAATTGTTGCCTCCTTAGAATGTGTACTCAGTGTGGCTAGAGCTTCTGATTTTCATAGACAAGTCTTAGATTTTATGTGAAGTCTCCTGATTTTAAAATCTTTAAGTAGGTTATACAAGCTGAGTTGCCTCTGGAGGCCACCAATTTGTGGTTCCTGCCCTAAACTATTAGCCACCTCCCACCATAGCACATGTCACACAATGTTTCTATAGGGTGTCCCAAAATTCACGCAAGATTTGCAATTCAATTCAATTGCTAATCTTGCGTGAATTTGGGGACACCCTAGAAAGCCTTCCAGACTATGTAGAAATAATCTATATATATAAAAACCTAAGCCAGAGGTCCTCAAACTTTTTAAACAGGGGGCCAGTTCACTGTACCTCAGACATTCCACACATGCATACTGTGGGCCTGGGACAAGTCGGCTGCTAAGCAGGACAGGCAGTGGCAGCAAAAACACCCGGCGGGCCAGATAAATGTTTTCGGGGGGCCACATAGGGCCCGCAGGCCGTAGTTTGAGGACACCTGGCCTAAGCGACCCTTTATGACCAGCCAACCGAACGACCAGTCGACCAGTTGCTATGATGTGCACTGACCACCAGAGGGCAGATGCTCAACACAGGAGCTGTCCCCTGGTGGTCAGTGTGCTCCCACAGCCAAACTCCTGTGGTCCCTCCCCCCGGCCAGCCAGCCTGGATCAGCCCTGTTCAGGACTGGGTGAGATAGCCCCAATCGGCCTGATCGTTCACCAGGCTGAAGGACCCCACCCATGTACAAATTTGTGCACTGGGCCTCTAGTTTTAAAGTAATGATCTCATAGCTGGGAACTCCCTGAGGGCAAGGGTGACCCTGGTGCTTGCCATCTCTGTAAGCCCAGTGATGCACAGAGAGCCCAATGAGCGGCAGGCTAAGGAGGCCATTTGTTCAGTCAGCACCATGATCTTTACAGCCCTGTTCTCTGAACCAGGGTTCAGATGCTGACCTTCACTGTCTTCCTCACAGTGGCAGCCTGAACGGCTCCGAGCCCTGCCTCCTTTCTAATCCTGTCACCCCTCTCAATTCCTTCTGCAGGCCACTCTTCTCTGAAGCAGCTCTATATACTCTGAAAGCTCCCCTCCTTCTGCAACCCCTCCTCCTGCACCCCCTCCTCTCACACCCCCTCCACACTCCTGCTTGGCATCTTGGAGCCTGAGACAGTCAAAAGCCCTTCTGGCTCTAGTGTGTAAATCTGCTCTGAGATGGGTGCCTCTCCAGGCCTGTTGTCGTAGCTGAAGCAGGACACTCACAGCTGATTATCACATTCCCGCTGTGCTCATGTGCAGCGCAGATCCCCAGTGTAGACTGTCCAGCGCTGGGAAAATTAGTGCTTCAGAGGAGGCTGTCAGCCTCATTATGGATACGCCGTCATCAGGGTGTTCCAGTGTTCTCCAGAGGAGCTAACGCCGCTGACAACATACATCAGACTGCCGTTCACTTCCACGTATCCAGATAAAAGGCGGCACATCCTGACGTGGGCACATCATCTGGTGATGGCAAAACATTATCTTTTCTCTATGAATAATAGAAGATACTGGCTTGCTCATAATCTTTCAAAGACTGTAGCCATAGTAACATGTGTTTTGCCCGTTAATATGAGATTTCCCCCTCTTCAAGACAACAGCCTATTTCCTACAATGTGCTACCCCCTCACCAGTACAATATCCATTAGATTTGCAACTCGGCAGAAAAGAGATAATAAAACATTGTCCTTGCTACTTGTTGAGATTCTTGGCTATTATCCCTGTGGGGTGACATCAAAGCCAGATTCCTTTTGGCTCCAAATTGTGGTTCAGAACCAAAGAGAAAAGTGTTGATGGAAAGTATCACCAGTCATTGACATGTCTTGGGAGGTGATCTGCCTATGCTTGCCATTTTCCACAGGAAAAACCCAGGTTTCAGGAGAGGTAACCAAAACAGAGGAGAAATTCCGGGTGTATTCACACCCTAGGGTGTCCTTGCCTGTAGCATCCAGGTGGCCCTTCTGTGCGGTTATGGGGGGAAGGGGAGGGGTGTTCCACAAATGTAGGGCATAGTTTCTCTTTCTGTAATTGACACACTTCACTAGGGGATGGGGAGTTTGGAAGTTTGCCTCAGGGTCAGAATGATTGAAGGAAGTGGGGTCGATTGTCTTGGAAAGAGCAGCAGGTGGGTCTGAGGAGACATGATGACTAATTTCTTTTTTGGTGTGGCTTTATTGAAATATAATTGACAGATTTTTAAAATGCACATTGCAATGATGTGATGCATGTCTGCTGTGTGAAAGGATTCCTCCCATCGAGTTAATTAATGGTGATGGCCCATTACAAATTCCTGAGAGGGTATCTTGGGGCAGAGGGATTTGAGCTGTTTTGTGTGGCCCTGGGAGAATGACTAGGTACCTATGGACGAGAAGACACCACAGGGAGGCATATTTCAGTCTGAGGAAGAGCTTTCTCCTTGTTGGTGATGCCCAGACAAGGGGATGGGATGCATGAGCAGTTGTGGTACCTTGGGTTAGGCTTCCTGGGACACAACTCTGAGATGTATTTATGGATACACAAGTTTATACGGGAGTGTCCTTGTGATCAGTACCTGGGGGAGGGTGATGGAAGCCTGACTGGGCAGAGGGAAGAGTTGAGCTGTGAGGGAGGCAACAGAGGCTTTAGCTCAGGGGTCCTCAAACTATGGCCCGCGGGCCACATGCAAATACAAATATTGTATTTGTTCCCGTTTTGTTTTTTTACTTCAAAATAAGATATGTGCAGTGTGCATAGGAATTTGTTCATTGTTTTTTTTGAACTACAGTCCGGCCCTCCAACGGTCTGAGGGACAGTGAACTGGCCCCCTGTTTAAAAAGTTTGAGGACCCCTGCTTTAGCTTATCCCACAAGGAGTCCTGGAACAGAAATGGCCCTTCAGTGCCATCCTGAGTTGAGGCAAGACAGCCAGCCCTTGGGAACCTTGCACTGACTAGTCACTGCACGCAGTTGTCTCCCAGGGAGGGGGATGACCTTGGATGAGGTGGATCACCTCAGCTGAGTGAAATTCCAGGAGAACAGTTCAGCTGAATCATGAGCTGCCTACATTCTGGGAAGCTGGAGGGATAAGCCTTGGGCCTTGAAGAGGGATCTGGGTAGTGCACCACGGCATCAACTAGAGATGACAACTTGATGGGGACATTGTGACCTCTCCATCACATGACTGCTAGTGATCTTTACAGTTTTCACATTCTACAATAATATAAGGTCTATAGAAGAGCCCACTTATTCCCCATGGGGCCTCCAGCATGGATCCTGGATGGAGACAAAGAGTGCATTTGCATAGCTTCTAGCTTAAAGCTCTTGGCTCTTAGACAACATCTGCCCTGTAGCCTTTGGTTCCAGAAATAACAGTTCATTCATTTAATTTTCATCTAAATAATATTAATCAAGTACCTTCCTCTGGGAGCTAAAAACACAAGTATGAACCAAGTCTTACCCCTGGTGGGGTTATATTCTAATGGGAGAAACAGAAAGCAATAAATAATCCTAGTCAGGAGACGTAGAATAATTGTGCACACTTAAAGAGGGAAGTAGTGCTACTGAAACTTTGAGTAGTGATACCGGAATAATCTGAATGCTATAAAGGAGCTGTGTTTATGAAGATCTGGGGAACAGAGTTCCATGCAGGAGGAATAGCAAGTGCTAAGGTCTTGAGGCAGAAACAACCTTGGTGTTTTCAAGAAGACTGGTTTGGCTGAGTAGGGAAAGGTGTTTTCTGCAGGCCAGCTGCTTCATAGTTGCATTTGGGGATGTAAAAGGCATTTTCAATGTTATTAGTAAAAAACCATGCATGGCTCTCATAAGAGAAGACATCAGTTCTGCTGTAGAGTACTGACGTGAGACTGTCCGTGGAAATGGACATGGTTTGTTGCCTCATCTAAAAGTTGGGATGATTGCAATTTTCACCTTGTAGGATTGTTGTGAGGTCAAAGGCTGTGATGCATAAAAGTACTTAACTAAGAATCTGGCTCAAAGTAAGTACTCAATAAATGCTGGCTCTCATTTGTGTTGTTTGATTCAGAAAGCTGAAGAGCTGGGGCTTAAATCCAAGATTTTAAATTCTATTGAAGTCTTTTCTCTAGGAGATCTCTCTCTTTCTCTCTCTCTCTCTCTCTCTCTCTTTCTTCTGACTCCCAATCTTAATCTCTGTCTCTCTTAGTCTTTACCTCTCTCTTTCTCTTTTTTCTGTGCATGTCTCTTGATCCATCTTTATGACTCTTGTACTCTATTTCTGCTTGTCTGTATGTCTTTATCTGTTTGTCTTTGTCCCTTACACTGTTGTTTTGGATTTTTTTTTGTTTCTTTATGTGTCTCTCTCTTTGTCCTTCTCCCCCCACCACCTTTTTGCCTCTGTTTCTCTCCTTTTCTTTTTGTCAGACTCAGAGCCCAGCTGAGCTCCTGCAGGCTCAGGAGCAGGCAGCTCTCCATGGCGCTGACGAGGAGGGTACAGTTCAGGCCTCCATCCCTCATTAGGGAAACAAAGATGGATGGCTGTGGTTTTCCTTGAGCAGCCAATCAGCAGGGACTCTCCATTTGGTCATACAGGTAGAGGAATTTTCCTTAATGGGACCAGATTCCCTACAGCACACTAGACCGGCTTTGGTCCTAAGAGCAGCTGCCTTTCTGCCCCCTTCCCATGAACACACTTAATCATGCCTTAGCCTTGCCTTCTGCATGCCCATACAGCCTCCATGGGGGTGGGGTGGGGTGGGGTGGGGAGAGGGGCTTGGCTGGAGCAGCAGGTTCTTCCTGGCCTCTGAGCTGCAGTGAAGCAGATTGGAAGCGGATTTATTTTTCCTGCTCTAGTGGTGCATCGCAGCTCCCTGGTGAGGGAGCCAGGGCTTGCCTTCTGGAAACACAGACAGTTTCTCCATGGAAACCCCTGTCAAGGAGAATGGTGGCAAAAAGCTGTGCCATTTCATCCCTCAAAGAAGCTTTTTTTAATGTTGCCTGAAGTGAATGAAATGATGAGGGCCTTGGGATTTCATCTCTCCTGATCCCTTTCAGTAGCGGGTGGGTGGGGGGAAGGGCCCAGGACTGGGGGAAGAAGGGAATGTGATCCAGGAACTTAAAGCAGCCATGTGCAGATTTCAGTCCTGGCCCATCACTAACTCTGCATGATCCTAGGCCAAGGATTGATCCATTTCCCCACCTGAAACTGGGGGCAAAAATATCTCCTTCAGCTTTCTCATTGAGTTCCTCTGAGGATCAAACAGAAAACAGGATGAGAGAATTTGGAAACTAAGAATTTGAAAATGAAGGAACACCTCAATAGCTCATAGTTTTTGAGTGCTTTCTAAGGCCAGACATGCTAAGCATTTTACATACATAATCTCATGTAATCTTCAACATTTTAATGAAGTAATTACTATATTGTCCCATTTAAGGAATGAGGAAATTGAGGCCTATGAGGAGTTGTGTCCTTCCCAAAAGTCACTAAGCTACTGAGAGAGAGAGAGAGAGAGAGAGAGCTAGAGCTAGAGCAAGTGTGTGTATGTGTGTGTGAGAGAGAGAGAGAATAAACTCAGGTCTGTTTGACGTTCTTGCGTCCTTCCCACATCCCTGTCTTGGAGGATAAGCTGCACCTGAAGGTTTTGCAGCCCCTTGGCCCTGATGGACTAACCCAGGCAGATGGCAGGGTTTGAGTTGGCAGATCCAATCTGAGATGTCCATTCAGCTGACCTTGGACACACCAGAGGGCACTTGGAGGAAGAGGGTGTGGAGTTCCTTAGCTCAGGGAGGGCACCATCTGTTCTGTGCACTTTCAGATCAATTACCTTCAGAATCTGTGAATTTCACTGACATTTTTGGGCAGCAGAGGTTAAGGGGATCAGGTGTCTGCTGCCTTATTGGTCCAGAGAGAGCAGAGATGTGCCCAAAAGAAGAGCTTCTCAGAGTCTAGGAGGCACCTCTCCTTGGCAACAAGGACCCAGTCTGAGGATTCTGCAAATAGCGAGAGCTCTTCCTCCTTCTTCTATCTGCAGCCTCGCCTTCCTGTTCCAAGCCACAGCCATCAACGGGTGGTACTTGCTTCTATTTTGAAGAAACCAAATATGCTTTTGAAATACCAGGTTCAAAATTCTAAGCAAGCCTTTCTGGGATAGACAAATAATGGGAACTAGAGGGGGCTAATCAGGGGAGGATTCTAAGTGAGTTGAGTGTGTACAACTAGGACGTCTAGCTTTATGAGTGGGTATGAATATGGTCACATTTCATATTTTCAAATCAAAATGGATTTAGCAACCCTCCTTCACACTTGCCATATTAAAAAAAAAATTTCAACAAATCTCCTGGAGCTTTTGGATGATAAACGCCCCCCCCCCCCCCCCCCAACACACACACACACAAAACAACCTTCAGGGTGTACTTCATCCAAAATGGTCAGTCTGGCGCCCACATGCTTGTGCTGGTAGAGCTGGGAAATCTGACCAGTCCACCAGCAGGCAGGCCGAGCTTCAGCTGCCGTTGATGCCGGTGTTGCCACAAGGACGGTTGTTGAAAACTGGTCCCGTACAAAGTGATGTGCTCCTGCCCGTGCCAGAGATGCTGCACTTGCCTGGTCAGGTCCCTGCACTGGGGGTGCTGATCCTCTTTCTTCAGTGTCACCCTGGGCTTTGGGTGCTGCACGCTGGGACTCCTGAGCCAGCAGTTCCCTGGGTCACCTTTGTGTCCCCAGCCACACTGCTGTCACATGGCGGCAGCCGTGGGATTGTGCCATGCCTGATGCAAGATCAACTCTCTCTCACATTACCTTGGGTAGCCTCTCCTGGCTGCCCTTTCCCTTAGGGGGAGGCTCTCAGCCCCACAGTGTCATTTCTGCTGTTGATCTCAGTCAGAAGCATTGAAATACATCAGCGATTCCAACAGGTTTGAATCTCAGAATGGAAGAGGGTAACATGGGTATATTTGCTGGGAAGTTGTCCGAGGAGTCAACCTCCAAGATCCTTTCTGCTTGCCGGGTGGTATTGGCTGCAGCAGCCAATACTTCGGCCAGAAAAATGCCCAGTTGCAGCCCTTCTCTAACAGGCAGCAGGCACTTTCAGATCAATGACCTTCAGAATCTGTGAATTTCACTGACACCTTTGGGCAGCAGAGGTTAAGGGGTCAGGTGTCTGCTGCTTTATTTTCCAGATACAGAGAAGTACCTGGAACATGGAGAAGTAGCTGCAACATTTACATTTCACTTCCCAGAAATTTCTGAATTCTACCTAACAGGTGACCCATTGCACTTAGACGAAAGGAGGAAGAAGCTCTTACCCTTCAAGCCTCTACTTCCTGCTCTGCCAGGTTCCTGAGCCCGGGGCCTGGGTCTTCGTTCAAGCCTTGGACTTGGTTTCTGCTCCAGGTTCTGGTGATCAGCTTAGTCCCTGGCCCCCTTCCTAGAAGGAAAGCCTTGCCTTGCTCTGGCCTGTTTCCTGTCTGACTGGCCCTGGTCTTGATGGTGATGGTGGTGGTGGTGGGAGTGTTCTATTTGTTTTTCCTTTTTAAAAGTTGGAATCAATCTTTTATTTCGGAGAAATTCTAGGTTTACATAAAAGTTACAAAGGTAGTACTGAGAGTTCCTGTAACCCCTTCACTCAAGCCCTCTGATAATTACATGTTACATAGCCAGGTACTTTTGTCAAAATTAAGAAATTAACATTGGCACAACACTATTAACTGAACTGTAGACTTTATTGGAATTTCAACAGTTTTTCTACTAATGCCTTTTTTCTTCTGTTTCAGAATCCATCCCAGGGTGCCACATTGTATTTAGAAAAAGCATCTGCTTTTATTACTGTGTCCCCAGAGTCCAGCCTAAGGCTTGGCACGGAACAGGCAGTGTGTGTGTGTGTGTGTGTGTGTGTGTGTGTGTGAATGAATGAGTGAATGCATGAGAGACCAAGTGCTAACCAAGAGCAGCCCTTCCACCCTGATTAGTCATTACTAAGATGTGTCTGGTGTTCCCCACACATGCCAACTAAGGTCCAACCACCTGAGGCCTGGTCAACTCCACTGCTTGGGACAGCCCCTCAGCGCTTGTCTTAGGTCACCCTGTCCCTATCACCTTGCTCTGCCAGGCTGGGATAATAGTCCAAGTCCTGATTCTTCATGCTTCCATCCCACGCCTGGAGGGAGAGTGTATGCATTCAAGTGGATGTGTGGGTGCATTTGATATCAGAGCAGCTTGGGAGACGGAACATCCTCACAATATTGAGAAATGGTCACAGACCCCTGGAACTTGCTGCAGGGGTGGCCAGCATCCTTTCTCCCATGAATTCCCTTGATTTCTGTATCAGCCAGGGGTCAATCAAAGAAGCAGAAACATGTTGAGTTTATAGAATAAGGGATACATTATAGGAAGTAGACGAGGTGATTGTGGGAGGTGGTTAAGACCTCCGTGTAAGGGTGTTGCTTCCGTGTCTGGTGTTGGGTCTGAAGTCACGTTAATTCAGCAGGGCCAGCTGGTGAAAAGGAAGCTGAATGTGCAATTGAGAAGAGCAAAGATGAGCTGGAAGCCATGAAGACCACGGGAACCAGTGGTGGTGGGGCTGGCTCGGATCCACCTGTGAGGGTTGATTATCAAAATTTCAGGAGTTTTGTAATCCAGTTGTTAAACACAGTCATGATTAACAATGGAATTATATAAATTTACAACAGAATAAATTACATTAAAAACAAAGGTGATAAATACTCAAAATTCAGCACTTTCTAATTATTTTGCTGTCTTTTTATTACCTATGCTCTTGAGGTTATTTATGGCCATTATACCTGTACGGCCGAAGTACTATTTAATGGCGTGCGACTTCGCACCTGCTCTCAGCCTCGTGCTCAGTGATGTGATGTTGGTAGCTCTAAATTAGCCCTAGTGGGAGTATTTCTACCATAGACATCGATACGTTCTACAAATCAGTCTTTGATTTATTATTTTACTGATTGTCTAGACTTGAGAAGGTGATGGAGAAAACATTAATAAAGTAAATTAAACCTTAAAAGTGTGTAGTATTTGTAGCAGTGACATGGTGAAGAAAGGAAATAGTCTTTTGGTACTCAAAACTGTTTTTCAGTGTATCAAAGAAGTAGCTTACAACAATGACAAATAAAATTCCAACACACGTCTTCCTTGTTTCACTTTTGTCTTACGTGTTATCATAAGCAAGAACATCAGCCAACGTTCATGTTGGAGCTGCACCCGCAGAGCTCACTGTCAAACACTTACCAGCACATTATCAACTGTTTCTGCTTTCCATGGCCTCCTTCTGATCTTGATGACACAGGTGACTTGGAGGAGAAGCTGGCATCCTTGATTGCAGAGTTGAGCATATACCTGGCCCAGGACTTGAGAAAAATGAAAGGAAGAGACCCATTAGGAACTGGAGGCTAAGCCAGGTGTTTTCCCACACCTGTCAGGTGAGCCCGCATTTGAGTCCTTGTGTGTGAGCTGCGGCACTGCCTGGCAGCTCTCAGTGACCTTCTGCGAGGAATGGCTTGTGCTTTATTTCTGCTTCTCCAGCCTTGTGCACATTTCTCCTGGGGCCACCCTGAGCCTGGGAGCATGCAGGACAAGGAATCCCGAGAACGTAGCTCGAGCTGAGCTAGGTTATCATAGTCCCATATCTTCCTTGCCTCCAAGATGTGACTCAGTCCCACTGGGTGACACAGCTGGCTGTTGTTCGTGTGTAGGGGGTGCACCCGCACATCCCACAGCCGGGATCAGGGCTGTGTGGAGTGGCCTGCTGTGCCAGCACTCTGCCTTTACTGTCTACCCAGGACCTGGGGTGGGCCATTTTGGGACCCAGGCTTCTGTAGGAACCAGTGGAACAACTCACATTAGAGCCATCTAAATATTAGGCTTTTGATGAGCACACTATGTTAATAGCCATGCTAGGTATGACCAAGTGTCTGAGCTGAGGGGGTGTAAGGGAGAAACTACAGACTTCCTTCATGGAGAACTGTGGGATGAGTGAGTGCTGGCCCCCTTCATGCACCAGCTGAGTTCCATCATCAGGGACGAGGCAGGGGGCTCACAGAGGTACCTGGACACTCTGGCCTTGGGAGCAGGCGCCCTGAATTCTCCTCACTGGCTGGCTTTCAGACTGTTTGCCAGCACCTGCCAAGGTTTCTGTGAGCCTCACCTGCTTTGCCAAGCTTTGCCTCCTCGCCTGGTTGTCAAGGGCCAGGTCTTCATTTGCTTGACTGTAAGCACAGTCAGATGAGCCAATGTCTGCTCTGGCATCGGAACTGGAGCTGAGCGGAGAGGCTTCAGGCAAGCATGACCTTGGCCAGCTGGTGCCGGAGCCAGCCTAGCCAGGGCAGAGTGAGATAGTTCCTGGGGGCTGGGCCCTGGAAAGGCCTGAAAGGGGACAGGTGGGTTGGTTCAGCCAACCAACGTGATCATGTCCTGGATGTGCCTCACTTTCCTCCTCATTGAATGTGACTTAGACACTCCCGCTGGTGCTCTGTGTGACCCCTGTGTGTCCCACAGCCAGTAGTGATGTGCTGGAAGCCGATCCACCCTGGCTGCTTGACGCAGTGGCTGCAGGGATGTTTCAAGGGACCTGGCATATATGACATACTGTTCTTAATATGTTTGCTCCCCCTCTTAACGCTCCCCAGAAAGGTTGTTTCCCCAGGTGAGGATTTTTATCAGTAAACCCTTTAACTGAGTGCCAGAGGGGTGGTTGGTTGCTTTGATCTTTGCTTGGAGTGACCTCCTTCAGTTACTTCCTTGTAGCTTAGTGGAACAATAGAGTAACCTTTGAATGGAGTTGGGAAGCCCCCTGGCCTTTTGTATAGAATGGATAGGATTGGGACCAAATAGTATAAATACAGATGTTAGATGACAATAAAGAGAAGAACATGGCTATGATGATCACCTGAACACTGCCTCCTTCCTCACCGACTCCGTCCACACCTTTGGGAACCCCTGGACCCGCTGGGGCTGGACCCCAGCAGTGATGGAACTCAGGCCCTTGCCACTTGCCCCATGGTAGGTGTTTCTTCACAGCATGGCCACGTGAGTCGGTGAAAGCAGGGCTGCTGGAGATGTGGGCAGGGGTGCTGCCTGTGCCTCCAAGCTCACCCCTCTTAGACCCAGTGCTCCTGTATTTGCCACCTGCCCATGACCCATGCCCCTGGATGACTTGGCTTCTAACCTGCTGTCATCATCTTGTTTTGGGGTTTCAGCAATGATCTCTCCCTAATGGGCTTTGGGCTGGGTGTCTGGAGCCTGCTATGTGAACAAAACGTCAGCTCTGCACTCTGGGCCAGGTCAGCAGCACTCGGTCCTGCTTGGTTATGTGTACTTTAAGGATGATCCTTAGAACACAAAGACTTTTCTGACAATCCTGGTGCTGCTGACTGACCAAGCCGGCCTTCTCACGGGGTAGACAGGGACTCATTTGTCACACAAGGCTGGGGGAAGGTAGAGGGTGAGTGCCCTTCAGGAAAGCAAAGAACAGTCTCATTTGGGCTGAAATTCTGTCCTTTTCCTTCTCTTCTTTCCTCCTGTCATCTCTCATCTTCTCCATGATGCAAAGGTATCGGTATGCATGAGATGGTGTTATTGCTGGAGGACCAGGAACTTCATTCACTCACATGTCGCGTGGTTGCTGCTGCCTGTTGGCTGGGGGATGCATTTCCTCTCCATGTGGTCCACACGGGCTAGTGTGAGCTCCTCATAGTATGACGGTTGGCTTCTCCAGAGCGAGCATTCCCCAAATAGTGTGCACTGTGACAGGTGGAAGCTCTATCCTTCTTCTGACCCAGCCTCAGAAGTCATGTGGCATCACCTCCACAGAACTCTCTTGGTTGGAGCAGTCCCAACCTGGCCAGTTTTAAGGGGGTGGTGGGATAGGACTGTGGAAGTCACATGGCATGAGGGACATGTGAGATGAGAGACATTGGTGCATTATTTAGAAAAATGCCACCTGCCACAGAGGCAAGATAACCCTTTTTAAAGCAGCTAAGAGAGTTTGATGCAGAAACCTCAATGCAGAATTCCGGTGAAGTGGCAGCACCCTGCTCATGGCTCTTCCTCCTAAGCTACTTAGGTCTGATTGGCCTCAGACCCAAGGCCAGGAGCATCACGCTGCCTATTTTATCCCTTAATGCTTAAACCCAAATCTTAAATCGTGTTGCTATGATGCAAGGAAAAGCATTTCCTTTAAGTTCAAGGGCATAAATACTCCAGGCTGTCCTCCCCCTGCCCTTCCAGGCCTGGACAGTAGCCCTGGGCCTGATGCATGTGTTTTTCAGGATTCTCTGGAGAAACAGAATCATGAGAATGTATATATATACACAAAATTACAAATAATAATTATAAGTATGATTAATAGTAATTATTGTTATAAGGAATTGGCTCATGTGTTAATGGAGGCTGACAATTCCCTTGATGTGCAGGGTGAGTCGGGAAGCAGGAGACCAGGATTGCTGATGGTTTAGCTTCAGTCTGAGTCTGAAGGCCTGAGACCCAGGGGAGCTGATGTTTCAGTTGGAATCTGAAGGCAGAAAGAAAAAGCCCAGTGTTAAGGCAGTCAGGCAGGAGGAATTCTCTCTTGCTCTGGGGAGACTCAGCCCTTTTTTCTACTCAGGACTGATTGATTGGACAAGGCCTACCCACGCTGGGGAGGGCAATCTGCTGGATTCAGTCCATTGACTTATATGCCCATCTCATCCCCAAACACCCTCAGACACACCCAAAGTAATGTTTGACCAAACATCTGGGCATCCCATGAACTTACCCATTGCACTTCTAGGCAGGAGAGAGGGTTTAAGGAGCAGAAGCAAGTTGGCTCACTTGCTTTTTTTTACCCCTAAGGATTTATTAAACATTTATACCTACTAAAATTATATGCTGCATTTACTAGGTGAAAATCAGTTACTCAACTGATTGGGGGTTAATTGTTAACATAGTTGATATTATGACATAGCAACAATACAAATAACTTGGTACCGCCCTCCTCTCTTCTAGCACTGGTTGGGGAGCTATCACTTTCTTTGTACTAAGAGAGCCCTTTCTCAAAGACAGACTGGGGGGCTCTGAATGTCTGTGGCTCTCCTGATGGGGTCCAACATGAACATGTCACACACAGACTCCTTCAGAAGACCCCTGCTGAGACAGGAGACAATAACATTCATTGTTGAGGTGTTAGCCATTCCTGAGGGTGCAACATCTTGGCATGAACTCATTCTGTTGAAAATCCTGCTCTAGAAAAATCAGTTCAATCACTGTCCTGAAATCCAATGAGCAGACCAGGCCATTTCCTCCTTAGAAGAAACTGCCTTCCTCCTTGCATTTGATTCAGATCCATCCTTGTGGGGAGAAAGGGGTAAGGAGGGAGGAGCTTTGGGCCCTCTGGCAGTCAGACTCATTTCTTAGCCAACCACCAAGCTGGGCCACGTGCTGGGCCCTGGGGACCAGGAGATGGATCTGACCCCGCCTGTGAGGAGCTCACAGTCTAAGGAGGAAGAGAGCTGTGATGGGAAGTAGAGAGAGATTGGTCTCCAGAATCTCCCATTCAGTCCTCCAAATGGTCACCAGGTTATCTTACCCACTGTATTCCTCCAGAAAAGACGATGGCTCCCTGACTGCTCGTCCAGCTCCTTGGCATAGAGCCCCTCCCTTGATCCTCAGCCACTTGCCTAACCACTCACCAGTGTCCCTTCACTTCCCTGGGCTCCCCCACCCACTCCACTCTGCTCTAAGGTTCAACAGGATAACCAGTTACCTTGGCCTAGAACAGGGGTGGGCAAACTTTTTGACTCGAGGGCCACAATGGGTTCTTAAACTGGACCAGAGGGCCGGAACAAAAGCATGGATGGAGTGTTTGTGTGAACTAATATAAATTCAAAGTAAACATCATTACATAAAAGGGTACGGTCTTTTTTTTTTTTTTTTAGTTTTATTCATTTCAAACTGGCTGGATCTGGCCCGCGGGCCGTAGTTTGCCCACGGCTGGCCTAGAATGTCCTTACTGCTCGCTCTGCCTCCTGAGGTCCTCTCATTTTCCCCAATCCCACACCAGCACCTCCTCCTCTATAACCTCCCCCTGTTCACAGCCAAACAATCGCCCTTTTTGTTTCCCTCCCACATGTTGTCTTGTGCCTTTACTCAATACCGTTGATGATGTGCTTGTTGATGGCAATAGCCACTATTCGCAGGGAACCCAGCCTGTGGAAGGCACTGTGCCAAGCCCTTTATGGGAATTATCTCCATTTAATCCTTTCACAAACCCTGGAAGCAGGTGTTCTGATCCCTTTTCACAGATAAGGAAATGGAAGCTCAGACAAGTTCAGCGTGATGTCCCCAAGGTCACACAGCTAGTAAGTGGCAGAGCTGGAATCTGAACTGAGGCTGCTGTTAACTACATACTGCCTGCCTATTTTTATTTATTTTTGTTAATCCTCACCCGAGGATATTTTTTCCATTGATTTTTTTTTTTTAAGGAGAGTGGAAGGGAGGAGGAGAGACACAGAGAATGAAACATTGATGTGAGAGAGACACATCAATTAGTTGCCTCCCGCAGGAGCCCCGACCGAGGCTGGGGATTGAGCCTACAACCTAGGTACGTGACCTTGACAAAAATCGAACCCTCGACTTTTCAGTCCACAGGCCGACATTCTAACCACTGAACCATATTGGCTAGGGCCTGCTTGACTGTTTAGTATAGCAGGGGCTCCAGGAACGCCAGTTCCCAGGGCTAAGATTGGAGAGGAAGTAGGAGAGCTGGGGATTTGGTGGGTCTGTGTGAGTGGAGCTGTTATTCAGAAGGTGGTAGGACTGTGGGCTGTGGCCCCCGGAGAGGACCCGTCCTGCTGGAGCATCAGTCAGCCAGAAGGCGGCTCAGCTGCACAGCAAACAGGTCCCGCCCCAGCTGTTGAAGGAAACCAGCCCCCTTGCATTTGGTGTAAGAATGGCTCCCAGGCACAACTCCCGCCTCCCACCTCCTCAGGCTCAGACAGGAAGCCTGTCAGCCTCTTGTCTGACTGAAGACAGCAATGACATGTGTGTGGGAGGCCCTGAAGCAGGAGATCCCTTAATAGATCAGATGCCTCTCAGCCCTGAGGCTTCATATCCCCTTTTGGGGGAACTGCATCAATGCACATGCACAAAACTTGTCACCCTCTGCAGGGCGGGGACTAATGCAGGGGTGGGCAAACTTTTTGACTTGAGGGCCACAATGGGTTCTTAAACTGGACCGGAGGGCCGGAACAAAAGCATGGATGGAGTGTTTGTGTGAACTAATATAAATTCAAAGTAAACATCATTACATAAAAGGGTACGTTCTTTTTTTTTTTTTTTTTAGTTTTATTCATTTCAAACGGGCCGGATTCCGGCCCACGGGCCCTAGTCTGGACTAATGTGAGGAGAGTGACGCACTCACTGATTTTAAGGGGCACCAAACACCTCAGTAACCAAGAGGAACGATGTTTTAAGGCAATACTTGAAAACCAAAATTAATGCAAAATCTCTAGGACAGAAAGGCTTTTCCTGACTTCGGAAGGTCACAGCTGTGTGATCTGATGAGCAGGTCAGCTGGTCTCCCACGGCTCTGAGTTTCCAGGGGACTGGACGTTCTCCTGTCTGTTCCTCCCTGATCCTGTGGAGCCAAACTGCATCTCGTTCATTTGTTCACACAACAAGCACCTATGGAGTATTTAGCAATGCGGATAAGCATGCCATTTGAAAATAATGATACATTTATAATTATAGCGTCCTTTCTAGTTCTCTTTCTGTGTTTCTCTTTCTTCTTCTCCCTCTCACTCTCATTAGCTACACATCCAGTGCAATATTGAATAGTGTTGCCACTAGCAGGCACCCTTGTCTTTTTCCTGATTTGATTGAGAAGGGAGCTTTTGGTATGCATGCTTTATTGGCTTGTAGAAATTGCGTTCTCTTTGTATTTTGTTAAGAGTTTTCTCCCTTAAAAAAAAAATCAGAATGGATGTTGAATGTTATTGAATGCTTTTTGTACCTCTTTTTGATAGGATTATATAATATTTTATCCTTAATGGGCTAATATACTGAATTATATGAACAGATTTCCTTATATTGAGCTGCATCTCCATTCCTGGGATAGCTCTTTTGGGTCATCTTATATTTTATATACTGCTGGAATGGATTTGTTGCTTTTTATTTAGTATTTTTAAAATCTATTTAACAAACAAATTTTGAAGTACAATTTTCTTTTTAACACTGTCCTTGTCCAGTTTTGGTAGCAAGATCATGCCAGCCTTACAAAATGAGGCAAATCCCACCCATACCCCATTCCTCAATGCTACGAAATAGCTTGTATAAAATGGGAATTTTCTGTCTCTTGAGGGTTTCTAAAACTTGCTTCTATAAACTGGTTTGGCGTGTTTGGGAAGGGGAAATATTTTGACTACCTATGGTATTTTAACAATGTTATTGGTTTATTCAAGTTTTCTATGGTTTTCAGGATTTATGTTTTTTATGGAAAATTGTCCACATCATCATTGTCTTGAAGTTGCCCATAGATTTTCTTTTAATGATTTAAAATTTTTATTAAATCTTTCCCCCTTGCTTGAGGTTGCATATTTTGCTAATTTTTAGAATCAAGTTTTAATTTAATCTCTAATACTTCCTCCATTTTGTTAATTTCTGCTGTCATCTTTATCATTTCCTCTATTCTACCCTGATTTTCTTTTCCTAGCTTCTTGAGTTAGATAGGAACTCATTTGCTTTTAATTTTTCTTGGTTTTCTTAAGTACACTGAAGGCTAATTGTTTCCTTTGGTAAAACTTTAATCATGTCCCACTCATTTTACATGATGTGCCGTCATTGTCATTTGCTTCTAAACATTTCTACTGTGAATTTCTTTTAACCCATGTTATTCGGAAGCATTTTTTTCTTTCCTAAATGCATTTTAAAACTACTTTCAATGTTGCATCCCATATAATAAAAGGGTAATATGCAAATTGACCCTAACAGCAGAACAACTGGGAATGACTGGTCACTATGACACACACTGACCATCAAGGGGCAGATGCTCAATGCAGGAGCTGCCCTCTGGTGGTCAGTGCACTCCCACAGGGGGAGCTCTGCTCAGCCACAAGCCAGGCTGACGGCTGCCAGCACAGTGGTGATGGTGGGAGCCTCTCCCACCTCCTCAGCAGCGCTAAGGATGTCTGACTGCAGCTTAAGCCTGCTCCCCACTGGCAAGTGGACATCCCCTGAGGGATCCTGGGCTTCCAGAGGGATGTCTGACTGCCAGCGTAGGCCCAATCCCCCAGAGAGCGGGCCTAAGCCAGCAGGTGGACATCCCCCGAGGGGTCCTAGACTACAAGAGGGCACAGGCCAGGCTGAGGGACCCCCCGAGTGCACAAATTTTTGTGTACTGGGCCTCTAGTTTTGATGTAATTGCATTGGTTGGAGGACATGGTCTGTGAAATGGATTCTTTCCAACTTGTTGATACTACCTTTGGGACTTGGTGCAAAGTCAATTTTTATAATGTGGTTTGTGCGCCTGAAAAAATGCATATTCCACACTTACTGGGAGCAAGATTACAGATTTATCTGACAGGTCAACCTTTTAATTATCTGGTTCAAATAATCCATATTCATATTGCCTGATCTATTTGTTTCTGGTTGGAGCACGAAACTCTTCTTCTGCAATTGGGTATTTGTCAATATCTCTTAGTTCCTCTTCCAGTTTTTATTTTATATATTTTGAGACAAGATATTTAGATGCATAGAAGTTCATGCCTTATTATGATGTATTGTCCTCCTCTATTTCTCTGATCCACCCCCCCCCCCCCCCCCTCAAATTTTGTCTCACATTAGTATTGTTTTCCTTGAATATTTACCTGGCATGGATTTTTGTTTTCTCTTTATTTCAAATTTTCTCTGCCACTTGTAAACAACATGTAGTTGGATTTTTAAAAATCCAAACTCAGTCTGTTCTTTAACAGATGAGTTTAACCTGCTAACCCTTTTTTTGTTTTGTTATTCCTGTTGTATTTTTTCTACCACCTTATTTGTGCTTTTCTTTACTTCTGTTTTGCTACCTTTAAACTGTTAGATGGTTAGATTTTTTCCCCATTCCTCCCTCCTCCTGTTGACTTGAAAACTATAAAGTATTACTGTTTTTTTAGCAATGACCTTTACATTTTTAGCATTTCTATTTTGCTATTAATTTTTCTAATGAAGTGAAAGGTTATTCGCTATTTCTATTCTCTATCAGATAGCATATCTTACTCACAGAACCCTCATGTCTTTTGGTCTAGAAATTATTACTTAGTAATTATACAGTAATTAAATAGAATTATTTAACAAACAATTAAATCTGTCCATGTGTTTTTACCCATTTCTGAGTTCACCTTTGTTTCTTGCATGACACTCATTTCCTTTGATTTTACATCTTGTTGCTTAAGTACAATACCCGCCCTTGTTTCATTTCTGTTTGCTTTGGTTTCACATTTCCTTGTTGTTATGATTCATGTTATTTCTCCTTTATCCCTGTGGACCCTATATAACCAGAACAGCTGTTTGGTGGTTGCTCTATCACCCTACTTTGGCCTGGGTGAATTAGCCTCCTGAGAATTGGCTTTCTTTCTTAGTGTTAGACTTCCTCACGTCCTTTGGAACTTGGCTTTGTAGGATTATCTTGAATGGGAAGCCCACCCATTTCCCCTGCACACATTCACCTTTATAGTCATCTCCCACAGCCACCGAGGCCCCCATCAAAGGACCTGTTCTCGATGGGTAGTTAAGGCTCCAGTTCTCGGAGGGGATGGAAGAGGATGCACGTAAGAGCCTGGCTGGGTGTTCCAGGGCCTGGCTGGAAGGCTGCACCTCCCTACCTCCACCTTCCGAGTCACAGAGCTTCCTGCGAACCCAACCCTGGGCCGGGGTGCATCACAGGTGTTTTTAACTCCTTTCTCAAGCGCCTGCCAGGCCCAGTGAGTTTGAATCAAAACCCCTGCCTTATGTGGACACTTTTAGTCCCTTGTACCCCACGGGCTAGAGCTCCCGGCCAGCTCTGCCCGCCTCTTGGCACCAATCCCAGCACACCTGCAATTCAGCCAGCACCTCCTCTTGTTTTTGTCTTCTATGTCGAGTCCAGAAAGATGTTTGCCTTGCTTTTGAAAGTGGCTCTGTCTTATTCATTCTCACAATTTATGTTTTATCTATGAGTGCCATGGATCAGAGGGAGAGCCCACAGCATGAACTTCAAGTGCCATCTTGGCTGGAGGCTCCTGTACTGTTGAAACCATTTTCAGTTCCTTACAGAATATTAGCACTTGCAACCTTAAACATCCTTAACTGATAGAGGCACCTATCTGATAAGGTTGTTTTGAAGATTACATGGGATTTTCCAATGTGCATTATCTGAAATAGAGAAAAAGCTTAAAAGACAGCGATTGCTTTGATTGTGTTTATTGTCTACTCCCGCCTCCTCCCCCCCCCCCCCCCCCCCCCCCCGCCACGCTTCTGATCGCTCTGGGTTCAAATCAGCAGAACCTGTAGGCGAGGCTTTCTGTTGGGCTATATCTGCCCTTTTTTCACCAAACATACTAGTTTCTTTTGACATCTCTTCCTTCTCTTCCTTTCTCTTTTCACGTTAGCTATTTCAGAATGAATGTTTCCTCAATTTCTAGACGATCGTTTGGAAAGAACAGTCACCCATGAGTCCCGAGCCGTTGGCCTCAGCCCCTCCCGTGCTACCTGTGGCAGGACCCCAGGAAGACCACCCCCTTCTACTCCCCCATGTGATTTCTGTGAGATGCTTGAGGCGAAGCGCTTGGCACACTGGAACACTGTGCAGAGCTGAGGAAATAATTATGTTCCCTTTTATGAAACAATGCATTGTTTTAACTCTCAGACACCATACAGAACTATTTTTATTCTTCTTTTAATGAGTTAGGGTTAGAGAAGAATAGTGACTTGATGAGATGATTATACATATTTTCCATGTATTCATGTATTTTATGAATAAGAATTTAGGATTCCTCTTCCAAACTGTGGCAGGCCCTGGAGAGAGGGCGTAAGGGAGTCTGAGTGGGACATTTGCTGGGAGTCAGGTCCGGGGACTGGTGTCTTTGAAAAGGGAACTTGTTGCTGAAGGATGTGGGGGGCGGGGGGGGGTGGCCCATGGAGCAAGGTGACTTCTGGCTGCCGTCTCTGAATTGCCCTGGCACATGCTCATCCTGTCTCTCCCAGGATTGCTATGGAAACCCAGATGGAGTCATTCCCTCCATGTCAGGCTTTTCCTGGGTGTTTTTACTCCTAACCTCAAAGCTTACAAATCATTCTTTCCTACATGGAGAGCGGGTGATTCTCCTGGGCCCTGTCTGGGCAGGTGACTGACAAGTCAATTTGGTCAGACAATTGCTTGGGCTGATTATTCCGCTGAAGGGCGTTCCTTGTTTTGGCTCTGGGCAAACTGGGGTTGAGCTGGGACCAGAGCAGGAGGTTTGGGGATCAGGAAGGCCAGGAAGAGGACCCGAGTGGGCCCTCTCTTTTCCGGGAGGGGCTGAGAGGGGAAGTTGAGGCTCTAACACCCCCCAGCAGGGAGCTCGAGGCATGGAGATGGGGATGGTGGTGGTGGCGGCATCATTCCCATTTTAAAGATGACTAACGGAGGCCAGGGAGCTGAGCTACTTCCCCCAAAGCCACACAACTGAGGCAGCTGAACAAGAACTTGAAGGCTTGGCCCTGAGCACAGTGCTCTTTCTGTGCCTGCATCGAGGGAGAACTGAAAGTGACAGTTGCCTGATTCTTGGTGTCTGCCTCCTTGTGATGAGGAAGGAGAAATAGCCAATGTTCATAAAACTGCAGCCAATGTTGTCCCAAACCCCGAGCGTGATTTTTTTCAAGAGAACTCATGACAAATCTGCATGTAAGGTGACCCAGGACTTTGGGGCGCCCCTGGATGAAACCTCCTGAAGGCCCCGCACAGCTCAGCATGCCCACCCGCCGGACAGGGAGCTCAGGCTGTGAAAGGTTCCACTGAGGCCGAGAGGAGAAGGCCTGCTCTGGGAGGACGGGAGACCTGGGGTTTCCTCTCACTCCTGGCCTGGCCATGGGACCCTGTGCAAGTCCCAGGCTGCACTGGCTTCCCTGCTCCTCCTCCCCCAGAGTCAGTGTTCTCTGTCCACTCAAAACTGACCAGGAGGCCCAGCCCTGAGCTGCTGTGTTCTCACCTAGAAGTAGCTCTTACCAGCCTCGTCTAGAGAGAGAGGCCCTGCTGGGGTCCTGAACAGGATCTCTTGGTCCGAGGTGACCTAGACCATCATTTTGCCATGGGAGTGATTGGCAGCCCCACCTCAGGCTCAGTCCCAGCTCAGGCCCCAGGACCCTTCCACGCCCGCCCAGGCTTAGGGAGGAGGGACTGAGGCCATTCTAGTGTCCCTGAGAACTCAGCAGCAAGGCTTGAGTTGCTAGTCTGGTCCTGCCTTCATGTACTAATGTTACAAATGTTAATAATAATCATTCTAAGCTATGCCCAGCCGGCGTGGCTCAGTGATTGAGCGTTGACCAAGAGGTCATGGTTCAATTCCCAGTCAGGGCCTAAGCCAGAATTGTGGGTTCAATCCCCAGTGTAGGGCATGCAGCAGATAATCGATCAATTATTCTGTCTCATCGTTGATATTTCTATCTCTCCCTCCCTCTCTTTTCCTCTCTGAAATAAATAAAAATATATTTAAAAAATAAAAAAAATCATTCTAGACCAAATATTGTGTTCATGTCACATTAATTTCTCTAGCGATTATAAGAAGTAGGTTTTATTTCCATTTTATGAATGAGTAAACTGAGGAACAGAGTGGCTAAATGGCTTGCCTGAGATCCCCAAATGCATGAGTGTTTATGGAGCCAGGAGTAGAGGCTAGTTTGGACTACATCCCGAATTTGTCCTCTGAACCACACACAGGCTACCTTATCCATTGCGCTCAGTTCACATACTCCGGCTGCAGCTCCTTGGCCAGTGTGGACCCACCTTGAGCTCCTGGTTGGGTGTGGGAACCACCTAAGGTTCTGTCACCATTGATGTCCATTGTCATGCTCTTGACAGTCTCATCTGCTGAGCATCCCCTGACTCTTGGTTCCCTGGAGTTAAGATACAGGCTCCTGGCGCCCATTCATCTGCTGAAGGTGGCATTGCCTGTTCTAATCCTTGGACCTCTCTGGGCTGAATAAACTTCCAGCCCCAGTGCTCATGCTCTGATTCTAAGGTTCTGAGTAGCAGAGTTCCCTGGCCTAACTGAGACGGGCTACCCAGAAAGCTTGCAGGAGGAGTCTTAGCACATTAGCACACTAAGAAAGATACTTTCCCAGAAAGGAAAACACCTCTTATTTTCTTCCAGTAAATCAAGAATGGGAGGTGCATTTGTTTAATGGGTCCTGTCCATAGCCGATCCAATTTGGTAAGTGACTGGGGGTGGGGTGGGGAAAGATGCTGACCTGACACTTCGGAGAGTGGACTCAGAGAAGGGGCTTAGGCGGCGATACACATGGGAGTGTGAGCAGAAGAAGCAGAGGACCTAATTGTGGGCCAGGGTTTCCTGTCCCTCCCGCTGTGACACGTACACAAACACACATGCACATGCACATGTCCACATACACGTGCCCTTCTGTGTCTGTGCTGTGCTGCCTTTTCCTTCTGGCTCTTGCTCTGAACTTCAGCCACATGTCTTTCTGTCTGTCAGCCTGTTGGAATCACAGCTCACCAGTATTCTGAGGCCAGACTCACTCATCAAGGTAGACAAGTAATGAGCATGTTGGGGTGGACAGGCGTTCAGACTGAAGTATGCGAAGGGTGGTGGACAGAATAATGACCCTCCTCCCTGCAGGATGTCTACATCCCACTCCCTGAAATGTGAATGTGTTACCTTACATAGCAAAAGATGTATTAGATGTGCTTAAGTTAAGAGTCTCAAGATGAAATTATCCTGGATTATCAATATGGATCCAAATGTAATCACAGGCGTCCCTGTAAGAGGGAGGCAGGCAGGTGAGAGCCAGAGAGAAGGTGTAGTGAGGGAGGCAGACGCTTGAGACGTGCACTTTGGCGATGGTGGAAGGGGCCATGAGCCAAGGCATGGAGGCAGCTTCTGGAAGATGGGAAAGTGAAGGAAACAGATTCTCTTCCGAAAGCTTTAGCTGCTGACATCTGATTTAAGCCTTATATATCTTTTATTTATTGTTATTCACTTATTTATTTATTTGACATGGAATCAGCTCACGCGATTGTGGAGGCTGGCAAGTCCCACAGGCTGCTGTCTGCAAGCAGGAGACCTGGGAAGCTGGTGGTGTAATTGCAGCCCGAGTGTGAAGGCCTGAGAACCTGTTAAGCTGAAGGTGTAAGCCCCAGTCTGAAGGGCCAAGGAGATGAGATGAGATATCTCAGCTCAAGCAGTGAGGCAGGAAAAAGGGGAGATTCCCCCTTCCTCTGCCTTTTGTTCTATGTAGGCCCTCAGCGGATTGGACGAGGCCCAGCCACACTGGGGAGGACAATTGCTTTAGTGAGTCCGCAGATTCAAATGCCCACCTCGTCAAAAATGCCCCCAAACACACCCAGGAATAAGGTTTCATCTGGGCACCCCGGGCCAGTCAAGCTGACACATAAAATTAACCACCACCGAGGGCGTGGTTAGATCGGAAGTCAGACTGGGGCGGTGGGCTTGACCCAGTCCATAGACACTGCTGGCATGTCACAGTTGGTTTTTTTTTTTTAATATTTAGACTAACTTTTACATATAATTACATTTCCTGTTAAGTGTGAAGTTCTGATTTATCTTAAAATGTGAGGTGATCTGCCAATACTAGACCCAAACCCCTGCCTATTTCAGAGCATCCCAGCCAATTCTGGCTGGAGGTGGAACCTTCCCCGGGAGGGGCAGGAGCAGGCCCTGTAGCTAAGGAGGTGCAGCCACACTCGCCCAAAAGGAGACGTGTAGGCTTTTTAGATCTGGCCTCGGGGAGCCCCAAGAGAAAGCTCCTCACAGCACTCGGCCTCCAGATGCGGTTTGACAAGTGCCAAGTGCAGCAGAACCCTTAGCCACATTGATCCGGACACTAAACTCCTATTAATGTAGTCACAGAAGGCAATTGCTTTCTGGGCAGCCACTCAGAGCTGACAGCTGACAGCTGACACAGACCTTCCCGTCAGACAGAGGCACCAGACTGCCCCAGGGGAGCACCGGAACCTGACTTCCCTGCCTGGTGCCAAACCTCCAGCAGGCTCTGCACTCTGACCTCGCCAGCGTGCGCCTTCACCTCCGCTGCCCTTCAGTGTTGTCCTGCACTGGACCTAACCACGTGCAAAAGGGCCGCAGGATCCCCGAGCTGGGCTGAGAGTGTGCTGCCTGCCCCCACCCCTTTGGCTGACTTCCTCACTCACTTCCTGGGTGCCCTGACCCTCTGGCTTCCTCCCTCAGCACATCCTAGCCCCCCTGGGTGACCTCGTTGGGGTGTCTTCCTGGTTCTCTCTCAGACTCACTCAGATGGACACGGTTGTGGTTCTGACCTCTGGCCCTAAGCAGCTTGGCTGAGGCAGAGCCATCCCTTGGCTCTTGCTCTGTGGGGTTTGTCATTGGCCAGGTCCCTCCTCAGCCACAGCAGCACAGCACACTCTCCCGTCACCAAGGCATATCCATCTCACTTCCTGCTGTCTCTTGCATTTGTCCATTTCTCTCCATCTCCATCCTAACCATCGCCTTCTCACTTGGACTGTTACCTAACCTCCTACCTGGGTTTGCAGTTCCAGGTGTTGCTCTTTCAACCCATTCTCCAACAGCAACCAGAGCGCCTTCTTTTAAAGGCAAACCTGGCCACTGTCACCTGTTCAGAATCCTTCACTGGGTCACCACTAGCTTCAGGACAAAGCCTGGGGACCAGGCACCCATGACTTGGCCTCTGATCCCTCCTCCAGTGTCTCGGCTCAGCAGCATCCCCCTACCCCTGCCTCATGTCCATGTTCTAGCCTCACTGGTCTATTTGCAGGATCCGCTGTTCTCTCCAAAATGTGGACTTTTGTGCATATTATTCTTTTTGGACGGCGTCTGCTCCTGTCCCACACCCTTCACCTGGATACTTAACCTCTCGTGTGGGTGCCCCTTCTCCCCGCCCCCCCCCCCCCCCCCCCGGCTGGGATCCCAGCCCAGCACTCCTATGAGACCTGACCTTCTAGTCATGGCACTTGCTGCCCTGCATGGCGATTGCTTCCTGAGTTGCCTGTCTTCCCCACCAGCTGTCAACACCATCAAGTCAGGGACCATGTGTGCTCTGCTCTCCATGATATCCCACCGCCTGGCGTAAGTCTGGACACGGCAGATGCTTGATGTGTGTATAGGACTGAAGGAAGGAAGGAGGGGTAATGAGGGCAAAGCCAAGAGCAGAGAAAGCCCATGCGGGTAGATAGAGACCTTCCCACATGTTGATCCCAAGTCCCCTTTAATCGACACCCTGTGGCCGCATCCCGTGCAGGGAGTTCTCCCGGTGAGGGGTGGGGTGAGGAGCAGATTGTGGGAATCTTACCAACTGCAGCCTTACCTTGTCCCCACTTCTCCGCCTTGTCCATGGAGAGAGCGTGGGAGACGTTACCAGCTGCCTCGCCTGCCTCGCTGAATCCAGGGACATTCCTGCTACCAAACCAGGGAGTGAGCTCGACTGGTGTAACCGGTGTCAGGAAGAACAGAGAATGCCAAGCTCAGCTGTGTTAACACTGTCCCTCCTCCCTGAGAGATGGCAGGGATCAGCTGGAGCTCACCTCCCTGGGGTGGGCAGACAGCAAAGACCTGAGCTCTAGTCTTCCATGTGGGGCTGTGTGACTTGAGGCGAATTTCTTACCCTCTCTGAGCTTCCTTTTCATGTTACCTAATTGACAGGGCTGTTCTAGGACTCATCTCTCATTACTGTGGGGCTGGAGAGGGGCAGGGCCTGGGTTCTCTAGGTGGGGCTGCCTACTGCTCAGCACGTGGCCTTGCCCATTAATAACAGCCCTGAAAACGTGACTGTTGAGCTGAAAAGCTCTTTGCAGCCCCCCCCCTTCCCCCGGATTCCAGACTTTAAAAATCCTTCATGACTGAGGCGCTTGAGTTGGGCTTTGAAATGCACTCTGTCCTCACTAACTGGACAATTACCGCATGTCACTGATGTGTGTTATTATTTCCTCTGCTACAACGCATGTCCTTTTAGAAGAAAATTAGGATTGTCAAGCACCATTATGTGATGAACCCCGCAAAGGGGCAGCCAAAGGCAGCGCATCAAGCTCACATCCGGCAGAGGTAGCCACGGGGAGTGTTCGCCTGGGGCCGTCACCGCTGATGTGAGGAGGGCAGCTACACACAGAGGTTTCCCTTTCGGGGACTCTCTCACCCTGGTCCCTGCAGCAGAGGGAAGAATTTGGTACGATCTCTGGCTTGAGGACAGAACCCACTTCTGAAGGTGCCCAGACTCCCCTGCCCACCTCCTACGCAGAAACCTGAGCAAATGAGAAAGGCTGGAGGGCAGGCAGGCACCGTGATGGGAATGTCTCCCTCGGGCCCCTCAGATGTCATGGCCCCATCGTGTAACCCTGAAGAGGGCGGTCCCTTTTGGATCTGAGCAAACAGACTTGGGAAGAGTCCAGCCTGGAACTGGGCGCGTCTGCTCTCTCCATGCGCCTGCTGCCTGCCTTGTGGGGCCGGTGAAATACGGAGGGGGAGGCCAGCGAGGGAGGGGCACGGGGGCTCTTACCCAGGGTGGGAGGAGGCCAGCCTGGGATTCTGGGGATTGGCCAGCTACTCAGACATGGTCTTTTATTTCTCCTTGTGTTGGCTGGTTGCTGGAAGGGGCCACCCTTTCCTTGGCCTGTATAGACAGGACACGCAGTCCTGCGGTGCTAGCTAAGGAATGGCAGCTTTGTGCTTCGTCCTCACGGGCCTGCTCAGTGGCTGAGAGTCCCATAAGCCCCACACTGTTCTCAGGGCTGCCCTGTCCCTTTACTGCTCTTCCTCCTCCCCTCCCTCTTCCTCCTCTACTCCCCTCCTCCCCTGGGACAGCACATGGAACTGGGAGAAGCGAGGGCCGGCCTCACATGTGAGGGAATAAAGGCTGAGCTGTGACGGTCCTGTCTGCCTCACAAAGAGAGGTTTCATGTAGTTTTTGGCATTTACAAATCCTTTGTGGAAAGGTCACCTGTTCTTGGAATCCTTTATTAATGCTGAAGACTGGCCCCAGAAATGTCATGTCTTTTCACCATGATATTTACTCAAAAAAGTATGACTAAGCATCTGGGCCTGGACTGGGCTAGGGGATCCTCAAGGGACAAATGGATGCCAATCTCCCTGGAGCTGTTGGGGCTCCACCTCCCCACCAGAGCCCAAGTGAGGGGAGGAGAGAGGGACAAGGGCCACACACCCTGGGCATCTGCTTCCCACTTCTCCCTGTCATCCCAGCTCTTTATCACCTCCATGGCGAAGACCCACATGCTAGAGCTGAAAAGGATATTGGAATCAATGTCCTCATTTTACAGTTGTGGAGACTGAGACCCAGAGAAGGGGAGGTACCTGCAGTGACCCCAGCAAGTAGGGGGCAAAGTGGACACTAATACCATGAGTCCTGGCTCCTAGGTCAGCTCCCTTTCTCCCAGGCTGTAACCGGGTCTCACTCTCACACTGAGTCTATATCTATATCTATATCTATATCTATATCTATATCTATATCTATATCTATATGTGTTTGCGTAAGTCCATGTGTGTATATAACATAAATGTGAGCTGAATGGTGTACAGAAAAAATAATCTATCTACACTAATAAAAGAGAAACATGCAAATTGGTGTCACTCTGCTATGCCCACCAGCCAATCAGATGAGTATGCAAATTAACCCAACAAAGATGGCGGCTAATTTGCATACACAGGCGGGGAGCAAAGACTGAAGACAACGTAGAAGGAAGCCAAGCGCTGCAGAAGGAATGAAGCTGCGGAGAAGCAAGTGGGGCGGTGGAGGCATGAAGGAAGGAAGTGGGGTGGCGGAGGCAGGAGCTCACTTCTCTGCTTCACTCTGGCCACAGGAAGCCCTATTCTTGCAGGAATCTTCCTGCAACGAGCCTCTAGTCTATATATATATAAACCTAAGCAATCAAACAATGGGTCAACCAGTCGCCATGATGTGCACTGACCACCAGGGGGCAGACGCTCAATGTAGGAGCTGCCCCTTGGTGATCAGTGCGCTCCACAGCAGGAGCACTGCTCAGCTGACCTACAGGCACCAGATGCAGGGCTCATAGCTGGCAAGTGCCGCTGCGATGATGTGAGCCTCTCCCAGTAGGAACTGACTGGGCACGAGTCCACAGCTGGTGCAGTGGGGCTGGGATGAGCAGGAGCGGCAGGCAGGAGTGGCAGGCAGTGTTGGACTGCCGGTTTTGGCCCAATCCCCACAGGCCATGCCAAGGGACCCCACCGGTGCATGAATCCATGCACCGGATCTCTAGTCTGCACTAATAAAAGAGAAACATGGTAATTAGCTTACGACCGCTACCCTTCCCATTGGCTAATCAGCATATCCTTATGCAAATTAACTGTCAGCCAAGATGGCAGCCGGCAGCCATGCACTGAAGTGAACAGGGAGGCTTGCTTGCTCCAGTGACTGCGGACTCCAACGTTCCCCGCACTTGCCGGCCTCTCAGCTGCAACTCTAAGCAACTATGTACTATGTTGCAAATAAGAAGCTAAACAAAACCCCAGAAACCGGCTTTCAGTCAGCCAGGTTCAGCCAGCTGGACGGCAACATTGTATCAAATACAGAAGGAAAAACAAAGGCCAGAAACCGGCTTTCAGCAGCCGAGGCCTCAGAGCTAAAGCTGGCCCAGAATAAAAAAAGAAAAAGAAAAAAAGGAGCAGTTGGGAACTTTAGTCACCCTCCAGCTGGAAAACAGCCCTCAGCCCCTCACCCAGACTGGCCAGGCACCCCAGTGGGGACCCCCACCCTGATCCAGGACACCCTTCAGGGCAAACCAGCCGGCCCCCACCCGTGCACCAGGCCCCTATTCTATATAGTAAAAGGGTAATATGCCTCCCAGCACCAGGATCAGCATGACAGGAGGCAGCGACCAAACCCCCTGATCGCCCTGTGGCTCTGTGAGTGACAGGGGGCAGGGCCACAACCTCCCTCTCCGCCCTGCTCTGTTCGCAACAGGGGAAGGCGCCCCAACCCCCTGATCAGCCCTGTTCTGTGCCTGATAGGGGGGAACTGATCACCCTGTGGCTCTGTGTGTGACAGAGGGGAACTCCCCAACCCCCTGATCACCCTGTGGCTCTGTGTTTGACAGAGTGCGGCACCCCAACCCCCTGATTGGCCCTGCTCTGTGTGTGACAGGGTAGAGTCATAACCTCCCCATTGGCCCTGCCCTCAGTGTGACAGGGTGCAGCGCCCCAACCCCTTGATCCGCCCTGCTCTGTGTGTGACAGGGGGCAGTGCCCCAACTCCCCTATCGGCCCTACTCTGTGAGTGACAGGGGGGAGCTCCTCAACCCCCTGATCGACCCTGCTCTGTCTGTGACAGGGTACGGAGCCCCAACCCCCCTGATGGGCCCTGCTCTGTGAGTGACAGGGGGCAGCGCCCCAACCCCCTGATTGGCCCTACTCTGTGCATGACAGGGGGTGGCGCCACAACCTCCCCATCGACCCTGCCTTGAGTGTGACAGGGGGTGGTGCCCCAACCCCCCAATCGGCCCTACCCTGAGCATGACTGAGGGTGGCATCGCAACCTCCCGATCTGCCCTGCTCTGTGCATGACGGGGCAGTGCCCTAACTCCCCAATCAGTCCTGCTCTGAGTCCCACCAGGGGCTGCACCTAGGGATTGGGCCTGCCCTCTGCCACCCAGGAGCAGGCCTAAACAAGCAGGTCGTTATCTCCCGAGGGGTCCCAGACTGCGAGAGGGCACAGGCCAGGCTGGGGGATCCCCCTCCCCTCCCGAGTGCACCAATTTTTGTGCACCGGGCCTCTAGTATATATATAAAAGCCTAAGTGACCAAACTACTGGTCACTATGATGTGCACTGACCTCCAGGGGGCAGACACTCAATGCAGGAGCTGCCCCTTGAGGGTTAGTGGGCTCCCACAGCAGGAGCACTGCTCAGCTGACGGACTTACAAATTTCTGAATCACACCCTCATTGGATAATTGGGAAACTGAGGCCCATAGACAGTTAGGGACTGTCCAGGGTACATGACATTCAGAGTCCAGAGTTCAGGAATGTTCAGACCTTCCAGTCCAAGGCTCCCACCTCCCCACAGAGTTGGTCTGGAAATTAGAAATCCTGATATACTGGGCAGCTCCTGCCTGTTCCTCTCTATGTGGGGGCCGTTTTGTTCTGGGATCCAGAAAGGGAGCACTGGCATGTGTGTGTGTGTATGTGCGTGAGCGTGCACATACACACACACACACACTCCAGATGTGATGACCTTGGGTGGGATTATAAGAAAAGCAGACACAGAGGAGGTGACAACAGGAAGGAAAAAGAGGTTGGAGGCACTACCTACATGTGACTGTTCTCCTCCTACTTTACAGCTCCTCCCCCACATGAGCCTGAACAGCCCTAAGAAGCTCTTGCTCCATAACCCATTGTGCAGGCAGGAGAGAGTCGGGCCCTGACAGGCACAATGACTTATCCAGGATCAAGAAGAGGTAAGACTGAGGGGTTGAGACTGAGCCCAGGTCGGTTTCCTCAAGTCTGGGACCCTGGCTGCACCCAGAGCTCCTAGGGGGCTGGGCAGAGGGGTGTGCTGGTGCCACTGTGTACAGATAAGGTGTTTCATGGAGAAGAGGGGTCTGCAGACAGCAGCCCACAGGACTACTTGCATAGCTGTCATGGGATGAGGGGACTCAGGGAAGACAATCCCAGGTATGAGGTCACTATCCAATAGGACTTACAACCCCCGTAACCAGGCACCCACATCTAGGCCACCAGGCAGCTCACTTGCCAAGAGGCATTTGCCAGTGCAAGATGTTCTCTTGCTGTGTTCCCAGTGATTGGTGTTCTTGCTGCCGGAGACCCCGCAGTGAGAACTTTTTCAGACGGTGCCAACATTGGTTCAAACCTCGTCCCCGACGTATCTGGCCATTTTCTAGAATTTGGCCTCAGGTAACACAAGGTGGCCCGGGTCAGACCAGTCCTGGCCAGGCCACCTCTGTGTGCCATCCCTGTGCAGCCCACATCCCCCCGGGACAGAAAGAGGTTGCTGGGTCTTGGATAACCTAGCAGTCCTGTCATGGTCACACCCCAGGATAGGGCAGGCAGGTGGATATGGGCTTCCAGAGGGGTCTCTTATCTGTGCCAATGGGAATCCTTGGCCCTCAGGCTATCACGCCTTTTCCTCCCCTTAGGGGGTCTAAGAGGACCATGGCGTGTGTGTGTGTGTGTGTGTGTGTGTGTGTCTGGAGTGGAGGGTCACAGGGGCAGAGAACCAGCAAAACAGGGCTCTGAGGCCTTGCCTGGTGACTGGGAACTGTCTTTACAGAGCTCCGTACAAGAGAACAGAGAGGAGCTGATAGATGGGGTCCTCAACTCCATGCCCCTGCAGGAGGCACAGGTACCCCATACATCCTCCAGCTTGCAGCACGGCTACAGGGTGAGTGTAAGTGCTGGGTTGACCCAGACTCCAGGATCCCATGTAGTCAAAGGGGTCCCTCGGGTTTGAGAAGGCTCCCTGCTACTCCCCTGAGATCCCTCCTGGATTCCAATTTCCAAAGGAATCTGGGTCCTTGTCTCCTCCCCTAACCCACTTTCACTGTCCCCCCTCTTTCAGATGAGTTCAAAGTCACTGTCCACAAAGTTTTAGGAATATCAGAAGAGAGACTTTTGTACCATTTCACATCATGCTCAGTCAAGAGTATTTTTTCATCTTTTTACAGAGTTTCCCTTTTAAGACCCGTGTCCAAGTGCCCATGTTGGCCTGACAATCCTTACAAACCTTCTCCCGCTCTTACACATCATCATGATTAGTAGGGATGCTTTTTCCAAAAGGATGTGGGGATCATGGTACCAAGTCTGTTGCTTTGTCATTTGCTGCCCTGAGGACCACATCCCTGTGGCCCCTGCAGGTCAGGAGCTGGGGCCTCCCTGGGCTGCACAACATACCAGGAGGGGGACCGGTTATCAGGGCTGGCGATCCAGCTGTTCACTGCTGTGGGACCTGGACGTGATCCCCTCCTGTTGTCATGTCAACAGTGCTGCCCTGAACACCCTACTTGTCCTAATATCCTGACCCTCCCACCCCAGGAAAAGCCTCTGTGTTCCCATCTTAGAGTGGGATGTTCTGTCAGAAATCCCAAGGGGACTTTTTTAACACAGGGAGGTGCTGTCCATCCTCTGCTAAGAAATGACTAAGGTACGAATGTTTTTCAGTCCTCACCTACAGTTCTACTTTTCCTGCCAAGAACCCTTTCTCTTCTCAAAGTAAGAAACATTCAAACCTGAGAATTTTTGTGAATTTCTTTGAGTCAAACTGCTGATGATTGCCAGAAAGCCAAATCTCAATGGCTTGAGATAATGCTCTGGAGAATGGCAGTTTTGCACCTTATTTTAGACATTACAATCAAAAGAGGAGACATATGTGGGCTCCATAAAATCCATGGGTGATAGATTAGGGAGCCAGGAGAAAGCAAAGGGGGGAAACCTCTGGGATTCGATAAACACTAAAATGATAGATACACACTTCTTTCACTTAGGTGTGTGCAGGGTAGTTAACAGTCAACAACGAACTCAGTAACAATGAGGGGATTTGTGGTCTCTGCAGAGCATTGCCTATGCGTTGAGGGGTCTAAATAAAGGGAAATTCATTTGACATTCCAAAGATATGTTACTGTAGATGCAAAAAGACAAGAGACAGGCTCAGTTAAGGTGAAGTTTGACCTTTGTCAGGGAAGATGCCAGCCTAGGACATGACTATGCAACATAAACTGCTTTTGTTAAAGGTTTTCATTTCAGAACATCCTTTGTGATAACGTTAGGTCTCTGAGTTTGCAAGGCCACCATGCAGGCCTTCCCTGAGCCAGTCAGTGAGCATGTGGTCCCTTTTCCCACACACTGTCCTTGGGATTGCTCATGTCCCACCTCTTGCCACCAATCACAGAGTGCTCAGGGGTTCAGTCTGAGTTGATGCCCCCAACCAGCTTGGCAGTTCATGAGCTGCCTCTGACGGCATGTCCCTCCTCTGTCCCAACACAAGAAGAGAAATAATTGACCCTGAGTAGTAGTAAGACCTCCTTGGTGCCTGCAGCTGCAGCTTTGTGGCTGCCCATGGGCCTGGCCAGCATGCCCACCACCCTACGCACGCCTGTGCCCTTGAACCTCTTCTCTACCTGGGAGGTGGACTGCTCCAGCCCCAGCTGTGTGCCCAGGTTGTGTAGCCTGACTTTAAAGAAGCTGCTGATCTACAAGGAGCTGGAGAAGGAGCTCATCACCATGGTGATTTCCATGAAGATGCAGAAGATTGTGCTGCCTCCCAGTGGACAAGTGGAGACCGACCTGGCGCTGACCTTCTCCCTGCAGGACCCGCACTTCCTGAAGAGAGGAGGCAACAAGCTGCAGATCATGCTGCAGCAGAGGAAGTGCTATAACAAGGGGACCATCCTGGTCTACAATTCAGTTGCCTTGGGTGCCATCGACATAGCTGAGGTGATGCAGCGACCCCTCGAGGTGGCCAGGGGCTGAGCCTCAGGAGCAGCATCAAGGGGTCCTCCACCAACGTGGCTGAGGTCAGCATCTCCTCCCTGTGCAGTCAGCCCATCGAACGCAAGGACAGCGCCATGCAGGTTAGCTACAAGGCCAAGTCCAGGGTTCATTACTTTGCAGGGGAACATCAGAACTTCTCTGAGCAGGAGGCCAGCAACGATGCTGCACAAGGACAAGAGCTGGATGAGGACAACATTAACGTGAAGAAGCCCAAAAAGCAGTGCCAGCGATGATAAGAATGATGTCCATGACCAGGCACCAGTACATCAAGGAGAAAGTCGTGGCTTGGCTGAGCAGGGCCCAAGTGTCAGAGGAGGCCCTGGACCCAGAACAGGACCCTGCAGATCATGGCCCCAAGTGGAGGAGGACCTCACCTTCTGTCTAACATGATGGAGAACTAGCGACAGTAGCCTAGACAGGGAGGATGATGAGAACCTTCTCAGCACCACCAAGCCCAAGCTCAGGCCATACTGAGAAGGCCAGTCACACTCCAGCTCAAACAGGAGCATCCACAGTACCCAGAGTCAGGAGGAGCTTCCGAGTCCGCCCTACATGACCAGGAAGACGTGGGCCTCAGACGGCAAGCAGCCAAGTGATGTCTTGGACTCAGTGCCCCACAGAATGCCCACCCAGGGGAGCAGCCAGCACCGCCCAAGGACAGCCCGGAGGCAGATACCTCAGGCCTGGACATGCTCACCAAGAAGCTGCTGCCCAGTGGGCGCATCACCAAGACCGAATCTCTCATCATCCCCTCCACCAAGGCCAAGGGGAAGCATCCCGGCCACCATGGCTGGGGCAGGTACCTGAAGGAGTGGCAGACGGCACAGCCACAGAACAAGTGAGCCAAGAGCCCAGACAATGAGAGTGGCTGGACCCAGGGGGCCAGCTGCAGATCCCCAGGAAGACCACGTACAACCAGCTGAACCACATCCTCATCTCTGATGACCAGCTGCCAGAGAACATCATCCTTGTCAACACCTCTGATTGGCAGGAGCAGTTCCCCACAGACATCCTTCGAGAGCAGAGGCGGCTTTGCTGTGAACCTGCTTCACGGCTGACATCCAGGAGGCCTTCAGCTCCATCATCCGGTGGATACAGAGATACTGTAACTATAATTCCCAGCCCCCGAAGCTGGTGAAGATCCTGGTGGCAGGGGCACAGCATTACTTCAGCGCTGTGCTACGGATCTTCCTGGAGCTGCTGTCCTACAAGATGCTCGACTGGCTGGGCTACATGAGCTTCCTGGTCATCTCACTGGGTTCCCACCCCATGGCCAGGTACCTGGGCTCCGTGCATTACCGCTACCACAGCTTCTTCTGGGACCTAGCCTGGTGGGACCTGTTCCATAATCTGGAGGCCCATAGCGCCATACAGGACACACTGGACATTGTGACGAGAATCACACAGAACATCATGGGGCCAACTGTGCCTCCCAGCTTCCCATCGAGGAAGCCCTGCTCTCCTACAAGCAGAAGAACCCCAACGAGGAGTCCTTATAGTTCATTCCCTTCAGGGGAGTGGGTGAAAGTTGGGATAGTGCAACAGTCCTCAGACATGTCAAGAGACTCAGATGATGGGCCCCCTTGGGCTGCAGCGTGCTTTCATCCTTCCCTCTGTCCACACCTCTGGTCTCCAATGAGGTCTTGTCACTTCACTCTGCTCCCGGTCAGTGAGTGGGGCTTGTCCTCCCCCAGCCAGGACGATGGCGCCAAGCTGATGGAGCGGCAGGTGGATTACTGGACGGCAGCCCACCCCACAGACAGGAAGAGAGAGACGAAGAAGAAAGACCTGCCTACCGCCAACAACACCCTCTAGTGCACCTTCCACTCTTTGCAGGCCAGCAGGCTGCCCAGCAGTGGTGAGGCCACAGTAACACCCATCATGTCCTTGACAGTGGTCACCAAGGAGAAGAAAAAGAAGGTGCTGTTTTTGCCAATGAAAACCAAAAACAAGGTCTTGGAGTCCAAAATCCAAAAGCCAGTGCCTGGAGGGCATAAGCCGCCTGGCCTTCAGGGCCAGCACCAGGAGAACATATTGTGGGTCCTCATCAAAGGTGTGGTGTGGAATGACGTGAAGTCCTTCCAGCTGGAAGCACAGGGTCCTCCCACGTCCAGCACTTCCCCATCTGCATCTCTAGACACTCCGACTCCACCTTCCAGCCCTGCCTGTGGCCCTGCTGACGCCAAACACAGGAAGGCCCAACTGTTAACATTTCAATTTAGTACAGAGACTGACCCTGGAAACACAAAGAGAAACCTTCTTAAGTATGAATGTGCTCACAACCCGGAAACTAATGTGGGGTCTCCATTGGGAGCCCCAACTGCTCTGCTGATTAACCAGAACTCTCTGGTGGGTGGGAGTTCAGGTGGGCAGTGCTGAGCTGGAGAATCATGGAAGGTGAGTTTTGGCCTCAGGATCCCTAACACTCCCAGCGAGAAGGGTTCTCCCTTCTCCACCTGCCCTTCCTGGAAGACAGGACTCTGCCTCCACAGGACTCAGAGCTGGTGGTCAGGTGCCAAGGACTGGCCTCCCATTGGGGTCATCCTGAGCAGAACATGGAGGCCAGTCAGCCCAGCCCTGGGCCCCAGCTGCCAACCAGCCAAGTGGCCCCACACCATCCACTCCTGGTTCCCAATAAACTCCAGCCTCACAGGGAATAAAGAAAAGGACCTATATAGTGTAGACCACCAGGCACACCAGCTGGACAAAATGAGCAATGACCCCACTTTCATCCTTACTTTTCTCTGTTAATACAGAACATTTGCTACTAACCATTGTGTGTGGGACCAACCATGTACCAGGTGAGCCCTGCCCGCCCCAGCACAATGGTCACTCAGCGCCCTGCTTGCTGTGAGTCTTCAGGTCACTGCATCTCTCCGAGTGTTTGTTCATCTGAACACGGCGAGAACCGAGGCCCAGCCTCATGGGGTTATTATAGGGACCGGGGGAGAGGTCCTCCCTGGAAAGTGCTCTCTGGGTGCCTGGACAGTGGAGAGGTCTGCTGGAGGGGTGTGGTTGAGCTAATTGGCCATTTTCTCTTCCTGTTGATGAAGACTCTGCCTTATTTCTGACTTTCCTCGGGGCCTTGGGCTAAAGAGATTGGAGATTCTATGAGGTGTCCCTGTCCTTGGTCAGCCCCTCAGAAAATCCATAACCCTACCCCTGCCTGCACCCCTATCCAGGGACTCTGCTCACTAACCTGGTAGAACCTCCTCAGTGGCAGCTTGGTAAGTGTACCCTGCCCTGTGGGAGTTGAGTATCAGCGGGAGGAGAACCACACAGGACAGCGAGTGAATTAGGCAGCACATAGGTGCAGGAGCCAAAGCTCGAGGTGTTATGTGGGCTGCGAAGAGTCAGGGCTGGAGACGAAGTTCGTTTGTTTGTTTGTTGGTCAGCTAATCCTGGAGCACCTACTGTGTGCCAATGAGTGACATGAACAGAGTGGACACCAACCCTTCCTGTCCTCATGGAGGTGCCATTTGGGGGGGAGGGTAGAGGGAGAGAACAGGGACACTGAGAGAGCATGTCAGGTTCCCCTGAGGAAGGGGACAGGCGGTTCCCTCATTGCCCCAGACTCTCAGTGAGGAGGGCTTTCTCCCAGCCCCTCCTGGGTGACCAGGCGCGTCTCTGCCAGGACTGCCAGGCTGAAGGTGGACAAGGAGTAGGTCTGGCTTCTGGATGGGCAGGAGCAGCGGGCACAGGACCCCAGGCTCTCTGAGTGGTGCTCTGGGAGGGCTGTGGGAAGGAAAGGCCAGGACTCAGACCATGCTGTCTACCTCTCTCTCTCCCCAGGGCCATCTTCTGCATCCTGGACATCTGGCTGGACCAGTACCCTGAACATTTTTATCAGCCGCCAGAATTTCCCAGCCTGATCATGCTTTTGGCCTCCATAGAGCTCACCTTTCCAGTCCCAGACCTGCCAACCCAGGCCCAGTATCTCCACTCACAGCTGGAGCACCTGAGCCCACTGAGGTGGAGAGAAAGGTTGAGGAGGAGTCAGAGAGGGTGAGTTGGGAGAGGGGATGGGGCTGGGCCACACAGAGAAGAGCTCCCAGAGGCTGGGCTTAGGCAGGAGCACAGAGCCGCTCAGGTCAGTGCCCAGGGCCTGCAGTAGGAGGACTTCCTGGGGTGGGGGCTTGAACTGGGACTTCAGGGATGGAGATGGGAGGTTCCTTCCTTGGAAGGCACACAAAGGCAGTCATGGTGGTAACATGGTCTCTTCCTGGGTCTACAGAAGCAGCTCCAGAGCAAGATGAAGAAACACCTAAAGAGGCAACGCCAACTCTGGAGCCCTCTCCTGAGCCAGAGCAGGCTCCAGGCACAGCTGTCACTGAACTTCCAGATGTGGACCCACCTGCAGCTTGTGAGCCACTCGCCTCAGCTCCTGTGAGGCCTGTGGTCCCAGGTCCTGGGCCTCAGTGTGTGTCAGCTGTCATGGCAGAGAGGGCTTCCCCTCTCCAATAGTTGCAGTTTTTAAATGTTTGTGTTTATCTTACATATACTTAGAATTTTAATGTATTTTTCTTATACTATGGAGTAAAATAAAATGTATTTTAAATAAAATTTAATAAAATATGATTGCAATAAATTTAACTTAAATGTTATAAAATTTAACTCTATGATCCTTCAAAGTGTCAATTCCAACATCATGAAGCACATTCACAATTTTTGGCCACCGTCACATCACATTTTTATCCAGACCAACCCAGGACCTGGTAACGTCACTGCTCATCCTCCCCGCACAGGCCCTGACACTGCCTGATCTCCTTCTGTCTGCATGGATTTCCCTCTTGTGGGTTTTTTTTTTTTTTTTTTGCATTTTTTTTTTATTGCTTAAAGTATTACAAAGAGTATTACATATGTCTCTTCCACCTCCCACCCCCGCCACCCCCGCCCTTGTGGGTTTCCATGGAAGTGAACTCTTAGCATATGCAGCCTTTCATGTCTGACCAGGTAATGGGGGAGAGGAGACTGACTGTGATTGTAAATCAATGGTACTCATTGTGCTGGTACAGTTTTCACTGACATGTGCAGAGTGGCAAAACTTTTTTGGCTTTGATTTGTTAATCCTCACCCGAGGATATTTTTTCCATTGATTTTTTTTAGAGTGGAAGGGAGGTGTGTGGGGGCGGGGGGAGGTAAGAGAGAGAGAGAGAAACATCGATGTGAGAGAGATATATCAATTGGTTGCCTCCCACATGCGCCCTGACCAGGCCTAGGGATCGAACCTGCACCCCAGGTATGTGCCCTTGACCAGGAATAGAACCCGAGGCCCTTTCATACAGGGCACTGACACTAACCACTTGCCTACACCAGCCAGGACAATTGGCACCTTATTAACTGCATTTTATTGCATGTCTCCTATACGTGGGAGCTTCATGGACATTATTTTAACGTTGAAGGTAGGCATTCTTGTTCACACTTTGGAGATGAGGAAACTGAGGCCCACAGATGATGTTACTTTACTAGGTTCACAATTAGGTAAGTGGCAGATCCTTGCCTTTTCACTGTACCCATGTTTCTCATTAGGACCATGAAAATACACCGTACCTTGTACAGCGTTGAACAACTGTACGGGACTGTCATTACACTATCCATCAATTTTTAGTGATGCTTTTTCTTTTTCTAGTTGAACAAATACCCAGCCACTTGTGCATATCGACAGCAGCAGCGTTGCCTACGTGGCCCCTGCAGCCTCCTGCAGGGTTGATCACAGATCCTCAGCCCCCAGTGACCACAAGCAACTGGGGGACAGAGGAAAGGGGGTTTTCCGAACTGCCTCAATTCTACTTCCATTAGCCTGCTGCCTGAGAAAACTCCAAGCTTGTCTTTCCCCCCAACTCGAAGCCACTTTGTTGCACTGGCATAATTTCCTACAATAACATTAACATATCATCGGAGCTCATTACCTTTGGTGTAATAGTTCCCTACTGAACTGTGTCAGACTGATTATGTCAGTTCCTTTTCATTCCAGTTAGTGCTTCTCCAGAGAGTCGCAGTGCAGCGCCGCTAATAATGATGAAGCTGCTGTCGGATGCTCCGCTGGACGTCCAAACCAAACAGGGAATGCCTTGCTGAAGATGGGACTCACGCAGCCCTTGTACCCGATGCCATTTGGTGCTTTCAAAGCCATTACCGGGCGGTCATTTCCACATGACCATGGGGGGCTGGTGGTGTTTCTTGGGGGTGGGGGAAGGAAAAGGGGACCGGGGGAAGGACATGGCTCCACAAGGCGAGGCAGGGTGAGCAGGGGCAGAGGGAGCCCAGGTGCTTTCATTGCCCGGTGCGCCCTCACGTTCTGATCGGAGCCAAGCTTTGCCACTCAGCCGGCAGGGGTGGGTGTCAGGACGAGGCCAGGGTAATGAATCAGGACAAGCCAATATGAAATGCTTAGAGCTCTGTTGCCGGTGTCAGCTGACGGAGCCCGGGGAAGATGGATGAAAATGAAGTCATTTTCACCTTCCTGCAGTCTCACACGGAGCGCTGTGCTGCAGCTGAAATCGAACATGCCTCTGTCTTTTTGCCTAAAAGGGGAGGAAAGAAATCTTGCGCTTTAACAAGAACATCCACAGAAGGTTGGTGCTCATCTCCTGAGGATGCTAACCTCTTCGGAGCACCCGTTCTTGATGATGATTGATGATCCTAATAATTGTATAACTAGCGTCTGCTGAGTGATTGCTTTGTGCCAGGCATTGTGTTAAGGATTCCCTATCTGCTGGCTCATTTAATTCATAAAATAACCCCATCAGGTAAGAAACTGGGATGCAGGGAGTGTAACTTGATCACCAGATCGCCCGTATCTGACTCCAAAATCAGTTTGCCGAGCTGTCCTCCCTCTTCATTCAGTCAATCATTATGATTAGGGCCCGTCCATCCTCCAGCCTTGGCCTGTGACCCTCAGACATATTTTGAGCCTCATAGATAGTCTTGGCCTTCTTGGGGCCTAGAGCTCAGTGGTTAATTTCAGTTCAGGATGATCTGTTCTTTGACTGGGCACAGGCAGAGGGCTCCAATAACCCTTCATTCACTCCGTCACAAGGATTTATCTGAGTGCCTGCATGTGGCAAACATTGCCCCAATCATTCATTCATATCTGCTCAAGAGAAATGACAACATACACCCTCAAAAAGACTTACATGCAAATATTCACAGCAGTGTTATTCATCGTAGCCAAACGCCTGGAAACGACCCAAATGTCCATCAATCCATATGTGAACGAATTCACAAAATGTGGCGTATTCATACAATAGGATGCCATGTGACTATACAAAAGAATAAAGTACTGATACACGCTGCAACATGCATGAACCCGAAACACATTTCGCTAAGTGAAAGAAGCCGGACAGAAAAACCCACATATAGTATGATGCCATTTACATGAAATGTTCAGAGCAGGCAAATCTACGGAGAGGGGAAGTAGATTACTGGTCTCCTAGGGCTGCAAGTGGGAGGGTGGGTGGGGAAGGGTGGGAGTCACTGCTAATGCACACAGCCATTTCTCTTCGGAGGGGTGGAAATGTTCTAACATTAGCTTGTGGTGACAGCTGCCCAATTCTGTAAGGAAACTAAAAATCAGTGAACCGCACTTTTAGATAGGCTAATTTGACAGTACGCAAATTATACTTCCATATCGCTTTAAAAAAAATAAAGAAAAAACACCTGAAACCTCTGAACAAGGTGAGCTGGAGGGTCCTTAGCATCCTCACTTACTGAGGCTGCCCCGGGGGTCAGCCCCTCTCCCCTGAGTTGGTCTGTTTCTGCTTCTCATCTGATCTGAGCCAGCATTTTTGCAGAGCTTCAATCTCTGGTGGCAAAGTTCAGCTTCTTATTCACCATTAAAGGCACAGAATCCAGGTCAGCAAAAATGCAGGTCTCCCCCCTGCCCCCCCCCCCCCCCCACACACACACACTACAGAGTGAGGTCAAGGAGCAGGTGTCAGGCCAGCAAATTAGGAAGGAAGTCGGGAGGGGCAAGGCACACCATCTGCCTCTGGGCTTGGGGCGGGGGAGGCGCACCTGTTCAGAACCTGGGAGGCTCAAGCAGGTGAGAACAAGTGAGTTGAGCTAGAAGTAGGAGCTTTTGTAAATGTGGGGCAGTGGAAGTTACTCGGTGCCGGGAGGTGCCCAGGGAAGAGAAGGCAGGGTGGGAAGAGTCAGAGCAGAGGCCAGGGGGATGGGGTGGTCAGAAGGCTAAAGAGGGGAGAGACTCTGAGTTCACCTACGTTGGCTGAGGAAGTCTTTCTAGAGTCAGACTGTTTTTTTTCCCCAGGAGGAATTATTCTCCTTCCACCTCCCACACCCTGAACACTTTTAACCACACTTTTACTTACTGAAAGCTGCACAAACTATTAGTGTGGAGTAGGGTACAGCTGCATGGATTTTACAGTTCGTGCAGCTGTAGTCTGCTTAGGCTGCTACAGAACACCACAGAGAGGGCGGCTTCAAGAGCAGGTACTGATTTCGAACAGTTCTGGGGCCTGCAAGTCTGAGAGCACGGTGCCAGCGGTCAGGTTCCAGTCGGGGCCTTCCTCTTCCTGGCTTGTGGATGGCTGCCTTTTCCCTGTGGCAGAAGAGAGACAGAGAGATAGCTCCCAGCTGCCTCTTTAAAAAGTGATTAAATTTATTGAGGTGCATTGGTTAATAAGATTATATAAGTTTCAAGTATAGTGCACCTTCTGTATATTGCATTGTGTGTTCACCCGCCAAAGTCAAGTTTCCTCCCATTACCATATATTTGACTCCCTTTACCATCTTTGATCTTCCTCATTCCTCCTTCCCCTCTGGTAATCACCATGCTGTAGTCTGTGTCCATGAGTTTTTTGTTTATTTGTTTGTTTGTCTTGCTTGTTCTTTGTTGCTTTCTGTTTTATAGCCCACATATGAGTGAAGTCATATGGATCATGACGTTTTCCACCTGATTTGTTTTGCTTTGATCGATATTCTCAAGGTCCACCCATGTTGATGCAAATGGCAGTATTTCTTTTCTTATGGCTGAGTAGCATTCCATTGTATATGTGTACCACATCTTCTCTAATCCATCAATCATCCATTGAAGGACACTTAGGTTATTTCCATGTCTTGGCCACTGTGAATAATGCTGTAATAAACATAGGGGTACATATATCTTTACAAATAAATCTTTTCAAATATTTCTGGGTAGCTACCCAGCAGAGGGATTGCTAGCTCATATGGTAGCTCTAGTCTTAACTTTGTGAGGAAACTTCATACTGTTTTCCACAGTGGTTGTACCAGTTTACATTCTCACCAGCAGTGAATGAGAGTTCTTTTCCCGCCACAACCTCCCCAACACTTGTTACTGATAGTAGCCATTCTAACAGGTGTGAGCTATGGTTTTGTTTTGCATTTCCCTTGTAGCTAGTGAAGTTGAGCATCTTTTCATATACCTGTTGGCTATTTGTATGTCCTCTTAGGAGAAGTGTCTGTTCATGTCCCCTACCCATTTTTAAATTGGATTGTTTATATATATTTTTGTTGTTGTTGTTGAGTTGTATGAGTTCTTCATATATTTTGGATATCAGCCCCTTATTGGAGGTGTTGTTTGCAAATATTTTCTCCCATTTCGTTGGTTGCCTTTTTGTTTTGTTGATGGTTTCTTTTACTGTGCAGAAGCTTTTTAGTTTGGTATAATCCTGTTCATTTATTTTTGCTTTTAATTCCCTTGCCTTTGGGTCAAATTCATAAAATCTTCTGTGAGACCAAGATCCATAAGTTTAGTATCTATGTTCTTCTATGTATTTTTTCAGGTCTTGTATTTAGGTCTTTGATCCATTTTGAGTTCATTTTTGTTTATGGTGATAAAGAGGAGTCTTGTCTCATTTCTTTGCATGAAGCTTTCCAATTTTCCCAGCCTCTTATTGAAGAGCCCGCCACCACTTCTTAGAAGGGCACTCAGCCCATTATTAGGGCCTCCACCCTCATGGCCTCTTCTAAATATAATCAGCTCCTAAAGTCCCCAACCCCAAATACCATTGAGTATTAATGCTTCAACATATGAATTTGTGTGTGTGTGTGTGGGGGGGGCCACAATTTAGTCCATGGCACACAGGTATAACCAGCCCCCAGACCAAGAAACTGAACATTTCCAGCACCCTGAAGGCCCCCTATGTTCCTTCCCTTCTAGTCCCTCCCATCCTCCAGCCTTATTCCCCCGATGGTCAACACTGACTGGACTCCTGACAACAGGTGCATCCATTACGTAGGTTGCCTACTGTAAACCTTGTACAAATAGAATCAACTCAACATTACGTTTGTGTGTTTCACCCAGGTTGTTGTCCCTTCATTCTCCCTGCAGTGTGGAACAGTCCATTGTGTGAACACACCACAGGTCACTTAACCATCCAGGTGTTGGTGGGTGGCTGGGCAGCTCCCAATCTGGAGCTATTAAGAACAGTGCCGCATTAACACCTGGTGCCCGTGTTTGGGTGAACAGAGGCTTGCATTTCTGGCGGGGGTAGACTTCCTGGGTCATGAAGTATGTGTACATTCACCTTGAGGAGGTGATGCCCAATAATGCCCCAAGGGGGTCTGACAAATCGGCACTCGCACCACCAGTGTGTGTGTGAGAGAGGTCCACTCCACCTGTCCTCAGGTTAAGGGCTCAATTATGACCCCGACTCCAAGATTCCTGTGTTGAGACCCTAACCCAGGGGTGGGCAAACTTTTTGACTTGAGGGCCACAATGGGTTCTTAAACTGGTCCGGAGGGCCGGAACAAAAGCATGGATGGAGTGTTTGTGTGAACTAATATAAATTCAAAGTAAACATCATTACATAAAAGGGTACGGTCTTTTTCTTTTAGTTTTATTCATTTCAAACGGGCTGGATCCAGCCCGAGGGCCGTAGTTTGCCCATGGTTGCTCTAACCCCTAATTCCTCAGAATGTGACTATATTGGGAGGTAAGGTCTTTAAAGAAGTAGTGACGTTCAAATGAGGCCATTGGGGTGGGCCCTGTTCCAATCTGGCTGGTGTCCTTGTAAGAAGAGGT